>NC_080432.1:10483071-11098071 GCF_028018845.1 Melospiza georgiana | reverse complement strand
GTTGCTCCTCATGGGTGGCGTTCATGGGGCCCTGAGAGCTGCAGAGAGCTGCTGTAACACACTGGCCCTTTGTAGGGCCAAAGCAGGGGCTCATCTGGTGCCTGTGGAACTGGGAACAATTAGAAATGCTTTAATTGAAGTCAGCAGAGCCACCTAAACTCACCACATTTGAGGAGCCAGCACAGGCTGGGCAGCACCGCAGTTAACAGGACTCGGGGCTGATCATGACTCAGGGGCAGAGTGGGAAAATAGCAAATTTTTGAACAATATCCCTTTTTGTGCTGCAAGCAGGTCAAACGCTGTCCCATTTTTTCAACCCAGAAGAGAGGTAGAGTTTAGGAGCACACAAAAGCCCAGAAAAGGAGTTGGGTTTGAGGTCACATTTTCATAGCCACATTATTGAACTGTACCTCTGAAAGACAAAAGAGAAGGTGATGTCCCAGCATGTAGCTGTTGCTTAAGGATTGTGCTGTCGCTCTGGGGAGGGCGGAGTGGCAGGTTGCTTAACAGTTTTACACTTTCCCATGGTATAACACTGGTGATACAGTTGGCTATAATTAAAGGGTTGTATAAATAAGCCATTGGGAAACAAATTAATTCATTTGTTTCCTTGGTGGGGCTAGGTATGTAATTTGGGGCTCGCACACTGATCTACTTGCTCTCTGAAGCACTCAGCTCCCTGCTCCCCCCCAGACCTGGTCCTCCTCTCCCAGTTGTTGTAAAATAATTTCCAAACACGTCAAGGAATGCAGATGGGAAATGTGCTGCAGCTTGAACTTCCTTGAAGCAGCAATGTCCTTAACGAGAAAAAGCTGGAGAGCAGAGTGAGACCTGGCTTGTAAAACAGTTTTATGGCATGTTTATTGCAAAAGGCCCTCAAATGGACAGAGCAGGGGTGCACAGAGGTGTTGGTGCCACTGGGCCCCGCTCAGCAGCAGCCCCCACCCACTGCCCCCACTTTAGCAGGGACTGGGAGAATCCGTCACCTGGATCTCCATTGCCTTTGGGGGTGCTCAACCTTGTTGTATTTACTGAGCATCTGGCCCACTTCTAGGAATGGCAGAAGGAAAGATGGGCTGGTTCCTGCCCTGAGCAGACAGATTGCCCTTCTCCTAGGAAATAATAAAATGTCATTAGAAGTTCCATTTTAGAAACTGCAGTATAGCCCTACGTTTTCCTCTAATGCCTGTGTTCCTTTTTTGAGCTTCTAAGTGGCATCATTAAGCTACTCTCCATTCTCTTGCCATATTTAATCATGTAATTTTTTTGCATTCTCTACCCTGGAAATGTAGGCCTTGAGCAATAGAAAATTTTAAACAAATTCCAAAACTTAAATTTTGCATACAAAGTTGAAGTACAAAAAAAAATGTATGAAGGCTATATGTGCTAATATGAGTTTCCTGTAATTAGACATCACTTTGGCTTCAGAAGAAAAAAGGCAAGAAGAAAAAGAAAACAGGAAAAAAGAGGGGAAAGTAGCTTTTAAAATCTTGACATAAAGGCCATTGCTACAGTTCAGACAGTTCTTCCAGGCTCCAGCTGGGATATTCAAACAAGCTTCACCACCCAAAGGGAGGTGTAAATCTGTGAGATTTCTGGTGCTGAATGAAAATACATAAAGCATTAAATTAGTTATGAAACATACCTCTGACATGAATGTCCAGATATAAAAATCTCAGCCCTAATCTGACTACTATTGTGGAAGACCCTACTTGACAGAGGAGGGAAGGCAGTGCTGCTTTGCTTTGGTTTAGATTTTAACATTTCTAGTCTCAGGATAATTCCAGGTCCTAGCTGGCTACAATAATTTCCTTTTAAACTTTTGCTTAATGTGGTGCAGTAACTTCACAGCATGTGCCTCAGGAATGAACATCAACCCAAACTGCTGATGGTGTTTATCTTACACTACAGGGAAGGCACTGATCAAAGCAATGTATATTTTAATCAGAACTCTTCCCAAAGTGGCAGCTCCCACTGCCAGCACACTGCCGGTGTGTCTCTGCTAGCTCTGCAGAAAGAATAAAGGAGAACAATTAGTAACAGTCTGGAGGCAAATGTGGGGCCATCCAGCAGATCTTCACATCACCCAAGTGGATGTCAAGTGGAAGACTCAGATAAAGGTGGGCTGGAGGCCAGGATGTTTTTGTCTCTGGTGGATTCTGAGGGGAGTGAGACCCATTGTTTTCTCACAGAGTATCTGTCATTTTAGCATTTTGGAGCGTAATGGCTTTGGTTTTCAACTTCTAATCATAGAGTGCAAAGAAGAGGAAGCAGTTATTGTGAATTAAGGAACCAGGACCGTGGTGGGTTGGGCTCTTCTCTGTGGGTTTGGTTGTTGTGGTGGGAGCTCCTGACTGTCTGCAGCCAGCGCTGGATTCTGTGTACGCAGGACAAGAGGCACAAAGGCTCAGCCCCTGCTTCTTCCCTGACTTTATGGAGGAGCCAGGCACACACCTTTGGTGTCTCAGCTTGCCAGTGCCCCGAAACTGCCTTGGCAAACCTCTCAGTAGTGAAGGTTTTGGCTCATTCAGCCCAGTCCTCTCCTCAAGCTGAGCCTAAGGAGCCCTGTTGTTTCCTTGATGAGGTTTCCAAAGCCATCATGGGAATATGCAGAAAATAGGCAGCATTAAGGAATAACAAGTTTTTCGGCATTTATGGGGTTGAGATTGGGACTTGTGAGATTAGAAATAGTGGTTTCCTGTAAAAATCACTCACAAATTTGGACAAATTGTTTAAACTTGCTGTCCTTATTGCTTAAAATTACCTAAACATCTGCATTAATCCATTTATCTTAAAGAAATTTAACTTTAATCATACTTAACTTCAATCATAGACTCGAGTCCCAATTATGCTAATAGCACTCAAGTATGTACTTGAGTGTCTCGCTGACTGATGTTCTTCTGAATTGCAGCTCTGTCTGCCACTTCCAGGGATGCAGTACCTCCGCTGAAGGAGGAGAGCAAGCTGATGTGGCTGACTAGGAACTACAGGACCCACGTTTGTTAAGTCTTGGTAAGAACTTTCAAGAAACTGGCCGTGTCTTGATGGCCAAGGACACCACTTTTCTTCTTTTTTTTTTAAGATTACGTACAGAAAAATATTTTTAAATAAGTCCCAAAGATTTTTCCTTTAAAAAAATTATTGGGAAACAGATTCTGGATCTTCAGTTGAAAAAATGAAGTACTCTTTAAGTTACTGCTTCAAGAAAAAGTCTTGAAATATTAATCTTTGACTCTTTATTTGCATTCTTGAGACTTAAAATAACTTTGAAATTTTTATTGAAAAATCTGGAAAATAAAACTGCCCTTTGTCTTATGGGTCAGGTTTCGGCAGAGTCTCAATCCGGCTGCTGACTTTTGGACCTCTGAAGATGCTGCTGTGCTTGGACTCAGTGTGACTCTCCTCTCAGAAGAAGAGCAGCATTGTAAGTCATGTCTAGGATGTGTTTTTCTACTTACTGTGGAGAATCTGCTCAGAAAAGAAGGGCCAAAAATATTTTGAGCAAGATTCTATTAGTTGACATAGCTGATTAAAACTTGAGGCCCTGTTCTTCTGTGGAAATAGTATCCACTATCCATCACAACAGCCCCTCTGAGCTGAGGGCTAAATCACCCCTCTGGCAGCCATTTTGTTAAAGCTCGCCCTTACACTGAGGTGAGAAAATAAACTCAAGATCCTTTGAGGAAATTCTTGAGGATTGTATGCAAACTCAATATCTTTATTATGTCTTGCTGAGGCTGGCTGGGTCTCTGGTTTTACATGTCTCTTGAAACAGCACCATGTCTCTTGAAACAGCACCATGAGTTAAGCTGCTCACAGCTCCTGGGTATCACAGATGAAGAGCCTGCTGGGGCACTGAGCAGCATTTGGGCAATTCCCAACAAAATCTGAACTTTTGATCTTATGGCCTTTGAAATTAGATGGTTTTTAAATTTGCAGCAAGTCCTGCACACCTTTTAGCTACAGGCAGACGTGGCAGTGACACAGATGAGCCGTTGCCTTCCTGAGAGGTAATTCTCACATGCACCTTGTTGTGCAGGCAGCAAGAGAAGATGCATCCTCAGGAAATCACAAACCTCACAGGACATGTTATTTTCTATCAACAGGAACTGCCTGTGTGCAGTTCTGGGAGGACAGAGCTGAAACAAGACAAGAAGAAAAGCTGCAGAAGTAAAACTACCTCTAAAGCTCCTTTTAAACACACAGCACAGGAGGGAACAAATGGACACTGATTATGATGAAACCTTTTGCTTCCTGTAGTGTTTGGCATTCCTTAATATGTCCTGATGTGTTTGATTTCCTCTCCTCCATTGCAGCATCAAAGAGTAAGTAGGCTGAATGTTATCTGATTGGTCATTTGAATACCACCCTTTTTAACCTTCTATTCCCCCTCCTTCCTGCCTCCCTGTCTTGCATAATGTTTTGCTTTCAGATGCTGCACCAACACCATGCTGTCCACATCTGGATGCCACAGTGGAAATGAGCTGAGTGCACAGTGAACTTTATTGCTGCAGAGAACCTGCCAGAACTCATCACACCTTGCAGCTGACACCTTCCTGTGCCAGGCTCAGGTAAAGGACAAGAACGCAAATCTTCAAACATGTCTGGTGGTTCTGAATGCACTGCAATGTTTTGAAATCAATTTCCCAGCTGTGGTGAGTCCCACAAATCTGAAATGACCTTTCCTCTTTCTTTCCTTGAATACACTACAGGTCTTCTCTATTTGTTTCCTTGAACCTTTCAAGAGTTCCAGCCTGACCACACTTGTGTTGTACTATGGAGTGCCTAGAAAATATAGATGCCCTAAGTAAGTAGGAAAATTTTCTTATTTCTTATCAAGTATGTTCTCCAGTGATAGGGTTTGGTGTATTTTCCATTTTGCATTTATTTCCAGGAGAATCCCACACCAACTAAAACATCAATCAATTTAAAACACAGCTAATGAGCTTTTTTATCCTCTGTCTCATGCTGGAAAATCCCACCTGATCCCTAATTAACAAATTTATTTATTAAAAATATAACTAATGGCCTCCCTTTGTTCTTTTCTTCCAGCTGCAGAATCGCACCTGATCCCAAATTATATTGATTTATTTAAAATTAAAATATATGCATTGCACAGTTTCTTTATCATGCCTGCCTCAGACATATGTTCCAATTAAGTGCTGATTTTACCTCTCACAGATCAAATACTTTTGGAGAAAAGCAGTTGTTTAAAACGCCATACTGTCCCTCCTGGTGTTCAAATATTTGAGTGTTCTTACTGTTGAGGCCAATTGAAGTCACTTGGTAGCATCTTGTAGGATCAGCCTAGCAGATCCATTCCAGGAAACCATCTCTCACTGGTGTGAGTGGGTCTTTGCAGAGTCTCATACATCCAGTGTTTTTGCTAGATAATGGATTCTGCACCTAAGCACTGCCAGTCTCAAGTGGCACTCCTGCCTCACACAGAATGAACAGCCAGGCCGGGAGAGTAGAGCAGGACTTGCATGCCAGGCTGATTTGCCTCTCGTTTGCAGCTTGTGGCAAGTTTAGCTCAGTGTGGGAGTGTGTGCATGAAGAGAGGAGCTCAGACATGCCACTCATCCCCAGCTCTGTCCTTTGGCTCGCAGCAATGTGAGCACGTGTGCAGGAAGCACGAGGCCATTGGGGTATGCAAACACCGAGGCCTGCTCGGCCTCCTGCCTGCACTGCTCCATGGACACAGGCATGGGCCACTCACTGCTGACAGAGCCCTCAGAGAGAGGGACTGAGAGAGGTTATTGGGGTATGCAAACACCGAGGCCTGCTCGGCCTCCTGCCTGCACTGCTTCATGGACACAGGCATGGGCCGCTCCTGCCGACAGAGCCCTCAGAGAGAGGCACCGAGAAATAGATGGCTGCCTTGGATGGAGCATGAGACAATGGCACAGTCTCTGGCAAGAAAGAGGTGTGCTTACAGGTTATGTGAATTTCTTCATCAGAAGGAGCAGCAGGGAAACGTCCCAGTCCTGGTGCCAGCCAGCCTCCCTGGAGCACAGGCCAAGGCAGCAGGGCCATCCCATGCTGGTAAACCACTCCCTCACACTTCCCCTTCTCCCTCTGAGCTGTTCCTGAAGCCCCACTATTCCTCTGGTCAATAAAAAAGGCAATCAGACTGAATTCCAAGGGAAAGACAGTACCCAGAGGCTGCTTGTCCCCCCCTCCCACGGGCCCTGTTCCCAAGATGGGCACAGTAATCCTACAGGGGTGACCCAGCAAGCTCCTGAGCTCTCTGAGCACTGCAGAACCCACTCCACCAGAGCTGGGCAAAGCTTGAAAAGGAACCTGGATGGGACCCAGCACATGTGCAAAGAGAAATCTGCAGCACTGTTTGCAACCAAGGACCCAAGGTGTCAGCCTGCCCTACATGAATACTCTTGGACTTAGGGATCTTGTTCCATGCTGAAGTGCTCTGGTGCTCCCAGGGTGGGGTGGTGATCTCTTTGGGGCAACACTAGTCTGCTTTTGTCTTCCAGGCCCTCAGTCAGGTTCCCAGAACAAGGCTACAATGTCTGGCTCCATGACTTAATTGAGTGGTAAGCCCTTTATTTCTCTTGGCCCAAAATCTCCTCTGGCTACCATCCTAGTAGTGAGAGGTCTTAGTTAATGCTATCCATTTTCTACACATCTCCCTTCCAGCCTTCTAGAGCCTCACAGGTTTATTTCTTTAACATATAGTCCTGTATGCAATTGTGTCTGTGAACAAGACTGCAGCTAGACACATCAGGCAGAAAAATACCCCAGTTTAAAAATAAATTATTGAAAGGAAAAAAGAGCTAAATAGCTTATTTAAAATCTGCCATGTTTCTTAGCACAATTTGGAGCAGAAAAGGAACTTCATTCTAATTCCAAGCATGAGAAGAGCAGCATCCAGCTGCTTATCCTTTAAAATGTACTTTTCCTGCTCCCTCCCTACAAACAATGTGCATATGTCATAGATCAGATAGGAGAGCAATGGGAAGTTCCTCTTCTTGTACAGGAATTTAGACACCTGAATTCCCGAATTCCCATCACATCTGTCTTACAACACAGGGCTTTGCCTCCTGTAAGGCTCCTGGCCAGCCCTCCTGGCAGGCAGTTGGGGTTTTTTTCATGTAGTTATCCCAGAGTGAGCCAACTGGGAGAGCTGGGAGCCCCGGATCCATGGCTTCCTTGCCTCAGGGCTTCAAACCCACAGCTCCTACCACTCTGTGGGCTGGGTAGGATGGGTTTGTTCCCCAGCTCCATCATGAGTGGTGCCATTATGTTGAAAGAAGTGATTAGAGCTGAAAGGGAAGGTAATCATGGGTGATGAGGGATGCTGTCTGGGAAAGGAGGTACAGGAGACACCTTGTTTTGGTTTCTTCCCTCAGACTGTTTCCATGTTTTGTTTAAAGATGATTACATTTGAAAAACGTAATTGTTTTCTGGAGAAGGGATCTTTCCTCTCCAGGCAGTTAGAGTCATTCCCAGATTCCCTTCTGTAAGACCCCTCTTTTTCTTCCCCTAGAGCCCAAAAACCTCAGGAAGAAGATCACAGGGGCCACAAAGACTACTTGAGTGTGTCCAAGAACCTTTTTGGGTGTTTGAATTCCCACTCCAACCTCTGGGTGTGGGTCTGTCATTGTGCCTAACAAAGGATAGGTTATGTTGATTGAAAAAAATTCCTCAAGTATGAAAAAGACCTTTTCTATGAAAATTTCTATTTCAGCAGTCATCTCCTCTTGCCTTCCACGGCTGTATTTATCTCACAGAAGTGAATTACACAGAAAATGCTAGAGGAAATTCATGACTGCCAAGCTAGTTACTCCATGTATTATCTTATTAATCTTAATTGACATTTCCTTGTTTGTCTTTTCTACTTTTCTGTGCTGCAGATTTACGAAGCCCTTTTTTCTCAGTTCAGGTGATGAGTCCAGAGAAAGGCACTGTCTGTTATCCAGCAAACCACATCTTAGTGGGCGATTGCTTGGAGGGTGTTTGATACCATAATATCTGAGAGAAAGTATCCAAATGAAACCATAAGTAATAACCAGTAGCTTTAAAGTAATGAAACCTTGAATTTCTTCTCACCTTTTTTTCTGGCACCTCAGCTCCAAGAGTGGGATGCCTTTATCAGATATTGGTTCTTAAAGACCAACCTCTGTTTCCAGCCATGGTCAGCCTTTGATGCACAGCAGAAAATTGTATCCCTCCCCTCTTGGCAGTCCATCTTTGTGATAATGCAAATCTCATGGACAGAACCTCTACCCAGATTTTCACAAGAAATACAAAATTTTTTCTCCTTGGGTCAACCTCCCTAGAAATCAAAGAAAACCAATTTTCCAGCCAGCTTATTTAGCCCCAGCTGTCCTGCCACAGTGATATAGGAAATTTACAATTGCATTCCCATCCCTCAAAGCTTAGTCACTGTGAGACTTCAATTCCAGAAACTGAAATTTCCCCAACGCCTGGAGACATTTGGAAGTAGGAGCTCACCTATGCTGAACAAATCCTTTATGTTACCACATCAGCCGTGATGAAAGTAAGTAGGCAACGCAGTGCTAGTAAATTCCGTTTGTACAGATTACCTGGTTTGGTTCCACCGTGTTTGAGCAGGCAGCTTGTTCCTCGTGTCTCTGGAAGACCCAGAAAGAAAGGCTGCTAATACTGGCTTTGAGCTCATGGCAATGTTTGGAGCATGAGTATGCTCTCCTGTGCAGTCATTTAACACTGTTCCAAACTGCTGCACCTGAGTGCCAGGGGTGGAAATAACTTTCACACACCTACTGCGTGCATCTTCCAAGCCCACAAAAATGCCAGCTTCTTTTAATAACCTGACAATACTTGGGAGCGGGTGCTTCAAAGCTGAGAAAGCTTCCTTTGGGAAACAAACCACAGGATTTACTTGGTAACAGTAAATCTTTGCTTGGATGGAACCTTTGTGATCTCTGTTCAAGGCTTGCCTTCCAGGTCACCCTTCTTTTTCATATGCATTTCTTCTACTGCACAGGTGCCTGTGTGAGCTCTGTCACTGTGCTATTGGAGTGCTTAACTCTGTTTTTAGGATACCTCCTCATTTTCCAAGTGAGGAAACAGACCACAGTAGGCTTTGCCCACAGTCAGGAGGTGTGGGGTGCGGACTAGAACTGGCCTTCTAATTTCCAGCAAAACAGCTTTTGGTAATGTTAAGGAAATGGAAAAAAAGAATCTCTGCTGTTACAAGATAATTAAGAGATATTAGGAATTTTGAAAGCAGTTAAATATGCAAGCAGAAATGTTTTTTTCCATTCCTTTGGGACTGCAGACACACAAAATGCCTGTATTCCATTGCTTCTTTGGAATGATGGTCATTTCTTAGGTGTGACTGCTTATCTTCCCACAGGTTTGATGTCAGTAAAGTAGTTTAAGATCTGCAGATACAAATTGTTTTCAATCAAAGCATAATGAATAAGTTTGTCTAGTGCAAAGCATGTCTGGTTTCATCAAGCTAACATGAAAAACTGGCTTATTGTCGTTAATGCACCAAACAGGGGCACAGCCCAGTTTGTTTCCAAAGCTGCAAAGTTTTGGGTTGTCATCTTTTATTTCTCTGAAAAGGAGAAAATAAGTGCAGAGCAATAATTCCCAAGCCAAGACCTTCCTGGTGGCATCATACCATCTTCTCTAAAGAACCAGTCAATCATTTTGGCCCTTGCAGATGGCTCAGCTTTGTCCAGAGGGAATTCCAGCCTATTTGTTGATGGTTCTTGACACTGAGCCCTCCACCTCAGGAAGCAAAGAAACTTTCCTCCCCAGCAAACACTGTAACTGGACCCAAGAAAGCTCTGCAGTCTTCCACGGGGGGGTAGAGATCCCTTTCAATGGGGTTTCTTGGGGTCTCCCCTGTTATTCTGCAGCAAGCAAATCTCCAGAGAATCACGGGGATGATGCTGGTGGCAGATGTGCTCTGACACTGCTCAACAGCAAGAAGAACCTGTGGCAGGGTCTGCCAAAGGACTGCTCTAGATCGTCAGCAAGAAGGAAGGGAACCCGCACTCTATCAGCAGGAAAAGGCATTTCTTCATCATCCCACAGTAGAAACCAGCCCCATTATGTTCTCTTCTCATGTTTTGAGCAGTGTTGACAAAGGAGTGGATTTGCCCCAGAGCAGTTCAAACCAAAGAACCCAAGAGGTCCTCTCCACAGGCATTTTCCTGGCATTCTCTGACACAAAGATTGACTGATAATATCACCATAACAGCTGTTATCTCAAATGTCTGCCTCCAGGCAAATTAAGCGTAAAGAAAAGCCAAAACACTTGAAGAGATGAATATAGGAGGCATTTGCCAGTAATTTGCTGGCCCTGGATTGCCTGCTGTCAGGGGTAAAATGAAGCTTGTTTGCTTTATAAGAAAATTACAGAGCTGTCATCCCTGCAGCACAGAGCATGGAGAGCAGCACCACTGCCAGGACTGAAGGCACAAGGATTGTTTTTGCAGGCAGAATCCCAAACAGCCTTTCTCAAGGGTATGCCTGAGCCTTGCTGCCAGGGAGCAGCAGCAGCATGGCTATCCCCAGCTGAGGGCAAGGACAGGGGACCCCCGTGCAGACAGTGCACGAGCACAGCTGCTGCAAACATGGCAAGTGTGTCCAGGGTCCACCCTGGGGACCAGCCAGGAGATGGCTACAGGGCCTCATTTTGAATAGGCTTCAGCCATCACCTCTGGGCTCTTAAGCCGTGATTACTTTTCTGATGCTCTGGGTGAAGAATGATTCTTCTGAAGGAGACCAGCAAGGTTCTGAGGTGATGTGTCAACTTGGGGTGGTGGGATTTTCACTCTCGTTAGATGAACAGAGGTCTGCACCTCTTTGATGCAGACACAGATGCCTGAAATGCCCAGTCTGTGAAATGTGTAAAAGATCATTTCAAGAAAGACCTCTGCGCCAAGCTGAAGTCAAAGCCTCTGAGTGCTCTTGTCAGAGCTCTTCTTGGGGGAATTGAAATGCCATTGGCAGTATTTGAGCTGTTAGAGATGGGGTAAGAGAGTAAGGGCTGTTGTTTTCAGTGTCTGAACATACTGACCTCCACAAGAGAAGGCACACAAGTTTACAGGAAGGTCCAATTCTGGACCATACCATATCTCAGTAAAACTCTGCCTTTATGAAAAAAACTCCCTTCTGGATTTTGATCCCTTTAAATTGTGTTCACGCGTAACAAGCCTGGCTTTTGAATACTTTTGACAATGCTGGAAGTAGAATTACCACAGAAATCCTCAGTATTTTAGCGGGCAGAGGGTACTCGTAACCATAAAGCTCATATTGAAAATCCATCTGCCTTCTGATTTGAGGCTAGGATAGGCCAAGAAAGCCCCATGGGCCCTAGGAAGAGAAGTCTCAGGGGAAGAGAAGGTCATCTTGGTTCTGTTGGAGAGGGAAAATGAAAACTTTACAGATGTTTGGGGACAGAACTTCACCATTTCACTGGTGTCTGTAGCTGGGACGTTTATTTTAACAGTCGAATCTTTAGCATTACAGAGTGCTAACCATGGCATAAAAGATGTCCGGGAAAAGCTATGAATTTTCAAGATTTAAGATTAAGTTCAAGAAGTAGCAGTAGTCTAGCTAAAACAATGGTGAGGAAGTGAGCAAATCCTGGTTTGGCTCCTGCTTTGACCCTGGTTTTGAAAGTGTCACTTTTATTCTTTCTGTATGTTTCTGAAGCCTTTATCATGTGTTGTGCGTCTGTAGCAGATCTCCCCACTCAGGATGCCCCTCCATGAGCATTTCCATTCTGGTTCATGGTTCAGATCAGGAGCCAGCTGTGGAAATGACCCTGCTGCCTCTCCTGCTCACAGTGCCTGGGCTCGCAGGCCAGGCAGGGCACAGCCTTGTGCCACCACCCCAGGCTCTGGGCATCTCCATGGGGACATAAACAGGCAAGGTGGAGCTGGAGAACCTGAGTAAATCCCCACAGAAATTCCAGCATAACCCGGTGATGTGCCACACTTCTAAATGTCTCTTGGTGTCACTGAGGCCTCTCTGAGAACCGAAGGGGACCCGTGTGGTTTGGCATGGCAGCTGAGGGACTTGCCACCTGCACAGTGTCACCTCATCTCAGCCCTTACTGGGAATGACTCCTCAGGACTTGCCAGGAAACAACACTGGTGAATGGCATTTCCAGGAATGAAATTTCCCAAAGAAAAAGCCCTTTCTGTATTCCAAAAGTTGAAATCCTTTGTTGAAATTCCTGGAAAGTGATCCAGTCTAAAAAGTCCTGGCCATGCTTACAAAGATATGAAAACAATCATGTGGAAGATTAAAAAAAAAAAAAAACAAAAAACATGGCAGAGCTTTTAATTCAGGAGTGTGGGACTCTGGGCATTACCAGCATTTTGTAAAAGTGCCCTGCCATGCTTTCTTGCAGAGGTATTTGTGAAACTTTGGGCAAACCTAGGCCATTTGATTCTTTTAGTTGGAAATAACACAAAACTCTGTGATTCTTGCTTTTCATCTGTCAAAATTAAGGGAACAATTGTACTGAGGTCCCTTTAAGTGTCAGGAATTGCAATTTACTAATTAAGGTTCAAGTGAGATTTAAGTAGAACTGGAGAAAATTCTGCTCACTGTTTTTTATGACTTCTGAAATGTATACATATTCAGTCTGCATGTCTGTGTAGTATTCTGTGATACATGTTTGAACTGCTAGGTCTGCAACATGAATGAAGAGAGAATTTTAAAATACACATAGGTGAATGTTATGGGAAGCACACACCGTAGTTTTGCTCAAACTCTGTCCTTGCTATTTCCATTGGAAGCCTTGCATAATATGGGAAATGCTATCAAGCTGCATGTTTCAAAATTACAAGCAAGATGCCCTTCCATGTGGAAGTAATTTGGGAACAAAGTCATTGGCATAATTCATTGTGGTATATATAAAATGGTGACAGAGGGAGTCAAAGAAAGATTTGCTGTTATTATCTTCTGTATGTTTTTAGTGCACAGCACCTGTCCAGAGCGGTGAGGACTGGCTCAGCTTGTAATGTACGGATCAAACTCTCTGCAGGGCTAAGAGAACATGGCTGCATTGCAGTCCATGCATCTGAGCCAGTTCCCACCACTTTTTTCTTCTGAAATGGAGCAAGCAGGGCAAGGGAGTCAAAGTTGCCTTGAAAAATCAGAAATAATAATATTCACTAATCAGCAACATCCAACCCCCATTTTGTCTACTCGCAAACCCTTGTCCTTACTGTCTCTGTGAGACTATAAATTGGTCTTTGTAACATGTCCAGAAGATTAAAAATAATCCAGGCTCTCACAGAACACAGAAATGCATTGCTCATTCCAGAATTGAGGAGTCCTCAGGGAGGTGCTGCTTTCAAGTTAAACCAAGATAACTTTAGCAGGAGTGTCGCAGCAATCTGAACTGTGTGTCCAGGAGGTGATTCCTTGGGAATGACTTTCCTGCAGCTTCAGAGATATTGCCAAGGAGAGATTTTTTAAGAGAACAAAGTAGATTTTTCTTTGCATTGAAGTATTCCCAGAACTTGCTAGGTGGAATGAGTAGAGGCCACATCAGTTGCAGAAGCAGAAATTTCATTTAATATTGGATTTGCATGGCACAGTGTAATACTTCTTTGGTCTCCAGGGAGCTGTAAATATCCCCAATAGTTCATGTGCCAGAACATGGATGCTGACTGCATTTTCAGGTCTGATGTTTCATTTTTGTCTCTTCAGCCAAGGCAGATCAATGTTCACAAGGGATTTACAAGTATGCCAGCTGCTGCCAACAACCCCGGTGCTCTGGGACTCAAACAGCAGTAAGGAGTCGCCCTGCTGAGTGCCACAGCATCTGCAGCTGCCTCAGGTGAGCACCACTGACCCAGCTTTTCTCACCAGCAAAGGGGCAGTCCCTGAGCACAGAGGAGCTGCCTCTGGCACCTGACGCTTCTGTGCTGCCCTTGGGGGTACCCAACTCTGGGTCACACTGTTCAGTGCATGAAAGTTTGTGCAAGCCCCTGAGGCTGATTGTCTTCTGGGGAAAGAACGGTGACAGGGTTGCAGAGACATTCAGAGCTCTTTCACACTTTTGTCACAGCAGCTTTTGGAGTCTGAATAGCTTTCTACTGCCTTTGAATGGTTTCTGTCCTCAAAAGAGCAGCAGATAGCAATCATCAATCTTTCAATGAAATAAGTAAGTTTGAAGCACTGCTTCTGGGTTAAAGGAAAAAGGTTTTATTTTATTAGAAAACTTAGTCTCTCCTCTGAAAGCTGTTTCCAAAGCCATCCATGCACAAATCCAGCTAGCACAATCACCCCTTTGCACAGCAAACCCTTAGACACTGTTTGCCTTCTTCCAGATGACTTTCGTAGCCCACCTGGGAAATAAATTACTGGGCAGTGCTAGAGTCAGTAAACCTACATACACTCATAAAAGTTCAAACCAAGGTGTGATCATAAAGTACTTATGGGTCAGTAATCACACCCTTAATTTTCAGAAATAGAGTAGATGGTATTATCTGGAGAAAAAAAAGTTCCTTCTTTTTTCTTTCTAAATATCCTGTTATAAGCTAGCAATAAGTATAAAAATTAGGACCTGGTTGAATATTTGCTGAAGGCAATCAAAAGTCTTCACTTTATTCCAGGGTGCTTTGGTGGGAGCCCTTCAAACCTTTATGTTCAGAACAGCAGCTATGTCATAAGGACTTCATGAAGTCCCAGTTAAATTGCTCCATTCTGTACTACAGCCTTGAAGGTAATCATTTGCTTAAATGCTTTGCAGTACAAGGATGCACTTTGAGCCAAGCATGGGCCTAAAATCCACGTCCAACAGCCTTCATATTTAGCAGGCCACGCTGCTTGTCACACAGATCTTTTGCCATTTAAGTTGTGGTATTGGTTTGAGCTTTGGAAAAAAGGGTCTTCTAGCATGTTCTTCCAAAAATTACATCCAAGAACACTGGCTGGAGGCAGTGTGGGGGATCACTTCAAAAGCAGGCTTTTGTAGAAAGTGATACAGTTCTTATTTCTCCTGGTCTGCTCTCAGGTCCTGCTGCTGCTGTTGTGCCCGTGCTAGAAATGAAAAGGTTCAAAGAATTGTGACACCAAGGAAAGGCCCAAAGCTGCACTCTGCTCCTGACAGCTTCTCTTCACAGCACCATTTTCCTCTGAGCATGTTCCAGTGTCTCTGCGCTCCCTGCCCACTGCAGCAGCTGAGGCCAGCCAAAGCAGGCTCGCCTAGCCTGGTGTTCCTGCTGGGAGCTTCTCACAGCACAAGCAACCTCCTCTCCAGCACATCACAGGTGTTCTCCACATGATGGGAGCAGGTGAGAGCACAGCTTTGCCAAACCATGATGAAGTCTGGTAGCTGAAACCCAAAATCCGTGTTTGGCCTGAGATCTGAATCTGGCTCTCTGCTCCATCCTCTGCTCCGAGCCAAATCAAACTGCAGCACGTCATGAAAAGCAAACAGCGCCGTGCTGTGATCGTGTAAGATCTGCATCCAGCTCCAAACTCCGAGAGGAACCTCCTCCCTGGGTGTGTGTGTGGCACAGTGCTGCCAATGCCTGGCATGGTAGGTAGGAGTGGTAGCACCCTGAGAAAAACTCAAACACCTGAAAGCCTGCCTCTAAAATTCCATGGGGAAGGTACCAAAACACTGGGAAGGATTGGAGGCATAATGAAATTGCTGCTTCATGTAGCTTGAGAAAACCCCCAAACCACAAAAGAAACAAATGAGCAAGGTTTATGAGTGGATCAAGTTCTGGGGTAAAGCACTCCCCTGCCTTTTTGGTTCCCAAAGTCTCTTACTATTAGTTTAAGAGCTGCCGGGCAGACAGAGTGATTCATCCAGCCCACTTGTGCTTTTTTTAATGGGGGAGAGAATGCAAAGGATGTGTTCTGTATTTCTCAGGAAGTGCTCCTCACCATGGAGGCAGCTCTGCTGCTCCCTCATGAGCACTCTCAGGACATCTCTGGTGTGCCAGCCCACCAGGCCATCCTGCTGCCCAGCCAATCCTGCTCTCACACTCCCTCTTGTGCTCATGTTTTTGTTGGTTTTTTAATAGTGAAGGATTTGGATTTTTTTCTTCTCCTGTATTTGGCACTTCTGGTAGAGCCTTTGACATGGAAAAAGGCTCATCTTTCAAATGTCTGTGGCATTCTGTGAAAGGTGATTTTTAAAAATCTATTTTATTTTGCTTCCTGGCAGTGATATCAAAGGAACAATCAGTGCCTGAGTTGGAGCCAACAATTTATTTCCATTATCACAAACAGAAAACAATGGCATGCTGCCTTATTAGTTATTCACTTTCCAAGTCAACAGACTGGGAGGGTTGGGATGAGATCTAACCAGAGATAGGCTTTGATGTTTTCAGTTTGGAGAGTTGGTCTCCTGGCCAAAATGCGGAGTGATGCCAGTTTTGGGGGGAAGAAGGGAGGGAAGAAAAGGCAGAGGGAAGGGACAGAATCCCTGAGAGCACAGGGGTAGCTACTGGAGGGGCTGGAGGTGTGTGGCGTGTTTGTGCTGTCTCTAAGGAAGCCATGGAGGGTGATTGTGCTCCGTGGGAGTCCCACACCAGGGGTGACACAAAGAGCAGCAGATGGGCTGATTGCAGAGCAGCTCTTTTGATTTACACCCTCGAGGATCTGGTCCAGTGCACACTCCAGGTCTGCTACTGTGCTGCACAACAGCCACTTCTGTGGGGTTTGCAGTGTGTGCTGTGGGAGCTGAGGGAGCCAACCCAAACCAGATGTGCACAGCAGCCCTGGTGCTCATCCTTCCCTCCCACAAGCATGCCCTGAGTCTTCCAGCATTGTCAGGTAGACTGTGCTTTGTAGGGAATGCTGCTGGGAGTAAAGAGTCACAGTGCTTGTCACTGTACTGGTTGTTTTAGCATATGCAGGATATTTTTGTTATACATTCCTAATGGTACAGAGCATTCATGGGAAATTATCTCTTGTAAGTGGGGATAAACATGAAAGGTAAACATCTGCTGGTTTTCTACATAGAAAACTGTCATCAGCTTCTCTCTTGGTGTCATGATGCCACCCAAACCCAAAAGAAAGTCAGAGGCTCTTCATTACCTTGAATCCTTTTCACAATGTCTGTACTATTTAATAAGGTAGAAAGCCTAAATGTGGGGCAGAGTAGTTGATCATTGCTTGCTTATTGATCCTGTCTCTCATAGACAAGCCACCCCGGCTGTTTTGGATTCTTTTCTGACCAAAATACAAACACATTAAACCTGCTTCTGCTTTTCTCACAGAATTGATGCTGTAAACTGTCCAAGTGGTTTGCAACAGTAACCAAATCAATAGAGATCAGAGGAACTGAAGTAGATTGTTTGCTGTGGAGAACTGCCTGTGCTTTGTGGGAGATACATACCTGCTCCCTACCTGCACATCTTTATTTTAAGGGAATTTCTGTCAGGATTCTTTAAAAGCTTAAGAAGATTGCAGATCTCTCCAAAGCCAAAGAAAACTTGCCTTTCTCAGGAGAAGCAAGATGACT
The DNA here is from genome assembly GCF_028018845.1 of Melospiza georgiana. Taxonomy (NCBI): domain Eukaryota; kingdom Metazoa; phylum Chordata; class Aves; order Passeriformes; family Passerellidae; genus Melospiza; species Melospiza georgiana. Next base: position 11,080,604 of record NC_080432.1, on the reverse strand, counting down.
TGGAACCTGTTCTAGTAAAGGTTTTTCATGGTGATCATAAACAATTATATTTCAGGTGACCAAATACAGCATAGTAAAATGAAAGTACTTGTTAGAAAGAAATGTCTCCTCTGAGCAAAGATGTTCAGTAATGGTTTTGTGGTAGCTGTTGGTAACCAGACCCATCCTTATCACAGAGGAGAGAATCTGAGGCAGGTGATACTGCACAAAATATCAGTTAGGAGTTGGCTGGGCCACCAGAGTCTCTGGTGATGACAATTTTCAGAGAGCGAGGTCAGCTTACAGGAGCCAGGCTGCAGAGAGTTTCCTGAACTGTCCCTTTGCAGAAATAACCACGTGGAATGACCAGCCTGTCGCTTGCAGGGGTCAATTTTCAGTGCAGAATAGCACTGTCAGATCCTACTTGAGCAGTTTCCTCTCCTTTGAACCCTATTTCTGATTGCCAGATGCTCAGTCACAGTCTGGCCCTCATTCTTCCAGTCCTCCCATAAATGGAAGCAAATTTCCAGCAAAAGCTTCCTTGGGGGCATAAGGAAATTAGAGAAATAATAGACCTGGAGTCCTCTCATGTAGCTAGAAGTCCTCCAGTCAGACTCTACAGCCAAATTCTCTTTCCTGTGCTCAGTTTCAACATGGTCAGCCTTTTCCTTAGCCTAGGAATTCCTTGCTTTATTCCAGGGCATCTCTCTTCAGTGGAGGCATGTGATACCTAGCCTTGATCCTCCTAACCACAATAAGCCAAAGAATCCCACAGCGAAGGCTGTACTTCTTGCCCTTCTGCTTTTTTGTGACTGCCCTCTGGACAGTAATGGATGATGCTGGAATTCTTTCAGCAGACATTTGAGTTTATCCTCCCTCCTCCAAACTCACCAGCATTCTCTCTCTCCCATGCTCTTGATTTCACCCTGTCAGCTCAGTCTTTCTGCTGGCCCCTGCTCATTTCTCAAGGCTCTGGATGTTTGCAGCCACAAAGCCCAGAGCGTGTGTTCAGCATGAAGGGATTTGATGGCTGAGGCCAGGCGGGACTGTGGCTGCTCTCTGCTGAGCGAGGCTGGGAGTGAGGCAGTGAACACTTCTGCTGAGGAGCTGCAGCTGGAGCCACCACACGGCGTAAAGGGGAACACACCTAAACTAACTCCCAGAAAAATCAGGGCTGCTGCTTCCCTGGGGCACAGCAGCCCCCTGTGACTCACCTTTCTGCTTGTCCTGGCCATGAGTTCAGTAAAAATCCTTATTCATGTGTGTGCTGCAAAGGCCTTTACTGATCTCTCCTGCCTTGCCTCTGAAACCTTGCAAAGAGGTGGAGGCAGGGAAGGGAGGAATGCTGTTCCCTCATCCCAGAGGTGTGCAGGGCCAGGCAGTAAAGCCTTTTGGGAACGTGCTCAGAGTCACACCAAGGATCTGCTGGGCAAAGAGGAGCATCAACAGGTACTGTGACTCTGTAATTTCTGCACATCCTTTCGGTGCAGAGGTAAATCCCATGGAACCCCACTGAAACCAGGGCAGACACATGGAGATGTGACAGGGACAATGCCTGTTCTTTTTTCAGTCATGCAACGTTTCTCCAAAATCTGTCTTATCTGGCTGCTAACAGACAAAGCTTCTCAAATCTGCAGTCAGTACTATTTGGTCAGGGCACAGCGGTGAAAAGCCCAGCAGCCAACAGATTCCTTTGAGTATCTTTAAGATTGTGGATCTTATAAAACAGCCCCCCTCATTAAAAAAAGAAAGGGAAAGAAAGAAAAGAAGCACACAGACTTACCATTGCTGAGTGTTTCTTTAATAGAATCAGAAACAAATTTGTGACCTTATGGCCCAGAGGTGGGAACACCATCTATAAACTTGCCCAGACATAGAAATGCATTCTGCCTGTCAGTAGGAGTTTGCCATTGAACATGTATATAAAAAAAGGCTGGTGTTACATTAGACCAACATTTTTTAAATTCCACAGCCCGCTTTATATGCCATGAACCTTGTTAATGCTGCTAACAAGAAAATTAAAAACTAAAAGCTATAAAAACAGGAATGCCACTCCTAAGTAAATAAATATACACGAGAACCAAATATTCAGATACAAGCTCTGGAGTGGCTTGTGTCCAGGAAGGGAGAAAGAAAAAAACCACTAACCTGACTTGTTTCTGGGGCTATAAAAGCTCACTGTAGTCAGCAAAATTGTCTCCCGTTGAGTCCTTGCCTTAATTCACAGGGTTCTTGAGAATTCCACAGGATAGCATGGAGGAAATCAGGGAGTGTGGGCAGCCAGGAATATGCCAAGGACAGTTCTGTCCAGGAGACTGGATGGGTCAGGGAGGGTGGGATGTTTCTATCTGACTCAAGAACAGATTGTTAATGTGGCAGCAGTGGGGAAAATGTTTCCATCAGAACAGGCCACCTACATATCCTGGCCTCTACTGTTTTCTCTGGATCCAAGGTAACAGACCCAGTTTGGGCCTGTAAAATCCAAACTGGGCTGTACCATGAATCCTTTTGACAGCCTGGACTCTGTCCTGGCTCAGGAACGAGAAATTCCAAGGATTTTTTTTGTCATTTACCTCCTAAGTACATATATATGGAGTTGCTTATCAATGCAACCTTTTAACCCTAAAATGTGGGAATTGTGACCTACCCCTAAGGTTGGGCCCATCAGACTTATGTGGACTCACCTCTACTTAACATTGGCAATTAATTTTATGGCTTCCAGTCCTTGCTTGTGAAAAGCAACCTTTTCCCTTTCCTTTCTTTACCTCCTGGAGATTTTGAATAGTATATCTTAAAATATAGGATATTTACACAATAGACTTCTGCTAACAGATTTTGGCCAGACAAAAAAATCTACAACTTTTACACTTCTGCATATGAATCTAGAGAAGGTTATAAAGTGAAGAAAAGTGGGGAAGAGAAAAAGGTGCTCCTTTCACTTTTCTGTGAATGCAGGCTTTGGCTTTTCCTAAGGTTTCCCTGCCCCAAATCCACCCGGTGCCAATGCTAACTAGTCCCCATGAGTCTGATGGGATCTTGTAGTATAATGTTAAATGTTGCATTGATAAACCACTCAATGACCAAAAGAGGACATTTTTAAACCTTTGTCCATTTATTCACTTTCACAGTGACAGAAAAAGTACTCCTGCTTCTTGTGAGGGGGAAAAACCCCAAATCCTCCAAGACTATGGTAAAGCCTAAAACCAGATTTCAGAAGAGGGTTGACTGTCTCCATACAGAGATTATGTGGACAATTATCAACCAATTATTAATTAAATTGATAAATGATTGAAATCATATCTAAGTAGGAGGAAAGGACGATACGTTAGGGCTAAATTGTTGAGGAGTGAGAAATGTAGGACATCCAGCTGAGAAATCTGCTTGTTGTATGGCTAATGAAAAAAACAGCTATTTTCTTTAGCTCTTCAGAATGTAAATCAAATTTGATGCAACTATTTAATCCAATTGAAGCAATGACTCCCTTATCTACAAGACTCAATGGAGCCTGCTTACAGGAGAAAATTTAGTGGGAATTTAGCAGGAATATTTCATTTACAAGGCAACTGGTTACAGCTTGGTGAGAAGTTTTCTCTTACCCCTTTTAGTCTCAATACTGGCTGTGATTTATTAAGATGTATTTCAGGATAACCTGCTGAGATAGTGATTTTTGTTGGAAGGCCACAGTCAAAATTGCACTGAATTTGGATGCAACATGGGAACCATAGTAATCAGGAGCTCACCACTGAGGCCTAGGAACAATTCTGTGGAGGGTCATGTTGCATCTTGTCTAGGGCTTTCACAAATTAAAAATCCATCTATATATGAATTTTAAATCAAAGAACGGTTTTGATTTAAAGCACTTAGATTTTTCTCTTTGCCGCAAACATGGACTATGTTCAGAGTTCTTGTTTGAGTGTACACCAGCATAAGTCATGGGAAATTTTCTTCAGCAGTCAAAAAAACCTCTCTATTAATGCTGCTAAATTTCTGTCACAAGCAACTGGGTGAGACTGGGATAACAAAGTGTTGAATTGTTTTTATTGTTTTATTGATAAGCCAAGCAAGGCAGATGTGAAACCTGAATTTTCCAGTGGGATATACTGCCACAGAGAGTTTTTTCACCTAGATTCCCTCTTTCCTTTGCCTCAGGAGTTTTCCAGCTAGGTTAGGCAGCCCCAGTGTTTCTGCACTTAGGAAAGAAGTGATTTCTATACAGACTGAATCTACCCATTAATGAGTAGAAAAATAATAGGAAAAGTTCTTAAAGTTTGAGTTCATCTACTGACATGGCACCTTTGGGGTTTTTTCCCCTGAGCTCCTGGGATTCAGTATCTTTATAGCATTTTAAGCGGTCAGTGCAAAACACCAGCTCATGGTGAGCTGCTCTTCTGGGGATGTTTGGTTATTGGAATTCAGTGATACATTCCCTCAGCAGCAACATGTTTTTGTGTGTGCGTGTGCAGAGCTGTTGTGTCCAGCAGGAGGGTTCACTGGGTAGAAGGAGAGGCAAACACAATCTTTTTGTGCTTCTGGTAAGTTTGCATAAGAGGCTCCCCCTGCCAGAATGGAGTCTGTGATTTGTGGAGCAATGACGTGGCAGCCAGTTCAGCCTGTGTCTCAGCAGTGCATGGAAAGGCCATTATCCCCATTTATTTCTGTCAGGATTAGGGATGCCCATTCTCCCAAGGCTGAATTTGCTCTTCATTCTCATCTTCTTTTTCCTTTCCTTGTTGACAGATTCAGCATTTCCTGTGGTTCCCTTGTTCCCTGCATCCCTTCCCAGCAAAGATACGGCGTGGCGGAGGCCTGACCCCAGGTGTTGGTAAGTGCAGCTGAGGTCAGATCCACTCCGAGGACAAGGGGCCGAGTTTTCATTCAGTATCTCTGAAAACCTACAAGGAAAAGACCAGAACCCACAAAAGGTGCAAAACTGAAGAAATTTTACCTCTGTTTTAGGCAGCTCTTCTGCTGTATGCCAAGCTTGCTACCAGCAGCTGTCCTGCAAGTGTAGATCGGAATGATGTTCTTGAGGGAAAAGTCATAACTTTTTTCCAAAATACATTGAAAGGGCTTCTGTCTTTTCTTAGGTGGGAGACAAACCTAACAATGAGAAGTTCTAGATTTTGGGAGAGAACTCTGAAACTCTTGATTTTGAATTCTTTAAACTTCTAAATCCATCTCCTGGGGATCCAATAAACGAGTGGCAGTAAAAATTTCCGATCAAAGAGATGCAATATGTGGTTAATTTGAAAACAAATCCTTGTACTTCAGATGCTGGACTCTGATTAAAACTGATATGATAACAGTGGTGAAGAAACCCTGGCTTCATTCCAGCCAACACGTGGAAGGGTTTGGGAATCATTAACTCATAGCTGGAGCCTCCAGGGAATGCTGAGCCTTTCTGCCTCCAACGGTGCTAATACATTTTTCAGCAAAAGAAACAGGCTAATTTGACTCTTATCTTCAGACGCTTAAGCAGGAATTTGGTCTGAGAGGACTGCACAGGTTTCCTCGCCAGTGTTACCTCCTGTGTTTTACGAGTCCACATGATGGCCTGGGTGTCTCCATGTGGGCTGTTTAAAGCGCGATCCCAAAAATAAATGAAACATGGTTAAAGCTGTTCAATTCCAGTGTCTCCTCATCACACAGCAAGTCATGAACTCTACTGACAAAAAAAAAAAATGGAAAGTGATCTGAAGGGCATCTCTTCTACTAAAAGCATATCATAATTTCAATGAAAATACTTTTTATCATGAATTTTTGTGCCTGTTTATGAAAACTGAACTGAAATTGTAAATTGTTCTATAAATGCTAACTGGAAAAAAAAATCTCAGTTCTGAAACCAAAAGAGATTAATTTAGATCATCAAAAATTTTATTTGATGGACTTCAGTAATATGTTCCTCTAAACTTTTTTTTTCATTTTTCTTCCAGTCTGGGAGAGGAAATTCTGCAAATCCACTCTGAACTCAGGAAAGAGAGGTTCTACCAGGTTTTCTGAGCTGAGAGAAAATACAAAAGGTAAAATACATGGCATCCAGACAAAGCTGTGCTCAGTGACTCAGCTTCCTTGGAAGATGCTGCTCTCATCCATGTCACAGCAGTGGGACTGGATGCAGAACAATTTCACCAAAAGGCCAAATTTGCAAAAAGCAACTACAGCCAAGCCTTTAAAAATTTTTAATATCAAATGCCCTCTCTGTGTCAAAGCATTAATGGCCAGAGTGTTTCCTTCACATTTTCACTGAGAAAATATTTGTTTCTTCTGATGACACACTAAGATTACTGCTTCAAGAACTGAGCAAAGGTGAAAGGATTTGTTCTGCCTTTTCTAATTCACCTGCTGAGCATGTTTGTTTCTAGAAAACTTGCTCATTGAGTAGCATTTGCTCTGCTTTATTACAGTATTCTGCATGTTGGACTCTTTTTGCAGTTCAGTCCCTGGGATGAGATTAAAAGTTTTAAGTGACATCTAATGCCCTGTTAAGTTGCTAAGTCCTGCAATAGCATCTGGAAATTATATCTGTCTCTCTAGGTGGATTCTTGGAAGTGAATTCACTATAACTGTAATTCCCCCTTTACTTTCCTTCCCAGCCTTGTCTCCTCTGAGACCTGACAGGCAAAAGTAAAGACAAGTTATGAGACAATTGATATAAAACCTGTGTCCATGTAAATCTAAGTCACTGCACATAAAAGGAAGGAAAATCAATATTAGAACAGCACTGGCAGCTATGTGGTAGGAAGCCTGGCAGGTTTTTGTTCCATCTTCCATTGGAAGCATAAAGCAAGAAAATTGCAGGTCATGGGAATTTTGATCCAGGCAATGAAAACCAGAGATGTACAGGGGAGAGAAGAGTGAGACTGAAAAATTAGTGAATAATCCTATTTAACTGAAAGGAATTAGCTTGATTTATACTACACTGACAAAAGTTATTACAGTCTGTAGAGGGCCAATCTGTGGACAAATGTTTCAGAAGGAGCTAATGTTAGACAAAAGTCATGCCTGAATCTTTGCATCAAAATAACACTTCCATGTTTATACCTCAGATAAAGTTTGCCAGCATGTTTTGTGTGGGTTGGGAATAACAATTTCAGGGAGTTTTGTCACTTTAAAATATATGCAGCTACAACTGCCTAGAGAAATATTGATTATAGATTGCTGGTTATGAAGAAGTTTAATAATTCTCATTCTTTATGTAATATATTATTGACTGTACATTCAACCCACACCAGGGTGGAGCAGCTGACATGGCTGAAAGCCATCTCACTTGGATCCCAGCTCTGAAATGGAGGGAAGGATTTACATCTAATCCCCTGCATCTAAAACAGAAAACATTAACTGCAGGAGCCAGGGCAGCAGTGCTTGGGTTGGGGTGGAGGAAGCTGGGGCATTACAGTGCTTGAGGACTTTTATTGTGGTGCTGCAGGGAGCAGTGCCAGGCCGGGTTTGACTTCTCGCTTTATCTAAATTGTTCTCCAGAACTGAGACCTGCACTGTCTTAGTGCAGGAGTAGTAAAATCCGAAACATGCAGAGCTCAGTATAACACAGCCAAGCTCCATGTAAAGGCTCTCGGTAATCAGCCTGGCTGCAGCCAAACCACATGTAAAAGCAAGCTGTGAAACAGCCTCAGCATGGCCAAACCACATGTAAAAGCACGCTGAAAGCCACCCTGCACACAGCCAGATCGCACACACAGCCATGGAGCGGGGCACTTGGCCTCTGTGGGTTTGCTGGGATAGCTCAGTGCCATGGAGAATCCCACCACAGCTGCCACCTTCTCTCCCATCTCGGGTTTGAGCAGGCCCACTCCCAAGTCTTAAGTCATCAGGTAGGAAAAGTGGCTCCAGAGCTAAACATGGCATAGTGGATTTAGGATCAACCTGATCCACATTTGAAATAGTTGAACCTGCAAAAGGATCAAGCCCAGAAAGAACAAAAAATTATTTTTTTTCTTATCTGATTCAGACAGAACTGGTATTGCTGAGTGATTCCCACTAATACGTAGGGACATCCTACTAATGTCCCTCACCACTTAGACAAAATCAGTCAAGAGCCAAAAAAATCCCCTACCTGGCTCCTGTGATTAATCTTTCCATCTAGAAATGAGCAAGATGCAATTAGTAAGTCCATTTTCACTTGTCCAGATTTCAAAAAGCCATTTTATTAGATGAGTGAGAGAATTATGAGAATTGAGCCTCCAGCTCCCCCATGTTTTGTTAACTTGCCGTGCACTGAGATTTTAAATGGGTTTTTGTTACACATTTCATGTACTATCATCCCTGCAATTCATTATTCATTAAATATTGGCGGGGGAGGGTGTTACAGACTTTTTCTCCCAGTGAGACTCCAAGCACTTCACAGAGTTGACTATCATTATGTGCATTATACAGAGGAATGAAATGACCTCTCTGATGTTGTTCAGGAGGTCAGCAACAGGCCTGGACCTGGAACCTGCATCTTCTGAGCCCACATTCCACCTACTGAAGGCTGATCTGAGTTACCTGCTGCAGAGAAGAGTCCCAGAAAGGGCTGCAGCTTCCTGCTCCCCCAACAGAAATCTGGTGAAGCAGCCCTGTGTGGGGCAGCAGGTTTCTGACAGTACAATATCCAGCTCTCTGGGGCCAGCAGAGGAGTGTGCCGGGAACAGCTGCTCACAGGAGCTGCTGGGAACACATGGATGGGCGTGCTCAACCAGCAAGGGCTCCTTTGGCTTTCCCCTTGCACTGTTCTGTTTGAACATGTTGCTGTTCAATGTGCCGGGAGGGAGTTTGGGAACAGACTTGTGTAGGATAATCTGGGATTCCTGGCCTTTGGCACACGCTGTGGTTCTTGAAATCAGCATCACAGCTTCCCCCTGTGTAAAGCAAAAAAGGCTCGACTGGCTGAGGTGGAGAACTTGAGCATATGTGTAAGTTGAGGCTTTGCCTAAGGGAGAAAAATTTGGATTCAGTGTAAGAGGATATTAATCTACTAAAACCACTTTTAGATTTCAAAATTAATTTATTTACTCAATAGACTTTTCATTTTCCATTTCCAGTCCTCTGGCTGAGCAATCTGTCAGGATATCAATGCCATAACTTATTTACATACTTTGCTAAATCCTCTAAATGTAAGATTTGACATCTCATTTTTCTCTTACTCATTCCAGGCTCCCCTCTGCAATCGTGCCGGATTGAGCATTACCAGGAAATGCAGAAATGTGGAGCCAGACTGGTACTGAGCAGTACAAGGTAAGGTGCCTGGCTGCTGCCCTGGTTTAGTCCCAAATATGAGCTATGGCCAGCTGAAAAGAGGGTTCAGGAGCAGGTCTTAAAGCATGATTTATTGTCACACCTTTTCTACTCCTGTAGAGAATGGAGAACATGAATATGATGAATTAATCCCTCTCCATCTCTGACACAATTTGGTACACTTGATAGAGGACTGAGAATATTAGTTGTAGTAGTGGTGGTGGTGCTGGTACACTTGGTAGAGGACTGAGAATATTGTTATTATTATTGTTGTTGTTGTTGCTGCTGCTGTTGTTGTCGTCATTATGATGATGGAAGAGTTGCTATTTAAAAGCAGAACAGAAATATCTTAAAAGGCCCATTATTGACTCTATGAAGTATCAGCCGCTGTATTTATCATTAACATATGACACACTCATGCAAAATATTTTCTCAGGAAAGCAAAAAAAATACTCAGGGAGATATATGAAATAAAACAGTCCTAGGTGTGAAAAGTGATCAGGAAAAGGCCAGTGACATTTTAATTACTTAGCACAGCAACAATTCTGACTAGGGGGAAGAATCAGAGGGCAAGGTAACAAGTGAGGGAGGGGAGCTATTTTTGTATGGAATGGAAATCCTGGGTGAAATCCTGAATGGAGTTTGCCATTATTTGAATTGGGTTTTTTATTGTTTTAAGAACAGGAGAAAAAAAGTAGAGAGGAAAAATGAACAAGAGTGTTCAAATTTAGAAGATTTGCTTTTCCTGTCTGGCATTATATTCTGTTTATTGCTGCACCATGTTATATCTGGATGTATGCTTCTACATCTCATTATCTGATGGTCTTTAAGAAAATATGAGAACTTGAGAACAAAAAGCCAAACAAAGCCCACATTTGCTCTTGCCAAATTTAATCTCTTTAATATAGAAGGATAATCATGAATATGTCCACTGTGTGCTTAAATATATTCCTCTGTTTCTCAGATTATAATTAGCTTTTAACAATCGCCCCCACCAGCAAATCAACATACATGAGTATTTTCCTGTGCTTTCTGAAGCTAAAGGCTCTGCAGATCACAAGGTGGATTCCTGTTTCCCCAAATACTTGTCACTGCAGCACTCCAGCACATTGCTGGGGATAGAATTCATTTGTGCCACTTGCGATTCAGTGGGAAAATCTTCCCTGGAGCTCAGCAAGTGCCCCAAGCCTGGGCCTGATCTGGCAAGGTCAGACTGAAACCATCTCTCCCCACTCACTCAGAGCAAGGCCCGGCTCAAACCCTGCTTTGTCCAGCTGTCAGAGGCCTGAGGTGGGAAGTAGCTCAGGCACAAGGGCAGAGATTGATCGACTGGAAATACATCCATCGGAACTTGGGGCTGAGGTGTCTCGGATCCTTCTCTCCAGGCTTTTCAGCAGCCATCCCTGCCAGAAACACAGCAAACACCCATTCTTTTATTAGCCCCTTTGGTATCTAATAAGGCTCTGCTTGACAGCTCCAGCTTCTGGATTCCTGCTGCAGCAGCCTGCTCCCGCTTGTATGCTCTTGAGATAGGAGTCCGTGGGGGTGGGACCTGTTAAACACAGAAATACTGGGAAAAAATGGCACAGAAATGTCCCTCTTCAGTGGGAGGTGGCAAAGAAAATTCAATTGAGCTACTCTACTGCTCTCATGAATCCAGGAGAGAAAACCCATGAGGATAACTTAGGACTTTAGAGAGAGAAAATTTAGGAGTTCAAAGTCACTGTGTCTGTTTGAAGGCAAGGCCACTTCTATCATGCCTTGCTCACCTCTGACAGATTCAGAAATTAAGGCTGTATCCCCCACAAATCCTGAAATCTGGTAAAAGGAGTGCAGAGCCTGATCACCAGTTCTTGGGCAAGAATTGTACAGCCAGCACTGAGGAAATTTTGTTTCCTGATTTGTGAACTGAAAAGATGAATTTGGGATGAAACAAATGGGGAATTCCATGAAAACCCATGTGCAGAAGATTTTCAGACTGGCTGCAAGAGGCTATCAAAATCGCAGCAAAATTTTACTTATCCTTTCTTAAAACCCACAAGTGCCAGAGCATAACTCAGAGCTCTACTTGGAAAGTGGAGAGATGCCCTGAACTTTGAGTCAGGAGCAAGAGAAAAACCAAAAGTATAAAAAAACTGTGGTTAGGAGTGTTCTTCCCCATTTAAATACATCCTAAAATCATCAGTGACCTTGAGACAGAGAATTTCTTTTCCCTTAAACTCTCCAATTTCTCAGCCAGTCTTCAATCCTTAGGGTGTGCACTTTGCCTTCATCCTCATTTCTTGGACAATCTGATCTCTTTGCCTTTGGGGCAGATAACCTCAAAATGTTGGCACTCAGGGAAAATTGAATGGATTTGCTTCCAGAAGGGAAATTTGCCCAAACAACAAGGAAGTGCTTTTGAATGTACTGACTAATTATCCCTGCTTCTTTTTTAATATATCTTGCATTGTTTCATACAGAATTAGCACATTTCCAGAAGTATTTAATGACCCCATTCTTATCCTTGAATGATTTTACCTCAAAGTCTGTAACTAGGATATTGGGTACCCCTGAAAACAATTGGACCCAAGAGTACCAGCTGCTTGGAGACTGTTTAATTCTGTGTCTCACCACCAAATGTTCTGGAAAGGTCACTACCAGACCCACAAGACATAAGGGAGAGCTTGAAATCTCTGCTTCATAGTGGCATTCTTTATAGTACTTCCCTCAGTGGCAGGCTTGCAGCAATGTTTTCAAAAAAAAAAAAAAAAAAAAGGTAATTAAGCCATTAGATCAATCAAAGCAAAATGCTGATTTCTGTCCCCTGTTCTGTTTCTCTTTGGATGGAGAGCAGTTGCTGATATGTGTGCTGGACTTCTAATCCTTTAATGGGGGCTCAGGCTTTTGAAGACTCCCTCTCAGAGGTGCTATTACCAAATATATGCTTCTAATTTAACTTCTCATGCCATATTACAGTAGCCTGAAGCCATTTTAGGTGTTGGGTGTGTGAGAAAAGCCCAATGTTGATGTTTATCAGATGACCTTTTAAAGGGTAATGTGAGGGTTATCCATTGGCATGATTAAGACCATATGTAGGTGACTTTTCCCAGGCATTTCTTCCTGCTTTTCAAAATCCCATCTATTTTTACCCAAATTCAGCCAGGTACCTTTCATCTCTGGTATGTTTATGGGCATGACAAAATGAGACTGAAGCAAAGCATTTGCTCCTTTGGAGTAATTTCTATTAGAAAAGTCAAGGAAATTTGAATATCTAGTGTCAACACAAAGGTATTGTAGATAAACTCCAACTTTCTTTTCATTTTGACCCTTTCAGATATTTATAGCAGTATCCTTTTCCTCCTCTGCTGTGTTGTTACAAAGACTTCTTGAAAGACTGTGGAGAAGTGACTTTTCTCTGTGAGACTGAGCTTTTAGTGACCTTGCAGGGATGTCCTGCTATGAAGCTGCTGAGAGACAGGGATTTGAAGAATCCATTATCTGTGCTACAGACAAGGACAGAGCACAAATCTCCCTTAATGTTGTGCCTGTGAGAGTATCATTTTTGCCATTTTGGAAGCTCAGTATTTTCCTCATGGCTTGTTGTCTTGGTGGAGACCAGTTGCTAATGTTTCCTTCAAGTCTCTGAAAAATGTATTATTAACACACATTGTGTTTTGTTCTTTTTTTTTGCTGTTTACAGACTGAAGATCTTTCTGTTAGTGGGTCTCACTCAGCACCATCAGCTGATATCACTTAAAGAGGTGCCATGGTGAGATTCACTGCAAAGCACAGGTGGAGATATAAAGGTGAGTATGGTGCTGAGATGTGAGCCAGGGAAGTGGGTGACAAGGCAGGAATCCATAGGAACTACAAACTCTTTCAGGGGAGGAAATAGGGCAAGCACCTTATGAACACTTGACATTTAAAAACTATACTTCAAAGGACTTTCTCAATGGATTGGGACTTCTGTTCATTTAAGTTGTTTTTATGACTCAGTATTTTGAGGTAAGGTTACAGCCTGGATTGTCTAAAATAAATGCAACTTGGAGCAGTTCAATATTGAGAAGCTGATGTTTTTTTTAAGTTTTTCTGCCCCAGATTTGTAATTTATTATTGTAAAGTATTCATTACTTTTTCCATGGTAGTTACAGTAGCTCCTTATCTGGGAAAACATTGCACAGGTTGGGGCTTTGCTGGAGAACACTTAGAGATCTCCCCTTAACCTAAATGTATGAATTATATTCAAATAGCACAGGAAGAGCTTGTCCATAAATTCTGGTAATAACAGCCATGAATATTATCTCACCAGTTATACCTGCCTCCCTGCCTGTGTTCCCCAGTAGCTTGCAAAAGCTATCACCATAAAATTTAGGGTGGGATTTAACATGGGAATTTGGACTCCTTAATGTGAAAGAAGGCTTTGAAAAACTCCGTCTTAGCAAACAGCAGCGAATTATAATGATAACAATAATAGAGATAAGCCAATTCATATCTCCCCACCCAAAATATTTATATCATGAATTAGTTAATTGTATTTTATCTTCTGATGAGTGGGTTGGTAGCCTTTGCTTTGCGACAGACCCAGAGGAGCTATGGTGCAGCCTGATGCCAAGAATATGTGTTATTTCATATTCTGTTATTTGCTTTGTGTTTAAGGTGTTGAGAGGAAATTCCCCAGCAATCCGCCTGAAGTGGTTTTGCAGGGAGCAAGTCTTCCAGTGTTTGAACATCACTTAGTAGAGGAGGGGGGAAAGGAAAAAATCCCTTTATTTGCTTTTTGTAATTCAGAAATTTGCCATATATCTAAAGAAAAGCATTTTAAAAAAAAGAAAAAAAAAAGGCAAGCTCAATGTGTAATTTGGGTACACATTTGAGTGTACCCAAATTAATTCTGGTGTCACTTCATCTGCCTAATTGGGCCTAAAAATAGCCTGTGGGAAGGGGGACCAGCAGCCTTGAATGCCTGAAGCAATTTGTATCAATTATTTCCCACTGTAGCAGCCGTGAGTGGAAGCCTTAGCTGAGTGCCTCCATTAGCCAGGTGCCAGAGCTCTGTGCTTTCATTCCAGGCTTTCTCTGGGAGCCAAGCAGCACGGAGGAGCTGGAGCCTTGGCAGGAGCAGGAGGTGCCCAGAGCAGCTCTGCAAGTGGTGAGTGCCCTCACTGCTCTGTCACCAGCAGTCCCTGGGAGCCATCAGCACCCACCAGCAGTTCCCTGAGATAAGGCTGAGCCAGCTGGGAGCAGAAAGCCTTTGATATTCCTGCCTTGCTGAGTAAGTATGCCATAACAAATAACACTGAACTTTTACAGCACCTTTTCATACCAGGGCTGAGTGCTCCACAAACATTCATTCCCCAGGCCTCGTACCCTCCACCCATTGGAGGAAACCATTCTGTTTTTTCATTGTACCACTGTCTCAGGTCAGACCTTCCAAAGAGCTCAGTGCCCATTTTGCTGGCACTGGAGAAATTATTTCCTTTGAGTTGCCATTTTAGATACCTGTGGCCAATATCAGTCATGTTCATCCAGCTCCTGCCCCAAAATGCTTACAGCTAGACTTCTCAGGTCTGCAAAAATTGAGCTAAAAATCTTGTGAACTACTTTGTCTCCTGTGTATAACCCTCAGAGCTTCCTGATGAGAACTTTTTTGACAAATCAAAATTCCATCAACCCTCCACCCAGTTTTAGTCAGACCCTTCTGTTGTCTGTAGCCACATGTCTTTTTAGCTGATGTAAAACCTTACCAGAAAAAAGTAGATACATTTGTTTTGCTCATCCGAGGTATTTGCTGTGCTGCTCTTCTGTTTGGAAACAGAGCAAGAACATACTTGTCTCAGACGCAGACGTACAATAGATAAATAAAAAGAGAGATGCTACATCCCAGATAGGCATTGTTTTGTGCTTTGCTACTGCAGGCAACAGGATTAAACTTTGATTTGCATCTCCTGTCTGCATTCTCAGTGAGAAAATCCAGTCAAGGCCAACTTTGTAGCTGATCTGTCTCTATGGAAAGTTGATTCCAAAGTGGTGCCAAATGTCAGTGAAGCACAGTTAAGGTTTTCACAGGAACAACAACAGAGTCTTCCAGGGAGGGTGAGCTAAGAGTGCACTCTGCAGCCCAGAGGAAAACACTGGTGCGTTGCAGTCACTGTTGCATCTGGGGAGTGCACACATTTTATTGTCTCAAAGGACAGCACCTGTACAAGCATTCACAGCTTTCATCTCTACCCCTGCCCCTTGTCTGGCCAGAGCACCCAAAGGCCTTTACGTGGGATACAGCATTTGAGTCCCGCTCCAAAGTCAAACCATCCTCTGATGCCTTCAGCTCTCATTTCCCCTAATAGGAGTGAAAATCAATAAATCACCTTGGTCTGTTTCATTCTGGGGCAAGGTAACTCTGTTAGCTGGAAGTACAGCTAACAGCTTATTCCTCTTCCTAAAGCATGCCAAAGTCTCTGGTCACTCAAATGCCATCAGTCTGAGGCAGGTAATTCATGCGCTTGTTGCAGTGACTCCGATCGCTGCAAATTGAAATGTAAACTTCAAACATAGGGTTGCTTATCCAAGCCAAGTTTCTAATCTTTTGAGATTTGCCCATCACAAATCATAAATGTAAAGTGGAAAAAAGGGGGAAATTTGGAGTGAGAGAGCCTAGCTAAAAGCTATCAAATACATCATCTCTTCAAGTAAGGCTGGAATACCATGGAAATGGCCTGATATAACATGGAATATAGCCTGATGATTGTTTGAATTTCCTTTAACATGTACCCCTGGGAAAAGAGAGAGACACTAAAGCCTAAATATGAAAAAAAAATAAAAAGAGAGAGGGACAGACAGGCAGAAGAAGCAGAACTGTTTGAGCAGTGTTTGAAGTGATGGAAAGGTGTGCCCCCCACATCACTTCCTTTACTTTCCTGTAATTCAACAGCTGCATTTCTCACAGCTCACGTCTGGAGTGGGCCCACAGAGTTGTCTGGGCATGTAAGAATAACACTTACACTGCTAGGGGGTGCACAGAAGGTGCAAATCTTTTGCCATGTGTGTAGGTATGTAATCCCTCCACAGATAATCTCAGATTCTGTAATTACAGTCATTCATTTTAAAACAAAGAGACGGCTGCCGGGGAGCTCTGATCAGTTTATAATTCAGCTTTAGCTCTCAAAAAGTCCTCATCATTAGAGATCTGTGTAAATCAGAATAGCCCCAACTTCCTTTCAGGCCAGAGCATCCATGTCCTCTGCCTGATCTTCTCTGTCACTGCCAGCACAGGGGCTCTGTCTTCCCTCTCAACAGCCCAGAGCACCTGTGTCATCTGACTGAGCTTCTCTGTCACTGCCAGCACAGGTGCCTGTCCTCCCTCTGAGCAAGCCCTGCATCACTAAGGCAGTGGAAGGTGAAATGATAGAAATCAATCTGCCTCTCATTAGCGGGATGAATAGAAGTGCTCTGGGGACAGGGATCAATGAGTGGGTGAGGAAATGTGTTAAGAACTGGCTAAAAGACTGATTGAAGAAGAATGTTAATACTTTTTTTCAGATAGTTTAGAATAAGCTTTGGAGGATTTTTGGATAATGGTGTCTCAAGTGAGCAATGTCACGTGCACTCCGAGTATAAACACTGCTTGATAAAACGAGCTGAGGGGAGATGCTTTGTGTGAGGCAGGTGCCTTTATGTTTTTAGAGATTTCAGAGTGTTTTCAAGCAAGAAGCACACAGTTTCCTATAATGAGCATGGGTGTTTGTAGTTGCACTGGAACTGAGCCACTGAATACACACAAATATTCTGTAGGCATAAGTTATGTATGTATTTATGTTTGCCTGTGCTCAGGCACACACAAGCCCACACAAATAGAGGAGAGCCATTTATACATATTTATTTCCCTTTTTCCTACTAGGTAACATATTCATTGCTGCATTTGTAGCCCAAATTACTCACAAGGAGGAAAAAGTGATTTCCCTCTAAGCAGAAATAGAGATGAGGAAATGTTTCACTCTGGATGCAGTGAGAAGTGTAGGATTGAAGCAGTTCTGGAACAGGCAGCGTGGACTCCAGAAGAGGGCTTTTCCCATGCCGGAGCACCTTGCGTTTCTCACAGCACAAATATGGCATTGCTGCTTCTGGGCCCAGGGCCAGCTCGCTGCAGTGCAGCACTCCAGACGGAGCCAAGGCAATTTGCCACCACACCTTTTCCATCTTGCTGCCTCATTCACTGCTGCTCTTACAGATGGCCAACATTTGTGTCTTAAACATTTATCCTTCAAAACAGAGACTTTTGTATGAAAAATATTTGGTGGCCCAAAAGATTTTCCTTAAGTTTAAATTTTCATCTTGTTTCGATCTTCAGGAAACATTATGAAATTTTAGATGTTGTTTTTTCTCCTTTTTGTCACCTTCCTTCTGTCTCACACTCTGTTTTCTGAACACAGTAGGTATTTGCCAGTGTTGAAGGGTTTGATGGGAGGGTAATTTTCTCCTTTTTGTGCCCACTTATTTTATTATTTTTCCAATTATTCAAGGCTTTACCCATATTGTTAATGTAGTGCATTAGAAGTTTGGCTAGCACAGGATCTCATCTTCCTATCACACCTCTCAATGAAATAAGTACAAGAAAAAAAATTATATTAGAATCATCTTTGTTTCTCCTTTATCTGAAGTTTATAAAATTACTAAATAGATGTAAAAATAGATAAGCATTTCTTAAAATTTTGACATTGAAATTTTCCATGCAGTCAGTGGCAGATGGAAACTATTACTGGGAAAGAAACAGAAGTGAAAAATTTTAAATATTTTGGGTAAAGGAATACAATTTGTCTCAGTTTGAATTCTGAAATATAAACAACTTGAAAATTACATGAGTATTTGGAAAACTCCACTTCTTGTCTCTGTGCCTTGTACATGCAAGTTGAGGACAGGGTCTAGATGGGCTTTGGCTGAAAAGCAGCACTTCAAGTTCACAAGCCACTGAGAAACCTCATCTCTTCACGCTCAGGTTGCATCCCAAAATCAGGCCAAAACAAGGAGCTTTCAAACTACTGGTGACCTGGAATTTCTGAGAACATTTTCTTATGAATGCAGCAGAACATGTTGCTCCTAAAAACAAAGCCTGTCTCCTCAGAGCTCCAGATTGCTAGGCCTGCAGCAGTCCTCAAGATGGACATGTTTTTCCACTGAGTGTATTTGAGATGTCCCAGTTTATTTCTGACAGGACTTGTTGCCAGGCTCAACGTCAGCATCTAGAAATCGAGATGAGATCCTTCAGCACAGTGAATCTGGATTTTGCATCTTGGCTGTTTAAAAAAAAAAAACCCTGGAGTGGGTGGACTTTGCACCTCTCTTCTTCAGGTAGCCAAGATTCCCTTAAAGATTACATTAGAGGTTTTGACTGATTTCAAGGCTCATCCTGAATCCTACTTGTGTCTCATGCTTTTTGCTTGTGGGTTTAGCATTTTACAGTGACCCAAACCAGTTCAGATCCTGCAGAGGTACTATGAGAAAAGGAATGGGCTCTGCATGTCCTTCCAAGAGGTTTGTAATATTAAGGAGAAGGTTGTTACAAGAAAGAGAATATACAGGGGTGACAAGTAATTACTGTCACAGAATATGAACGAGGTGTTTATTCCCATGCAGAGAAGTGGATCAGCTATTTCACCAGGAAAGGTCAGGGTTTTATGTGTGTCCTCCTATGACATCCATGGGCAAAGCTCCTTGAGAGCAGTTCTAGGAAGCTGCTGTGCATTTCTGAGCACCTGGATGATGGCGATACCAGAGCCACGTGTACAAATGGCCACTGCTGCCAGGGTTTTATCATTTGTGGCTGTTACCAGAAGTGGATGGTTTTGGGCCATCCATGTGAAGATGAGAAAGGCTGCCAGGGCTCTGGCTCTCCCCGTGATTACAGCCAGGCCCCCAGGAGCAGCAGGGCTGGAGGGAGGAGCACAGGGTGGGGGTCACCCTGGTTGTCCCACCGGGAGTGGGGACAGCGGCAGCGGCTGGGCCGCGGAGCAGCACGGGAGGAAACGCAGAACAATCAGCAGGGAAATCCAACCCAAAATAACAGGCTGGCCTTCACAAAAAGGAAAGGTCACTGCTTGAAAGCCACTATTTGAGAGCTGGGAGGGGTTAAAAAAAGTGAGTGGAGGCAACTCAATGCCTCTGCAGCTCCAAAGAATTCCTTTTTTATAAGGAAAACAATGCAGGAGAACAATGTGGATATTGCAGCGCTTTCGAGGCAGTAGATTTTTTTTCCTTATAGAAAATAAATTGGAACTGCTTCCATAAACAAGAGGCATTGGCTACAGAAGAAAGCAGGAGCTTTTGTGGAGATTTAAAAATAACCAAAAGTAAGGAGCACGCTGGCAAAGCGTTCTGTTTTCTCAGCATTGCACGGAAAACACGACACAGCCTCAGAGGCTGAGGAAGGGAAAGGCTACGAGAGCAGATTGGGAGACATAATGTGGTAAACTTCAGATCTGCCAGATTTTGTTTTGGGAGCCAGTGTCTGATGATAGGTTACCTCATGATGGGAATTGGATTGCAGACATTGCCAGCTCCTTACTCAAACATCTAAAATCTTTCAAAATGTTTTTCTCCAGCAGACAAGCTTATTCCAACAAATTATACTGCTATGTACTGTGTCCTAACTCAGTCTGGTTCTTAGAGCTGCCCATAACTGAATATTCATGAATTCCAGACAAACATCATGGTTTACTGGGCTCATGCTGTACCTGGCAAATAAATTTATCATACAAAGCACACTCAACACCCACAATGCATTAACCTCAGCAGCTTTAACTTTTTTAATGCATTTACTTAACTGGGTTTTTTTTTCAGTTGATAAAGACAAAGTGATGTTGGTGGTGTTACCTGATTCCTGATGTCTCTAATTACACTAGTGCCAGCATATCCTCTGCTGCTGGAGAGGGGTTTGTACTGGAAAAGCTCATTTCATTTTTCTGAATGAAAATAAGCTGCCCAGTATGCCCAGGTACACAGCAGTAAAACACTTGCTTTGGTAGAGAATTTAGTGCTTCAAAGTAGGGGTTTTATTTCATTTTAGTATGGATGAGTGTCCAATGACTTAATAGTCACAACAATGTCAATATTACAGCCAAAAGGGCTTTATCAGAGAGATGTGGAGGAAAAAAATACACTGATATTCCTGTGCTGGCACACATCTGTGGCTGGGAAACAGCAGAGGAGCTGCAGTGTACAGCTGTTAGCAGCAAATTGGGGAAGAACTGCTCTGGTGAAATTTGGGGTTCAGGTTGAGGATTCATCAGTGGCGCTGTTAACGCTGTCAGAATGGCTCAGTGACTCTCTGCCAGGCTGGTGTGGCCTCAAAGGCTGCCCCTGCTGCTGGCAGAGTGTGTGGAGCCTTTGCTGAGCAGGCAGTGGCATCCCCCCGAACACCTTCTCACAGCAGGGACAGAGATGGACCCAGCCCAGCGCGTGGAAATGGATCTCTCCAGCTGAACGCTCAGGTGAAGCGAGCAGAGAGCGTGCCCAGCATGAACCAGGTGACCTGCACGTCTCCAGGGTAATGATTCTTGCACCTTCAGAGCCACAGTATTGCTCAACTTTTTTTTTCCCCAGGCTTTTAATCACCTCTCAAACAGACGAATACTCCCCTTGGAGGCTGCTGTGCCCTGTGCACTGGGGAGCCTGGCAGGTGGCCCCGTTGGTGAGAGGAGGGCAGCTGCAAGCAGGCAGCCCCCAGGAAAACACGGGAGTTTCAGTGCTTTCTGATGCCTGAGGAATGGGGAGATGGCCTGAGCTCAGCAGGAGTTAAGCACGGCCATACAGAGGCCTGGCTGTTATGATTTAAGGTCGCTTAGTGAATATCTGTAGTTTCTATAGATATTTCTATATCTGTAAAGTAGGATATAGAGCCTTGTGCAGGAGAAAAAGAACTCTTTATGTAAGATATGACCTGGCAGATATGTAAGATATGACCTGGTAAGATATGACCGGGCATCATGCCAGGCTATCCCTTCCAGATTTGGAAGGCCTCAGTGTTTTGTGTGGCATGATGGGAAGTTTTGAAAATTAAGATTTCCTCTTTGGTGCAGGTCAGATGGGTGATGCCTGGCAGCTCGTGCACTGCCACTGTGCAAACCTGTGTGCCTTCCCTCCCTGCTCCACAGGCAGAGCAACACGGGAGCAGCCAGGAGAGAAGGCTTTGTCCTGGAGGATCCAGGAGCTCGGGGTGGATATCTGAGCCTGCAGCTCCAGGCTGCCGCAGGACCCAAGGGCTGCACACACCCAGAGCGTACAGGTACTCTCAGAAACGTGGGCTGTCGTGGCTGTGCCCTCAGGAGCTGGCAGTGCCAGCTGGGAGAAGAACAGTAACTTCCAGCCTTTTCTTTTGTCTGCGTTTCCCGTGTTCAGTCAGTCTGATTACTTCTGGGCATTTGCCCAGCAGGGTGTGAAATGCTTCAGGGGCTAAAGGGGGAAAAAAAGGGAAAAACAAACTATAATCTAAACCTCAGGAGGGAGAAGACATCTGTCAGGACAAACTCTTAAGAGAAATGGGATGAAGAATACTTGTTTACTCAATCTTCCGTATCTGTAGCTAGTTCAAAGAGGTCTCACAGTCCTTCCCATTAGCAGAGCAAAGGAAGAACAGAAAAGCCCTCAGCCCAAGCCATTAAAAGCAGCAGCAGCAGCAGCTTTGTGTGCTGGAGTGTGGCAGGCATTCCTAGGTTTGCTTTTTGGTTTTGCATCTAGCACTGGTAGAGGAAAGTTCTTGGCAAGGTGATAGTTCCAGCCTTGTATTGAAATGTGAGCAAAGAGGAACTTTCTCAGTTGGATTTGGGTTTATTCACAGCACTTGTGAACAGAGTTAACATTCAGATAACATGTGCAGGGAGTGTGCTGTGGGTTACCACAAGTGATAAAGGAAGTGGGACAGGGCACTTTCCTCTTCAAGGTACTGGTTTTTTCTGGAAGAATGATGTGAGAGCAGAAAAGTTGCAATGGCATTGCAGTTCCCTGCACAGAATATACCCAGGGAGGTGAAGCACAGCCCAGTGGTGCCATTCGCCTGCACCACAACTGGGAGCATCAGTGAAGTGAGGAGGACTGAGGAGCTCTCCCCTCTAGCAAACACAACAGTCATGTCAACCAGTGTCACCCTTTTCCAGACCACTGGCATGTGCTTGGGGACAATAACCTGTGTTTTTTACAGCCAGGTTTTCTGAGCCACTGCTCACTGATCACAGTGAAAAGAAACTTGTGTACAGGCACTCTGCAAAATTGCCACCTCAGATGCCACTGAAGCACAGCTTTGGCTTTCAGGCATCTCCCCTGCAAGCTGTCCCTTGTGGCATTTCTGCACTGGATTCATTGTAAATTCATTCCTCCCATTTTTTATTTGTAATTTCCAAAGAATATCAGTTGACTTTTACGGCCTCTTCAGGGCTCCCCAAGCTTCACACCACACCTAAATGCTCATTTTCACTGCCTGAAGGGCTTTTCTGACCCAAATGATTCTATGAATTTGGCCTGTACTTCAGCTTAAGGGGAAAGCTGTACATTGATTGCATTTTGGAGAAAAAGATTTGACTGTCCAGCTGTAAATTTATCTTGTGTTTTGTCTTCCAGGTTCGCTCGTATTGTAATTTGCAAATGGCACAGCAAATGCCACGAGAGCAGCTGGTGAAGGTGGCTCAGAAGCAGTGACAAGAATGTGCTGCAAAGTTGGGTCCAGCAGTCCAGCTTCCCAACACGGTAGGGCAGACACACCTTTTGATAAAGCATCAAATGCTGTAGTTTTTATTCTTTGTGTTTGTCTGTGCTCCCATTCTGATCACCCCTTGAAGTATTATTTTTCAAAATGATATCTAGGACAGAAATCATGTTTATTCAGGGGGAGCCATAATTTTCATCTGTTTCAAATGCACCAGGTGTGTTTTAATCCCTGCACACACAGCAAGAGCTGCAGAGCTTGTAGTGCAGTTCACTGCAGCACTGATTTATTCTGTATTCCAGTAACCATGCGCTGGGGTGCCAGCTAGGCTCAATACCAGGAGCGGGAGAAGCAGACCCGAGAGGTGCTTTGGGTGGAGCCCAGCCAGGTTTCAGGCAGCCTGCAAAGTCTGCCCTTGCAGTACACACCGGTCTGCTGTTGCCATCTGCTGGAAAAATCCCTAATGGATATTTCCAAACGTGGGGAGGAGCGTCTGCTCCTGTCACGGACCTGCTGGGGGCTCTTTGCCCTCGAGCTCCGTGTGATCTGCCCAAGAACAGCGTGTGCAGCAGGCTGTTAGCGCTCTCTGCAGGGTGAAGCACCTTCAGCCAAGGTCAGTGCAAGAGAAAAACAATCCTGCCAGCAAAGCCTGCTACTAGAGAGGCAAACAATTATCCTTCCAAAGGAATTCATCCTTCTTCTCCCTTACAACTCTCCTGTTTCATCACACCACAGAATGGTTTGGGGTGGAAGAGATCCTGAAAACGACCTAGTTCCACCCCTGTCCTGGGCAGGCTCACCTTCCTCTCGGCCAGGGTGCTGTGCTGTCACAGATCAGGTGACAGATCTGTGGAAATTGTAATGATATTATTAAGGCACGTCTCTTATTGCCTTGCCATTCGTGAATCCCGAGGCTGTCTTGTCCTAGTTTAGCTTTCTGATGTGGAGGAGATGAACTGCCAACTGATATGGAATTTGGTGCTCTCTGTGGAGTGACATCCTCTAAAATTTCTGTCCCAGAAATTCTGTCATGATGGCTCTGTTCCATAAAGAATGACATGGCCTGACTGTCAGGAATTCTTACTTCTGCAATAGTGTAAAAATGCTAAAATTTGAGCACTGCTTATTATTTTAAAAGAAAATATTTTAAAACTTGAAGTGATAGCTAAAATTACACCTGAAAGGTAGCAACAGCAAATACATAGAATACTTCTCACCGTTTGTAGATATACTTTTCATTCAAAAATATGCTGATGGGGATATGCCTTTATGTATTTAGTGACCTTTACAGA
Organism: Melospiza georgiana; assembly: GCF_028018845.1. NCBI lineage: Eukaryota > Metazoa > Chordata > Aves > Passeriformes > Passerellidae > Melospiza > Melospiza georgiana. Next base: position 11,056,433 of record NC_080432.1, on the reverse strand, counting down.
TTTCTTCCCCGAATTTTTTGAGTTCATAGAATCATGGAATAATTCAGGTTGGAAGGGGCTCTAAAGATCACCTCATTCCAAGCCTGCTGCCGTGGGCAGGGACATGGTTCCATGGACCAGGTTGCTCTGAGCCTGATCCCAGAGCACCAATGGGCCTCGAGCACTTCCAGGGATGGGGCAGCCCCAGCATCTGTGAGCAACCTGTGCCAGCCAGGTGCCAGAGGAGGAAGAAAGCCCTTCCCACCTGGAGCAGAGGCTGCTGCAGCTTCGCACTGCCTCGTGTGACCGAGTGTGTGAGACAGAAAGGCCCTTCCCGTGGAGGGAGAACAGCACTGAAAGATCTTTATTGGGAGAAGCGGAGCAATGGCACGCCAAAGCAGCCTTCAGTTCTTGCAGCAGAGTTGGGAACAACTTGAAGCAGGAGCAGAGCTGGCCTGGTGCCTGGCAGCTCTGCAGGCAGTGGGGATGGAGAAGCTGCAGTTATCTGTCTTCTTGGCTGAGTCTTTAAAAATGAGGCACTTTTCTGTAGTTCCTTTTCAAGCATTACGTGACAGTTCCCCCTCGAAGTCCAAAGGCAGCTGTTTTCTTAGCAGAAGGAAGTCAGGAAGAGGCAAAGCGGGCAAAGACATCAGATAAGTCTGGATAAAAATCTTGGCTAACCTGTTTTTTCCCCCTCCTCAAAACAGCCAATTCTGGAGCACTGAGCAGAGATCTGCCCGGGAGGCAGAGCAGAGCTGATCTCTGAGAGCTGACACGGGAGCTCTGGTGAGGACAGCTGCTCCCCTGCCTCGGTGTGGGACCTGCTGAGCTGCTGTGGTGGGAGTGTTTCTCCTCTCATCCAGCCAAGCCAGAGACCTCCTAGGGAAGGAGCAGGTAAGGTTTAAGTGCCGAGATGTCCCCAGTAAGAAGTGACGTGACAAAAGGAAATGGCCTCAAGTTGCAGCAGGGAAGGCTTAGATTGGCTTTGAGGATCAATTTCTTCACTGAAAGGGTGGTCAGGCATAGGAGCAGGCTGCCCAGGGCAGTCCCCATTGCTGGAGACATTTAAAGCATGGCAAGATGTGGTGTTTAGGGACCTGATTAGGGTGGGGGGCTTGGCAGTGCTGGGGCAGCAGCTGGGCTTGATGGCCTTAGAAGGCTTTTGCAACCTAAAGGATGCTATGGTTCTGGAAAGCCTTGACCCCTCTGGCTCTGACACAGCACCTGGATGCTGATGGAAGGACGCTGGTCATAGACCCTGGAGGTGCCTGTCCCACAGGGAGGGAGAGGACAAGGCAGTGTCGCCTGCAGGGAGGGTGTCGTCCCCAGAGAGCAGCCAGGGACTCCATCCCTGCCCGGGGCTCCGGGTGCACCCTCAGGGTGGACACCTGACCTCAGGTTTCCCTCTGGGCACCCGGGAAGGGAACCAGGTCCATCCGTGTGGCAGCTGCAGGGCCTGCAGGCTCTGGGGCTCTGCAGCTGTGTGCCTTGTCACAGGGTGGCAGGGACGTGACACTGCCCGGCCGCGCTGCTGGCCTCGGATCCTTGCTGCTTTCCTCCTTATCCCACATGGATTTATCAGAAATCTTCTATCTTTTCTTTAAAACTGTCCTTGGGAGAGTTCACAGAGAGGGTAAATTAGTTATGTCAAAGCCTACATATTTTACCTGTTGGCACTGAAGAGAAAAGACAAAAACCTGCTTTGCATCCTTGTGCCTGGAAGTCATTGTGACCCAGGGAAGTGAGGAAGGGGCTGGCCGAGGTCGCTGAGGCTCTGAGATGGGGGTGAGTTTGCATTCCAGTTTATTGGAACGGAGGCTCATCAGAAGTTTCCTCGGCTATCCAAGGCACAGAGCCCTGGAGCCAAGTGAGCCTGAGCTGCTGCATGCTTGCTGTGAGCTTTGGGGTGAGGGTGCATCACTGCAGGCCTGGGATGGATTGAAATGCGCTGAGGAAAGCAGAGGGAGGGAGGGAAATCCTCTGTTAACATGTGCCAATTCTTCTGTCAGACTCATCACGGCAGGACAGCGTGAAGACTGAAAGTGTAAGAAGATGTGGAGGGAAACAGAGAATCTGACAGGAGCAGCGAACGCATGAGTGCACGAATTTTGCTTTTTGCTTGGATGTAAACTCAGGAGTTGAAAGGAATTTGGGAGTGAGAAGGGACATTTCAGAAGGAGAAGAAGAAAAAGAACAAGTTGTTGTTACAGTCCTGGCAAAATCTTTTGTTCTAGGTAATAAAAGAAGCTAGTTTAAAAAACAAAAAGAAAAAAATGTAGTGGGTTTTTTTTTACTTCACTATTATATTCATTGGTGGTATATGGTGTGTTGTTTTTTTTTCTTGGTATTATTAACTCTGTGTAAATTAGTTTTTGAGTGAAGCTGACTTTCTGGATGGGTTGGTTTGTATTTGAGGTAGGACTAATTTCAATAGGTTTCTTTCATAGATTTCTGATAGGTATTACTGGGATTTTGGTTTTGTTTACTGTATGTATAAACATACAGATTTGGTAGGGCCAGCTGGGCTGCTGGAGTTTTGGGTGTGAATTTATTAGATGGCTTTTGTTAAATGCAGTTTTTAATTTTTGAAATGTTTTTCAATGTAGTGGTCTTAAGGTGGTTTTTAAGAATTCATTGTATTGTTTTATCTTGTTTGTAGTTGGTGTATGATAAGGGATGTGGTGTGACTTCTTGAACGCTATGGTTTTGGTGTTCCTAAGTTCTGATTTCTTTCTGGTTCGATAGTTTTTTTTATTTTTATTTTTTGGGACGGGGCATTTATATGGTGAGTTTTTATAGGCAATACGTTTTTTAATTTAGGTAGTGATATTTTTTAGTATTTTAATGGTTTAGGTTTTTTATTTTCATGGGGTTTTTTTTAATTTTTTCAAATAACTTTTATAGATTATAGGTTATTATTTGTGCATTAGCATAAAGGTAGAGCTTTGGGGACTGTTTTTAGTAATGTTTAGGGTCAGTTGTACAGTTTTGAGTCTAGTGAGTTGGTTTGATTTAATTTTTATTGGAAGTGTGTTTTTATTAGCAGTTGTGTCATTTTCAAGGTGTGTTTGAGTTTTTTTGGGGTTTTTGAGATACTGGTTTAGGAGGAAGTTTATGATGAGCATGTGCGGAGGTTTTGGGCTACTTTATAGTGGGATTTAAAATTTATTTACAGTTAGGTTTATTTGAGTTTTTATTAGGGTTCAGTGTTGTGGGATGTTTGTTCCGTTAGTAATAGAAATAGGTTTTGTTTTGCTGTGCTGCGATGGGATGGGCGTGTGCTGCGTGCCGGTGCTGACAAAGGTACAGTATTGTTGTGGTTCTGGTGTGTCGGGTTAATGAACTGATATGGTTTAATAGAGAGATGAAAATAGAAATAAATATAAATTTAAAAATAAATATAAAATTAGAGTGGTAAACATAAATATAGATAACAGATACATACATAAAACTATAATATATGGTATATAATTGTAACATATTATCATATAGGTAAATGATAGTCTATTTTATATATATATATACACAAAGATATATAAATATAGATTGTAAATATAAAAATATTTAAATAGAGTTAAAGTAAATTGGGGGGTTTTTTTAGGTTATAGGCTGGGGTTTTTAAATAAATGATAGAAATAAAATATAAATTCAGATATACAAATATATATAGAAATACAAATATCTATACATATTTAATTTAAATAAATATAAGTAAAAATATATATAATACAGAAAATATATCTATGATTATATTAGAAGGTATTCTCTCTAATATATATAATATCTATGAATAAAATAAATAAAAATATCCATATAAATATCATTATAATTTTGAAAAATAAATTTACTTCCTAAATTTTAAATCTGGTTCAAATAAAGGGGTGTCCTTGTTTTTTATTTGGTTAGAGGCAGGAGTTTTATTTTAAATAATATAAGTAATATAGAAATGTGGATCTTAAGATAGAAATATATAATAAATATATAAAGAGAAATTGCTAAACTATGACTATAAATTTAAATATAAATATATGTAAGTAATATGAAGAGTTGTAGTATAGAATATAAATAACATTATATGGCAATATAAATTATAAATGGGAATATAAATATAAAAACATGTAAATATAGTTTAAAAGAAAGGCAGGGTTTTTATTTTGAATATTATAAGTGTTCCAGAAGTAAAAATCTTGACGCAGAAATATTTAATCAATATAAAAAATATGAATAAAAATATATAAAAAATATAAATACCTACTCGCATCGGATGTAATATAGAATATAAATTTATTTATAAATTGACATTGGTAAAGATAAATGTATAAGTAAGCAATATACATTAATATACATTATAAATACAAATATGAATATAAAAATTGAACATTAGGATAAAATCTATTTAAATATTGTTTAAAACAAAGGGTTGGGGGTTTTTTTATTCTTCTTGTGTTAGAGGCAGGGTTTTTATTTTAAATAATATGAATTTAGATATTATTGTATATATTTCTAAATATTGAGATATACAATCAAGATATAAATATATATATAAACACAAAATATAAATAAATACAAATAATAGGAAGAGATGTAATAAGAATACAAATAACAGTATACATAAGTATACATTTTAAATGTAAATGTGAATATGAACCTGAAAAATAGAATTTTAAAAAATATTTAAGTACAGTTTTGAAGAAAGGGGTTCTTTTTGGCTTTAATGTGGATGGAGGCAAAGGTTTTATTTTTAATAATCCAAGTGTTACAGAAGTAAAAATCGTAACAGAAATATATACTTACTATGTAAAAATATCTATAAAAATATACAAATAAATTTAAGTTTTAGGGAAATATGCAATATGGAATAGAAATGTATTTATAAAAAGAAATGTATAAATGGACAGTGTACATCAATATACATTGTAAATAGAAATGTGAATATTAATATGAAAAAATATTTTAAAAAATATTTAAATATTTTTAAATTTTTTTTTTTGTGTTGTGTTTTGTTTTGTCTTTTATCCTATTAGATTAGAGGTAGACGGGGTTTTTTTCCCTCTTCCCGGTTGTTTTGGGGCATTTATTTCAGAGCAGTTTTCGGCGGGGGTCGCCCCTGGTCTTTTTTACCGCCTTCGCTGCCCGCCGCCCCGAGGCGCGCTGTGCCCCCGGCCGGGGCGGGGGGCAGTGCTGCCGCCTTGCGGGCAGAGCGCGGTACTGAAGCCCTGCACCGGGAGGCCGCCACCTTGGGAGTGGCGCGTGGCCGATGGCGCGGACTTTTGGTTGACCTTCTCCAGATGGCGGCGAAAAGGGCGGGGAAGTGGAGGTCCGGGTGGGTGTACTGGACTGCCTGCACGGAATACTGACGTCATGGCGGCCCCGACGGAATTTTCTGTGGCGTTTCATATGTACCCGAGACATGCTGTGGGCTCAGGGGCGCCGCGGGCGGGCGTATTTTGGCGGGTTTGTGACAGGCATCTGGGTAAATGCCTCGCTCTGCCGGGGTCCTCTCACGTCCGCTTTCCCGCCCTGAGGGAGCCGAGCCGGGCCGAATTGTTCCGAAGAGCCGAGTGTGGGCGGAAACAGCCGAGTTTATGCGAAGAGCCGAGTGTGGCCGAAAATAGCCGAGTTTCACCTAAGAGCCGAGTGTGGCCGGAAACAGCCGACTTGAACCGAAGAGCCCAGTGCGGCCGAAAATAGCCGAGTTTACACCAAGAGCCGATGATAGCCGACTGGAATCGATAGCCGAGTGTAGCCGACTTGAGCCGCATTCAGACAATGTGCCGAATACGACCGAGTTTAGAACCGAACCGTGGGGAGTTCAGCCGAAGAGCCGAACTGAAACGAGTTTAGACGCATGCAGTGCGCCTGTGCAGACGGCAGGGATCGCTGTGCCTGCAGTGCGCCGGTGCAGACGGCAGGGGGCGCTGTATAAAGTATAAAATATCAACTATCTATAAGAAGGAATGAAAGCTCTATGTCACGTGCAGCAGTAGAAAATTTCAGGCTCCCAGGGAATAAATAGTTTTCTTTAAATCATTTTCGTTTTGGAGTTTTTTTTTTACTCCCGGGTAGCCTGAAAGTTTCTACTGCTGCTGTTTTATTCTAAAGCTAGAAAGGAAAACCAAGATCAGAAATACAAGAAAGGCAAAGGGAAGGGAAAAGAAAGAAAAGGAAGCAGGAGAGCAAGAGAGAAGGGAAGTGGTGAAAAACAGAGTGAAAAAAGTAAAAAGAGTTGGAGGGAAAAAGAGAGGGCATTCGAGAGGAGCGGTGCTGCCTCAGGTCCTTCCCCGCCCTGGGGCGAAGGACCCGTTTGATGCCCGGGCGGGACTGCAGCTCCCGGTGGCGGGGGACGGAGCCGTGGCTGTCAGCCCGAGACTACAACTCCCGGCAGGCCCTGCTGCCGGCGCGGCGTGTGACGCAACGGCTGACGCGGCACATGAGTGGCTGTGCGCGGGCAGCTCCCGGTGCCTCTCCCGCGCGGGACAGCGACGCTGGACGGGCGAAGCCTCCGTCTGGCCGCCCACACGGAGCTGAGCAGCGCGGAAGGAGCGTCCGCCCGGTTCCTCGGCCTCACTCAGCGGTGCCGGGGGCGCTGCCGCCCGCCGATGGCGGAGGGCGGGGCGGTGCTTTGCTGCCGCGGGCCGGGAGCTGCAGGAGCCGCCCCGGGCGAGCGTCGCCGGGCGCTCCCGCGGTCCCGGTGGGGCGGCCGCCCTCAGGCTGGCGGAGGCGCCGGAGGAGCCCCCGAGCTGCAGCCGTCTCCCTCGGGCTGCTGCCGGTGCTGCGGGCGGAGGCGGCTCCGCCGCGTGTTGGGCGTTGGCAAGCAGAGAGCGCTGCGATATCGCTGGAATGACGGGGCTGCTGCCTGCATTAGTGCTCGTGGCTCTCTCTTTCTGCCATGAAAACGGATGGAGCGGCGCTGAGCGGGACACCCAGAGATGGCCGGGAGAATGCCCAGCGCAGGGAGCAGGCGGGCTGTATGCTTCGGATGGCACAGGTGCGATCTGCAAAGTCACCCCCCCCTTCCGCCCCTGCCCTCCCGAGCCCCAGGGAAAATGCTTTCCAGCATTGTCGAGCTTCTGAAAGACAAAACTTGTGATCTGACACTAGCATCCAGAAAAGGTTTCTGTCTAGATTAGCAAATGCCTAAATTGTTCTTGGTTACATCCCATGACCGGTTTTAGGCAGTGACTTTATACTGCTTTTAGGATTTTCTTGTACAATGGTGAGAAAATAGGCAGGTCTGATAGTGGTTTCACTTTTTTTCTACTTCACGTACCATGGGATTCTTTCATCCAAGCACTTGTTTTAAAATTCTACTGTAAGCGTTTATGGTTCACTTTTTTTTTCTTTGCAGCACCCCTGACTTTTTTTTTCTCTAAATCGGCAGTAAATATAGCTGAGTAAAATTACCTTGGTTTTCTTCCTTCTTTTTTAACTTAATTGTTTTTATTAATAATTCTATTTGAATAAGCAGAAAAAGTGGGTATGTCCTGTAATCTATGCTACTTTTTCTTGTTTACAGGGTACTCAGAAAATATGTCTCCCTTAGAGTCCCACAAAAACATTCTGGGTGATATCTGAATTAAGGTATGTGTTTTCAAATAAGTAATCAGTTTAGATATTTGCCTGTGTACCTTTTCCTGTAATTCAGAGCTTGCGTTCTGTGGGTTTTATGATAAACCTGTAAAACATGTAAAAATGGTTTTGCAAGTCTTAGTCGTTGAAGGCAGCAATAAGTGGATTTAGAGCCTGTTCTTGACCAGACAAAGGGAAAAAGTGTGAATTTGTTGCTGAACTTGTCATTTTTTATTTTACTTGCCTTGAATTATTGAAGAAGAGAGAGAACTAGGAAAAGAGAGAAATAGAATTTGTTATTGAGCCCTCCTAAAAAGCTCACCATGATTCTGTGTAGAGCCAAAGTGAAGGGTGATGGAACAGAGCTCTGTGCATTAGAAGGAAATAAACCTGATCTCCACACAGAGTCTTAATAATTTCTGTTTTTAAAATGCAAAATAAGTTTAGGAAGTGTTGGAAGTTCGTGTTTTGGGAAAGAAATGGCAGTTCCACAAAACATTCCATTTAAGAGAGGTCCTTGGAATGATTCATTTTGTAACTGCTGTCACTGCAATCAGTTGGTGGTTCAGCCTTGAAATGTGCACTTGCCCTTCTATAAAGCGCTGTTTCGTTTGCCTTTCAGTGCTATGAGTCTTGATAAATTGAATAAGCACCCAAGAGAAATTCATCATCCTGAGATACAAAAGGTAGGAAGTGACTTTTTTTGGTTTGGTTCTTTTTCTTTGTTATTTTCTGGAAATAGAAGTAGATAAGTATAGATACTACTGGTTTGTTTCTTCCAGTAGCTGATAATACTAATACCAATAATAATAATAAGAGTAAAGTAATACTACTTAAACTGTCTTTATTTATCCATTGAACTGGCCATTTCAAATCTAAACTTCTAAACACAAATCAAACCATCATCCTTGTAGAATCTTTAATAGGAGTGGGCTAAAGATCCTGGTTTTGTTTACAGGATTTATTGGTTCATGAAGAGCAAGAGGTAAGTACAAGCCTAACTACCTCTAGCTCACAGACCTGCCCAGTGAATAGAGCTTTGTATTTTGATGGGCTTGTGATGACTTTGAAATCAATTGCTCATTCATTACAGTAAAAAAAAAAAAAAATTGTTTTGAACACGACAGCAAAAATAACTTTAAGCACAACTTAATAATAATAGATCACCAATTTTAGTTAATAATTTTATGCTATACTGTTGGGTGAGGGAAGACTCAGACACTCAATATGAGATCAGCAAGCTATGTTTATTGCAGAGAGTATCAGACACTTATACAGCACATAATAAGCTTATGAATATTCTGTAAGCCAAGCGATCTATTGGTTAAACTATGCCATCAACTCTTCCTCATTCCTTTGGGCCTACATTCCCTATTTCCCACGTCTCTCTGTCTGCTTGTTATCCTACCCAGCTAGGCCCAGGCACACGCTGTCTTGCAGGTGCAAAAACTCAAACTAGCTGTGTTCGGGACTTTCCCAGCTCCTGGTCGGCTAACGAGCGAATGTCTGCGTGACCTCTGTTATGTAGCCATTTCTCCACACTATACTATCAAAGTTTAAAGGTAAATTATTATATATTAGGAGATGGTATAAAGTGTATGTTCTAATGTGTAGGATATATACAAAGATACATACTTGAAAGTCCGTAGAGGAAACAAATTTTTACGCCTTCTGTTTGACTGTTTGTCATATAATATTTGGTTTTATTTCCCAGGGATCAGTGAATTTTAACTCTGGAGTCCTCTATGCTAAGGATGGTCAGCTTACAGATGATTAAATGTTCAGTAATGGTGAGTTTTTCACCTTATCCTTCATTGTTTTACTCATCTGAATAAAAAAAAAAAAGGCAAGATTAAAGAAAAAGAAATAGTTTTATTATTTTTACCCTGTTATGTCTGTTTCCTCAGTATTTGCTGGAGCTGTGCTTACCCAAGCTTTGGGTAAAACAAGCTTTGGGTTCCTTCTGTCTCACTGGGAGTTGCCCAGTTCAGTTGCATCTGGTGAAATTCACCCTGAGACCTTACAGAACTAGCTCAAACTACGTGAGAGCCATTTGCAGTTCTCTCCAGACACCTGGAGAATGGGTGACGCTTCTGAGGATCTGGCAAGTGTAGTTATCCAAAAAGATACAAATACTGGAAAAATCATAAGAAGCAAAATATGGCTGCAGAGAAAACAAACTGGAGAAAACAAAAGGTGATATTGTTATCCTTATCCTGTATTAGAAACATCCACTGTGCTTTGATTCTGGTAGCTGCCAGGGGCTTGTTTGGTCTGTTTAGGGAGGTGTAGGTGTTGACTTGTAGGTTTTTTCTCTGGACAAGTCAATTGAAACTTTGCTAAGCTTACTATTGAAAATTACTCTCTAGAACAGTCCAGCATGAGATGCTGGATGTCGTCTCCCAGAGGGACCCAAAACTGCCAGAAATTTCACAGGGAGGGGTGGGTGTAGAATACTAAAACCTGTCAAGGTTTTCATTTTTATAGGTATTGGCAAAGAAAAGGAATTTATCTCGAAATTCATTTGGAAAGAAACCCTCTCTCTATCCACTTATTTGTATACAGGAATGTAGGAAACTCTGACTAGAGATGGGTAATAGTTTTGAAAATAAAGACATACGTTTTATCTAGGAATGAACCAATCAAGTGCCCTGAAAGCATAAGAACAGCTGCAGGGGCTGAAGGGAATAGATAGGGTTCTCTGGCAACTTTTGCCTCAGTTCTCTGCCTGCCCCCAGTGTTCGTCGCAGCCCCGGCCTGAGCTCGGCGGCACTGCTGCCGCCTTGTGGTCAGAGAGCGGTACTGCCGCCCCCCGACCCAGTGCCAGTTTTCCTTCCAGTTGTAAAACTGCAAACATCGCAGTATTCCTCTGACACCAGCGGTTCTAGGAAATAGAGGTGTAGGTGGCCTTGGCCTCCCACAGGCCCTCATGTCAACTTACTCTGAAACATTAGGGTGGAAGTTATTCTATCTCATGAACAGAGGTACCTTTTCCTTACAGGTGCTTGTGCTGTAGTTTGGATTCTGCTTCCTAACATTTCTAGTGTGACAGGGTTTACCATAGAGACAGTCTGCCAGGAGGTAGCGCTTTGGGGGGTATGGCAGTCCTGGGTGTGTATTCTGAACTCCTTCAGAATGTTAGGTTTGGAGTATTTCTTATCTCAGGAAAACAGCAGTCTTTTGCATCTGCATATCAGCTGTTGAAATTTTGGGTTCAATTTCTTGAATCACAAATGTCATAGGATTCCTCCCAAATGGCAGCTGTCATGAAGTATGGCTCTTCTTGGTCTTGGGTTTCAGGGGCTGTTTCCAAAGTGACCTACAGACATTGGAATGAAATCGTTATTTACTGTGTAAAAGAATCACTCTCCAAAGCATCAGCCAGGGTCTAAATGTGCCATTCTGCCTTTTAAAAGTACCAACATCACAGGATTTTTCTCAGATTAAAGCTTCCATGGAGTCAGATCTCTCAAGCCTGGCCCTTGAGAACTGTGGGCCTCCTGTGAACTGGTCTTGCCAGAAGGGCTTGCTGAGTTTTCCATTGTGTGGAAAAGAGATCCCATTTGCAGCCTGAAGCCTCGTGTTTACTGTAGGATTTCCACTCCTAGAATTGCACACTTTGAAGGATTTCTTATAGCAGAAGTTTTTTGGGAACATGCTTGAGGGTTGGGATGAGGACAAGGTAAGTAGAGGAGACATTTCCGGTTTTCACTGAAATGCAATTCATCCCATATTAGATGTTAAACAAAGAAGAAATCCATAGGAAATTGTGACTCTATGCTTACAGAGAAACTTCTGTCACCAGCAAAATAGAACTAATTTCCCTTACTGTGAAGCAGGGATTGTGATGATTTAGTTCTGAGTGCATAAGAAAAGAGACAAGCTTTTCTTTTCATGGTAATAAAACCTTTGTTTATTGTGGCCTGCTTTTGCAATGTGAATCTCAGCACATGAATTCTGCAAAAACCAAGGACTCTACAGTAAAATTCAAGTTCATCCTGTTCTAGAGAAAGTGAGGTTTTATTTTATGAAGATACAGAAGTTACAATATAAAAATAACTGGAAGATATACATGTGAGTTCACTGCTTACTTCTTTGAAGACTTAACATTTCCTCTTTGTACTAATCAAACAATGCAAAAAAAACCCAAAACTCAATATTTGTGAGTAATTTATCTCAGAGGTTAGAAATAAAATTGTATATTGCATTGCATTACAGTTAATTTTTATATAAAAGTAAGCATGGCTTAGCTATGAAGTATACAGGTGCTGGAGAGAACTAGGGATGGGAAAAGCCTCAGCAGAGAGGCAGGGAGAGGTCAGAGGCAGCTGAAGGAAAATAATACTTGGTTCATTCCTCATACCCACATGCAATGACAGTTTATAAGAAAGACTGTGACTGGCTTTACATCATGTGTCAGCTTTCCTGCCTGCTCAGTCTTTATTGCTGTCAAATTTTATTGTTCAGACTGGCATACAACTGAACACGACTTTAAAGAGTTAGGGCGTTGTATTCAAGTGCAGTTCTAGCTGATTTAAATCAGGAAGTTGCAGCACCCCTGATTCCCCAACCTGTTGTGTCCCTAGCCCTTACAACTTCCCAAGCACCAGTAGCACCAGAGCCAAACATGGGAATTATGTGACTGCAGTCAGAAGATGGGACCCTGACATCCCTACTATGGCCAGTCTAAATTCTGGTGGAGACATTTCCCATGAGCATGTTCAAATAGAGCTAAATGCAACAGCAGAGAAGGATGCCCAACATGCAAGGGCAATATTCCATACCCAAGCAATTATGCTAAGCAGTATTCATGTCCACAGATCATGGTCATAGAATAACTGCTTTCCATCACAGATTTTTTCCAGAGGTGTCTCATTCTTTTCCTGTACAACCGAGATATTTCTTTAAGAAGCCCCTGCAATAACTAATAGCTCCTTTGTGCTCTATCTTCATAGTCACCAGGTCTGGATGAAGGAGTTGTATGCTTTGATTGCCAGCCTCACCCAGATGTAATGTGAAAGATGTTTTCCTTACATTTACATAGAACCACCTGTGTGGTAATTTTGGGATCCCCCATGGCAAGAAGGAAATGATGAATCTGACTCCATGTTCTTAGAAGGCTAATTTAGAAGGCTATTATTATATTATATTATATTATATTATATTATATTATATTATATTATATTATATTATATTATATTCTATTCTATTCTATTCTATTCTATTATATTATATTATATTATATTATATTAAAGAATAGAGAAAGGATACTTACAGAAGGCTTAACAAGATACTAATGAAAAACCCGTGACTGCTTTAAGTCCAACACAACTGGACTGTGATTGGTCATTAAGTAAAAACAATTCACATGTTGGATAAACAATCTCCAACCACATTCCAAAGCATCAAAACACAGGAGAAGCAATCAGATCGTTATTGTTTTCATTTTTCTCTGAGGCTTCTCAGCTTCCCAGGAGAAAAAATCCTGGCAAAGGGATTTTTCCAGAAAATATGACAGTGACACACCTGTGTTTCAGTTTGTGCCCCAGTGCCTCTGAGCACCACAGAGAAGAGTCTGGCTTTGATTTCTAACACTGTCCCATCAGGTATTCAGACACATTGCCCAGATACATCCCTTCCCTGAGGCTGACCAGCCCCCAATGGCAAGATGTGGCAATCTCAATCACCTTTGTTGCCTCTTTCAGGGCTCTCTCCTGCCCGTCTCTGGCCCTGTGGAAGCACACCTGGACACAGCACTCCAGAGCTAAGAGAGGGGAAGGATTGCCTCCCTCCTGCTGGCAGTGAGGAGGCTGTTGGCCCTCCTGGGTACAAGGACACATTCCTGTCTCATGTTTGAGCTGTTATACAGGATCCTCATCCCTCTCCTGGACAGCTGACCTCCATCTGGTCAGCTGCCAGCATACACTGGGGCATGGAGCTATTCCTCCCTAGGTGCAGGACCTTACATATCCCATCAAGGGATTGGAATGTAAAAGAATTTAGCACCCAGAATCATTTATAAGGCTGCTTTAGGTACCTGAGAATATTATGTACTTGAGAGGGCAGATGCTGTTCTGACCATGTGCAGGTAATTTTCATACTGTTAAATAAATATGTCTCTTATGTTAGGACTTCTTCTCACCTCTTACAGAAAACACAGAAATCAGTAGAAGTAGCTTAAATATTGCCTGTCCAGTCTGAGCTCTATTGCTTTCTTAATGTAAATCAAAAGTGACAAAATCCTAGTTTAGTTACTTGGGTTAAAATGTGAAAATAGGTGCAAATTTAATAAAAAACTTAGATTCTTTTTCAATTTTCAAGACTTCCATTAGAACAGGCCTAAAATAACAGATTATTAAACAATTTTACTCTTGCATTTTCCCAGAGTAAAAGGTGGTAGCAGAACCAGAGAACTGATTCACTAAGATGGTGAATTCTCTCAGCCTTTTAAAACGATAGGCATGGAAGAATTTGTTTGTAACCACAGGGACCTCTTGCAGAGTGATGCTTTTGCCATGCAGACCCCCAGCTCCTTCCCATGTTCCTTCCCCCAGCTGCTGACCAGGACACACAGCATTTGCTGCCTCACTCCTTGACCTTGGAGAGTTGCAAAAACAAATAAGAAAACCATAGAGAAAATTGCTGAGTGTTGTCCCAGAAGCCTGAATAAAACATTTTCACGTCTTTCCATGTCAAGACAAACCTGAAGCCAGAAAGGGGAGGTATGAGCCTGGTGGTTTCCCATGAGTCTGTGGCTGTCCTTGGATGACCCAATATGTTCTGAAAACATGAATTCTGATAAAGGATTTTCCTGCAGTTCATTCCTACATATTTGTCCTATATAGATCTTTTGATGTGTTTAATAAAATTCATCTGTGGCTTTTCCCTTTCCTTTACTGGAGAACTACTCTGTTCACTTTCTTTGTATCTTTCTATTTTACAACAACTGTAGGGTATATGTTTCACATCTTAATCTGTCTGTCAAATTTAGTTTAAATTGGCCACAGAGATTATGTGGTTTCTTGTGAGGGCAGGCAAGAGCAGCTGACAACTAAGCATTTTCTGTGTGGAATCTGGATAGAAATATCTAAAAATATATAAAACTCTCAGGAACCATGAAGCTTTACATTTGCTAGACAATGGAATTACCTAATTTCTACTTCTTTACAATAAAATTAGGAGAAAATCCAAATGCTCAAATTTCCCCATGAAAAAACAACTTCTTTTGTTTAATACTTGACATTTTTGAGTGAAGCCTCAATGGCAGGTTCATTCTAAATGAAGGGGTTTTTTTCCTTTTCTTATGCCAAACTATAGAAAGCTACCATTGTTAGAAATCTTTGTCCTTTTAGCTTAAGTACTGACCCAGAAGTCAAAACTGAAAATTACAGTCCACTTACAAAAGCAGAACTGTAGACTGTGCAGGTGTTAAGCTTTTTAATCTCTAGAATGTCCCACTCCAGCTCAAGTCACTATTCATTAAACAGGAGCTGTTAATGCTATTTGTTGACAGCGTGAGTTATCACTATTTGACAGTCATTATCTTGCAGCAAAGCTCTTTAGACTTTTGGACCCTTTCTCTGTGATTATGTTGTATTAATTTATTTTTTTCTGTAAGCAGTAGCTCATTTATCATTTGAATTGGGAATTCCCACCGAAGCCTAGTTTACCATTGACTTATTAGTTAGGAAGTAAATGGAATGTAGTAGTTTTAGATGAAATTTGGACCATCTTATCTTTGAAATTGGGAAAAAACTATATTCTCCACCTAGACTGGTAGTTCCCCTTAACAATGTTTCAAATATGGTTGTGTTACTTTCACTGACCAAAGACATTTTTTTGTAAAAGTGAGAAGGAAAGGAAGGAAGGCATAACTCATAAGGTCTGCAAAATTCATCCCTTTAGTAGCAGGAGGAGGACAATGTTAAAAACACATTTAGTGGGAGAATATATTATATTATATTATATTATATTATATTATATTATATTATATTATATTATATTATATTATATTATATTATATTATATTATATTATATTATATTATATTATATTATATTATATTATATATATAATATAATTAATAGAATACAATTAATAGAATATAATTAATATAATATGATGGCCTGTGACAATGCTGGAGAAAGAATTTATGAATAGAGGTAAAATCCATACTTGCAGACACTGCACACTGGGAAAGAGTACACACACCAGCTAACCGGTAGGGTAGATTAACAAGTTGGTACACATTAAAAAAATAATGCAATATACCAAGTTCCAGGTTCAAGGGGATGAGAAAGAAAAGTGTGATCTACAAAAAGACCTCTGTACTGAGAAAACTTTTTCTGGACAAGAGTTGAATTTCTTTGCCTATAAACTTCCTCTGTTCTTAGGGTTGTGCTTGGAGTTAAGACAAAAAAGAAAACTCAAAGTTTCACTGACAAGAAAAGGATCCTACATTTGAAAAAGCTGAGACTGGATGGACAGAATGGTCCCCAAATATTCACCCATGAGGTGAGACAGTGTCTCTGTAGATAAGAACAAGGGAAGAGAGAAAGGGAAATCCCAGAGGCACAGCCCTGAGGGCTCTGGAAAATCTCCGTCAAACCAAGAAGGATGGGCTGAGGCAGCAATTCTCATATGGAAATAGTCCAGTTTGTGGGAACAGTGCTACAAAGCTCAGAATGTGGTAAGGTTTAACCTGTGAGAAAGCTGAGAGCACCACCCGTTAGGTGGTTAGGTCTAAGAAAGAGAGAAAGCAGCTGGTTGCAATAGGGCTATTGGTTGCAATTGGTCTTGTCTGGGAGTATGGATGTGCCTTGGATTTGCATCATGACTGCCTTAGAATTAGGCTAAAGAGAAAACCTAGACCTCCCATTGGACTGTGGCTGCAAACAGGCTGAAAAAGTGAGGGCCAGGACACTGGGTCTCAAACAAAGGCTCAGCTAAGGCCAGGACCACTGTTAAGGGTTAGGGTATAGGTTGGGAAAGGGACAAAATCTGCAGCAGTGAGATTAGACAGAGGCTGCAAAGGGGCTGAAAAATAAGGCTGTCAAAAGAATTATTCCCTCCAAATGTTCCCATCCCTGCTGTGGCACTGGGCACTGAGCTAGGGTTCAGCCAAGGAGAAGGCTCAGCTAAGGAAGAGAGTTATGGTCAGGAAAGAGACCTACAGCTGGAAGTGGGGTGGCATTGCAAAGGAGCCACCCAGAGGGGTGTAGGTTTCTCTCTTCAGCCTATATCTTTCTTGTGGCAGTCTGTTTGAAGCTCTCCTTCACCTGGATTTCTGTGGTTATTTTTTCTTGGCTCCTAAGAATCCCAAGAGATAAGGTGACAGCTCCAGCCCCAGTTTGTGCTTCTATCAGAGGCTCCAGGTTCCTGGGAGGAAAATTCAAATCTCAGCTGTTCCTTTTCCTAGAAGATTTTTAAGTGTCCTAAACATAGCTATCCTGCAGTTTACTGTAATTTTATTCCTAAATATAATCCCAAATATAAAATAAGTATAGGCACTTTCCTTCTTCATTTTACCCAGAAAAGGATTTTCTCCAGGGGTAGATAAAGCCTACAGGGCTGGGGTTTTTTTCAGACAGCCTTTCTTCTGCACCACTCAAGCTGCAGCTCTAGGCTTTTTCTCTCAATCATTAGAGTTGTAAAAGGAAGTGACTTGTTTCCTTAGGAATTTTTCATCTTCACTGGCCTTTTATTTTATGAGGTTCATTTCAGGGTTTGGGTTAAGGTTATTTTTGACTGAAAGTCCACAGCTATGTTTGATCCCATCTGGACTGCAGTTGACAATGAAACCCATGGGCAGACTCTAATATTCTCCTTGGAAGAACAGAGAATCTTTGCAAGGAACACTTTTTGGTTTATGCATCAGTCAAGCATTTATGTCAGTGCCAGAGGAGGTTTAGAGACAAAGAGAAATCTGAAATGAAGTTATAGTGTGGCTGCAATGTATCTTCCATTGTTAAGTAAGAACTGATACTAAACTGGAGAATTGCATCATATCCATCTAATTATTTGTCTGAATGGAGAGGGATTCCTCTCCTATGTCCAGGCTAGGCTTAGAGCACTCTGTTAATGTTAGGTTTGTTGAGGAGAAGAATTAGCTCAGCACTTCAGGGAGACTAAGTCTGGAAAGGGGCTGTCAGAAGGAATTGTGAGTTTAAAAAAAAATATTTTGGCCAGTTTTCAGTATAGGTAAAGTCCATCTGGTCTTTTGTGACACTCACATGACATGTAGAATTTGGTGTTAGGGCTTGAGTTACTGTTTTGAGAAAGAGAAATAAGCAAATGACATGTTGGAGGTACCCTTAACAGTTGAGTAAATACTTACATGTAAATTTATTTTTAAGAATATTGATTCTTTTTGGTTGGAATATTATCCCTGTCCTAGATCAAACTACAGTTATTGCCTAAGACTAGAGCTGCAAGAAAGAAATTTCAGAATTCCACTGGCAGAGGGGGCTGGTAATGGACAGCAAAAGAACCCTGAAATTCTCCCATGAGGAAATTTTTGTCATGACTGGGCTGCCATGCTTTTTTTTCAAGGTTCCCCTTGCACTGGGCATTTGTTGAAAGAAATGTAGCAATTTGTTTGAACATGTAAGATGTTTCCATTTAACTTGCTTTAACCAACAGAATTATGGTGGATCCATGTGCTTTGCATGGTAAAACAAGTAAGGATTTCTTGTGCTAACCACTGACTTGCAGAATAGGCATATATTCACTTAGCCTAAGTGCAAAAATTGTGGAGGACAAAGTTACAAGGTCCTGTGTAAAAGAATAGCATTTTCTTCCCCCCACTTTCCAACATACAGCAACAAATACTCTTATCTTGCTAGCATTATTTCAACAATGAAAATCCTACATGTTCTTGTTTTGTATGACACTGTTTTCTTGAGTATCTGTTGTGTTACATGCATGTTGACACACAGGTCTGCTCCAGTTTTCTGTCAAGATCTGTAAAAACTGAAAAGCCTTAGAACCATGAGGAATGGTTAGAATGAACTGAATTTATATTCAATGACTTTGGAGGAAATAAACAAATTTTATATAATTATTCTACACAATTATTTAATTGTATAATTTGACTTACACTCAGCATCACAGCATCTATGTGTTTATGTTTGTTACATACTAAAGCAAAGCATCAAACCAATAGCTTTATGATTGCAAACCTAGCACACACAACATAGCTTATACTTGAGGGAACATAAATATAAATTTTCTGTTGCTTCTGACTGCATGGATAATCTTCCATAAACAAATTGCGGATGACTGAACAATGCCAGCCTGAACATGCCTGTTTAGGAGATTTTTGTAATAAACCCCCTCTTTCTCAGGGAGATGCTTATGCCTTAGGCTCTCTGCAATAAGAATCAGAATTTAATTTTCCTAACTTGAGGGAGCTCAGATTCTGTTTTTCAGTTTAGTTCACTAAGAGCAAGAGAGACCAACATTTAAATATAATCATAAAGATTAGTGGATCCATACCAGGACCTGATTGAGAGCCACCACAACTTCCTGCCTAGGTATAAGCAAATCAGTGAAAGTAAAACAAGGAATTTCTCTGAAAGGCTCTGACATAAATAGGAATGGTTATGGCAGCAGTGGTTGTGGGAATAATCCTAACAGTATTGCAGAGACAGCTCATATTTGGTTTGCTTCTTGAGACTACTTTCCAAAAAGCTGACCCAGTTTACATGTATGTTGCTTCTGCTTTATGAGCAGAGCATCTATTAATCAAGTCAGAATTCAGACCACTGTTTTGCCTTCTGCATCAGGCATTACTCAAAATCCTCATTTACATTCTGCATTACAATCTTTAGAACTTCACAGCCATATTTTGAGTAAAGTACGGAAGCCTGTATATTAAATGACTGCTGTTTTGTATGACACTATTTTGAGTCTCCCCATTTAACCTATTTTCATTATTATTTAAATATATGCACATACAGAGTTCTTCACATCCTTTTATTCAGTACTGTATATATTCAAAGGAAAGCATAATATACATGCACTGCACTCCATGTACACTGGTCATATCACTAATTATTACCATGAAATTATTACAGAACAAGAAAACATGACAGAGCAGCCTTCAGCTACATGACACTGAAAAGTTCTTCAGACTGTTTTTTTGTTGTCTGGAGTATAAGACTGAGGCAAAGGTAGATATGTGATGATGCCCTAAGGACCTAGAAATAAAAGAACAGCCTTTCAAGACAATATTAGTATAGGAGATAATATAAAGGCTGATCTTTAATGGAGACCTCCAGGGGTAGATATGGAAAAATGCCCACCCTGCACAGGGTGAATACAGTTTTATAAGTTTACCAAATTATCATAATTGACAAGTATTCACAACTAGAAGCACGGGTGATGAGGGAATTCCCCCTTCTGGTTAAATCCTTTCCTGGACATCCCCCTCTGCCCCTCCTTGGTACTAGCTGTACTTTGCTTATGAGAAAGTGTCTGGGGAGAGAAGTTCAACCTTGCTTCCCAGAGAATTTAGTCTTGGACCCCGACAGCTTGGGGCCTCTGGAGGATGTATTTTGTTTTTCTGCCTATCAGGGGAGGAAAATTACTGGAGTTAGCTAGGAAAGGAATTCTAAGGATTTTACTCTGTAAATGTGTGCATACCCAGCCATGTGCTAATCATAGAAGCAAGAATATCACAATAGAGATTCTAAACACATGTTAACAGCTGGAAAAAAGTATCTGCACCATTTTTTCAAGTCCTTGTCTGTTTGGTATTAACAAGAAGTATAGATACCTCCTGAGACAAATGACATTTTAAGGATAAATATAAATTTCAGCAGCTGTTATTTTTCATCTTTTGTAGGTTATAGAGAGTAATTTTCTATTTACAGAGATGTGGAGACAGGTGAGCAGGAGTGTTAGTTGAGGGCAAACAAAGGTTAATTGATTTTACTTACATATCAAGCTCAGCCCCTTCACAGTGCCCATTCTGGAACACATAGCAAGTAAATTTTATCCTCAGTTTTAATTATGTGTCTGTATGTGTGTTTACACACATAAGTAAGGGCTTGGACTGGTGACCTACCTACTCATCTTTGGTTTTGTATTTTCCCTGAGTAACAACAGTGCTAGGCTGTATTGTAACACCAGATAGTTACAAAATAAAACTATTTTGGGACTGTGCTCATTGCACTCAGGGACCCAATTGTTCAGGCCTCAGGCAGTATCTGTACAAATGATGTAAAGAAATGATTTAATCTCTACTGGAAAGTAGAGAAGTATCACTGAAAATAGCTGAAAAGAGCCCAGGTAGTGAAAATGGTCAAGCAGGGCACAGGTTTGTCCATGTACTTGCCCTATGGCAATGGGGCTATAATTAGAGATGTAGCTGCTGGATTAAAAGAGATGCTGCTATACTCAAACTCCTATTATGGGCAAAAAGGAACATAACATATGAATGAGGCTAAGAATGTATTTTTATTCGATTTAAAGTTTTACTAGTCTAACAGTCTGAATTAGATAATTAATTGTTATAATCCTCAGCACATCAATAAGTTTTAATTGCTTTGACCTCCATCCATGCCCATTGGTCCAGGAGATGCAGTTAAGCTCCTTGCCTGAATTATGCTGGAGGTATGTTTGTGCTCAGCTCTGACCCTAGCTTGGTTGCTTGTTGCTTTGTGTCTCAGGTCATCATTAGACTGCAGTAACATCCACCACACCTATGCTTCTGTTAGAATGAATGTTGTCTCTCTGCATACTGTTGTACCCACCTTGAATATCATTTTTTGTGGTGAAAAATACATAAAGAGCTATGCCCCCAGCCTGGGCTTTTATAACCCTCATAAGGCATCATCTGCTACAGCACAAGCAGCTGATGAAGAGCCAAGACACAGAGGCACACCTTACATTCTATGGCAGCAGCAAAAATGCATATTTTCTACCCAAACATTGTCTTTTCTGCTTCAGACTGTAATGGCTCAGCACCTCGTGCTGCTCTCCATCTCTGCCTCAAGTTACAGTAAAGCACTAAACTACCATGGAAGTTCTGTTAACATACTGATAAGAATTCTTTCAACACCTGTACATTAAGTACATTACTAAGTTTTATAGGATGAAAAAAAAAGAGCAGGAAGAAGAAAAATAAGTGCTTTAAGGAAGACTATTCTACAATGGTTATCACTAAGACATGTTTGAAATAAGCAGTTTAGAAAACATCTAATATTCACTCACAGATGCTGCCACCTAGAGTCTGGCATTATGACACGGTGAACACAAGGATTATAGAGTAACTTTCAGGCAGGAATATTCAATTTGTGTGGAGGTGGAGGTATTAGTTTCTAGGGGAGTAGAAAGCAGGAAAAGGTTAAAGAGTAGCCCAGCAAGCAGAAGGCAATTTTAGACCTCGAAATTTGTCTTCTTTCAGTAATGGTCAAAGTCAGATGTTACACTGAAAGGTGGAATGGTAGAAGTTAGCATGGGAAAGCAAATTGGACCTGCTATTCTGTCCATTTATCAGAATACCTAAAAACTAGATTTATTTCCAGTTCAATATCCAGGTCTGAAAAATAATGGTCAGCAGAATAAGAGATGTTCTAGTTGTGCAACCTTGCCTTCAATTTTGATGAAAAAACCTGCCAGTTCTCAAAAAGTCATTGAGAAAGCATATTTAAGTTTCTCTCTCTCTCCATCAGTACAATATTGCAGAAGACAAAATATCCCCATGAGGCAGCCTAACTGGAAATCCAAGGCAGCCTGGAAAATGAGCTATCCTGCTATGCTTTAGAAATTGCAAATAGCAGCAACCCAGTTTCTCAGCTACCTGAAGGACCGGGCAACATTTGCTACAAGATGCCTAATTCCATGCCCGGACTCTCGCACTGTGTGTTATTTGTTTAGAAATTAGCTACAAACCTGGATCTCAATTTGCTCAACAGGATATGGTTTGATTAAATGTGTCTGGATGCATTTGTAATGGGATTATAGATTTCAATTAGGAGTCATTACAAAGCAATACTTTGTCATGCATACTTTAGCAAGCAGAACTGGGGCAAGAAATAGGACTATGATGGAAAGGTCTCTCATTTCTCTCCTAGACATTGTTACTGCTTCTTCACCCTCTAGTACAGCTTTTTTCTCAAGTTCATGTTATGTTTCTTTCCTTTCTCTTTGCTGGCCTGCTGTCAAATTGATGTCTTCTAGTTCCACTGAGGTCTGAACATGGTTCCAGTAACAGGCTGATGTGCAATTCTTCTTCCTGCCGATGAATGACAGTGAATAGATCTTTCCTGTATTTGATTGCAGAAGGGTGAAGCCAATTGCCTCCATGTTGGCAGGGGTACATCTTGACTGAAGGAAACCAGCACTGCCCTACCTTGTGTCTGTGCTGCCTGCTGGAGAACAGGCTTGAGAAGACAGTGTATGTTCAGTGAGCCCCACGATCCTCCAGCTGGTGACAGCTGAAAGAGCCAAAACCCAACACCTACTGTTCAATAGGTGAGTAAGCCTCACTCACATCTGCTTTGTCAGACTGCATCCCAGACTCCTACTGCAGAGCCATGCACAGAAGGATTCCCTCTTCTCAAGGAAGCACTAGAGCCAAGGCTGGTTTGGCCCCTTTGTGCAAAATTAAGGGTTTACAACATGGTTTGTGGTCAGTTCTCTTCTAATGGGTGGATTCATATCTCTACTGCCTGCAGTAGAGACTACTATCACAGAACATATAACAAAGTGCAACTTACAACCATGCACCTGTGTTTTCTTTTCACCAAACAGCATGATCTCATTCAAAATGGAAATGCTGCATAGCCTGTACTGCTCTCCAGACTATGTCCTGGAAGTCTGAAAAGTTATTACCTGGCATGGGCTAAAATCATGCTAGAAAGAGAATTAACAGTGCTGGACTTAACTTGGATCTGTGCCCTGGACTTGAATAGTCTTGCGTCCTCAGAAAGCAGGAACTCAAGACAGCGGTGAAAATAGGTATGCAACTGATTCTGAACAGGATGCCAGTTTAACAAAATACTGCTTGTCAACTATGGTTTAAGTGCCCATATCCTCCTGTGAAAAAAATAATGTTCAATGGCAAAGGTGAAAACAAGACAGTTTATTCTCCTGGACTCCCTCTAAGGTCATGGTTACTTAAAGAAAAAGTAATCACTTAGGATAGGCAAGAGAGCAAGGTTCTAAAGTCTTTTAGAAACATGATGTCAGGAAATCTATTCAGTCCCATACAAGATCATAAAATCACAGAATCATAGAATGGTTTGGGTTGGAAGGGTACCTTGATGATCATCTAGTTACAAATTCCCTCCCATGAGCAGGGACATCTTCAGCTAGGCCAGGTTGCTCAGAACCCCATCCAGCCTGGCCTTGAACACCTCCAGGGATGGGGCATTCACAACTTCCCTAGGCAACCAGTTCCACTGCCTCATCACCTTCTCAGTAAAGAATTTTTTCCCAATATCTAACATAAACTACTCTCTTTTGATTTGAATCCATTCCCCCTTATCCTGCTTATCCTGTCACTACATGCTCTTGTACATCTTGTCCCATTTTTCCTTACTGGTTAGAGTTACCTTTTCTCTTTATCCATCATTGTGGTGGTTGGTGATGCCTGTTATCAATAGACATCTGGCCTGCTACTGTTATGGTCTGTCAGTGGATTGCACGTGCTCAGATTTTATTCCAGCCTACAGAACCAGTCTGCATCAGTCTGCACTGTACTGGAAACCCCGTTTGCATACACTGCTGTGCACTGGCACAAAGAGTATGGAAATGACTCACAGGCAACGCTCTACTTATCATTTTGCCAAATGGGGCAGTGTATTGGCAATTTTGTTGCATCTGCCATGATATTCAGGCCAACTTTCTCTTCTGCAAGGGAAAGAAAACTGTCTTCCAGACCAGATGAATTTAAAAGGAAATATGACAAATTCTGCCCATTCATTCCACTATCACATTTCTATTCACTAGTTACTATTTTATTTATATTCTTTAGCATAGTGAAGATCTGGTGCCTCTCAGCTCCAGTATTCTGGATAGCTATTACCAACCCATGGAATTGAGTGCACTACTAAGAAAAAAACTCCTTTCTACAAGAACAGAACAAAAACATGTGGTTACTCAGCCTGGACTGATCACTTACTTTCTTGTTAATCCTTTTTTTGATTTCATTTAATTCTTTGAAATTTACAGAAAAACAAAAAAAGTAAAATACATGCCAGAGTTTAGAGCATAGATAGAGAAATGGAAAACCAACTGAGGAAAGAAGAACAAGAGAAAGTGAGAAACACAGGTAACAATTCCAAAGGCTCACAGCAGACTCACATGATGAATTATCATTAACTGTGTCAGAAAGGAGCTGACAATATCCTACAGATATATCTGATTACTTCAGCAAATCAGAGAGTGGGAAGAAAGATTGCTGACAAGGTGGAGTGACGTGAGATTAAGTTATCCTGAAAATCAGTCCATAGGGGAAATAAATTTTAAAGTTGTAGGTATGTTTTTGTAAAGCACTCACCTTTATACCATTTTCCAGGATCACAAAGCATGTGATCTTAGAGGTACATTAGACACAACTGTCAAAGGTCATAAGCAAAACAAGTCTTAGTTAAATATGGGGTTATTAGACCAGATAATATCACTGAAAATGTTTCCTTCAGAAAGTATTTCCTTTATGTATGAAAACCTGATCTGCAGATCTTCCATTCTGCCCAACTTTCTAAACCCTCCCTACACCTCTCTGCTTCCCACTGGCCACCTCCCGGAAAACGCTCCAGGAGAAGGATGTCAGAAAGTTACAGATCAGGAGCAAGGCTGAGTATCTGATATCTAGGGCGGCCAAGGCGTTCAGGGCAAATCAAGCAACCAGCAGATTGAAAAAGAATGCCTTAAATGACCTGTGTGGTTCTTCTGTTCAGGGAAAAATAAGAGTCAGTGGAGCCCATATTCACTCTTCATTTTCTCATCAGCCCCACAACCCCATATTTCCTAAGATTTTAATTTATATTGTAATACTATTTATAACAGTGGTTTTCTCCAGAGTTAAAGCTAATAAACAGGGAAGTACAAATATGGTAGGATTCAGACAGGTGTAGGACCAACATGTATATGCCAAAAGGTAGACGCCTGGAAGAATTAAATGCCAGCACTAATGAGCAGTGATAAATTGTTTTCACAACAGAGACAAGTTTTAATTTTTAAATTGGAATACATTCAAGTTTTAGGTGAGGGTTCTGGGAGGTCTTTAGGAGTTTGGGTTTTTTGCTTGCTTGTTTAGAGAAAATAGAAAGTGTTTCCAAGACTGCATATTGAAAGACATATTTATTTCTCTTCATCTTACAGGATCAGAGAAAAGAGTATCAGGTCTGTTTCATCGCTTCCACTGAGCAATGCCAGAGCAGCTGTATTCCATGTGGCAGTATAATGAAGTTCATTGGAACCTCAGAAGTCTCATATTTATTTCAGCAAATAATTTTTTAGTGCTATTCTAGATAAGTTTTGATCTAAAATTCCCTGGGTGGTTAAAAGCCACTGAGGTTCTCATACTTTCCACCAGTAGGTGAAATCTCCTAAACCAACAGCCACTGTGGGGTGTTTGCTGGATATATGGCTGGGGTTTTTCGGCAGAGAGCATTTTTCAAGGAATGGGAAAGCAATCCCAGCAGGATTGCAGGCACATGAGTGAAAACATTACTGTGTTTTCTTTGGAAAGACAATTCATTGTGTAGTAAGGACATTTCATGGGCATACATTCCTCTTCAAATGAAGGACTTCACTGCCCAGATGGTTGGAAAAGCAAGGGCAAATACTACACTGGGTTTAGCAAGCCATTAGTCCTCAATAAGTTGACACGTCTAAGACTTGTACCTAAAGTGGACATATGCTCACACACAACCTAACTCCATAAAGGACTGTTTTCCTAGCATGTCCTTATTAAAGCACTTTAATTGCTCTTTACTTGACCTATCAGCTACTTGCAAAGATTCCAATATTTTAGCACATTTATTCTTTCCTTATATTCATATCTGTTCTGATTTTTTGTTCAACTGAGAGCTGAAGAACAGAACAATGTTAGTGCCTTCTGGGCTTGCCATAAGGAGAACTGAGATGATCAGTAAAAATTCCCAGTAAGCACTCTGTCAAGAATTAAGTATATAAAAAACGGATGACCAATTTTCTGCTGTAGGCCAGCTGTGCCTCTTCAACACTCCCAGCTTTACTACTGCTGACGGTGCAATACAGACAGGCAACAAACAGCACTTGCACACGGAGCATCCCTTGGCTAACAGCAGACTGCAGGATCCATAACAATTCAGTCCCATTGGGGAGCACGGGCAAAGACACTGCTGCAAAAATTACAAATTCTGACTTTTGATTCAAAGGAACTTCTATGACAGGTCTTGCATTTTAAAAGATCTGTTCTCTGGGGATGTGAATCTTTCCATTGTATTCATGTATCATTTTGCTCAGCATCTGCGGGCTCAGATTTCCCTTTCTATTCCTCTTATACAGTGTCAGTCCATTTGATTTGGCATTTATTCTACTCACCTCTGGAGTCATCCTAAGGCAGCTGGTTAGCCATGGAGAACGTAATAAAATTAAAAACAGCAAACAAAATCCCAGAAGGCAAGAGGTTCACTACCTCAGGTATTTATTTTATATAAATAAGCTATGCAATTTAGATTCATGGAATGTGAGAATCCAAGCTTTGACTCCAATTTGCAGATATTACTTCATGCAGAAAAGAAACATGTTTAAGCGGGTAATTATTTTGATGTCAGAATTAATTTATAAATGTATAAGTTATTTGTCAATTTTCCTCTATTTTCAATCAGTCTTCACTACTATGAATTCATTTTCTATAAGACAGATCTCAGCGTTTCTGAAATGTTTGGGAATGAAAAGCTGTACTATAAGTGTTAAGCTCTGCCACTCAAATTCATTGGCATTTATTTTACAGATTTCTTCTGTGCAAAATCCAAGAGTAAAATAGTGGAACTTATTTGTAAATCATCCTAGATGTTATCGGTTCAATGGCTATAAACACTACTTTGATTTCTGTGCACTCTGCTTTCCAGTCTTTTAAAAGTTATTGCCTCAGATATCTGCAAGCTGCATTTTTGTCATGAATTCTACACACCTCATAACCCATTGCAGAATAATCAGAGGTTTGTAAAAGCATATTTAATCCATTGGCACACATATTTTCTTTCATTAGGTATTTCACAGTTCATGCCATGAGGTTTTTTAACTATATGGAACTAGAATGACTGCCTTAAGGTCCAGATCCCTGATTTCATTAGATGGATTTTTTTTGCTAGGAGAGGATGAAAGGTTGCTGATTTCTGAGACTGGAAATATATTTGTGCTCATTGTACAGTAATTGGATTAAAATGTCAGATTCTGACTACACAGTTAAGATTCTGTGAAATCCACTTCACTTTTTTCTCAGTTTTTTAAAACTCCATTCCCACAAGATGATTTTTCCTTCATATTATGGTGGATTGACCCTGGCTGGATGCTGTGTGCCCACTGAGCCACTCTGTCACCCCACTCTGCAGCTGGATGGGAAAATTTAACAAAAAGCTCATAGGTCAAGAGAAGGACAGGGAGAGATCACTCAGAAGTTAACAGTATTGGCAGGAGTGACTTGACTTGAGGAAATTAGTTTAATTTATTACCAACAAATCAAAGTAGAATAAAGACAATAAGAAATAAGACAAAAATAAAGAAATAGAAGAAAAGAAAATAAAGAAATAGAAATAAAATAAGAAATAAAGACAAATCTTGAAACACCTTCCACCTATGCACCCCTTTTTCCTGGGCGTAACCAAATCCCAGATTCTCTTTCTCCTGCCCCGCAGCAGCTAAGCAGGACAGGAGATGGGGCTGTGGTCAGTTCACCACAGGTTCTTTGCTGCCCCTTCCTCCTCCACGGGGAATTCCTCACACTCCTTCCCTGCTCTACTGTGGGGTCTATCCCATGGGAAACATTCCTTTGTGAACTTCCATGAAAACTGGCATATTACTCACACTTTAATTCCATTACTTTAAATTTCTATTTTTGATAGAATATCGACCTCCATAGCTTCAACCTTCACAGCTTCTGAGAACACATAAGGAGTGAAACAAAAAAGCTGCAAAACAAGAAGGCAAGTAAAGAACTCAAAAAATTGTTCCTTTAATAAAAAATAAATTTCAAAATGTAGACAGAAATGTAAAACTCATCATTTTGGATTTACGTTCAGGTTCTGCTGAACATTACGGACAATAATTGCTCACCCATTTGACAGGGAAGTTAAGTGCCAGGTTTCTGTTTGTGACTCCTGCCTGCAGCGCTTCTGGTCACCACTCTCTTGAAATGCCAGTTAAAAAGCAAACAGGAGCCAGGTGCAGACATCTTGGGGAAGATGCCTTTCTTCCTTCCTTCTTATTCTTTCTTGTAAAACTAATCATGCCCCCCACGAACTTCATGGGCACAGCTCACACAGCTGTGTGTGCAACACCATTACTGCCACATGCTCATTCTGCCCATGCCAACCTCACAGCAAACTCAAGTAAAACCATAACTAGATATTGGTTACCAATTAAATAGACGTTTAGGCGACAGTCTCAGTGAACGGGGAATAATTAAATGCATCACATATTTTCACTGTCCAAAAATGCATTTAAGCTATTCTAAGCAGCTTTGGATTCTCATGGCTGAGTAATGGACAAACTTGAACAATTTGTTCAATTTGTTGTTTTGGAGGCAACACCAAAAGCCCACTAGACATCTACTGCTAAAAAAAGCTAAATCTGAGTGTTTCATGTCAGTGCAGATTTGATGAAAATCTCAAGAGCTTGTTAGCATATATACAGCATTCCACATTCCAATTAGAAAAGGGAAGATTAATATAATCAACTTCAGTCAACTCAAAGTTGACTACTTCAAAATGAGTAACCTTAAGCCCTGTATGTATGAAGGGAATGAATGAGGCACCTCCAGTGGGTAATTCATCTTACCCTAAATCTGGTGTTTTAGACAAGATAAATCACTCCATGCAGACACTCAATTCATTTCACTGACTCAAAACTCAGTGTTTAAACTTATACAACTTCCAAGATTATAAATCAGATAGGATAAAGGTTGCATAAAACACCTATTGTCTGAATTCTCTTATCAGATATCTACACAGGCATTTTCACTGGGAATATATATCCAGAAACACCTAGAAAAATAGGCTTCATAATGACAGGCAGATTCTGAGTGCAAATATTTCAGAACTTAAAAACACAGTCATTATATAGCATGCAGTTACTAATACCCATAGACATGACAAGCACTACAGTATGAGCCTTCAGCAAAAAGATCCATGACTTCAGAATTCTAATAGACTTTTCAAATATCCTGTATAAAATGAAAAAAATGAAATTTCCAAGGAGAGGACCCGTTGGCAAGGCTACAGTAGTTAGAAAAACTAAACAAAGCAGAAACTTGGCATTTAAAGGCCCAAATAATCTGTGGTTTTACTATTTAAAATGTATTACTCATTTTAGTATCATCATGCTTGGAATTCTGCATACACAATATTAGACACAGTAATTGTGCAGTTCTCTTATTCAGCAAAGGCCAAAAGTACTGATACTGTAAGTATGTGTCATGAGAAAGGGAATAAGCATGTCACAAAACAAAAGAGCACAGAGGTGCTACAGAAATAGTGAAGCAGTTGGCTGATGAATACCCCAGACTGAAGTTGTTCACTTCTCATGTTTAATTAACTGGTGTTAGCCTTTCTGACAGAAGGCTGATCACCACCCCCTGTCCCCTAGTCTTTTTGGCTCTGCAGGAATTGGAAATTCCACTTCTGATCACAGCATTTTGGGGCTATCCTAAGAACTACTCTTCTTCTGTGTATAAGCTGAAGATAATGGCTGGGATTCCACACGAGGTTAAGTAAGCTGAAGAGTAAGTACAGACATCCAATGCATATAAAATGCTTTCAGCTATAGGGTGGGTAAACATGCATAGGGTGGGTAAACATGACACAATCCTTGAGGAAGACACATATTTCTATAGGGGCTGTGAGAGAGCAGAAGAAATATCCCACAAAACCTAAATGACACTAGGGATCTACATGCATGCAGCTGAATCTTTCCCAAAGGTAGGTGCCTACAATCATGCTGCTTACTTAGGGTCTCACTACAACTAACAAAGATCTAACCAGCATAATCCAAGGAGCCTAGAAAGCATCACCTTACTGAGTAGATACTGACAGCTTGATTTCATTGCCCACCAGTAGACAACAAGCATTATTTCTGATGTCATAAGCTATTCAAAACTCATGACTCCCAAATATGACACAGGTCTTGGGGAAGACCAGTGTGACCAGTCTCATAGCTGGTCACCTGAAGCTTCCTCTGGGCTCCACTGACAAAATTGACTAGATTCTCATTTTAGTTGACTAAGCATAAGAACCTAATACCATTTGAGATGTTTAAAAGTCTTCCACGTGACTTTCAGAAAAGCTAAGGACTCCTTCAGGACTTTTGTTATCAAATCCACACAGGTGACAAACGTTAATCTCAGACTGGATCTCAAGCAAGATTTCTTATCTAATATTTAAAGTGAGCTAGCTAAGAGGTTGCTAGAAGAGATCAAAAAAAAAAACAAAAAACAAAAAAAAGCATAAAATGCTCTGGTGCTTTCAGTTGAGGGCATTAATCAAGAAGACTATTCTGTTACTAGAAAGACTAAAATGTGTACTTATATATATATAGCCAACAAAAGGACAAATTTCTGCCCTAGGAACCTGCAGTCTAATAACAAGACCAGACATAGCAGATGGAGACCAGTGAAACCATGACACGTCTTTATTTGTCAAGTGCTCTCTGCACACTGGCAAATCTGTTAACTTCTGCAAGAAAACAAAATTTCTATTAAAAGTTCATAGGTGGCAAACTGATATAAAAGCTTTTTTGCTATTTGAAATGAAATTTAAAAATCTGATCTCAGAAACAGAGTTAAAGAGATTGGTTTTTTAAATTGTAGATTGTATCTCAATTGTATAATATACTAATCTTGACATCACCTGCCAATCCACTGTGAAGGGGTAAGATGAATTCATGACTCTATGATTTTTTTCCCACTTTTTATTTTTGGCTTTTAATTCTCCTATTACTCAGCAGCGGCAGTTTCTCCGTATCCTTTAATTAGACTGACATTAAAAGATGGTGACTTCTATAGGGGAAGAATGAATTACTTATCCAAAATATTGAGACAATGTGCCAACAGAAGAGGAAAATCTCTAAAAAATAATTTTCTGAGGTTTAACATTTACATTGGTCCCAAAAAAAGCAATGCAATAATAAATACTTTGTGCAGAATGCCAAAATCTAAGGCTTATTTTTTGCCCTAAATATCTGACTCCTTAGGTTCAGTAGTTATCATTGGAGCACTCAGGAAGATTATTCTACTCAATTTCTGCAGGTGCACAGGAAGACTTTTTTTCCTCAAACCTAATATCTGCAGATGTATATTTTGCAGAAGGTTTGAATTTAATTTTCTTTTGGTTTTTTTTAAGCTGTATTGTTTCTTGTAGAAGGATGAATTTGCTTCTCAGTGTGCATTGGCATTTCATAAATACCCATCTAAAAGATCTATTTGCAGTGTGCACAACACAAATGCACCCTCAAATAAAACAACATAGAACTGAATAAATTAATATGTTGAACTAAAATAGAGTTGTTCTGCTTGAGCATGCCTATAATTTCAGAGGTTTGTTCCTGCACTAAATTGAAACAAACAGGAAAAAAAATCTGTCTTTGAAGGTTTTTTCTGAAAACCTTCTACTTTGAGTCTGTTTAATTAGTTTTCTAGAAAGATGTCAAAATAAATTTTTCAAGTAATTGTATTGTTCAGTTCATAAAAGAAAAGCCAAAGCGTAGAATTGTTTATTTCACTTACAAACATAAACAAATTTTGTTAAGAGCAGTCAGGAAATGGATTACCAAATAGTATGCAAGAACACAATCAGAAGCATTTGGGCTACTGCATCCTGGCAGGTTACCACAGAGGACAGATCTCCTACCCTGGACATCTCAGGCAACTGAGTCTCGTCTCCCTTAGAAAATTCCAGCTAAAACCAGTTCAGTTGTTTGCCTCTTAACTCACATCCTGAAGTAGTTACAGAACGTCATTGTTCTGTGGAAACACATTTGTCTCTATCTTAATTATAGCTTTTCCATATAGATCAGTTTTTTACCTTCTGATTAAAGGTTCAATCAGGTGGGGTTTTTCAGGCTTTTATTTCAGGTATTTCAAGCTTTTAAAAGCAAAGACAGATCATTTTTGTAAAACAGAACCTCTATTCCCTTGTCATAAACTGTACCTACACATCTTACAGGTTTTTTTCTTTTTAACTTGGACAGTTAGAACTGTACATGATTCCGATAAGCATTGTCTTTCACCAGGGCATTAAGACTCCCATCTTTACCAGAAATATCTGACCCCAAGCATCCTTGCATCATAGTAATCCTTCTCACAATGTTATACATTTTTAGGCCACGCTGATTCCATGGACTAATTCAACTAAAGTGTTACGGTGACACAAATACTAATGCTCATTAAGTCAGTCTGGAAATTAGATTAAATCATCCAGATAGACTGAGTCCAAAACAGCTTTTCAGATGGAAGAGAGCATGAGGGAAGAAGACAGTTACTACTCGTACTTTGAAATGAGGAACATGTGGTCTCCTGTGAAGTGATATGAGCGAAGGCAAAGCAATGATCTGAAGTTTCTATTCTCATTCAGGGCTGAAAACATCCCAAGGAGGACAGGAGAGCAAGAGAAACTGCAGTCAAAAGCCTTCTCTCCTGTAAAGTGATGGAAACCACATGGTTCAAAGGGGCAATTTCAGAGGTCGTGGCATGACAGAGAGACAGGTAGGCTTGAAACCTGGTTCCTTCCTTTCCATTAAAATTCCCCTCCTGTGTGAAATACAGAATTCTATGCTTTTATGAAGTTCTCTCCCATTTCATGGCAATGGATTTCCAGCACCTTCAGTACTTGAACCCACGCTGTGCTGTGAGCTGGCACCTCTGCTGATCTTTTGATACCTGTCAAGGATATGCAAAACCTCAGTTCTCTGCTTTAGGATGAGATTAGTGACAGCTCAACGACAACAGAATCCTCGTACAAACAAAGCATCACATAAAAGGCATTTGGAAATACACTACTGGGAAAAAAAGCACTCCAGGGATAAAAGACTTTGGTTTTCTTTGTATTTTTGCATTTGTTCACATTGCATTTTTAAATTATATTAACAATAAATCTGTACTTCCCTCCTGTCTTTGAGGGCTTTTATTTTAATTCTCTGGTTTTAAGTGCTGCTTAAGTATTTGCTTGCCATTGGATTTTGAGACCTTCTGTTGACAAACTCCTTAAAATTTTCTCAATTCCTTTTGATAGCAAAAATGTTTGTTTATTTATGCACCAACATATATTTTTATATTGTTGCAATATTTCACAAGGCCTTCTAGCACACTATGAATAAAAATTTTGTATACTACTTCAGTGCTTTGTTCCATGATAGTTCAGTATATCAGAGGAAGATATATTTAATGTTTGCAGTTTCTCACTATGACATGCTATGCTATTACTGACAAATTGATCCTCTATTTAGCATTAATCAAAATATTCAGCTGAATGACAAAATGTGAGTATTTACAGCAGCTTTTGTTTTTTTCAATTTTTTTCCACAAATATTGAATTTTTAACTGGGCATATGGCTAAAAACTGCAGGAATACATGTCTCTTCCCTTGAATCATAGTCAAAGATCAGGTCAAACAAATGGTTACTCTAAATTCTGCATATCATGTTTAACCATTCCTCAGAAAAGATCAAAGGCAGTTTTGTCAAACACAATGTGGGAATTTGCTCATTTGAACACTTCAGTACATTTAGTCTTCTAATCCAAACAGAGAGAACTACCTTTCCAAACAAGGATATAAACTGAAGTCAGTACTTCAAAGCTTAGAAAAACTCATTAGCTTTATGCATATATTAACAGAAAGAGCTACTTAAAATAGTACAAAAACCATGGTACTTATATGAATATGATTTTATGAGCACATCTCTGAACCACATTAATAAAGTGTATGAATGAGGCAGGCACTGATGCATTTAGTACACTCACTTGTGAGATTTTCCACATACATGTGCTGTTTAAAACCCTGCATGTCTAGAAATGTGTTGCTCAGGGTAGATTTTATTATTGATATGAATATTCACTGCAAAGAAAGAACCAAATGAGTACCAAATTTCCTCTATCTACTGTTAGGTAGGTAATCACACCAATTAATTGAAAGTGTGTTGTTTCCTAACTGAACCAATTATGCAGAAAAGGCTGCCTGAGGTTGAGCTAAGCACCCTCCTATTAGCACAGCTACAGTGCAAATGACAGGAAAAGAGAGAAGAGTGCACCAAAAAGCAAACATTATGCTATTTATAACTGTGCATTAAGAAGGGACTGTGAAAATGAAAAAAGCCAAAGCTACACACAGCACAAATAGACAGGGTGAAAACCTTTCTTCTAATGAAAGTCCAATAGCCAGTTGCCATTCAAAAAGAGCTTGTTCTTTATCCTGCCAGTGCTCTCTGATAAAGGAAGGGGTCATTCGGCACCTGTTCCTTCATCAAATAAACCTTATGAGTCACCACATCAAAATTGTTACTAATATTTTGTGTACAAGAAAAATAAAAAACAAATGAGATGAGAAGTAACCTTTCTGATCGCTAATATCAAAGTAAACACATTAATGAGCAAAACATGACAGCTAAACCATCCAAATTCACAAACTCACCTGTTTGGTAGAAAAGGACGTCCAGCAAGTTATGAAGATAATATCATAACAGATGCGGAAGGAGAGAATTATTTAAAAAAAATTCTAATTTATACTCCATTTCATTCAGTTTACAAACCATTTTCAGACATCCTATTACACAATTATTTATTCATTTACACCTGCAATATCTCTAATTTTTCATCAAAACAGTGTTTACATTGCTATTTACTGTCTTCGTCTTAATAAATTCTCTGTATCAAAACCACAGACTGACACAATCCAATTCCCCTGCAAATATCAGGTAAGGTTCCATTATGAGGTGTGACACTGGTCTTCTGAGGAAAAGGAAAATATACTGTGCATATCAGATTTCCTCCAATTCCATTTTTATGCCAAGCAAAAAGTTTTGTGATAAACCACACCTCTTAGAAACTTTGTTCTTCTCTATTTTGCATTACTCATTTTTTCTATGTATTTTCTATATACTCCTAAAAATATCTGCTATATTACTATTATATTATTACATGAATACTAGAATAACAACCTTCATAATGTACTGTATGTCATACAGACAGCATTGATTCATTTTGACAGGAGTAAGAACCTTATCATTTGCTTTTATTGTCCCCAGTTAAGACAGAGTAACTGATATTTCGAGAGTGAATCAATGCAATACTGTGCATGTCTTTCATAAGAAATTATTTACTTTGTGTCAATGGAATATAGCCATCAATCCATATTATAATAACTATGTAAAAGTCTATTTAAACTTTTGCCCTCATTATAGCTACAAAACCCTTCACACTTATTTTACATACCCGCAACAATGAAACAAAAACATTTGTGCTACTATGATAGCTCTGTAATCAGAGAACTCAGAAGACTTGCAGAAAAGTAAGTGGTATCAACTTCATTTTTCAGCATCATAGCCATGCATAAAACAGATGCTCATAACATTAGAGCTCAGTTAATTGCAAGAGGTTTGTGCTAGTAAAATGAATCAGTTACTCTATTTTTAAAACAAGATTTAACTTAACTTATAAGCTGCCTAAAGAAAATGGATTTCTACAGAAAAAAACAAATCTGAACTGCTACTTGAATAGCAATTAGGTATGCATCTGTTGTGCATGTGTACATTACATCTTGAAAGAAAAGGGTCCTTAGAAAATTTCGTTGATTGTGGACTCACAACCTGAAATTTGGAAATATCAAATGCTTGTAACAGTTCGGTATTTGTGATTCATCTGCTCCTTCTTTACATGCTGGTAGAACACAACTCTAAGCTTAATTTTTAAAAGAAACAACAACAAAAAAAAAAAAAAAAAACACTAAAAAAAATCCAAAGCCCACAATAATCCAGCTCTGTTTACAGATGACTATTTCCAAAAATCTGGGAACTGTGGCTTGAACTCAAGCCATACACACACAAGGGAAGGTCCAGCCATTATACATCACTTTGGAATCTTAACTAGAACACTCAGGCCAGTCCAGTGATTCAGATTCTAGCTGAAAGGGATTCTCTGTTGCCTGGTAGAGTATACATAAAATTAAAGGACTTCAAATCCATTTAAGATTAGGTAGGAGGAACACAGTTCTAAGTCCCTAGTTCTTTTTCCTGTTGTCCCCTATGGTACCCTATTTCTGTATAATCTTCATAAATACTGTCCCCAAAATTGCTATCACATTTTTTCCCTGTTCTTCCACTACACTATTCATTCACAGAAATACGCCTAAATCAAGGGCCTCGCTAAGCAATGTCCTTTGCTGTCTTCTTTGCCTGCGGAGGAGCACAGACACCTCCCTGCTGCCATCAGTGAGCTTGGTTTAGAGCTGCTTTTTGGGGAGCCTGTCTCGCTGCCGGCACAGGCTCCAAGACCAGACCTCAACAGCAAGCCTCAGCTGCCCAAGCAAAATGAATCCTGCCCCTAACTTTTTATCTCAAAGGGAACGACAAGGAGCCAAATACTTATCCCACTATAAATGCTGCTACAACTTACTATGCTGGTTACAAAGTCTTTGTTCACGCTATTTAAACCGCACCCAGCACGACACCAGCCCTGCCAGAGACATTTTCCTGTGACTTTTAGAAGGCAGAGTCACAGAGTGGCTGTCAGGGTCAGTGAAAGAGCAGCTACGTAGGAAGCAGAAAGAAATCTGGAAGGACAAGGACAGAGCCTCAGCAGCACAAACCCCATTCCCAGTGCTGGGCAGCTGGCGGTGTCTTGCAGCTGTCCCACCCGGGAGGTGCCAGGCACCGTGTCCTGCTGCTGTCCCCCCCGGGAGGTGTCGGGCACCGTGTCCTGCTGCTGTCCCGCCTGGCAGATGCCAGGCACTGTGTCCTGCTGCTGTCCCACCCGGGAGGTGTCGGGCACCGTGTCCTGCTGCTGTCCCTGCTGTCCCCCCCGGGAGGTGTCGGGCACTGCGTCCTGTTGCTGTCCCGCCTGGCAGATGCCAGGCGCTGTGTCCTGCTGCTGTCCCACCCGGGAGGTGCCAGGCACCGTGTCCTGCTGCTGTCCCGCCTGGCAGATGCCAGGCACTGTGTCCTGCTGCTGTCCCACCCGGGAGGCGCCAGGCCCTGGTGGCTGAGGCTCCCTCAGCTCGCCCCGCGGCGGGAGCCCTCCCTGTGCCGTGCTCTCTGCCATCGCCACAGGCGAGTCAGCTCTCGCTAAGCGCCCAAAAGGCCTTTAAGTCTGTGGGGCTCACTCACTTCTGGTGTGACAGCTAAATAAATTCAGCTTGCACCTAGCTGCGTAACAGCGATCCTGCTAAGCGGCGACACCATTGATCTCACACCCGGTGTAAATTTCATTTCAGGTTTCGCTGGTGGCAGCTCCTAGCGCGCCTCACGCTGAGAGCTGGGCTCACAGCCCAGGCCCCGCTGCGATAGCCCCGAAGGGAGCGGCTGCTCTCGGGCCGCCGCGGACAGCACAGCAGAGCTGCTGCCGTGCCCGCCCCGCCGGGACCCCACTGCTAGAGCCAGCCCCGACTGCGGAAATCGCTTTTCCCTCCTTTTCCCGCGGTTGGCTTTTGTTCCACCTGTTTTCAATGACCCAGCCCGCACAGGGGCCCCTCCGTGCCGCGGGGCGGCGCTGCGGGCGGAGGCCGGCCCCGCTCGCTGCCCGCCGCCGCCCGGGCGCGGCTGACGTGTCGCTGCGCCATGGCGGCGGCCTGGGAGGAGATCCGGCAGCTGGCGGCCGATTTCCAGCGGGCGCAGTTCGCCGAGGTAGCCCACAGGTGAGCAAGGCGGCGCCGGCACCGCCTGCCGCGCCCCTTTCCCGCGCCCCTTTCCCGCGCCCCTTCCCACGCGGCCCCCAGCCCGTGCACCCCGCGGGGCCCGGACCGGCACGGCCCCTCTCCCGTTCCCTGTGTCAGTGTTGGAGCCCCGCGTCCTTTCGGGGACCCCAGAGCACGGGCAGGCCCAGGGCAGCGACTGAGTGTGTAGTCATTGCTGAGTTGGAGTTGCTCAAAATCATCACGGCTTTCGTGCTCGGTTTCACTTTTCTGTCTGCTTGACTAGTTGAGGCCATTGCCCAGAACTTGTTTTTGTTAAAGAAAAATGAATCCGAAATGCGCAAAAGTAAAATAAAGGCGCACAGAAGTGTCATAGACACGAATTTTTTAATTACAGGCGTCCCCAAATTCACCAGCAGGTGCATTCTCACAGCTGACAGGGCTGAAAGCTGTTCAGGAGGAGAGTAAAAGTTTTGGAGAGATGACCCCCTCAAGTGAAACCATATGGATGATTTGGTGGGTGTTAAGCAGGATACAGGCTTTAATTTCTTCGTCTGAAAAAGTATGTTCGCAAAGAACTGCAAGCAGTCTTCATAGTACTACCCATGTTTAGTGTGTTTGAAACTTTAAAGGTCATTTTAGCAAGCACTTGCTTAGAATAACTGCTGACTCCTTCTACTTCTGATAGATTGTCAGAACGGAACTGTATAGAAATTGTGACAAAGCTGATCGCAGAGAAGCAGCTGGAAGTAGTGCACACCCTTGATGGCAAGGAGTATGTCACTCCAGCACAGATTAGTAAGGAGATCCGCGATGAGCTCCATGTTTCTGGTGGTAAGTGTGTCACTTTCTTTCTTCCTTTGAATTTGGAAGTTAATTTTGAAGGCTACAGAAAGATTTTGAAGGTTTTCAGTACTCTTAATCTTTCCGAAAAAGTCAGTTTGCTTCATCTACACATTAATTCACCTACTGCTCTTTTATTTTCACTTCAGATCTGTGTTAGGCTTTTAGATAAGCATATCAAGGTAGGCTGTTTGGTTTATCTTCACCTATGTGGAATTTCTGACATAAAAGTTGTATAAAAGTCCTATTGAAGGAAATTTGATGTTTTAATACAGTTAGTACCTGGCCAGGATGTTTTACCCTATCTTGGAATTTCAAATTCATTCTCCTTTCACGCCATTGGTAATAATAATATTTGTAAATTGTCATTGAGAAGTTCTTTTATTTTACCAATGTGAAGAGCCACTTGCATTGAAAGATATGACTTAGATATATAAGGAAATTCAGATAGCTTTTTGTTGATGGCTTTAATAAGCAGGCAGTGTATTGTACTTTGAGTTATTCCTAAGGGTGAATTTCACTGAGTCATATGTTCAGAAAAATTAACTTCTTATTATGTCCATTCAGGTTAGCCATTTTCTCAGTGTTATCACAGGTTTGCCTCAGTTTGTGTTTTGCCGTGGTGTATCATACCATTGAGACAGCTTGGACTGAATTAAAATTTGGTGGGTTTTTTGTTAAAGGTCATCATGAAGGCATCATGATGTTAAAGGCATCATGAAAGGTAGAAAGTTTTAACAATCTCTGGGCACTCATGGACTAGTTTAATTGGTCTACAGAAAAAGTAATTAAATGTTTTGTGCACAATGATCTGTACTTTATTCTAAATCTCTTCAAATATGTTTCATGTGCTAAAAGTGTGTTTTATCTTTTCTTGAAGGTCGAGTTAACATTGTTGACTTACA
Organism: Melospiza georgiana; assembly: GCF_028018845.1. Lineage (NCBI taxonomy): Eukaryota > Metazoa > Chordata > Aves > Passeriformes > Passerellidae > Melospiza > Melospiza georgiana. The sequence goes on along the minus strand of NC_080432.1, from coordinate 11,016,089 downwards.
ACAGGTAACTTTAGTAATAAAAACTTTATACTTCTTCATTTTCATCACCATGTATGCTGTGAATACGGAGTTCATTAATTGAAACCTTTCTGCTTAGTGATAATCTAGGACTTCTGAAATCAATACTGATAAATACACTTTTTGTTTATGAAGTCTTTCTTTGTAAACTAAGGAGGGCAGACTGAAAAGAAATATGTCACCCATTTAAATTTAAAGCTGCAGGAGGCTACATTATTAGCTTTGCATGCCTCTTTAAATCTGTCCTCTTCCTTCATTATTCTTTGTGTCTCCACTAATCTTTGTCCTGCAGTAGTCTTCCTCTGTGGCTAATTTTTCCTTCAGGCTTGAGCAAAATTACTTGGAAACAGAAAATCTTTCTAAAAGCCAGTTTCCTATTTTGTCTTACTGCTTTCTGGTATTTTTTTATCACATAGTTTTCTTCAACATTGTAACAGTTGCAAAAAGAGGTTTTTTTCTCTAAAGGATTGCTACTTTATTCCAAAACACAGATCAAGTGTATTTGTATGCAATAGTATAAAAAAAATAAGAGCATCTTTCCTCAAGATATAGGAATGTGTAACTAATATCTCAATGCTTGAGAATGATTTTCAATTTAAAGTTCTGATAAGAGGTTTTTTTTTTTAGGTGATAAATGTAGACCTTCTGCACATTGAAAACAGAGCTAATGACATTGTTAAATCTGAAAAAGGTATTCAGCTTGTACTGGGACAGCTTATAAATGAGTGAGTACCTTCAGGAGCAATATGTATAATTCATACCATGCTTATTTTTTAAAATGCAGACTAAAACTTAGTGTCCAACCTTTGTTGCTTCTGAAGTGAAATACATTTTTCTTGGCTGATCTTAGAGCTACTTGGTGGTGATCAGTGCTACATGGTGTAAAGGCCCTACTGAACATCTGTGTTCAGTGTCCTGCATTTAAGAGGCTTCATTTCTTACCCAGTGTGTCTGTGTACCACAGCCAGATCTCATTTGTTTCTAGTTTTGCTGTCTGCCTCAGCTATTGACAAACATTCTATCTCTTGTTTTACCTCGCAAGCCTAAGATGTCAGAGCTGGTTATTTCATGGCTTCCAGCACCCTAACAACCACTGAACTAATACCCTTATGGGGCTGTCCTTTTTATTGATTGAGCTTCAGGAACTATTTTTGTCAAATATGAAGTACCTGGCTCTCTTGAAATAGTTAAGACCTGTCTTGCTTACTTAAGCTGTTTTCCAATTTTCATTGACATTTTTTTCCTCTTTCTCTTGCTTGAAATTTTCATACAAGTAGATAAATGCCCCATGTTACAACTAGCTACCTGCTTAGCAGGCTTTTTAAAAAAACACACACATTTTCCCTTACACTGTTCTCCTTTATTCATTTAAAATAACTTTTAGTTTATTTTTGCAAAGATGTAACAGAAAGAGGTATATTAAAAGAGGTCAGTTGCTCAGTATGTGATCTTGAGGTTGACTTTGAATGTCATACTTAATGTGTTGTCTTTTCTTTTTCTCATTTTTACTAAAGGAGTTACCTGGATCAATTAGCAGAAGAAATAAATGATAAACTACAGGAAACTGGCCAGGTGACAATATCAGAACTCTGCAAGGCATATGACCTTCCAGGAGACTTCCTGTTACAGGTGATGGAAGCCACCAACCTGGCAAATGCAGGATTGGTTGTGACAACCTTCTTTCTTTATCTTTGCAATATCCATGGCTTTAAGTCACTGTTTTATGCAAAATTAATACAAAGGTTAAATCTTCGTTTTCATGGTACATCTGCAAACCATACTTGTTTTCTGCAGAGTTTTCTGTCATTAGATACCCATATATCTGATGGAAGAAGGCATGCTTAGAAAAGCTCAATTTTTCTATTTTCAGGCATTATCCAGGCGTTTGGGTAGAATTATTCATGGCCAACTGGACCAGGAAAACCGTGGGGTGATTTTTACAGAAGCCTTCGTGTCCCGCCATCGAGCGCGCATTCGTGGGCTCTTCACTGCAATTACTCGGTAAATTGCAATGCTGCAACCACATATTAAAATATTATTGCCATAGGTCTTTATGGTCCAGATTCACTTGTGATTGAAAAAGAAAAAGGATCTATGGGTAGATTCCCCTAAGTGTAGTAAAATTCCTGGGGACCAGTTCTCAGTTACATTAGACTCACTTGTTAGAAATAGGAACTCACTTTTGGAAAACAAGGGAAGTATTGTTATATTGTATATTGTTATACTGTATATAACAATATACTGTTATATTGTTATATACACTATACAACATACATTAGTGTTTTGGCTGAAGAAAATGTTACTCTGTAGTTCTTTTATTACTTTGTAGAATATCTGTCCTCTTGTCACTCCACTGCTCCTTAGTCGGTTACATATTGATATGGTCACTACATATGATTATAGATAAGTTTTTCTTATTAAATCAAATTTTTGTGTCACTTTGTAGGAAGAGGAAAAACTTAACAAAGCAGAAGTTTCCTTACAATAATTATCATGGCTTTTGTGTTATTACTTCACAGTAATTCAGAATTAAAACCTTGTAAGCTATTTTAAACATCAGTGTAGTACCCTGAGGCTGTATTCATCTCTAGTAACCTCTCTTGTTTCTGGATTCTCCACATCAGTTTCATATAATTAATTTATATTTTGTTTTTCTTTTTTTCCCAAGGCCTACACCTGTAAGTAGCTTGATCACTCGGTATGGATTTCAAGAACATTTACTTTACTGTGAGTTTCATTCAGAATATTTTGTGTGTTTGTTAGGAAATCCTTTCCTCATTATCAAAAGTGTGCTTTCAAAGAAGCTTTTTAGCACATAGACTTAATTCTGAAATACAGAACAATGTGTTTCTCTTTAGTGTAGAAAGTATTAAACCCTTTGTGCTATCCATAACTGAGGGGATGTTCTCTGTATCCAGAGCAATGAAAACATTTGTTGACGAGATGCCTCTGGGCACAGAATGATGCAAGAAGCACAGTACTTATTTATTCATCTCTTTCATTATTTGCCCTTAGCTACTAGCAGTTTTATCACTGAAGCACACAAAAGGGGACAGATTTTATGTAGCCAAATGGCATTAATTGCTCAGGATTTGATTTACTGACTTTTTTCTGTGATAATGGAGGCTAAGCTTTTGTTGTACTCTTAGTTGAATGACTTTATATGCTGAGAGATAAAACGTATCCTTAAACTGATTGCTTTTATTTTCCTTTTCTAAGTAGAAATGCATAAAAATTCCCTATTCAGCAGCTTAAATCTTTAGGCTCTAGTTGTTTGTCACTTTTTGTGCCCTCCCCTCTTTCTCAAAAATGCTGCTTCAGGCATCATTAGTCTTCTGTGCTGGCTGACCAAGTGCTGCTGGTCTTTTAAAATCCTTTATTGGTTTTCTGTCTCTTCTCCTGAACCTTAATGCTTCTCTAGATTGGATATTTTTGCCTTCAGGGCATTGTTCACTTCAGCTCAACTGTAATATCTCTCTGCTTATCCTGTTGTTCTCCACCACAGGCTTATTCATTAAAAATTAAAATCCTAGCACTTAAATAAAATCATATGAACAGTCTACTTCCACATGATCAATTTAAAATTTCCACCATTTTTTTATGTGCCATCCAAGTTTTCATAGATTAAAGGGAAAATCTGTCAAATTGCATTATAATCTTGTCTCAATACCCAGCAAATTTCAGTGTTTGGTTACAGTCTATTTCAGATAAATCCTTCAAGTACATCATCATGTTTTGATGATGTGTGTTGGAATTGGAATTGAAGTGTTAATTGGAATTGAAGTTCTGGTATTCTCCTGACACCAGTGAGCCTCACAATACTTTCTTCTAGTATTTCCATGGGGGTTTTTTAGTGAGTTTTTTTCATTCTTTTCTTTATTTTTTTTTTTACTTTGTCTCATTACCTCTGCAGTTTCTAAGTTTCAAAGAGCTTTTTATCTTTTTATTTGCTGCCACATTTTATTGTGTCCCTTTGCTGAGATACCATTTCTATTCACAAATGTTGCAAACTTGAAAAATACCTTTAATGATGTTACTTTTTAGCTTTTTATGTCTGTTGCTGTGAGCAATGTGTTTAAAAGTGATCATCAGTTTTGTGTCTCTTCCAGAATAAAAATGTAAGTTCAGTGTAATATTTATATTATTTGCAAACAGCTGATTATTTAATCAATACTTGAGTTTAGACAGGATAAATATTATTCTTTGGTTCTTTCACATAGATGGGCTGCTATTCATCTTAAGCTCTCATAAAGTTACAATAAAAAGTAATTTTAGAAATGTGAAACTCTTCAGGTTAAGACACTAATTACAAAGCATAATGAAATAACAGATGTTATTCACTTCTGGGCATTATGTTATTGTGTGTAGGACTGACATAGAGGGACACTTACCATCTTTGTCAGACTTTGATGGAGACCTAATAGGTCACTACAAACTACTTGGTCACCTTTAAAAATAAATGAGAATTCATGGTAGTTCTACAGGGATCCTGTTGTTTTAAAACAAAATACTGTCTAGACATAACTGTAGCAATGCACTATGAAGTCACTGAGAGCACCTCCACTGCCCTGGAGGTTTAGAACTGGCACTTGATAAAATACAGAATTTAATTGATGTGTTCATTTGACTTCTTTTCTTCTGACATCTTCTTTCTGTAAAGAATAGATTTTTTTTCTTTTCCTGCATGAATAGATTTTTCAATCAACTTTGTGGAGTTCTAGGAAAATCTAATTATTTTTCCTAAAAACTTTGAATAAAAAGAAGTTGAAATTGCAAACAGAGAACCATTCTGTATTATCTAACAGTTGCTTAAGTGGAACAGACACCTTGACTCTATTTTCTAGGGCAACTAAAATTAGGAAGTATAAAAAACTAACTTTATTTCCAGAATTGGCCTTAAAAGTTCCATTTTATTCAATGTAACTGAACCATAGTAGAACATAATTCCTGGTTTTTGTCTTAAATTACATAAAGCTATGTCTTGTTTAAATCAGTTTCTCTTTCTGCTGCATTTTTTCAGTGTAAGTATTGTTCAGCTTTGCTAGTGGCAGTTGTGCTCAATAGCTGCTAGCCTATAGAAGCTCATCTACACTATGGGCATATCTGACAAAAACTGTCATGATTTGCTGTGCACTGTTTCTTCTGGAACTGGGCTTTCAGGTAAACTTCCCTGCATAAGTGAGCTGGACCTCTGTGTGCTGTACTAAGCATGTTGAAGTGTTGATTGCTGCTTCTGTTTAATGAGGAAGAAGTCTTGCCATGTGATACCATTTAATGTTTTGTTCCAGAGCAAAACACGTCTTTTAATGAAATAGAAATGAACATAAACTGAGTATTAAAAAAAGCCATTTGGCAAAGCTCTGGAAATTAGCAGAGTTAGCAGTTGGTGTCACTGATTTTTTTAAAACGTATCTCTCGTATTACAGAAAGGCGGAAGCAGATCATAGGAAGCAAATCAGATATTCCTATGCAATTTAAATGGATTTTAAAAATCTCATTTAGCATTGGGAAGTGCTTAGTGCTTCAGTACTGCCAGTTACCAATATGTTTTTTGTTAGCAGTATTCTCAAGAGGTTATTATTGGCAGCTGTGTTATGCAGTTTAGGTAATGACTTTTCATGTCATTTTCTGCATCCAGATTTTTTTTTTTCCATTTTGGTTAATGTGCAAGCAATGAATTTAAAAAAAATTACTAATAAAATGCTATTATATTTTACTGTTCTGGTCAGAGAAAGAGTCTTCTATGTCTGCATTTTTCAAATTAAATCTAGAAGTGCCCTGGTATATATCCAATAAAAAACATTTTGATCCTGCCATTGTGGCTCACTTTTTAGAAACAATGTCTGATTTTTCTGATTTCCAGAGGTTTTATGAAGAAATTCTCTTAAGTGTTAAAAATAATTGATAGAGCTTGGCAATGTTTCATTAGAACAAGCACAAACTAATTGGTGGAAAGAAAGGAGAAACAAACCAGGGAAAATAATTACTATCTTTTGATTAATGGATATACTAACTTAGGAAACATCTCTTCCTTTATTTTCCTCTTGTAGCTTTGCTAGAGGAACTTGTTAATGCTGGTCGTCTGAAAGGCACCGTGGTTGGTGGGAGGCAGGATAAGGCTGTGTTTGTTCCAGACATCTATTCCAGAACACAGAACAAATGGGTGGATTCCTTTTTCAAGCAGAATGGTTACTTAGGTAATTAATCTATATTCTTACGGGTAAAATAGCTTTCTAAAACTAGTGTAGGTAATTGGTCTTACCTTAATATTGCCAGTGCTTAGGGTGAAGCCTCATAAGGAGAAGTGGAAACCAATGCAGTGGCTGATACTCCTTTGCTCAAAGACCACCTTGCTCATAATGATGTGTGTTACTTTATCACAATGAACTGTATTTCAGCAGAGGGACTGTACTGCTAAACAGTAACTATTTCTCACAAACAATTACAAATGCTGGTTTTGTTACTGCTCTGAAGACATTGATTAGCCTGCTCATTGTTGACTTTTCAGATCATCATGGCTGGAGTTTCGGGCCAGATGTCCAGATTAAAACCAAACTTTGGTCCAAACATGCAGTGCTCAGGAAGAACTTTTTTCCAAAATAATATTTGTAGAACTGGAGTGAGTAGCACTAGTTTCCTGATTAGAATCCAGACAATTATATCTAACTTGAAGCTGAGTGATGCTGGATGATGGTGTTTTGAAACACCATGAGCTGTGGGAAAATGTGGATCTGAATAAAGAGAGGAATATCCCCTTATGGTCCCAAATGGTCAGGCCCTAAGTAGCTGTTATTCTTGCAGATTGAAAAGGTTCACCCTAACTTAAAATAAATGATAGTATCAAGTGTTTCTGTAACACTGCCTGACTGATGGAGTGTCTGTGAGTCTTTGAATGTTTTCCACACATCTTAAGATAAACTACTAAATAGTTGAAAACAAAACACTTGGACACTGTAGGTATTGTAAATATTGTTCATTATATATTAGAATACTTTGGAAAGATATGACTGCAAATACAAACTTAATGGTATAAAAATATGAAAAAGCCAATTTTCTAAACTCAGATCAAAGTCACATCCATGATTTAATCTGCCTACTTCTATTAAGAACATTTAGATGTAGCTTGTACTGAACTAAGTTTTAGGTCAGCATTAGCTAAAGGCTGCATTGACTTGTATAAAAAATATGTTTAACTCTTCGTTTCCTGCTTTCAAATTAAAGTCATCTCATAAGATCTTGTATGTATATAAAGGAACTAAATTTTAACAGACATCTAACTGTTTTACAGAATTTGATGCATTGTACAGACTTGGCATCCCTGACCCAGCAGGCTACATTAAAAAAAGATACAAGTCTGCACAACTGTTATTTCTGAGAGCAGCTTGTGTTGGTCAAGAGATTGTGGATCAAGTTGAAGCCTCTGTGGAGGAAGCCATCAGCTCTGGAAACTGGATAGATGTAGCAGTAAGCAATCCTTTCAATTGCTTTTGGATATTTTTTTTTCTTATTTTTATGTCAAATGATACTTTATTGAAACTACATATATGTGTAATGAAATTCTATGTTGTCAAAGAAGAAAATTCAGGCTAATTAAAATGACAGGTAAAAGGGCATTATTTGCCTTTGATTTGACCTGAACAAAAACAGGGGAAGGACCTGCTGGCATTCAGTTTATAGATACGTGAGACTAACTTTCATTTCAAACTAGTGTATTTCTCTACTAGAGAACAATATATTACTGTTGGGCTTTTTTTTTTTTTTTTTTTTTGAGAAAATGTCTAAACTAAATGCTTACAACACTTTTGGTGAGCAGAGAGACCTTAGCCACTTTGTCCTAAGTCCTAATTTTAGGCCTTACAGCACTACCTTTGTTGCTCTGAAGTGCTGCTGATGTTCTGTGTTTGGTGTTGCTTTGTAGCTGTTGGACCATGCATTTGCCCAGAGGTAACACATATTTCTAGAGAAATGTGGATTTGCATGTTAGAAGATTTAAAATAGTGTGTAGTCTTAAATTAGTAGCTCAATTTGAAAAGTGCAGTGCTTTCTGAATAGTTAGTAGGTGTCAAAAGGCCTCTGTCTATTCTGTTTATCCACTTACAAGGCTGCTGTATTTTAATTTTCTTTATCCTAGACTCTTCTGCCCAGCTCATTGTCAGTAGAAGATGTTGGGATTTTGCTCCAGCAAGTGATGAGATCTTTAAACAAAAGCTCTTCAGGTTTGGTCTTCAATGACACCATTGCAGTCAGTGAGAAATTTCTAAGCAGCTGTGCTGAGCTCTTTTCTGATCTGATGCAACAGAAAGCAGAAAAGGTACAGTAGGTTTTTGTTGGTCAAGATGCAGTGCACATTGAGTTTTGGAGTAAAGTTCATGGGACTTTCCAGTCTCTGTTAAAATTTCTGTACATCTCATCTGAAATACAACTAGAGAAGAAGCAAGACAAATGAACAGCAGGTTTCTATATTTGATGGGTGTAATTTATATTCTGGTGTACTCAAGAAGTCCAGTCTTGTGTTGCACTTGGAAAATGTGATGTTTGATTCGTGTACTTGAAAATGGCCAGCTGGCTTAAATGTTTCTTCCATTGCTGTATCTTTTTGCTATGGTGTGCATGTTCTTCCTTTTAGGAAATTAAAAACAACCCTGTTAATTTAATCACTGAAGAGGATTTAAAACAGGCTTCTTTAGAGAACTCGTATGCTAATAAAAAAGACAAAAAGGATGAAAGAAGAAAGAAAGCAGCAGGTAAGATATCAATATTCAGCTTAAGCAAAAAAAAAAAAACAAACTAATTTGTTTTGTCTTTGAAATATTCAAATATAAAATTAGTATATTTTTTAGTCCATTAAATGCTTCCAGTCTGTTGCTTAAGATATTTAAGAAATAATCCAGCTGCTTACCATTATACTGTGGATATGCATACATCTCAGCTATGCCCATGAGAACTAATTTCAGACTTAGAAATGCAGAGGAAGTACTATAAAGGACTCTTGAGTAGTTCAACACAAGTGAACTGTTTTTAGAAGCAAGGAAGCCTGTGTTCATTTATTATTTTATACAGTATGATCACACAAGACTGAATGAAAGCAGTATTAGCTCAGGGACCTCTCTACTATGTTTTATTACACAGTGCATATAAAATTTTAGTCTCCATTTTTCAGGGGTCCAGGAAAATTACTATGTTTCTTATTATTAGTCTTTGGATGTTAATTCCAAACTAACTTTTTCTAAAATTAGAATGAGTTTTTGGGAATTTTTTTTTTTGAGGAATACTTGTCATCTTTTCTGAGAAAACCCTGCCATGGAATTTTCTGGTTTTGCACATGTAACAGTTACTTGGAGATTTAGACAGTTTACTTTGAGGTATATTCTGGATTAAATTAATCCCAAACGTTACTTCATTTGTGTGGTGACTGTTTGGAATAGATTTCAGTTGAAGGAAGAATAAATATATGTGGGTTTAACCCTTTGAAATCATCCTGCTTTTTAAACCGGTATTCAATCTGAAGACTGTGAATCCCAAAAACTTTGTGTGATTCTTGTGCTGTTGCAACAGAGCTGAGCAATCTATGTTGAACTCACTTGCAGAGTGTTACTGTGTTACTGAAAGTAAGAGCATTAGAGCACTGGTGCATCTGGCTTGATTGAATATACTCATCTGCAAAATAGAACATTCTACTCTTAAAGAAGAGCATGAGTAGGCCTGAGTTGACATAGAAATTAAACTTATGCTTGCCACAAGAGATGGCAGATTTTTCTAGGCCATAGCTAAGGTAGAGAAGCTTGAATCTTTAATTGAGTTGTCATAATAGAATGACTTCAGTTTCCAGCCCTCTGAGGAGTGAGACTCTACTGAGCCCGTACCATGTTTCTAGACAAATTGATACCCACAGGTAACATGCTGCACCATCAGTGAGCACTACCCTGAAATGTTTTATTATGGACTGTTATGTGCATTACCTAAAAACACCCCAACATAACAGTTTTATGTAATGTAATTACTGTAATGCAGTCACATTTCAAATAAGTTTGTGAAAAGCACTATTTTTTGGCTGTTCCTGCAGAGTGATGCTTAAAAATCCATCTGTGGCATGTAGCAGATGCAGTTAGCTTTTTAAGGAAGAGCACCATGTCTTTGTGTTTCTTTTTCTTAAAAAATAGTAGTTACATAATGTAGTTACTTGAAACCTTGGACCATATTTAAATGGAAAAAACACCCGCTTTCTCAATGCATATATGTCTAGCACCATGGAGTTTAAATTTCTTCTAAGTGAAAAAATAACAGAAGAGGTTGTGAAAAAGGGAAGAAAGAGCAGAACAGCTTGTCTTGTGGAGAGTAGAGATTCTGTCTGCAGTTGCATACATTGATTTCAGAACTTGTGAAAAAAGTAATTTGTTATGTGTGTCAGAGCTGGAACATCCCATTACTCTGTAGTCATCTAGGAAATGTTGAAAGGGATCAAGGTCTCGAGTTAATTGAATGTGTACTTCCAATAATATTTTGGGTAAATGCTTATAGTGTAGGATTCTTTCTCTGAAAATTAACAGTTACATTATCTATCATAATTTTTATAAAGTCAAGTTATTTAGCATCACTGAATAAAAATGCTAAATGCTTACTAAGATGCTGTTTTCAGCTGACAGAGATCTCCTATTACATTATGGACCCTGGTATCTCATCTGTTTTTAACTGAAGCAAGATACTGCTTTTTTTTTTCTTCTTTTTATTATATGTGCATTTGATGTTTGTGTTTATTAATGACCTTTGCTTCAGTTGCTTTTTTTTCTTAAGAATGAAACTTATGGCCTTAAGATTCTGAAATATATGTTCTAGGTTGTGTTTAGAATCAGGTTATGGTTTTCAATCCAACATTAACAAGTAACATAGATAAATTACTGTGGCATTGTAAACTTTTTAAGTGCTGCAAGTTTTCTGTGTACTAAGCAAGTAATTCCCCACCAGAGGGCAGTGGAAGCGTGAGAGGAGGAGGTGGTGGGAATGCCAGAGAGATAAAGATCAAGAAAACCAAGAAGAAAGGGAGAAAGGATGCTGACAGCGATGAAGAGTCACAAGGGCCTGCCACAGGTTTGTCATTTTATTTTAGACACTATCTATTCATATCTATTCCACATGGTTTTACTACTTTGTTTTTTTTCTACATGTCTGTTCTTCCCCCACTGTTTAGATATGGTCAGCTAAAATGTCAAGAAGATGAGAACACTATGTACTTACAATTGTATCTATGGGTCTGGTATTTAAATTAAATGGACATTACATGTTCACTGAACAGTATAACTTAGTCTTTAAAAAGGAAATTTAAGTCAAGGAAATAATACCATTGTATATTCATTCTTTTATTTTATGTAGGAAATGCCGTAGATTTTGGGGTGAATGTTACACTTGATTTTGTAACACCTGCTGCATCGTGTTTGATAAATGAATGGCCTAAATTAACAAATCATAGCAATCAAACAGTTTTTTTCTTCATAGGAATAAAATACACAGTCAAAACTAATGTTTTGATAGTTTTAATATCACTTCTTATTGCTGGTGCCTGTTTGTCCACTATTAAAAGGAGCATGAATGGCTTGCTAAGTAAAAGCTAACATTGTTAGATTTAGAGCAAACAGTGGTTGCAAATGAGGCAGCCATGTTCTTTCTTTTGTTTGCTGGAGAACCAGAAATGGGTGTGCTTCCATTTTTTATGTAGGATCGAGGCTTTAAATACTGAGTGAAAGATACTTTGAAACATGATATTTGATGTGTGAAATACACTGTAGTAATTTTGTTTGATACTGTTCTCACAGTGTACTGTAATTCACATATAAATGGAATTATTTTTCAGGACTACTCAGTTACTGAGTAAAACAGTGATCAGTCTCTTCTGGTTTTTGGTGTAGGCTTTCTGTTCTGCCCTTATTGCTGTATTATAATAAATAGCTTGAACCACGATCTCAAGGTAAACTCAGATGAAACCTTATTTATACTTATATTCAAGTATAAATAAGGTCCTTTTTAAAACCTGATTTAACTTCCCTTTTCACTTGTTTATAAACCTTGTATGTTCATTACTGCTGTGGCTCAACAAGGAACATCATTGATCTCCATACTTATGTACACAATAAGCCTGTGTTAAGGTACATCTGGAACATGTCCTTTTCTGGTTCTCTGTTCTGATCTCATTCTTACATGTAAAAATTCTACAGCACCCGGGAAAAGTTCATGTTTTGTGCAAAACTGAAATACAGATGCACTAAATTGTATGCATATAAGTTGCTTTTATTACAGGAACACCTTGTCTGATGTAATTTATCATGTTTCAGATTTTATACTGTAACCTCAAGTTTAGGACACTGTGTTACATCATTGTGTACCTTACTAAATGGAGTTTAAAAAAATAAACACAATAGCGTTGTGAAATCCTTCAAGTAGGAACACTCAGTTTTGGCACTTTATTTGGTCTTGGTGACATGGTTTCTAAAATAATGGGCCAAGCAGAAAAAAAAGTGTCACCAAAAATACATATCCTCATACACTACTTCAGTTGTCTATTACAGAAACTTCTAAGTGATCAAAAGAGAGAATTTGTCAGTTTTTCACATGTGTAAAATTCCGCTGTCATGTATAATCATACCAGTTTTTCCATTGTTGATAAGCATTTCTTCTATGGTGGTTGGAATTTAAGGCTTTCCAGTGTCTCATGGCACAGAGTAATTGTAGCAATACTAAATGGAATGTTTTCTCAGTGAGTGTTATTTATGGCCACTACAGGTAGGAGTAAGAAGCTGGAGTTCTCTTTCATGTCACAAGAGGAAATTGAGGATGTTTTAAAGACCCGCATGCAGGATTGCCCTGAAGAGCTCATTACAGAAATTGCTGAACATATAAGAAGGTAATTTCAATAATTCAGCTGGAGTTAGAAAAATTGTGATTCACTTCAGATGAATCTACACTTCAGTCTTTTTTCTTGCTTAGAAAAGAGGGTCTTGTTGATAGAGAATATTGTGCTTCATGTCTTTCTGTACAGCTCCATGTTACATGTTTTATGTATTAGAAAGCTGGACTGACACAGGAATGTGCTTCTGCTTAGCAGTACATGGTCCTGCAAGCTCATTTTCAGCTTCATGGGTGTATTTACACCCCCCCACACTGGGGTTTCAGCTGTCCCATGTTCTGGACTGCCTTTAATATATGTTCATGTTTGCTGGCATCTGTGTCTCCACTGGTACCCATGAGAGCAGGATAGTAAGTTATGTTAGCAAACTGAGCTATGCAAAGATTAATAACTTCTTTTAAAAGATATTCCATACCAAAGAGAATGTGAATTTGTATGTTCAGAGCAAAAGGAACATGAGATAAGACTGTAATAGCCAAGCTTGAATAAACCTGGAGTGCCATAGTAACTGCATTTTTAGAAATTTGTCCAGAGGCCCCTGAAAGTTTGGGAATACCATTGCTACTAGAAATCCCTTTACCTTTCACCTTTTTCCCATTGAGGATTGTGAAAACCTTGGCATATATTTACATACCATACATACTATAATATTAGAACATCTGCCATTAAGTATAGTTTAATTAATATTTTAATATCTTCATGGTTTTTTTTTCTAATTTTCATAATTGGCTTTTTGTTTGTCTCACAGTTCTGTGGCATTCATGTCCCTATCATTTACTACATAATGAGGTCGTTTTCTCTGTTGCTGATATATTTGGGAAAACCTTGTACAGTTTCACACTTTGCTCAATGTTTTCTCCTTTCTTCTTTCCTGTTCTAAGACCTTTGACAAAAACTTACCAGGAGGTTGTGCGTTCCGTTTTTACATCTTCCACATCTTCCTCTGGAGCCAACAGAAGACAGGCTATGAAGGACTTGCAGGAGGAATTCTCAAACCTGTACAACAACATTCGGTTATTTGAAAAGGGAGCAAAGCATTTCACAGGTACAAAATATATACTTTGAAAAATGAATATGTTCCTTCAAGGATGCTAAATTTATTCCAGAATCTACATTAAAGGTCAGACAGGAGCTAGAGTTTAAAAAGGAAAATCTAGAAAGAAAAAGCTAGAGATGTGTTTAGTATGCATAACACTGGCTTTATGCTGAAGTGCATAGCTTTGCACAGTAATTGAAATTCATTCTCTTTATTTCATATCCATATTCTGTTACCTTATGTCAAGGTAACTGTGTTCTTGTCTTTCCTTCCCAAGTGTCTGCATTCTTTCCAATTTTTCACTGTATGGATGAAAAAAAAAAAGGAAAATATTAGTATGCTCATTTTATTCTGTCAACAGTGCCACTAATGAAAAAATTGAGTACCACCTGATTCTAAGAAGCTACTGTTTAAACCTCATAGGTTTGATACTGAAAGTAGCTGCTGCTTGAGGATAGTCTGTCAGATTTGTTTTGTAGGGGGTTGCTCTGTAAGGAGTGACAGAAAAGTTAGCATTAGGAAAATACTGTAGACATTTCCAAGATTCTCTGCTGTATTCAGCTTTTGCCTAGAATTGCCTGTGGAGATCTTCTAGCAGAAGGAAACATCAGCAAAACTACCTGATATTCCTTTATTTTGGAATATGTAGAATTATTTCCCATTAGCCCTTGTTCTTGGGCATGTGTTCTGTAGCCTCTTTTTTTTTTCCCAAATTCAGTATTTCAGTCTTGAAGTCACATGGCTGTTCTTCTATTTAACTGCTTGTCCTGCAGAATTTTCCTTTGTATGCTCTTGACTTGTTCAATAGCAGTGGTTCAGGAGGATTGTACAGGGTTGTTTACTGCTTATACAGGTACACCTTTGAAATACTAGCAATGCATTAAAATGTTCTTACAGACCTGAAAGCTCACATTTTTCACTGAACAACATTCCATAACAATGTCACAGCAAATGAGGGATGTTATCTTCATGTATCCAGATAACTTTCTCATACTGCTCATGGTTGATAGAGTCCACAGGTAGGAAGGTGCTGTGATAGCATCATAGGAACCAGATGATTATAATAAGTTACTTTAATCACTTATTTGTTTTAACAGATGATACTCAGACTAACCTTGCCAAACACCTATTGAAGACTCTGTGTACAGATATTACAAATCTGGTTTTCAACTTCTTGGCATCTGAGTCAATGATGACTACAGAAAATTACTCTACAATCACAAGTGAGGTACAAAAATAAAAGCTCCTTTGTAACAGTCTCAAGTAGATCAGTGATATTTTTTCAATAACATGCCAGCATCTAAAAAGATGATTAATATTACACGTTATTTCCATTATTGTCCCATACAGGGCAGAATCAAGATTTTAGGTAAACTGCCAGAAGATACCAAAGGTCCTTTAACTAAACTGCATACTTCTTTGAATGGCAAGGTAAAAATCAAGTTCAGATCTTCTGTTTTGCTGAATAAATAAATAGCTGACACATGTAGTTTAGTATGTAATCACTGCTGCTGTGAAGGTTGGAGGTAAAATAATGTTTTGTATTTGTGTAAAGCAGTGAGAGAAAGTGTGCTTTTGTATCTGTGAATGTTCAGAGATGAAAAGGTGATCTTAGATTTTGATACTGATAGTCACCTTTGGCTCCTTGCTGCCCTATGGAATCCAGGGTGCCTTTCATAGGCAGGTGAGAAGAGTGAAAACTGAGTGAGAATCTCCAGTGTAAAGTAGTTGATGTTTTTGTATTTTGTTCCCAGAGTTCTTGATGTTTTTCCATGTATTCCTTAACTAGTAAAATTATGGATAAGTTAAAGAAACCCCAAACGTTCAGATTATGGCAGTGTAGGCACAAGGAGATTTATTTATTAATTATTTTATGCAAAAGGCCATACTGAGGTGTTTCTTAATAAAAATATATCTGTAAATAATTGTTGAACATGTATTCATTTTTAATGAATTACAGTTTGAGTTAGTATTTAAGTATATGAACTGTTGTAGATGAACAAAGGTAATTTCTACTAAATACCTGTTACTTTCTCTTTTCTTCTGTAGTTTATTCAAGTGTATTCACAATCATCTTTTGTGTGATTAATTGTGAACAGTAGTTAAATTTTTTTATAATCTGCAAACACAGATTAAATATTTCTATTATTTTTAATAGAGTATAGAAGATTTTCTTTCGTGCCTTGATTCTGCAGTGGATATTTGTGGTGTTATGGTGAAAAAAGGAGACAAAAAGAAGGAAAGGTACCTTAATTTTATTTATTCTATGAAATGTGGCTATATTGCTGAACAAACGTGGGATGGTTAGTATGAGAGCAGTCATACTCAGTGGGTAAGAGGCAGTCCTTTCCAAACTGCTTAACTGAAAAACAGCAAGTCAAGCAGTTCTAAATCCATGGGAGAAGGAGGAGAATTCACATTTAGCTAATTTTGTTGGCTCACTTTCTATAGT
Source organism: Melospiza georgiana (assembly GCF_028018845.1). Lineage (NCBI taxonomy): Eukaryota > Metazoa > Chordata > Aves > Passeriformes > Passerellidae > Melospiza > Melospiza georgiana. The sequence goes on along the minus strand of NC_080432.1, from coordinate 10,999,688 downwards.
ATAAATTCCCTAGGGGTCTTTCAAAATCTGAGCTATGCCAGTGATAGTTCTTTGGGTTTTTTTTTCAATTAACATTTTGGAATTCCGCATAAATAAATGGTCAGAGAAGAAAATTAAAATTAATTGATGTTAAATAAGTTTTAGCATATGTGATCAACTACTATATGATAAAATCATAGAATCATAATTTTGCTTCATATATTCTTGTTCCTTAGGCAAGTCCTGTTTCAGCATAGACAAGCTCTGATTGAACAGCTCAAAGTCACAGAAGATCCAGCTCTTGTTCTGCACCTGACATCAGTATTGTTATTTCAGTTTTCAACTCACTGCATGCTTCATGCACCAGGAAGATCAGTACCACAGATAATCAATTTCCTAAGTGGCAAGATCCCAGAGGTATTCTTTTCTAGCTTTTTAAGGGGAAATTACCTTTTTTCTACAACAGAGCATGAAAGTTTTGCCTTACGCTGTTTTTGCTGCATAAACCTGACACCGTTTGATTTCATGCCTAAACATCACTTTATGTGCAGAATATACAGTTGCTCTGATCTGGACTGCATTGCAGATCAATCTCTTCAGGGATCTGTCATCAAATTTTTAAAATAAAATTAAAAATCTGTTATCAGTCCTTTGAATTAACCATAGAGACAGCTCTGTCTTGGGGGATATTACGATTCTTACAATGGAACATTTTTACATCTTTCCTCTGAGCTAGAGCATGGTTGCTTTTTAAACTTTTCTAATCCAGTTTTAAAGAAAGATGTCCCTCTTAAAGAGCAAATACATACAGGTTCTGTATTTTATACTGCTGAAACTGGTGATGCTTACTAACTGTATTGCTTTCATGCTTCACTGGTTATTGTCCTGTTTCTGCAGCACTTGGATGCTTTCAGTTTTTTGCCTCTTTGAATGTCTCTCAAAATTTAGGTTGTCAAGTACTTTGTTAGAAATATATTTCTGTATTACTAACTCTCTTTGCCCAAGAATGGGAGAATGCTTTTAAAAAAATTACATCTTTAATTATAGGTCTGTCTACCTTTTCTGTAACATTGACATTCCCTGGGTTCCTTCTCATTTTGTGCCCTCAGGATCAGTATTCGCTGATAGTCAAATACCAGGGATTAGTGGTGAAACAACTGACCAGCCAGACTAAGAAAACTGAACATGGAGACAGTGACACAAAAGATAACATGGAAGAGGAGGAAGGAGCAGAAAGCATTCGAAAAGAGCTTCAGGAAATCACTACCTCTATCAAAGATCTTGTTCTCAGACCTAGGAAATTTTCTGGAACAGAGGAATGAAACTGTTACTCAGCGCATCCACCTCCATGACAGAGTCAGACTTTATTTTCTTCTATGCTGAAAAGAAAGGACAACAGAAAATGCTTGACAGACTTCGAATTTGGCCTCTAGTAGTTTGCAAATTACAGCCAGGGAACACAGTTGCTGGGTGATGGTGGCAAATGGAATTTTGTTACTTCCACAGTGTACTTGTAACACACATTAATGTAGATGTGGCAGAACACAGTAGTGGATGCTTTGGGTACAAAACCAGTGGGTTTTTATTGGCATCCTCATGTGAGACCTCAAGAAATTACTCTTCAAATAACAGTGTATTTTGTTCCATACACACAGGCTGATAGTTTTACTTCTCTGATTTGGATTTGTAGTGAGATAAGGATCGCATATAAGGCTGTCTGTCTTAATTTCAAATACTGGTTTTAGAACGTATGCTGATACCTAACAGCGCACCAGCAAAGGCCATCTTTACTCTGGTGTCATTAGTGGATGTTTTCAGTTTCTGTTCACTGGACTGCAACAGTAAAAACACTTTGAGTACAAGTGGATGTAGATAAACTTAAGGGAAGTGATCCACTACTAATGTGAGTTTCATGAACACTCAAGTTCATGAACATCAGCACACTGATACTACTGATGTATTCTGCTAATGTCTGAATAGCTGTTCATTTAAAACTTGTAATCCAGAAAAGGAGACTCTCTTTTGCATTGGCATTTTGAGAGCAGATAAATTCTGTTAAACTTGCCATATTGTACTTGCCATGTGTTTATTCAGCAGATTTGTTGAGTCCAGTTCCCATAGCAGATTGATTTCCATTTGCATTCTGTCAGCTCTTGAGAGAACTTGTGGTGTTCTGTTTATCCTGAGTTTCTTGAAAATAATTTAGTTCATTATCTTTCTACATAAACTTCATAGACAGAAGTACTGCTTCCCTCAAGTTTTTTGTGAGCCTTATATTTACATTAACAGTACTTTATGTCTTCAGGAAAGTACAAAAATGTGAAAAATTGAGTTCTATCATTATTAATGCCATAATTCTTGTATGGCAAATATACTTCTAAATTTATTTTGGAGAGAAGATAATTTTTAAATTTGAAATATCTAAGTTTTGTTACTTCAGTAATACCCATTGATTTTAGGTATGTAATTTCAGGGGGCTTGCATAACATCAAGGTTGAGTAATAAGAGATGGAAAACGTTCTTTTCACTAAAAATGTCATTCACTTATCCTTGCCAAAGTTAATGCTCAAAGAGGGCAAATTCTGTGCAAATTCTGCTCCATTCAAATTTTTCTGTTTTCCAACAATTCACACATCCTTGTGAGTTTAATCATAAACACATCCAATTGCAACAATCGAAGAGGCCAGGTGTGGAACTCCAGTAACAGAGTAACAAATGTTAAGGTAATTTTGGTGATATAAACAATAGAATTTTACACATATTTAAAAGGCAGTAATGTTTAACAATGTTCATGCCAATGCTGATCTTTTATCAGCCATGAGGCAAGAAGCAAAGGCAGTTGTTTCTCTTTCCTTGGTAGGAGGTTATAACAGCTGACAGTGAAAGACAGTGAGGAATAAAAGACAATAAATATTCAGGTTGTTGAACTTTAGGAAATGGTTTGTGTACCAGGAATAGGTTTGATTTCATGCTGTTTAGCCAGAATAGTTAATAATTTCCTATAATGAATGTAAACAATTTTATATGACATTGAGCTCTTTTGTAAATAATATGCTATATGAAATTCTGTATGCAAATAAGAAATTATTTTAATAACATTAAATGATGAATGAAGTATTTGAAGAGCATTCTGTTGACATCGCCAGTGTTTGATCATCTTGCAACTTGCAGCTTTCAAACAGCAATAGGTAATATGCACTGTTAAGACTTAACACACCATTCTGAGTGTCCCTGTGTTTTTGTTTGGTATAATAATCAGCTTACTGCAGAATTTACTTTATCATGTGTTCAACTTGCTATATTCCAGCCTATGTTATAAGAAGGATTTAAAAAATAGATTCTTTAAAGTAGATAGAATGGAAACAGTTCCATTGTATCTACTTTGAAGTAGATACAATGGAAACAGTTCAGAGATATCTTCTGTCTACCAGCAAAACTCAAGGAAACATGGTTGGAAAATTGTCCCAGGTATTTTTTCTTGATTTGGAAATTCAGTGATACAGAATTGTATCTGCTGAAAGAGAAAGAAAAGTAATTTTTTCAGGAAAACAAGGTCTTTAGGAATTGTTAAGGAATGTGATCTCTGAGGTTTTGTTCTTTAAACAATGAATATTCTAAATTGGAACAAGTAACCTGAGTAGTTTAAGGAGAACCATCATTTGCTTGATGAATTTCCCAAACTTTCAACATGAAAAGGAAGCTAGGTCAAGACAGATCTTGTTTGGAGACAGATAAAATAAGCTGCTTTGTATTTCAGAAAGTTCAAGAAGTGCTGCAGGAGCTGCAAGGGGCATCATCTAATTGATAGTCTGAAGAAATAACAGGATTTTGCTGACCTCCTCATTTGTACATAATTTGTACCTGTTAGGGAAAACCCTGATTCTGTTTTAGAAGTTTCTCTGGGCCTGTCTTCTATTAATACAGTTCTTATCTCTATCTACAGCTTAGACAAGTTTGAGGGTAGTCTTTGAATCATAAGAAAAGTGATGTGCAATAGGATGTGTCTGAACTTCTCGTCCTTGATGGCAAGAACATATTGTGTTAGTATTTCTAAGTGTCATTAGCTCTCTCAACAGATCTGCTTGAGAAATACTTCTGTCTGGATCTGATTTATGAACTTGAAAAGGTACTTGGTTAAGAACTGTACTATTGGGTTTTTTCCTTTCTGGAAGGAAGGCAAGAGAAAACTATTTATGATTCTCATTCTAGACTCAAATTCACACCTAACTGGTCCTCTCTCTCCTCAATCTGCTAAAATCACAGGCTTGAAATTAAAGGTCCTTGGTATAAATAAAACTTGTAGAACAAATTAAAACAGGAGGAAATAGATCAGTCTTGTTTAAGTAACGACTGCATGTCTGGAGAGGTTTAACAAGACTACAAGCAGAGATCATCAGGTCTTGGCAATAGTAGTCAGAGGATCAGTCTTAACTGTGAGACACTATCTAGACACAGATAACCTCCAGAACATGTCCAGATTTGGCAATTTTACCAAAGTACTAAGATAACGTAATACATATTTAAACCATTCAAACATTTCCATCTTTCTTCTATCTCTGATGCTGAACAGCTCCCACCCACTTGACGTTGTAGACTAAGTGATTCAGATCTATTGGCTCTTGGTTGTGGAAAAATCTGCCTTGAGGTCAGTTGTGGTTCATACCACAAGCAGCCATCCTTTCTTCACTCTGCATAACCTCAGCCTGCTTTTTTAAATGGACACAATATCCTGACTTTCAGCTGCACTTGGTTAAGGGTCTGCATAGAATCATATGCAAAGTACAAGGACCTCTGAATGCTCTGTGCATGCTGGAGCCTGTCTGTGAGAGCTGGCCCCTGTTGGGCCCAAGCAGAAAGTAAAGGAGGGGGCTGTGACTCAAAAGCCAGAAATACTGGGAAATATTGAGAAAGAGCCTAGAGGAGTCCATTGCTGCCACACTGATGGTAATCCTTGTGAGCACCTGGTGGAAAGCAGCAAATGGTAACAGCCCAGAAAATGCTTCAGCCGTGTCAGAATTTTGAATTCTACTGTGTCCCTGAACGTCTTTCCTGAAACTGGAGGAGGTTTTTTTCCTGCCCCCACCCCACCTCCCCTGAGATGGTTTCCTGTACACAACAATCAGACTTCAGTAATTGCAACTTTTCTTTTTCTTTTCTGATTTACAAGCCCACATGATGTCTTTTGAATGCATTATGCATGAACTAGTGTGTATCTGGGGATGAATAATGTTCCATCTTACTTTCTTTTTGCCCTTGCACTGAATAGTTTTGTTTTTTAACAGAAATGCCTTTTTCCTTTTGAGAAGTCTCAGAAATATGTTCCTTTAAGAACCTCCTACATGGTATGCATTTGCCATTTCTAAACACAGCATGTCAAAGAATGATTTGATTCAGTGGTGAGGCAGCCACATATTTGCATGTCATGAGGTCTAAGGGAAACAAACTGACCCTCAGCCTTCCCCCATCCAGGCAAATTCGGATGGGACCCTCAAATAGCTCTGGCAAAGTGTGCTGTTTCTTTTGGACTTGATGGATGCTTGTTTCTGTGAAGACGTGTAATTATTTCTTCCTTTATTTTACTGCGCAAGTTACCGAGAGAAGCAGCTGAAAACTAAATGTGAGTATTGAGGCTTTTTTCCATTATTCCTTCATCTGATAAGCTTTAAAGTTGTTAGTATAGAAGGTACTTAATTTAATGTTTTGAGCAAGCATGCAGGAAGTTTTTCCTCAGAAAACTGCTGAATAAATTAGATGCAGACTTCCACATATATATTATGTTTTTAATGGTGTGTACCGAAAGAGATAGAGTTTTTTTTAAAAAATTAAATAATTTTTTATTAATTCTTTCCATTGTAGTAATTGGCTCACCCACTAATTTGTGGAAAGATTGTCTGGGTTTCCTTTGTAAGGAGATGAGGATGAGTTTTGTTTACCCCGAAGAACCATCCAACAAAAAATTAATGTGCTTTTTCCCATTACATTTTTATCTCCTAGCAAGATTTCATTTGCTTTTGCAAGAAAAAATTCTAGATTGTGTCTTTTCTGTCAAGTCATTTGTTTCTAGCACGATTGCTTTTAACACCTAATGTGGATTGTTCTTGATTTTGGAAGTAAAACAGTTTCCAAGCTGGCTTTTATAAGAAGTCAAAATATTGCTGTAAACAATTATCATCTCCAAATTTTCCCTCCATAAGACACTTGGGGTTATCTTTATTTTTAGGATCATGATTTTTTTGAATTTACATTTAGAAATTAAGTTTCAGATGCCTTTTTTTTCTTTGTGTTAATATTTTTCTTCTCTTTGTGCAACAAGTTGTTATTTGTACAGTAACAGAAGAAACTATAGTGGATTTGGTACATTAACATTGTTACAGATTGCTGATGGTCAACTCATGTAATTTTACTGCAGAAAGTCACTGACTCAAGGGTGTTTAACTGGTAGAATATTGAGATGATACTAACTAACTTGTAGGCTTAAAGAAAAATGAATTCAAAAGCTGCTTGAAAGAGATTCTGTTGTATGCTGTCTCCAAATTATTTGCAGGCAGTCATAATTAATAAAGTGTGTATTTTTTGGTTGATATAGTAAGACGTGTTCCATCAGCTTCGTACCAATAATCCCAGCTTTTTTAATTTCTTTTTCCTACCAGAATTTTATTTCTTGAAAGAACAGTTAAAAACTTTTAGTATTACCTAACCAGGGACAGACAGAAAAAATATTTTAATCAGCATGCTTCCAAACATCAAGCCCAAAATCAGAGGGTGAAATTCCAGACCTGTTGGAAGGAGCAGCCCTCCTGCCGGCTCAAGCTCGAGGTGTTGTCAAGGCTTTTAGATTTCCTGGAGAGTAAATCCAAGCGGAGTTTTACTCCACACTTCCCTGCCAATTTAGGGTAAATGTTGCTCATAAATTAATCATTTCTAGTTCAACTGTTCTGTTAAAATCTCTAGAGCCCTATGTTTGGAAGCTGGTGTAGTGAAATGCTGCTGAACTCATTCTTTTGAGAACGGGGCATGCAGCTCTTATGAGAAAGGAGGCTGTGAGCTCCTTGTTTCATGCATTTGTGTTTTCCTGTAAAATGTAAGAGGGATCAAGTAAGGACATTTTTGTGGAAATATGCAAACATGACTCCAAGAAAACAAATTAATAACACCCCATGACAGAAATTCTGTAGCAGAGATAAAAGGGAAGGACAAGACTCACAAAGGGAAGCTACACTGCCTTAGTTCCTTCACAATGATGGCTAAGTTTAATTTCTGCTAGAAGTCACCCTGGAGAGGAATTTATATCTGTCCTTTAGCTAAAAAAGGTGCCTTACTCATTAGCTTCACCAGGTTAAACTAGTTTTTGTGAATATCCCCATTCCCTGTTGCCATATAGTATGTGTCAGCTATTGTCCCTACTTTTTCCCCTTTCTTAAACTTAAGAGGTTTTTTTGATTCTCCTTCATCCATGCTAGTGTGCTACTTTTCTTCCCAGCTATGGTTGCCTTTGAATTTGTTCAAGGTCCATGTAAGAGGACTGGTTAATTCTTGCACATCTCAGGGTTGTGTGGGTAATGGATCTGAACAGGCTGTCCTAGCTGGTCGCTGGCCTCACACTTGAGAGGCTTTATCAGCCAGAAAAATGTTAATCTCCCTGTAATGTGTCTTTGTGCATAGGTTGCAGAATTAATAGCAAGAATGGCCAAGTGCCAGAGAATGGTGTAGTTGTTGACAGAAGATTTTGCATAAGAATATTCATCATAACCTCAGAGTCATAAAGGACAACCGCAAAGTGCGCAACTGGAACATTTTATTGCTTTGGCTAAATTTGGAAGTGTTTTCTACTTCTAGCACTGGGAACTGACCAGTTGGCAACCTTTGCATGCTACTTTTAACTATCCCAGGCCAGTGCCATGGATACAGCCTGATGAGCAGACCCATCTCATGGCAGAGGTGCAGTGAATGGCTTCTTTTGTTCCCACTCACAAAGGTTTGCTCCCTGACCTTGAGGAATTCAATTACTTTGCTTTGACAAGTATTAATCTTTTCTGAAGAAAAGTAACTCACAAATGTGTTTTTGGATTACTTTATTACTGTTGTTAGAAAAGCATTCTGAAACCTTTGAAAGGAGAGCCGTAAAATACCTCAAAGGTATAGGTTTAATTCTATTTATCAGAAGCCCATAACAGTACTGGGCTTAAACTTGCTTATCAAGTTCAGTCTTTCTCAAGTGAGCTATTCAGGATTGAAATTCAGCCACATCATGATTCATTTATGTACTAAAACGTGCAAAACTGTGGCATAATTAGAGTTCAAAAATCTAACTTGCATGGGAAAAAATGTTTAGAGTAAAAATTATTTCATGCTGGTCTTCCAATTGGCAATCTTCGTTTAGTTTAGTGCTTGAAAGTTGAAGAACATTGAGAAATATTTCAAATTAAAAGCTCAAACAGACTGGGTTTGTTATATTTTTAAAAAATACAGTAGCAGAATTCTTAATTTGTTTGATCACTAGCTTAGACATTTTACTGAAAACTTTAAATAAATTTTACATAAATTAGCAGAAAGGCTTTGAATTGTGTTTGTAGCTTGGTGCAGTTTCTGCCACTGTGTTCTACTCTCCCCCTCCTCAGATGAACCTTTTTCACCACAGCTGGTCAGAATTATGGTCTCTGAGCACCATCCTCTACCAAAATCAATCAAATCCATTCGAGGTTTGCAAAGATAGTTGTTGCTACACTCTTCACATTGTCACTAGAATAAGTTCACATCAACCAGACTCTGCTGGTATCAGTGGACTCACTGTTCCACAATATCCTTGAGTTAAATTACATGTTATTAAAATGTTCCTTAATGTTAGAGAGGAATTTCTTCATTCTTGCCAAATTTCCTCCAGCATTCTAAGACTTAGTGGTGGGGTTTATTTGTCTGAAGCAAATGTTGACTGTCTTGGGTGTTCAGATAAACTTTAGCCTTAATTTTTCTTCAATCAGATAAGGTCAATCCTAGACTGGAACCAATTTTTAGATAGTGTGTATTTATAATCACAGAAAGAAATTCACTCTGAAGTCATGGTGCCAAAAACAAAACAACAGCAAAAAAGACTTTTTCACATATATCAGGACATTACAAAAATCCCAGCAGGGCAGTTACTGAAAGGTCAGTAACCTCACATCATAATAAAGAAAATCAGAATACCATGGTCTACTAATTTTAAATCATAGCGACTTCTAGAGTATTTTAAGTAGAAAATGTTTAATGTGTGGTGCAGAGACTTTAAGGCTTGAGGGAAATGTTAGGATACCCAGTCACATAATTGTTCTGCAGATTTTATCTCCCAAGAAGGCAGAACAGGTAATGTAAGAGTCACAAAGGCTTCAAGCAGGGGGCAAATGTCACTGGTGGGAACCCAGGGCTGAGCCTCTGTAAGGACTGGGTGTTGTTGCTGCCACAGGATGTGAGGATTAAGATAAATCTGAGTCAATGCCATGTTATCCCCTGTCTTGGTTGACAGCACATTATCTACTCAACTGCTCGAGACTCCAGAGGTCTTTAAGTAACATTTTTTGCCTGCTTAATGGATGATGCACAAAGCCACATATTTAAAGAGCAAAAATAGGAAAAACACCAACATTTTTTTCCTATATTTGTCCTAGTGACACTATTATTTTTCCTCCCTGGTAGAGGACAAACAAAAAGCCACTTGATGCACTTTTTTCTACCAGCCCCACTCCTAAAAGGGTTCTCCTAAGAATGTACTCTGCCTTCAAAATTCCTTTTGTGAGACCAATTCTGAAAGTGTTTGTACATTGTGAATATACATATATCCTTTGTCTGTGCTAGAATGAAATGTGCTGGGTAACTATCAACAGGGAATGTAGGATATGATGTAAAAGAATGTGTATATCTGAATACTTAATATTTTTTTCCCTAGCCCAAAAGGGAGCAGACTGTCCCTGATGCCCCTATGTAGATAAACTAATAAGGCTTTCCTGTCCACAGTGTGTTTAAGGCACCCAGGGCAGGAATTAAAAGCAAAAAGTCACTCTGCTATAATTCCACATCACTGGTGGTATGCACACACAGCTGAATTGCACTATTTTGTAACAGCAACCATAGCGCAGATGCTGACGCTTCAAAACAGAATTGTGCACAGCACTGCCCAATAGATAATAGCACACCAACCCTAAACTGCAGAATTAAACCCTAATCCAGAAAATATTAAATTACCTAATTTGACATTTGTGAATTGAGATAAATTATTCAGTTACATAAATTTGCACATAGATGTCAGTGTTCCAAGTGATCTGTTGTAAGAGAAGACACAGCAGGTGGTCATGTAACACTTAGAGGGAGCAGAAGGAAGGGAAACAAGTCTGTTAAAGAGTACCCAGAGCACATTTTCATGTTGGTTGGTTGTTATGAGCTCTCCTAGAGACCTTTCTCGCCATCTGTCTCAGTTACATCATATAACCAGTTCATTACTGTAAAAATGGTAGAATACAAAGAGTGACACTTCTTTCAGATTTTCTTTACCAGCTTGTATGCTTCATGGTCTGTCTACCCAGCAGATACAATATATGCATATGTACTTTAATATGCTTCTATTGTTATTATGATATCTCTGTATTCCAAAAACAGTGCAACTGCAGAGCATCATTAATGCTAAATATCATAACCATACCTACTGTGTTGTCATCAAAAATCCAGAGTCATAGGTAGAGATCAGGCTGTTTCTAGCTCTCTTCAATGTTTCTGCTTAGCCCTTCTCTCCTTGCTGCCTAGAGAAGCTGTGGATGTTCCACCGTGACAGTGTGGATGGGGCCCGGCTGGATGGGGCTCTGAGCAGCCTGGTCCCCTGGGAGGGGTCCCTGCCCATGGCAGGGGGTTGGAAATAGGTGATCTTTAAGGTCCCTTCCAACCCAGAACATTCCATTATTTCTTGATCCTGCCTCTTGGAATTGCCCATCCTGAAGCCTGTTTTCCCTTGGGAAGGATTGGAGAGTGACACAGCAGTGGTCACCCCAAACATCTCACATATCATGGGAAGATATTTGCAGTGTTACAGTGGCAGTGGCCAGCATTTCTTAGACTGTACAGCAGTGGCTTTACAAACAGTGATTCCTGTTGGTGTGATAAGCAGCCTAGGGCTTCTCTGCAGAGCCACATCACCCCTATTTTCAGAGATGAGCTTGATAAGAAGGTGCCAGCCAAGCCTGAGGGAGCACTGCAAGCAGCAAAACTGGCCTGTGGAATATTTGGCCTGCAAACCAAAATACCTGGAAACAATGATAATTGAAGTAGAGATCTTGCATACCAACACTACTGACAGTAGACTTTACTTTTCCTAAGCTGCAATGCCATCTAACTCATCACCATCTCTTAACAAGGCTGAGACTAGAACATTTTCGATTGGCTTCATTTTAATAAGGTGTCATCCTTTTATTAAAAGAGTTCCACTTCTCAGTTTATATTTTTCCTCAGGAAATTAGGTCAGGTTGACATAGCACAGCTGGAGATAAGAGGAAAAACCACTGCAGCAGATGCTTGATTATCATTTGGGGGATTTCTGTTTGGGTTTGGGGAAGCAAGCATTTCTCTTTTTAAATTGGGTAATGAAAATCCTTTCCAATTTTAGCTTGTTGCTAACAATGCTGCTGATGATGATCGTTATATTTTTGTTCATTTTATTTCTTAAAGCAGTTCTAAGTAGGTCACAGGCTTTTAAATAGCCCTTCTAGAAAAAGCTGTGCTGTGTAGACAGTTGTAGTTATTTAAAAAAATATTATTGTAATTCATGTGATGCACCCCTTCTCACACAACAGAGTAATCTTCATCCACCTTGGTATTCCTGAAATAAAACTTAAGGGTAGGGAAATCTGGTGTCTACAGCTAGGATACCTGCAAAGATGAGAAATTACATTTTCTTTCCCATTAAGATCTTAAAGATTACTTTCAGAATCAGCATTCCCTGTTGAAGTTCTGTTAATTCTTGTTAGTGGCAAGGCTGTTTTGATCAGTGACCTCGGGACGCTCCACTCACCCTTGTACAACAGGTACCATTTCTTGGCTTGTGTCACTTCAGGGAGGTGTGTCCCTGCCAGGTGCTGTCAGAGTATGGCTGAGGTGTTGCTTGGGGCTTTCTGCCCAGCTGTGCAGGCATTTTGTGCAGATGCTGTTCTAGCAGAGATGGTTCCAAAGTGCTCCTCTGATGCTGCTCCCCACCAGTACTCAAAGGGGGCCTAGGGGAAGATGGAGAGGGACTCTTCATCAGGAACTGTAGGGATAGGACAAGGAGTAATGGGTACAAACTGAAAGATGGGAAATTTATTATAGATATTAGGAAGAAATTCTTCACTGTGAAGGGGTTGGGCACTGGAACAGGTTGCACAGAGAAATTATGGATGCCCCACCCTGGAACTTTTCACAGCCAGATTGGATGGGGCATTGAGCAGCCTGGTCTAGTTGATTTGCACAATAGGAATGAACTCACTGGTGGTAGTTTCAGATCAGGACTTCAGTGCATGTTTTCATTTGAAATTTCCACTTTCTGTTTATTGAAACACTTTTTGAAGTATCATTCATGATTCCCTAATCATGGATTGTAGGTGAGTGTCAATGCAAGAAAAGGGTACTTGGAAAGAACAAGCATTTACAAGAGACCAATTTTGTTGTTATGAGAATGCCCCCACTCCTGTTCCAGTGCCCATAAAAGAATACTGAGGGTTTTTGGATACTTTTACCCTCCCTCTTTTGCCATTCAGCAGTGATAAATTTTCTGTAGTCCATCACCTGTAGTCCATCCCCCTGCTGAACCTCATGAGCATCCGGTCACCCCACTCCTCCAGTTTTGGGGAGACCCCTCTGGATAACAGCACATCCATGTGGTGTATCAGCCTCTCCTCCCATTCTGGTGTCATCTGCCAGTTTGCTGTGGGAGCCACTCTGTCAATATGGGAAATACAACTAAGAATAATGACAGGATTTTACATTGAAAGTTACAACAGCTGAATTATTTCATCACTTCATTTTATTCATACATTTGACAGTAGTCAGAAAGGAATGAGCTCCATAATGACACAGGAGAAAACTGTGGCTCTACCAGACTGTGTGAAAACCTGTAAAAATGTGGGTAAAATTATTTCAGAAGAGAAAAAAAAGGAAGAATTTAGATGACTACACCATTTGAGTTTGTGCGGTGTAAACAAAGCAGACAGCAATACCAATTAAGGAAAAAATTACAAAATTCCTGAGATGCTTGATTCCCTAGTTAAGCCATAGCTCTTGCCCTTTTTGCTTGTAGTCAGGGGTGTGTAAACACAGTACAATTCAGTACAAATTACCAGACCAACCTCTAAAATATCTGCTTTGCCTTCATACCCCACCAAAACAGTGTCACTTGTGGCATCTGTCCTGGCTGCTTAAAGGAGAATTTCAGCAGTGAGAGCTCTGCACTCACTCAGATGCTTCCAGGACCTGGTGCTGTATTACTGTCCTGTGCCACAGAGATAAGATAGTTCAGAGTTAGTATCTGTGTCTTCTTTCCTGTAGGTTCTTGGCTTGACTTGATCTGTAATACATGCCCCCAGTTCCTATTGCTTCTCTAACTATTTTTAGAAAAGCAAATATTACAGAACCTTTAATATATGTAAATGCATGAGACAAAAATAGAAATAGGGAAAATAAAGCCAGAAAATTCATGCAAATAAGGAAAATAGCATTAGAAGATTAAAACATGCACTTACCTGAAAATGAGCAATGCCTAGGGCAGCTTGCAGGGATGCAGGGCAGCTTTGATATCATAAAATATCAAATTGTTTTTCTTATCCTTCACTGCTGTTGAATGGATTTTTTTTCCCATCTGTTTTTTTCCTTTGTGCCTCTCTAAGAAGAAGCCTTTTCCCAATAACTGAATGTTCTTAAAGAAAAAGATGATGAAGTTCAATGGCAGGTATATTTAGATTGAGAAATAGTCTATTAGAATTTCCACAAAGTGAAAGATAGAACATTTTTATCTATATGTACATATCTACATCCATATGTATATACTGATTGATTTCTAAGTAGTACAAATGTTTCTGGGTTTTTTATTTTTGTATGTGTGAGGGAGATTAACATATATTTATAGAAAACATCAAGATTAATTATTGAAACATATATGAACCTTCTGGCTCTGCTTTTTGGCTCCAGTGAGGATAAAAGCATTCTTTTCCTGATGGTTCCATGTCTATCAGGATTCACAGCTTCACAACCATGTTCTTACAGCTTTCTTCACAGGAAATCTTCTAGTGCTCTGCATTTTATGGGAAATAATTTGACTCTCCAGAAAGTCCCTGTCCTAATTTGTTGTAGCTAAATTCTATCTCAATCTGCTTTAACAGCAGGCTGACTAGCCAGCTCTTTTTTTTTTGTATTTTCATCTCTTTTATCATTCAGTCCATGAAACAGCTGCATTCTCAAATCTGACCCCAGGGACTCCAATTACAATATCTTCACGTCCTTGGCAACATCTCTCTGTGCCTCCTTGGAATATTCTTAACATTAAAAATGATACCTCATACCCCTGCTGACTAGGTACATAAAAATCAACAGTATTTAGCTTCCAATTTAAGATATTCCAATTTAAATAATAAAATCATCTTTTCCCAAGGAATGGCAACATTGCAGTCTTTCCCTGTGCCTAGGAGTCGAGTTAGCAGCTGGAATGCTGGAGTCAGCGTTTCATTCCATGAGAGTGAATAACATCAGATCTCCAGAGATTTCTTAGCTGACCTTCAAAACACAAAGTCTAGCTTCCAGCAAACTTAAAGTAAACATATTTCTCTAGAGATTAGGATCAAAGCACAAGAAAAACATTCTACTTCACTGCGTGGCCCTCGTACCATTACTTATTTATTGGAGCAAGGATAAGCAGTGCTGGGAGAGACGAGATTCGCCCTTTTGTTGCATTTTCTAATGGCAAAAGTAGTTCTCAAAGGTTATCCATACTTTTGCCAAAAGGTTTGCAAAAAATCTTCGTTCTTTTGCTCACCATTGCTGCTTCATTCCCAAACATGGTCTTTTATGATGATTCATGGTCAAACTCTGAAGACTGTCTGAAGAAAAGTTTGGGACAACTTGAGCCTTTTACTAGAGAAGCAGCCCAAGGACACTCTCAAGCTTTGTCTCCGTTCTTGAGGGTACTTTATTAAGTCCTCAAGCAACAACTGTCATCTGTAGAACAGGACTAATAGCACTTTGCTCCAATATCCATATAGGGGTTTAGGAGGAAAATAGCATTGCAAATTCAGTAGTTCTGAAGTATTACATTAGTGGGTCTTATTTGTGCACACAGCCTGGGCTTCCTGGGACAGACTGACTTCCTGGGGGAAAAAAGTAATAATAAAGAGAATCACTTTTTAAAGAAAATTACTTGGAATGTAGTTTTTGATAACTTACAACCTGATTGACATTCATTAGAATGAAAAACAGAGATGTTTCTACAGATATGGGACAGATGTTTCTACAGATATTTGTTGGAGAGCTTTGTGCAACAAAAATGCTCTATAAGTAACAAAACTTTTCATGAATACCCTGTTTGGATTTTGCTGTTGCCACTTTTAGGCTGAGATGAAGCTCTGTCAGGAATCAGGAGTACTGATCCAGCAGGGAGGGCATCAGAACGGTGGTTCACTCAGGGTTATCCTCCAAGGCAGTTCATTACTTTAATTCCCACTAAAAAAATAAATGAAAATCCTCTGAAACCCAGTTTCAAGCCTGACCTTGACTATGGAGCACAGTTAACCACAAACACTCCTTGATTGTGTCCTTAGACACCAGTTTATACTTCTTCCCCTACAAAGAGCAAAATGCGCAAAACTTAACCTTGGCTTTGGTCATGACTGTGATTGTGCATTAAATGCACTGAGCTCTGCCTGGTTTTATATGTCATGTTCTGTAAATGTACAAACTGATGGATGTAATTTTCTCATATAAATGGGTTTTTTTGTTACACATTCAAATCTCTGTTTGATCTTAAGGAAATGGAAGTCCTGATTCAAGCCCTGTTATATTATTTTTCCAAGGATATCACATAAAACACATCAGAAATATTTTAAGAAAGCATGTTTCCCACTGATCTGAGTTCCAGATTATTTTATTTCCTTACTACACCCTGTCTTGGCTGACAGAGTGTAGTAATATTAAGGGTAGTAGGAAATAAAATATATCAATTCAACTCTAAAGATTTTCAATTTACAGGAGCAACGAATTTTCCAATCAAGTCATTACTTTTGGTCTGAAATTAGTATGACAGCCTTGCTCCCTACCCTCTTTCCAGTGTTTTACTACCACACATCCCAGAAAAGATTAATTAATAAATGCCTGACCTTATGCACTGGTGCCAGTGGAAACCTGCAGTAATTGTTTTTTTGTCACAGCTCAAACAACCATTTTGGTTAAGAGCTTACTGAAGTAAAAACCCAGAAAAAGATTTTATGCCTTTTTAAAGCTGAACCATGGGTATAAGACAGTCAGTGAGTGCATAAAAACAAAGTATGAGGGTGTAACTCTAAGTGGACTAGATGGAGGCTTTGTCATGGCTAAGAACTCCCTCAAATATTGTCCTCTGTATGTTCTTCCTTACTCTCAAGCTATGCATCTGGTTAAGAGGAACTAATTTGCCCTGTTTTTCAAAGTGCAAAAATTTCAGCTGCCCAAAGTCACTGATATGTGAGAGATATTTTAGGATACTTTAGGAGACCTTTCCCAGCCATTTTCAATTCCTCTAAAATTCATGATTGCTGGTGCTGGCTACAGCTGCACCCTTTGAGTTTAATGAAGAGTGCAACCCAATGAGCTCAGCAGATGTTTTTGGGGTTGCTTCACTGTGAACTTTTTGGTTTCTTCTTCCATCATTTCCAAGAATCAAGACCCAATTTTAGCAAAGTGATGATGATCCAACCAGAAATAAGAAGACTGAAATAGGTCTTCATCTCCATAATCCTTAAAACATTCACAATTGCAGATCTATAAGAAGCCAAGGTTTGGATGCTTGTCCAAGCCTCTTTAGCCTGAAAAACTGAAGGATGGGAAATTCATACAACTGACTCTCAATAGATTTGTGGTATTTCCTGCACTTGTCTGGCACAGAAATATAAATTATTTCACGTTATTTTGGTACTGCCAATGTGGAATCGGATCTAGAAATAAAGAAATATGTAAGAAAAAACAATCTTTTCCAACAACAACAAGGAAAACTTTCTTTGAGTTCTGATTTTGCTTGACTTATTGTTTAGTCTATTTTTCTTTATATTTCACTCTATTGCTCTCCAGGGGAATTTGTGCGACCTTACAATGCCACCAAATATTAGCAGCACAGTTGGGATAATGCAAAAAACAGTCATATATCCTGGAGTCCCTTGCCTTCCTTCCATTGGGTCAGGTAGATGTGAGGGTATTTAGAAAAGAAAGGAACAAGCAGAAGGACAGGAGTATCAAGAGAAAGTCAGGAACACACTACAAAGTTCCTGCCTCTTCTCTTCGGCCTTTTAACTCCTCAGTTGGTTTCATTTCTGAATTATTGCTTCTATCTCCATTACCCAATATCTGGATGAACCATATCTCGGAATCCAGTACATAATGCTCATAATGCCAGTAGTTTTACATAGAGAATGTGAAGCTGGCTTCATTTTCAGGTGTCTGACCTGAAACAGTGTTAGAATAAGCTGAAGCAGCCCTCTTGCTCCCCATCATGTAGGTGATACAATTCACAGTATGTGTTGTTAAAGGCTACCATTTTACTGTTGAACAAGCCAGCATTAAGAAATCTAGGGCCCTGCAAATGACCAGGAAATGCCTGTCCAACTTCCACAGGTAATGCGGCGTTACTTAGTATTTGAGCAAGCATCATGCACTGAATTTCCCAATTTTCCCATCTTTTGCAGAGCACATGGAGGGCCCCAGCAGGATGACCAGCAGCCACACAGACTGCCATTTCTGCCTGCAGTCTCTGCGTGGCAGGAAATATGCACTAAGGGGTGAGAACGCTTACTGCGTCCCGTGTTATGACAGCCTGTACGCCAACCCCTGCCAAGAGTGCAAGCTGCCCATTGAGTGCAGCTCCAAGGTACAGATTTGGCTTGCTCTTTTTGTTCCTTGTTAAATTATACACAAATCCAATTTCTTTAGTGGTAGATGTGATACCCACTCCTTTGCATATCCCTGTATCACTGAAGAGACTTAAGCATAGCTGTTGTACATCCCCACACAGCAGAGTGAAACAGTGCTGTTTTCCCTGAATAGGAAAGCTCTGGGGTCAAAGATGAGGAAATCTGCACGTGCATATACCCCAAGCACACAGCAAGGCTGTGTGGACCTCAGCTGGGCTCCATCCTTCACCTCCAGCCACCCACTGGCTGCAGAGGCTGCACAGTGCTGGGGGGTGATAGGGTGGGTGGTGTAATTCAGTGTATCAGGTTGATTGACACCTTGGAATTTCTGATATGTGCTCATTGAAAAAATATTTTGAGCATTGAATAAATTGCTTTTACTGTAGGTGTTGACAAGCAGATGCCAAGCTGAGAAGACAACATGTTTATAGTTTGCATATTCTCTCTCTTTTGGAAATGAGGGTTTTTTATTTCTGTTTAATTCTGTGCTTACCTTGCTCATCTCACAGGTGGTGTATCAGTGGTAGTGTTTCTGACCTTGTCTTTCCTTTCACCTCTCCATTTTTTACAATACTAATTAATAATTCAATTTCCTCTGTGGTCTTTGACAGGGTTTCTAGTACCCCCTACTTCAATTTAGAGGACGTATACTTGACATTGAATTTTAAGGTCAAATGTAACCTATCAAAAGGCATTTGTTTTGCCAAGTCCAGTGTGTACTGGCCACCTTCTCCCCATGCTCTCTTTGCCTATGTTCCTTAGAAATAAAAGGACACAAAGATATTGAAATAAACCTCTTGGAAGGCTTTCCCAGCCCAATCACATCAAGGTACATAGTGTGCATACAGGAATCATCCAAGGGAAATGCTGATTTGGATGAAGACACTCCTCAAAGTCTCATCAGCATTTCACTCACAGTGTGAGTAAACATGTAGCACCCGTCAGATTCAACAGGAGAGCACATGCTTTGAGTTCACTTAATTTCACCTTTAAAATCAAAAATTAAATCAGTGACAAGATTACTATTGTTGAAGATCATAAACAAAAAGCCAGGTCTTTGGACTGAGTGGAAGGAGAAAATAGGAGAAAAAAGCAGACAAAGGAGTGCACCTGGCTAGAGACATCTAGAAAAGTGGCACACAGAGATCTACAGCTGATTGTCTCACCTCTGCCAAGGGGACAGAGCTTGGCGTTTTCCTCTCCTCCTCACCCAGTCCTTGCCTGGGGCTGCTCTGAGCTGACAGCCTGGTTCCTGCAAGGTTCAGAGTGCTAACTAAAGCAAATGAAAATGCTATGTGCTCAGCACCTCCTGAAACCAAGCATGGCACTTCTTTTATTTTTAGCGCTTTAAAAGGCAGGGGCATGATCAAGGAGAACAATGAGATTGGATTTGTGCCCTTTTGTGTTTCTTACTTATAAAAGAGCCCTGGAAGGGTTTATTTTTTAAGCTGGGAAGGTTTTTGGGAGGTGCATTTTTCCCTTGCTTTTCTAACTGTGGGAAAATTAAATCTGCTGTTTGGTCTTTTTTTGAATTCTTAGTCAGGATCTCATACATATATATCATTAAGCTCTTTCATATACATATATATTGTTAGCTCTTTACACCCTTAAGCCCACTGACTCTTAAACTTTTTTCTGTCAAGTTTTCAGAAGGATTTATGTCAGATGTAAACAAAAGCAATGATTTTTTAAAATATTACTAACAATCATTTTGTTCTCAATGAGATTTTAATTGCTTGTTTTCTGACAGCTATTAGAATTATGTCATGTCAGCTGGAAGAAGAAATAGGAACATTGAAAATACATAAGGTTCACTTCAAATTCTATAGAATATGGGCTTCCTCTCCAGTGGTCTGTGCACATTAAAAATGTTGATCACTTGTTTCCCCTTGAAAGACACCTGTAATATATAACATGATTCTTCCAATAAAAACATACCTCTGTGTTACATAAGGAAGGACATTCTGCCAAAGCAGCTCCCAATGGCCTCTGAAAGAGATCTACACAACAGTCACAATGTCACAAGAGTCACAATGTCACAACAGTGACATTGAGCACCTGCACCTTTCCTGAGCACACTTCTGGTTGGATCCACCACTGCAATACTTTTCCTTTTTCGTTTTAGTTCTGGAAGGAGCAGAAGGATAAAAGCACTGTAAATAAATGTTTTCACTAACATGAAGTTACTTTCTCCAAGGATCTGGCCTACAAAGGCCGCCACTGGCATGAGGGGTGCTTCAGGTGTGCCAAGTGCAGTCGCTCACTCGTGGAGAAACCATTTGCTGCCAAGGATGAGGTCTTGCTGTGTACTGAGTGCTACTCTGATGAGTATTCATCCAAATGTTTTCACTGCCAGAAGACCATTATGCCTGGTAAGATAACAGGGGCCCTTTACTGAGAAATGGAACCACATTTTTAATGATACCCTCCTCTGGAATAACCAAGCTATGAGGTCCTTGACTTTCAGAACAGCTTGGAGGTGACTACTCTTCCTTTATGAGTAGCATTCTCCCATCAGTGGAGAGAAGGCAGGCAGACACTGCTGATCTACCACTGACAGGTCTTATGAATCCTTATAAAAATATTAAGAGTTCAATGCAGGGCAAAATGTGTTCATGTGATGTCCTTGATTTTGTTGCAGTTCTTAGGAAGCATATCCTGCTGTCAGCATAGGAAGACAAACTGAGGTATTGTGAGCAGAAGTGCCACATTAGACAAGTCATCTGCATGTTTTCCATATTGAACAGACCCTGTGCTTGTGTTCTTTATACTAGTGCTTTCACTCAGAAATATGTTTTATTTAAATTGTCAAAACATGACAATATGCTTTCAAATCATTAGCAGCATTTTTACTAAAAGGAATACAAGTCCATTTTACAATATTTTCCATGTTTACAATAGGCCTACTTCCTGCCATTAGCACTCTTGAAAATTCTGCACTTCACACTAAGCTGCTTCTCAGCTTTTGATTGTATCTGTCCAGGACCCACTCTAGACTTTTCATTTCTACCACATCAGTAAAGCTCTTACAGCAGAGTATGACCCAAAAGCTGCCTCTTCACAGGCATCTGAGAGAAGCCACAGCACCATTTGTTGCAAAAGGAAGCTGCTTGCTTGGGAAAGTGGGTCCCTAGCTTTTGGAACAGAGAACGTCAGTAAATTTGGCAGTGACGTTGGAATTTTATTTTTCAGTATATCTTAATGCCGAACAGTAAGATCCAGGCTGTGCAAAATTATAGTCTTACTATTGGTACTAGATTACTCAGGTTGTATTCAACTTATAACACTAATTTGGATTTTTACAGTTTGTTTCCTTTTCATTACAAGTAAAAATCTGCATTAATGGAAACAAATATTGTAAAAATACAGTTGTGTTCATTTAATGGATTATAAACTGCCTAAATTGTACATAGTTTACAAAAATATTGTCAAATAGGCACACCTCACTAGATTTAGTAAAAAAAATGCCAGAATACACTCAGGTTTGCATCATTATCTTCTGGTATAAATCCATGCTGCTTGTTTTGTCACAGAGTGTAAATCCTTGCAGCAAGTGCCCAAAGGTGTGAGAAACACTGCAACAGAGGCATGGGAATGCCAGCCAGTCTCTATATCATTGACTTCCTTCTCATCAACTTGCTAGCTCTGTGTTGAAAAGACATAGTGGTGAAAGACAGTGAAATTGCCTTCTGATCACTGGGATGAAGCTGCAAACCTTTTGTGTCTAAATACAACCAGCAGCTTCTCCACTGGCCCCACATTTCAGGAAACAGGCACAGTGGGATTAATCAGATATAGCAGCAATCCTCTTCCTCATGTGGAAAGGATGGAAAAGCACCCTGCACCTCTCTGTGCAGTCTTATCTACCTACAGATAGGAAGCTGACGATGGAGATCCACTGGAAAAGCTGCTCCCAGATATATGTGCATATCTTACACTTATGTTTTTATATCAAGATTGGACACCTGTACACAGAGATAAAAGCTCTGAGACTCCTCTGACAAACATTTAACTGAGCAGCTTTCTGTCCTTATGCTGTATCAAAAGCATGTAGTTAAATATGATTAAAAGAATTGCTGGTCTAGGACAGAAATGGTGAGCTACAGGAGAAGGCAGTGTAATATCACAGAAGGCAGTGTTCTATCACAGAAAAAATATTTACTTTTAGAAAGTTGCCAATTTAAGCTGATTAATATAAATAATGCATTTATAAGTGAAGGAGCCTTAGTTTAAGAAAGATAGAAGACAGGACAATAATAAATGTACGAAACATCCACCAAATTAATTTCTAATTAATAAAATTGCTGTGTACCTGAACATTATCACTGAGTTGGCTGGTTTGAGAGAAACTGAGCAATTTAAGCATAATAAAAAAAAAACAAACCCAAAAATTCATATAAGAACTCGAAAAATCACAGCTTAGGCAATTCAGCACATCTTTTGGCAGATGAATATATGGCACTGAATGTGTTCTTGAAATTTCAAGTGCATTCTTACAAGCTCTATTAATTTGAAGATGTTTTCTTGGGTTATCTGATGCTGAGCTAGAAGGTTCAAAAACAAGAGCATTCCCAACATTTAAAACCTATATTACAGGGCTATATCTGAGAGGATTGTTCATTTTGGTTTTTTTCAGGTTCACGTAAAATGGAATATAAGGGAAGCTCCTGGCATGAATCCTGCTTTGTTTGCCAGTATTGTCAGCAACCATTGGGAACAAAACCATTAATCACCAAAGACAATGAGAATTACTGTGTGCCCTGTTTTGAGAAGCAATTTGCTCACCATTGTTATGCTTGCAAAAAGGTAATTAAACACACAATGCAAATAATGCCCTAGTGAGGCAATATTGCTTATGGGAGAAAGGGCTGGATCACGTCAAACGTGTGGTGAGCTAAGAGTAAGATCAGGATCTTCCCACTGACACTGGACACTGAAAGGCGACTGTGGCACTGTCTGCTGTCCACTCTTGTTAATCTAAGACTGATTATATCTGAAATAATCTTATTTGCAAACAAATGCTTTGGGTTTCTTTAGTTATTGATTGTGATTTTTAGCAAAGGTTAAATGGAAAGTTATATAAAACCCTTCTTTCCTGATTTTGCCTTTGTAAACACGCCTCTCTTTCCATTGTTTTTCAGATGTATTCATATGCATAATTAGCCACCTGAACTGAGCAAATCATCCACAATCTTGACTATTTTTTCTTGAAATGTATCAGGCAATTAGCAGATCAAGTAACATTCAATTGTGATAACACCAGTCAGGAGTCCCACTGATGCAATATGTGATGATACCCTTGTGGGTACCAGAAAGCTTGATTTGATTTCTTCTTTCCCCCAAGCACAGATAAATCAATTATTCCCTCCCTTGATTTCTTATGTTTTAAGATTGTCTCTTGTTGATGAAAATACTCAAATCATCACACTATTTCAGTGTGATATTTTCCTCTAGGGAAATGTTTTAAGCTGGTTTTTAGGGCAGAATTTTACTTAATCTTTAGTACCTGCATCACTCTGGAAGCTTTTTTTTTTCCACTTCATCAAATAACTTATAATTTCCTGTAGTTATGTAATGATTACCTGTAAATCTCTACCTCTAACAAAAGCTTTTAATTTCAGGAAAATATGCTGCCTACTTTTTTCTTCAGTAGCTAAACTTCAGAAAGTACTTTTATATATTCCCAAGTCTTTACATCTAGCCTTTAACTTGCATTAAATGAACACATAGCAATTGTAGTAATTATGCTCAATGTTTATTACAGGCATTGATATTAGCACCACCTACATGAAATAATCAGGATTTGCTTCTTTAAAATTCCAGGAATGCAAATAGTCCCCCTACATATTAGCTAAAGCCATTTTATTTCTGAAAATTGCATCAATTCCCATGCATGAGAATTGAGCCCAAATATATTAAATTGCCAAACTGAATCTTGAATTTTTGTCAGCAAATTTTAGATTTTAATGCTAAAGCAAACGTAACCACAAAATAGCCCAAAACTGGAATGTTAAAGGGATTGGAAAATATTTAAATCTCTTCATTGCTTGACACGAGCCCATATTATTCTTGATTTTCCTGAAGCTGTATTCTCCAGGGAAATTTGATGATACCACTATTTTTTACTTAAGTTTCTTCAACTTTTTCTCCTGTTCCAACATTATTCATTCATTCATTCACTCATTCATTAATTCTCTGTCATGCGTGTGACTTGATAGTAGAAACACTATCTTACAGCTCATCTTTATAGAAATTTCTCTGTACAGTCTCTCACAAATTCTGTGAAACCAGCTCCTTGCCACACATATGGGAGCCACAGAACAACTGGAAATTTCCCACTTCAGAAATACCCAGTGCAAAGCTGTGAGTGTATTGCTGGCAAAGAGAAGTTGATGACACTGATAAACCTGATTTTTTTCTTCTGCTGACTGTGTAGCTCACCTTTCTGTTTTACTTCTGTTTCTTTACTGTCTTCCTATTTAAAATATTGTTGCACTTGAGAGACAGCAAAATACTGGCTGGAGATTAACTATTATCTCAGCATCAGTTCTCTCACCCACTGCCTATCACTGAGAATTTCTCTTCTGAGAGCATGCCTGATTCTAAACACTTAGCTACAGTGTAATAGAAAAATTTCATTTAAAGATAACACACTTATTACAAATTATGAGGTTGTATTGTGATAGAAAATTGAAAATAACAAACCAGTAGTGTATTGAATTCAACTGCAGATTAGTTAAATGGATAATCCAGATGAAAAAAAGTTGATGTGACCACACTTTCTTCTCTTGTGCATGTTGGAAGACAGAAAACAAGTAGAAGTACTTATGAAGGACTGGACAATCCTTCATGATCCACACCTTTGTTTCTTTGCTCTGCCCTTGTTTGTCTATATATTAGGTTATAACTTCTGGAGGAGTGGCCTACCATGACCAGCCTTGGCATAAAGAATGCTTTGTGTGTGCTGTGTGTAACACTCAGCTGTCTGGACAAAGATTCATTTCCAAAGATGAGTACCCATACTGTGTAGACTGTTTCAGCAAATTTCATGCCAAGAAGTGTGCTGCTTGCAAGAAACCTATTGCAGGTGAGTCTCGTCTTCTAGAAGGGACCAGACACAAATTAATCATCAAAGAAGACTTTCACTTTAGGAAAAAAAAACATTAAAATTATTCCCATCATAATGAGGACTGAAGGAGTTAACTATCAGAGAGACTCTCTCTGTGTCTTGCTAGGACATACTGATCACACATGTTCCCTAAGAGATGAGGAATGCTTTTATGTGCCCAAAGGCATTGTTTGATGTAGTGTTTTCTGTGGAAAATTCCTCCTTAAGAATATTTTAAAAAGTGCATTTTTTTGCTCTTCCCAGGACAGTACATACAAGCCCCTCTGTGATTTCTTCAGTTTTGTTTTTAAATGCAAATGTGATCAAACTGAACACAGATTAACTGCCTGCTGGTAAGGCACACCTGTCAAATTAGAAAGCTTGCCAAATGCAGCAGAGCTCTGTTTCATGAATCCTTGTATACTTATATATGATTTATATTTAGACATGTGTGTCACTGGCCTATGATAGTTGGAGTTTTCTGAGAGCATTTGCTGGTGCTCTGCACTTTAATCCTATTATGTGTGGAGTCAGCTGTTGAAAAGTAATTCCTGATTCTTACAGGAGCATGCTGCACATGTCATTGGACAACGAAATCATTGAATACCCAATCCCGTGTGCATGACTTAAAAAATACCCAAACCACAAAACAACAGCAAAAAAAAAAAAAAAAGCATCAAAACTATTCAAATTCCCCCAGTCTTCAAGATTTTATTTCAGATAATTCTGCTAGGAATCCCATTCTCAGGTAATTTCCAAATGAATCTATCTGGAAGAAACTTAATTATTAAATTTCATTCAGAGTTGTACAGAAACTATACAAATATGGCAAATAATTTCCATGAGAGTTTGTTGGGAAGATCAGCAAACCTGAATGGACATTATGATAAACCCATTGTGTTCAGATCTCATAATGGGATATGCAAGCAAGTGACTTGTGGCTTTGCTTGAAATACTTCCTACTGTTTAAATTTTAAAGATATTTTTCAATTCAGCCAATAAAAAACATTTCACGCTATGAATTTTTGTTCATTTTCCCGTTCACTGTATGAATGACAACCTGATCACACATCAGAAAGTCATCTGTTGCATTACTGAACCAGAAATACTGGATTCAGATCTTCCTTTTTTTTTTTTTCATACTCTCTTTCAGCTCTGGGAAGTGCCAAATACATCTCATTTGAGGAGCGCCAATGGCACGGGGAATGCTTTAGCTGCACAAAATGCTCTGTTTCCCTGGTGGGCCAGGAATTCCTCACTCGGCAGGATGACATCCTTTGCCACAAATGTGGCTCTGCTTCATAGTTCTGTGGAAAGCTGTACAGCTGCAGTATTCCCACTCTGTAGCAAGGTAGTTCATTGGTCTGCTGTAAGAAAACCAGATAGGAGGTACTAGAGTTATTTAGTCATTCAAGTAACTTTCCAACAGGAGTTTAACATCATCATAATTCTCAATTTCTTATAAACAAAAATTAAACAACTGCCCCATACTGGTTAATAAAACAATGCAGAAAAGATTTGTATATATTTTAAGCCTAACTCCAGTATGTTTTCCTTGTAACACACTGCACTCTGCTGTTAGAAGCTTAAAAATTAATCTTTTATCACCTCTGAATCAAGAAGGATTGTGAAATGTCTGTTTGGCATATGAATAATGATGAGGCATTAGCACTGACTCACAGATGCAGATCTTCCTACAGAAAGCTGGGAACAAGCATTTTTCTCTTGGATCATAACATTGAAGAGAACACCTTGTAAATATTATATTCTTCCATACTTTGGGCTAAAAAGATGCTGACAAAGCAGACAGAAATTGTGAGTAGGAGATGCTTTCACATTGAGGAGTGCAGTCAGAAAGGCCCATTCCATGGGCCAATTCAATAGAAAAAAGGTCACTTTCCTTCCCTTACTGGGATTGCTACCCAAAGAAGTCACCCAAAACACTAAAGTGCAGGCCCTTTCCCAAAACTGGGTAACTGTACTTAATTCTTTAGTCATAGCTGCTCTAGAACATAAATAAACCCATATTTTCAGCTACTGCAAGAGGTAAGGAAAGCCCAAGATTTAATAGTGCTGATGTACATTTTCCCATAACAAATATGCCTTAAGACTTTGTTTCCTCTGTTTTTGCTATACCTTCAATACAGGCCTAAAATATACTTTTTTATTAGTTGACTGAAGAGCCAGCTCTTAATGGTCTATTTAACCTCGTACTTTCCTTCATTCAAAACTGCTTTGCCAGCAATTGAAGCCCTGGTAAGGACCTTACCTGCTTGGTCTTTGATTCACAGTTCATTCCTTGTAAATTCCTTCATGTAAATTCCTTCATGTAAATTCCTGCTTGTAAATTCCTGCATGAGGACAGCAGACTATCCACTCTCCAGAACCAATTCCTGATTAATTTCACCATTAGCCTCATGTGTTTTTTAACAGCATGTCAAGAATTAGTAATTGTCATTGCAAGCCAGGCAGCTTTTGCTTGCAGTACAGGACCTTAGTTTCCAAGTAGCCAGCCTTTATATCTGCTTGCTGAGCTCCAGCACTCAAATATCTACTGTTAAAGGTCATCCAGAACTGAGTTACAAACATCTATCTGCCCCTTCTTCCACAGTGTGTGTTGCAGTGCCACTGTGGACGGAGCAGTGATGTTGGAATGGCAGGTTCTGCCCTGTCCAGCAGAGTCTGAGTCCTCATCTTGGGTGCCCATAAGTCATTCTTCTTCAGACTCTGACCTGGAGTGCATAGAGTTATTTGGCTGACTTGAGTGACCTTTATTCATATTGAGGACAGCCATTATTTTAGGTAGAAAAGTGGGAAAAAAGGAAGAATATGTGTGCATGGCTAAGCCAGAGCCAAAGTGCAGTGGCATAAAATCAATATGGATAATGACTGACCAATGACTACACAGCAGTGTGTTGTCAGTCGATAAAATATTGATCTTTTGCTCTATATGGTGTTAATTTTTGGTTTTCATTTTCTTCTTTCATGGCAGCTTTTATTGCAGTCTAGAGTTTGATTAGTTTATGTTTTTTCATTTTATCCCAGCTGCTTCCTTTTCTATTTACACATCTCCCGTGGCTGACACAGGTTCTTGGTAAGGCTTAAATTCCCATAAATAGAATATGCTTCATTGCCTTATATACATAAATATATATATGTACACACAAAACATAGTGGTTCACAGTTATGTATGATGTTCTAAAAATTTGCATCGAGATATCAGGGATAAGTAAATGTTAATGGTCTTAAATTTTTAAATTAAAATGATTAATCACAATATTCAGGCTTGTCTGTGGGGTACCTTTTGTTTGTTTGTGTGATATTACATTCAGCACATCTCAAGAATGTAGTTTGGGCCCTTTATTCAGTCTCCTCTGAAGAATCATGCATCTTAATTACAAAGTGATGCAGGAATTACCAGGCAGCCTCCTAAGACATGAGAGAGTCACAGGTCAGACACATTGATCATGATAATCCTAGTCTTCCAGCCTTAACATTTAGGAAAATTAAATTCTTCTCTGACTCATCAACTAATTATATTTTTAGAAATACCAACTGAATTATTTATTTCTTCTGCAGTAAATACAGTACAGCCAAACCTGACACTGATCATTTTCACTTCAGAAAAATAGTAAGAAATAAATGTGATTGCTATAAATAGTCAGAATAGAAGTTATATCAGATACAAATTGCTATTTCCTAGCGTCTGTCACCAGCCACCAATGCCTGAATATAAGTACAGTGATACTCTGGGGGTGGGCTGACTCTGGCTGGACACCAGGTGCCCACAAAAGCCCCTCTGTCACTCCCCTCTGCAGCTGGACAGGGGAGAAGAAACATTCCTCAAGGTTTGTGAGTGTAGACAAGAAGAGATAAATGTCTCAGCAATTACTGCGACAGCAGAACAGTCTTGACTTGGGGAAAAGAAGTTTATTACCAATCAAATCAGAGTGAATGATGAGAAATAAAACAACATTTTAAAACCATCTTTTCCCCAACTCTCCTTTCTTTTTGGGCTTAACTTCACTCCTGAATTCTCTACCTGCTTCCCCTCCAGTGATGCAGGGAGACTGGAAATGGGGGCTGTGGTCAGCTCATCACACATTGTGTCTGTTGTTCCTTCCTCCTCAGCAGGAGAGCTCCTCACACTCTTTCCCTGCTGCAGCATTGGAGGGAATGCCATGGGAGACAGTCCTCCATGAACTGCTCCAATTGGAGTGTCCCCCACAGGCTGGAGTTCCTCAAACCCTGCTCCTGTGTGGGATCCCTCACATGGAATGTATCCCTTCAGGAAGAGGCTGCTCCAGTGAGCCTCCCATGTCCTGCCAGCAAGCCTGCTCCAGTGTGGGCTGCTCTCTCCACAGGTCTGCAGGCCCTGCCAGAAGCCTGCTCCAGCGCAGGTCCCCACAGGGTCACAGCCTCCTTTGGGCACCATGTCTCTGGCATGGGATTCTCCAGGGGCAGAAAGCTGATACCAGCTCCACCATGGACCTCCGTGTGTTGCAGGGGAATCTGCTCTGGCACCTGGAGCACCTCCTCCCCCTCCATCTTCACTGACCTTGGTGTCTGCAGAGCTGTTTCTCTCTCGTGTTCTCACTCGTCTCTTTGGCCGCTGTTTCCACAGCCATTCTCCTTCCTCCCCTTTCCTGCCCTTCTCCAATCTGTTAACCCAGAGGCTCTGCCACCATCCCTGATGGGCTCAGCAGTGGGTCCAACCTGCAGCCAGCTGGCACTGCCTCTGTCAGACACAGGGGAAGCCTCTGGCACTTTCTCACACAAGGCTCTCCTGGAGCCCCTTGCTACCAAAACCTGGTCACACAAGCCCAAGGGAACTCGGCACAGTTTGGGTCTTTTATACTTTTTGTGGATGAAACAGACTTGAGAAGGTGCAGAGAAGGGCAGCAGGAG
Organism: Melospiza georgiana; assembly: GCF_028018845.1. Classification (NCBI taxonomy): domain Eukaryota; kingdom Metazoa; phylum Chordata; class Aves; order Passeriformes; family Passerellidae; genus Melospiza; species Melospiza georgiana. The sequence goes on along the minus strand of NC_080432.1, from coordinate 10,969,559 downwards.
GAACAGAGTGTCTCTGAGGAGGACTGCAGAACACAAAGGGGATAGGTGGCTACTCTAAGTGAAGAGACTACATTTGGTTCCAGAACAACAACAACTAACTCCTCAGCACTGGAAACTGGAAATTAGGAGTCGATGCCTGCTTCTTTCCAGAACAAAGAGGGAAACAGCCACGTGGGCAGCTTTAAAGTGATGCCTGATCAGTGCATGTTAAATGTCATATAGAACATGATTGCCTGGTATAGAAAAGCAATGAGAAAAAGCCAACCTGATTATCAGCTTCAGTCTGTGTTGCTAACATTGGATTTACTGCAGGATGACCAGGACACAGACTCAAGCACAATTCAATTTTCTTTAATAAACTTTGGAGGATGGAAAATTTGAGATATTTATTTTAAAGTAAATTTTTAAATGTCATATGTCTTTCTTTAACATTGTACTGTTTAATTTTAAAATAGATCTAGTTCTTCCCTCTGTATGTAGCAGCCCAGCTCTAAGATAATCACATTGCTTTTGTTACAATCAAGTTAAATTACCCTCAGGTGATGTCTATAATGCCCTGGTTACATCTCTGCTGTACTCATAGTTATCCCAGGGGACCAGAAGGGAGGCTGCCCTTTGGGATTAACTAAGACGGAATAGGTGCCCTATTACCTCCCTCAATATTTCAGGCTAAATTTTAAGTTCCTCAACAATTGCCTGATTGTCAGAGAACTCCCCAAGACAAATGTGCTTAAAATACAGACAAGCCCTGAAGCATCGTTATCTAGTGACCCTTCTCTATCCATATTTCTGAATGTCACATTTTTTACTCTGAGGCAAGGTCATATTATGAGAGCAAGGCATCAGCATTTTCCTGGAAAATTACTTTTAAAATCCAGGCAAGTTTTTGGTAATTGTTGTTGCAGGCAACACAGAGCTGTAGTAATGTTGGAACCCAGGATCACTTCTGCATTTCCCAAACCAAGGCATGCACTCCAGAGTCATGGCTTATGTCTGTGATGAAACCCAGATGTTTTTCATTCTCTAACCTTGTGCCCTAACTCTCCAGAGAGAAAATCTGTGGGCCTAGACTGGGGAAGAGCTAGGACACAGCCTGGCCATGTCAGTGCAGTGGATGTCACTCCACACCACCCAGTTTTTCTGCAATATCTCAGCACATGCAAGATCAGATGGCTCTTGTACTCTGCCAGTGGACAGGCATCAGGCTTTCTTCATGCTGACCATGGCTCAGGGCTACCAGAGGAGCTTTATCAAGAGGATAATAAGGTTTTGCAAGGAATTCTAAACTTGTGGCTTCAAACACTTCCTGGGCCAGGCCTGTCACAAGAAAGGCTGATGGGGGGTGTCTGTGGGTGTGTACATGTTCAACCCCAATGAATTGACCAGCAATTTCAGCACCTGCTCCAAGATTTTATGAATCTCATTGAGTTCATAGAATGGGTGTAAAGCACTGTGTTATATTTTAGAAAGTAAAAATAGTGATTTTTATACAATGACAAATAACAGTAGGTGTAGGAAAGTAATGTCAAATGACTGCCTAAGTGGAAACTGAGAGATTATTTCTGCAAACAAAAAAGTTGTCTGGAATCCAAATGTATGGCCAGAACAAACTTGCTTATCAATCAAACAGGAAAGCTGCAGCAAGTCCTCTACATTCTCACTAATAATATCTCAAAGAAAACATGTGCATGTGCAACCATGCTTGCTCCCCCTGGAACTGCCAAAGCTTGAATGGACTGAGTCATGGGAAACTTGGCAATTTAAACCAAAGTGCAAAATACCTAGCATGGCTATAGACTGCTATAACCACAAAGTTTCAGTTCATCGTATTCTAAAGTACCATTGTCTTGAACAGAAGTACCAGGTACAAGTAGTTCAATACAGGAGATGAAAGTACCAGGTATGAGTTGTTCAATACAAGAGATAAGTGCTTTGGAGGACAGACATGTTTGCACTCAGGGACACTGGTATGTTATCCAAATGGCAATACACAGCTGCAGTGGAGGATCTAGAGGTACCAGCTTTGGCCTGGATCATTCGGCTTCTCTTAGTTTGTTTGCAAGAATATTTCTCCAATGGCATCCACTTAAACACTTCTGTGGGCTTTCATCTGCATTTTTTATCCAAATCCTTACTGAAGCTTCTTGAAGATGGGGCCAGACATAAGCACAGTCACACAGACCTTCACAATGCCCATAAGAACCTAGATTTTCTCAGTGTAAACCAATTCCATGTCAGAAGAACCACTGCACAACACTATATCCAAGCTAATAAACCTTATCTCTGTGTTGAATTCAATATCTGATTTTATTAACTTGAGCCTCTGCTGTACCTCTTTTACTGTCCTCTCCAGTAAGATATTCAAGACTGTAGGCACTCACCTAATTCACTGCAGATTTTTCATAGCACTAACTGAATTCTGAATCATTGAATACAAGAAGCTGCACTACCACCACATCCCTGAAAAACAGGAGCCATGAATCCCTTTCATGCATGATGTATGTGAGACTTTGAGAACAAATCACATTAAAACAAACAAAAGACAACCCCACTCACCTCTTTTCTGTAGCCTGGGCACAGATACAAAGGCACAAAACCAGTCAGACAAGATTGCTTATAGAGCAAGCAAAGGAGCACGGCCTCAGATGTTTCAAGAACTGTCAGGCAGATTACCCAGCAAAATCAGGAAACAACTGAGTTGTTTTTGGGGTTGAGATGTTTCACTCCAGTTCTCAGTGCTCTCTCAAGTCACTTCTTAGCTCACACCCAGCACCTCATGTCCTAACTGTCCTCAAGGGCATTCTCATCATTTCCATTTGTGACCAGGAGAGCAGACCGCTGCAAAAGGATTTCAGTCTGGCACAATGACTCAGCCTCAGGAATCTCATTGACGACTTGTTCAATAGAGAGAGGTCCAGCTGGAAGTAACAAAAGTCCCACCAGCCTTAGATAATTGCTCACAATTAAATGTCAATGCTCATCTTAAGAGTACATTCATAGCAAAGACATACTTCAGGTAGGTATATCCCAATTGTTCCTGGATGAAAGTCCTCATTTAACATCTTTGTTTTCACCTCAGATTTTGGAATAGCTGTTGCTAGACTTAGTATCAAATAAATAAATTTAATATCTTCCATCCAAGCCCAACTTGCCTGGATTAAAAAAATTAAAACAGTGTAAAGTAATGCAAACAGTTTATCCAGTTCTGCTGAGTTGCATTTTTTTGTTGCTGTTTCCCAAAGGAAAAAAAATGACTACTTATTTCTTGAGAACAAGATTTTTATTTATAAAAAAAGCAAATCAAGCTCTTAGTCAAACATTTTCATTGGAAGGACAGCCATCTGAGTAGAAATTTATGGCTATGAATGCAGATGACCGTAAAAGGCTACTACCATGAAGAATTTCTCACAATAGCCATCTTATTCCCTGTTAGCTTGATTTTTTTTTAAATGCTACAGAATTCTTATTGTAATCTTAACTCTCAACTCACTGGAAAATAAATCCCCCTGACTGACTGGGGGGCAATGTCTGTGATTGGTTACCAAGGTTTTTGATTCAGGGTATGTCTCCACTTGCCCATAAAACACTGTCAATGTTAAACACATTGTGCTGAGCCCTGTGCCAGACTTTCTCAGGCCAGATCCTGCTTTCTTCTTCATGTTTTTGCTTTTCATCCTCAGAAGATTTCAGTCAAAATCATCTTACCTTTCACAGAACAAAACACAAGAAAAATGCAATGTTTTCCTGATACTAAAGAAGCCTGAACCTTTTCTTTGAAGAGTTCAGGTGCTTCACTTGATTTTGGCTCAGGAACTTAATTGAAAACATAAAAGAAAAATTTCTTTCATGGAGGTGTCTTCTGCCAAAAAATCCAGTCATCCCAGTTGTATCTCTTTTGCATTAAGGAACTGCATTTGCCCATTTTCCAGGGCAAATATGGGGTCCAGTTACTATGTGCTTGGTGACAGTCACTTTGTAAGCATTTGAGGATGGGTACATGTCTCTGTTCCTACCATGAAGGAATCTAGCTAGACAACGGTGAGCACTGATCGATTAAAGCACTGCCACAGCAGGCTGCTGGTGACCATCCTGGTGAGGTCAGCCTCTGAGCTGAGCTCCCAGCTCTGTCATTAAAACAGTGTTCAGCACGGAGCCACACAGGAAGCAGTGCTGGGAGTCCCAGTGAGCATGGCCACCAGGAATGTGAAAAATTCTTCTTTGTCCAGTTTGAATTGAAGATTTGAGTTTCCTTAAGAAACTGTCCTGTCCTGAGCACTGGTTATTTGTGCTTTCTGGAATCAAGACAAGCACCACACTTCTTGCTGAAGAAAATCTCCTATTCCATAGATGAATTAAACATTCTACCATACACAATGTGAGAAGACCTCTACCATACATGATTGTGTTGATCAGCTGGGAAATCTGGAATATTCAATTCCAGCTGCAGCAGACAACAATTCTCTATGTGACTGTATCTACCAGCCCCACGAATCAGACATGGATTAGTTGGGATGCAATTTTCCAGAGGAAAGGCTGCTTCTGCAGACATTCATACACTAGGGTGGGGGCATTTTTATCTTCTCTCCTCTCAAGGCTGCACTATGGACATCACAGTATGGATTTAGCTGAGATAACCTCTCCAAAAAGAACATAGAAGATGTTTCAGCATAGTGGCACACAGCCATGGTTATCCAGTACTATTTGCTGTAATACTCTGAGCAATTTACTTTATTTTCTCAGAACAGTAAACAAGGGAAGCAAGAAATGTAGCTCATTCATAGATACTATCAATAACACCATGGTTTCCAATACCAGTCCTGATGGGAGCTGTCTCTCTCCTGAGCAGCAGGAGAGAGGAGAGTTTGCAGAGATGCTGCTGGACTCCCAGAGGCTGGGACAATGACAGGACAAGGGTGGTGGGTCCCTTGAAAGGGGGAGAAGATTGTCTGATCCTCCTGTGACAAATGGACCTGAGAGCTCCCTTTAGACCAAGTTCCCATGTGCACTCTGGAGGTGGAGAATCGTACATTTTATCAGACAATTGGGAAACATTTCAAACATACTTACTTTCTGCTTCTCATTCTACACAACCAGATGGGAATTTTAAAATTATATAGAATGAAAACTCTCAAGAAAAACACTCAATTGGTCGTTCCAGGAGGCATTGATGGGTTGAAAAGGATTATTTTACTCTGTTGAATGATTGAATAAAGGAGACTGTCTTTACTAAAGTCCCTGATGGATACTAAAGGGGATAGAACTAGTAATAGTTAGGTGAAAACTTCCCAAATACAAGGATGTGGTGTAAGCAACAAAAGAAGAGTGTATTAATGAAAAAATTAATGCAGCAATAGCTATCAGAATGAGACAGAAAATAAATAAATAGGTCTGTTGCAGCTAGCTACAGGTTCATTTATGAGAATAATGCCTTTAAGTACTGAACCAAAAGCATAGGTGTAATTCCTCTGAATATCAAATATTAAACATGCAGAACACATTCTAAGAGCGACAAGCATAGCAACAGAAAAGTGAAAGGAAGCAAATGAAATATAGGAAAATAATAATAATGCATCAATCAGTATTGACAGCAGAACTTTCTTATTTTAAAATTATGTAGCAATTTAGTCATGGAAGGATGATGTCAAATCTAAAGACTTTCCACATGAATCAGTAATCTTTAGCAAAAACCCAAACAAACCATAAAAATTAAAAAAAAAACCAAAAAAAACAAGAAAAGTCTGTTGTATTGTTAGAACAGTCTCCAGCTGGGTGAAAAGTTAATAAAGTGCCATGACAATTTAAATGCATTTCTCCTTATAAATAATTTATATATTTTCAGCATACTTAGTATTTCTGCCACTTAGGCCACATGTAGCTGAGTCTGTGTAAAAGCCTGTTATTATAATCCATGCTAGGTGAGATTATTTTTCCTTGATGAAAACATTTTGTGTTGCCACACAGATTTCCTTATCTTGTTAACTGGAGAAACAGTAAATGTGTGCACATATTTATTTCTCACTTGCTTTATAGCCTTCATCAACAAAAAAAAGGAATTTTCTTTGTTGAAGTGAATATATGAAAAGCAAATCCTTCAAGGCTTTTTTTAGCCCTGTCCAGATCAACTAGGACAATATTTTAACAACAGTTTGGCTACCCTATCTTATGGCCACTCTCACAGTTAGAAACTCAGTCCTATGTGACATGGAGAACAGCAGAAAAGTTGGTTTTGCACTGTGCAGTTTAGAAGAGCTGGTTTCTTCATTTGGATATGGAAGATCTCAGTCAGACAGCAATAAGCCTGCTTTACCTCACTGCACATAAGAAAGGCTCATCAGGACACAAGCAGCTAGAACAGCTTCTCTGCTGTTACACAGCACCCAGAGAAGCATGAAAGTTGGTAGGGCAGCTACTTTTAATCCAGCTTTGCAATCCATCCTCTGCTGTGCTCAAACGAGTCTATGATAAATTATTTACCACTGCAGTGACAGATGTATTCTGTCACACAGTGTGTGCCAGCCACATGAGATGGCTCAGAGATAAGACACCCGCCCTGCTCTGCTCAGATGGAGCTCACACAGCAGCCCCCCACTGTCCTGCACATCAGACTGGTGCTCAACATGCCCTCCCGAGTGCAATCTCCAGTGAACTCAAAACCCTGAGCTGTCAGGACGTGAAAGAGATGTGGCAGTTCTGACAGATCTAATGAAAAACCAGCGCAAGTGCCTTTTACGCTCAGCCCTCTGGAATGACCGGAAACTCAACTTTCAGCATGAAGAAGCAGAAATGCAGCTCATTTGCCATTATCCTTTACAAATGCAAAACTTTCTAAAGAAAGCTGTTGAAAGGATGGTCTATCAGAATTGGTTAAATATCACCTGCAGTGCAGTACTTTTCTTTCCCACCACAGGAATCTGTCATTTATGTGTCAGTCAGGTCAGCCATGTACTTCTCACAAAGGGCTCTCTTCATAGAGCCCATCATTTAAACCCAGACAACTGCAAGAAATTCTCACTAAGCTCATTAAGTTCCAAGAAATTCTCACTAAGTTCATTAAGTTCATCATAAAACACACTCCACTTCCTTGGAAACAAGAACTTCAAAGTTCATACCTTTCCCATTTCTACATTTGGTTGAAAGTCATCCTTTGTGAAAAGTAGTAGCTTAGTGCTGCTACAGGTTCTATGGCAAGAGTAGAGAAGGAGAGAGGTTTTCTGTCAGAAAAAGTCCATCACCCCCAGAGCACCTGTAATTAGTCAGTTCAATGCCATGACAGGTTTACTGCATGAGATTGTGTGCAGAAAAACTCCAGTATTTCTCACTTCCCTACCGACTGTCAATCCAGACAGTGGCTCATCACAGGTATCAATAATACTTGGTGAGTAAAATTCAGCATCTCTAGTGACAAAATCAAAGATAAATCTATCCTGAGTCAGGAGCTCTGGCTCTGCCTGGAGCTAAGGTCTTGCTAATACTGACTCGGAGTACATCTCCTCTTCAAGGATGAGCTCTCACTGACAGTCTGTCAGCACATCTAAGATCTAGTTGTGTGTTCTGCTTGTAAAGGAAAAAATACACTTGGAGACTGTCTCCAAAAGCTGTGGATTTGTGGCCTTGTGGTGAGAACTACTCAAGATCAAGAGAATGTCTACATTAGGTCTGTCAGTACTGGCTAGCTGGTCTGGGGTTGTTTCTGAAGATCATCAGCAGCAAATGCTCATGAATCAGTTTAACACCCAGGATAGGAGAGAAAATGCTTCATTAGGACCATCATAAGAGAGAAGATGGAGGCTTTTCTGACACTGATGCATTTAGAATAGGAGTTATTCTCATAAAATTATTTAACTTTGATTTTTCCTTTTTTCATATCTGAAACATTAGGCTTTTATTTTTAAATTCCAGAAGCACAAATCTTTATTTAATGATATTTGGCGGTTTTCCACCATAGCACTTCACAGTGCTTTAGAAACATTAACCACATTTTAAAGGTACAGAATAGCAGCTAAATAAAATGATTGATGTATTTATAGTCATGGGCAGTTGGGAAGCAGGAGAAAATGGGCATGTAACTGCAGTTCTTTATTCTGGGGTGAAGCAGAAATCTCACCTTCATAAAAACCTCAGCAAGCAAGATAAACAAAGCCAAAATCTTTAGAAGCACAGTGGGAATAAAGCAACATTTAAAATACAGTTCATTTAACCACGTAGACACATTTTGAGACATTAGAACTGATATTGCTTAACTTTGCTAATGACCCAAGTAGCAGGAGAGAAAGTACCCCAGGAGGCTCTGGAGCACATGCAATTGGAGGGGGAAATTCATGTGCTAGAGGGATGGATTGCCATCCAGAGAGCCCAGAGGAGCTGGGGACATGGGCCAACAGGAACCTGATGAAATCAAATTATGGGAATGCAGAATAGACCAGAACAATCCCACGCACCACTACAGGCTGAACTGCAAATTGTGGTTTGTAGAAAAAGATCTGGGGGCCTGGCAGACATCAAGCTGAACACGAGCCATCAATGTGCACTTGCAGAATAGAAGGCCAAACATATTTGGACTGCATTAGAAGGACTACTGCTAGCAGGTGATGGGGTGTGATACTTGCCCTCACTTCAGCACTGGTGATGCTGCATCCATAGCCCTGTGCTCAGTTTTGGGCTTCCCAGTCCAAGAGAGACCATGCTGTTGAGGAATGGATGGGTCAATATCCCATTCTTATTTCTGAAACAGACACTAGAAATGAAGACACTTGAAACAGCATGGAAAAATTTATTCAATTCCTCCCCTCTACATAAAGAAAAAAGTTACTATGTCACATAACGGAATTAATAGTCTAAGGTAGAAAGCATAGAAGAAAATGTAATTTTAACCAGTGTTCTCCAGAACCTCCTCTTTATGTTCTCTTCTGTTTCTCAGACTCAAGCTGCTATAGGAAAGTTTTGACAAACCAATGACTATCACACAACATTCTGCTTACAGAGAGGATGAATCATTTCCTCCAGCAGCTCATTCCGGATACATCTCAGAGGCAACAGCCTCCCACCACTGATACTTAATTAGGTCGGCTTGGGGCTGATTCTTTCATGAGAATGCACTGAGAGAGGCAGGAGCAGTACAGGGCCCTCAACAAGCTGAGAACAAGGCCCACAATTAGAGGAATGGCTTCTGTGCTGTCAGCCCTGCTGCATTCAGTTTGCTGCCAGACAGCCTGACTGACCCAGATTAATCATTGTACATGTGCATTCACACATGCACAGCCAGTGTGAATGTGCAGCAGCTGTCTGATGACCCTCTTTGGCAGATGGCATTAGCCCTCACAGGCTGATGCATTGCATTCCCATATTTTTTGAAACATATCGAAAAACATTCACCTAGATGTTGGTGAAGCTTGTCAGGTGCCATTCAGTACAGACACACATTGAAATTCACTGGGTTAAAATTGCTTGAACATCTATGACTTCTAAACAAGACCATGAAAACTGCTTCTGTGCTGAACATAATCCACAGTCGCTCGTTACAAAATACTTCAATATGCACAGTGTAGAGTTCCTATGTTTTCAAGACCCACTTCTGCAAATCTCAGTCAACATCATCTAACACCATATTTGCGACCTTTTGTAATAAAAATTTCCTTAACACAATTGATAAAGTTGAAGGGATGCCATTTGGTGCCAATTAATATGGACATTCCTTTCTTCCATGATTAAATCATTTCTACTGGTGTATAAGGCTTATGCTTGCCATTCATCCATACAGTGAAAACCTCACCTTGAATGGGACCTCAAGCTTGTGTTCCAACATCTTTAAAATAACCTTTCACACGGTGATTCATCAAGGCAATGTAACTTTCCAGATTTATTTGATCTGTATCTTTGGAGCAAACAGTTAAGCTGCCTGTCTCAGAAAGAAAATAAAGCACTTGAACTCTTGCCTTGGTCCTATTTTAGAGTTCTGTTTGCATGTTTGTTTTAGCATCTTCTGGGAACATTCTGTCTCCTCAAGGGCTATTCTACCAACATAGAAACACAATTTGATTGAGATTTTTTCCCATAGGCTTTGTCAACTTGATTTTGTCTTAAATATGCAAAACACAAGGATATAAATTATGCTTGGCATGATAAACATATATGGCCATAAATAGAAAATCTCAGCAACAGTTATACTGCCACTATATGTGAATACAGTATTCGGCTGCAAAATAGAATATCAGCCAGAGACTTTTATAGAAATGCTGAAAGATGACCAGTTTCTGCCTCACAAATAATTTTCTCCAAACTACCTAAATACCTAGAGACATAATAGCTAAGTGCAAGATCACATTTTTATAGACTTCTCACTTCTGTGTGTTTGAGTGATAATCATGCCTCATTGAACTCAATGGTATTTTGCCTTCTTAAATTACTGCTACAGGAAAGCAAAGGGAGCAGTTCTTTGGGTTTTGATAATCTGATCAATAGCCTGAAAGTCAATTTAAAGCAATTTCAGTGAGCTGTGGCATTATAGTCACATCAGAGTACTTGATAGCATGAAAAAATTTGTCTTTATTGACAAGAACACAGCAACCGTCTGCCAGAATTAAAATCATTGTTCTGCATGTGTTAACAAATTTGTCACATTGCAGAATAATGTAAAAACTCACTGTAGAGTGAGTCAGTTGCACAAACACGTGGGAGAAATCAATTTATTACCAAAGGCTTAAACTTCAGTCAAGAGGCTGCTTGTGACAACCAAAATGGGACAGAAGTACAATAGGATTGACTGGAGAATGGGGCAAGCCATAAAGTAAATAATTTTGGACCACTGTGGCATGTGTACATTGGATATTCTCAGCTGCCATCCTTGGGATAATCTCAGTTGTAGCCAGTCTGTCAATATGAGACGTTTGCTTTGCAGCTATGCCAGCCTTGGAGGCTGATCTTCTGCACCAGCCCAGAATGTCAATACTGCACTGACGCTACTGCAGTAGAAATTAAGGAGTTTTAGCCACTTGTTTTCTCATTGCTGAACAGCACTTACTAATGCTAATTCTGGGGCAATAAAAAAAAAAATTAAAAGGAGAAAACAGTTCGTAGAATCATAGAATCACAGAATATCCTGAATTGGAAGGGACTCATGGGGATTATCAAAGTCCAGCTCCTGGCCCTGCACAGGACAGCCACAAGAGTCACACCATGTGCCTGAGAGCACTGTCCAAATGTTTCTTGAACTCTGTCAGGCTGGTACTGTGGCCACTTCCCTGGGGAGCCTTTTCCAGTGCCCAACCACCCTCTGGGTGAAGAAGATTTTCCTGATGTCCAACCCAAACCTCTCCTGACACACCTTCAGGCCATTCCCTGGGGTCCTGTCACTGGTAACCACAGAGAAGAGATCAGTGCCTGCCCCTCCTCTTCCCAATTTGAGGATTTTGAAAACTGCAGTGAGGTCTGCCCTCAGTCTCATCTTCTCCAGGCTGACCAGACTAAGTGACCTCAGCTGCTCTTCATACAGCTTGTCCCCACGTTAGCCATTCCCTTTCTACTCTGGTGAAGGAACTGGCTGAAGCAAGCTCAGCACACAACATCTTCCTTTGGGCGACAAAGAATACTCATGTGTGAGGTAATGGTAGATCATGATGGGACAGAAAGCTATAGCATTTCACAGGTGACAAATTGCCTTTGAGACAAAGCCCAGGTGGCTCTCAGCTGGTGATCCTCTGGCTCACACAACATCACCAACCTCATCAGCATGGCATAGGAGGAGCCAAATGACAGCTATCCGTGGCAGTAACAATGGGTGGGGTGGCAGCGTACCCAAGGGAAAAACAACTTAGAGTAGCAGCTGCTATTTTAAGTTTTGGGGAAGAAGAAGAAAAAGGAGGTTTGAAGCATGAACAGCTCTTTTAAGCAGTCATCAAGATCTAAATATAGTAAAAATATGTAAAGTACAAGTAGCAAAAAATGAGCATCCCAGAATACAATGCATCTTAGGCCTGTATGAACAACAACAACAATAACAACATCCCAAATAATAAAAATCTATTTAGTAAATATATTTGTGTTAAGACATTTTGCTTTAAAAACAAATATCCTAGACATAGGAGAAATTCTGTGGTAAGAAATCTGTTGATACAACAACTTTGCGAAGTATTTAGATCCAGCACATGGGCTTAAATTTGGCTTACCAGCAAATAGGCTTGTCTTCCCTCCTGTTTCACTAGATAAGACAACATGGGTGAAAGACCCATGCTTCTTCACCTGCTTACTCTCTTGGTGGAAATAAACCAGTCACACTTCTCTTACCTTGGTAGGTCTGAGGACTGAAGCAGATAACAAAAACAGCTGTTCTCCATTCCTCTCTTCTCATAGTTTTTTTCCTAGCAGAACATCTAATTAAGTTTTGCTTGGATGCAGTTTAGGTGGTATTGAGTAAACAAACCCATATATTTACTAAAGCAAAAGAAAATTCCCATTGTCTGGCTGGATCCTACTGTGCTTAAACCACAGCCTGGAGCCACTGCTATATCCCATATATGACTGCAGGGAAATAGACATCTGAGGCCTGGTGGATGATGGAACTAACACTAAGTACCTGTACTTAGCCAAAAAACAGAATATACTGGAAAAGTAGATAAGAAAAATGGAGCCTTGTTGGACCTGAGAACTCACTAAAGGAAAGGTGACTTACATCATCACCAAAATTAGTTTCTGGTGGTTAATCCTGTGTTTATTAGGGCAGTTAATTCCAGTGTCTCTTTCATTAAACCAATAGCCCAGATGTTTTGAAAAAAAGCAGAAAAGCTCTGAAGCAGACAATAGAACATGCTCTAACTGACAGCCAGCAGTTTATTGCTAATACAGTGGGAAAGGCCTTTTCTAGAGCCAATACAACCATTCCACAATTTGGTATCTAGAAATCTGGCATTCTCATCAAGAAGAAGAAAGATTAACTAAAGAAAAAAAATCTGTTGCAGTGCAATAATATTTTATCTTAAAATCTGAGGTCTGTGTTTTCCCCCTTCAAAGTCTCATGTAGTTAAGTATTTTCCAGCATGAAGAGAAACAACAAAAAAACCCCCAAAAATCAGATAATTGTTACAATAAGAAAATAATAACGATTGAAAAATGGTGACTACTCTCTGAAAATTGTAAACTAAGTTTAATACAATCAAGGAGAAAAAGGTATAAGACAAGAATAACCAAGCTCCAGGCAAGACTCACAGAGGCAATTGATGTTCAGTTCACACCAAAATTAATGAAAACCATTTTAAAGCCACTTAATCAAAGAATTTTACCTTTTAACCCACAATGACATTTCTCCTAATTTAATAAAGGAGTTCTATTATAAAGTTCCTAATAAAAGATGCAACAAAATGCCATCATAAAATGATATTTGAAATACATCTGAAATAAAATGAAAAATAATTCTTCATGTTCTTCTCCATATGAGAACATTTGTTCCTATGAAGAAGTATTTCCAAGTCTCTTAACTGGATTCTAATTCTGGACTGGGGACAATATCATTACAACCCTGTCCCAAATACTATTAATTTTGGACAAAAAAAAATGAGGCTTTTGCTGTCACCACTTTTCTAGGGGGACATCCAAATAGAACATAAAACCTCATTTCAGTCAAACAAGATATTCTGAACCTTATTCAGCTCTACTAAACAAATACACACCCCTCCAGAATGTATGGGCTTCCTAAAACATTCAGAAAATTGAAGAGCAATGCAGCTGAATTATACCAAATGCAGCAGACTACACTGGATATTTTCATACTAAAGCCTTGACAGCTCTGATTATCCACCAAAGTTCTCTGTCTCTACTCCTACATCTTTTTCCAGCCTCAAGTGATTGCTCCCAGGTGTTCTTAAGCTTCCTTATCTTTCCATGTCTAACCATCCCTCGGTTCTCCTGCATCTTCTTGCAATGCTCTCCAAGCCACGTAGAACCCAACTTCCAATTGGGTGTTAGGAATCTTCAGAGTTAGCTGAATCCAACTCATGTGAAGCATTCAGTTGCCAAATGATTTTCTCTGTTAAACTGTGCAACAAGAAATCCCATTTTGGAAGCTGGTGTGTAAAGGTGCATTGATTTTCAAGTTCAGTGTTGTGAGTGACTGAGGGCTTAACAACTGTGTCTGATTATGGAGTTCTACTTCCCCACTTCAGCTTTTCTCAAGAAATTTACCAGGACTCCAGGCAGGTTTGTGTACATACAATTTTAAAAGCAGTTTTTGGGGAAAGGAGTAAACTGCAGCCAGTTCTGACAGCAGAACTTTCAAAATGCCTTTTCCCTCACTGATCTTTCTGTTAATTTGCCAAGGAACTTTAAAAAAATATAAATTTATGAAGTATGTTCAATGCCAGAGTCCAAAATTTTAAGACCTCAGTCATGAGATTAAAAATAGTTAAAAGCAACAGGACGAACTAATAGATCTTTTTGTTACTACTGTAGCTTTTGTTAGTATTCAGCTTTCAAGGTCTCCAGTAGTTTGATTCCAGCTGGGAGGACATTTGTCTATAGCACAGAGAAGCTGAAATGTGTCGCATCTTTTTTAAAATATCTGATATTCTCACTGAATCAACAAAAATCGGTTAATAAGGAAAATTGGTTAATAAGGAAAAAATCAACAAAAATTGGTTAAGAAGGAAAAAAATATACACCACAAACCAGGTCGGAAAATGGGAATTGTGGCAGTACTAATGCCATTTCTCCCATCCTTCCCAGAAAGACACAGAAACACTGACAGTGAAAAGACAAAAGGAAAGAACCAAAAGCTGCAAAGAGTTGCTCGTTTTTAATTCCTCTGCAAGTTACACCTGCCAGAGCAAAAATGTCCCAAAGACTTGATTTGGTACCAAAGTGCAAGCTTTTGGCACTTATGTTTTTTTTATGGCACTCCTCTGAGTAGCAAGGCAACCTCCCTTGAGATGTAGGAGGCTTTGAGCTGGTTTTTCTGGGCTTACAGAGGAACAGCCATTGTCAGGGTGTCAGCCTGAGCAGAGTCACCCAGCAGCCTCACAACCACCTGCCCTTGGAATGCTGAGAGCAATCCAATATCCCAGCCATGCGACCTCATTAAAAGCATCCAGGGATTCCTCTCCATGTTTGTGTGCTGACTACCTGTGCCAGCAGCAGGTATTGTGTCTAATCCTCAGAACTAATGAGGTCTGTCTCCAGATCCAAGGCAGGCTCATCATTCTCAGTCTTCCCGAGCTGACAAATCTCCCAGGGACGGAGCATGCTGGAATAACTAACTGAGGTGCTAAACATTACTATAGCAACTGGGGAAAAACAGAGGCTCAGAATATAACTCAGCTACATTTTCTTCTTCTTTTATCATTCATACTCAATCTTTAGACAACTGTAGCACGGTCCTTTGGCATTATAAACCTTCCTATTTATTACAAATAAAGTAAAACCAGTGTTACTCAACATGATTACATTTCCTTCCCTGGAGATTCCCCTTGCACATTCATTGACAGGCTAGCTCCCTTTCTGTGTCAAAAGAGAAAATTAAACCTTTCTGGCCTAAAGTGAACTGAAGAAGAGTAGGAAGCAGCATGACAGAGTTTATGATGAAAACATTATTTCAGTGTAAATCATATAGCTTCTTTTTTAAAATGAAGTGTTACACAGTTTTTACTGTAACTCTCATCTCATTGTAAGAGCCATGAGGGAGATCTGAATGCCGATTTTTTCTGGTTTCCAGCTTTAGTATTTCCCTGGTAGGTGTTTGAAAGAGCACAGGATATGGAGTTTCACTTGACAGCATGACAATTTTTGCATGTTAAAGCCCCAATAATTTTTTCTTCTTTCATTCTTTTATCCATTTAAATGTACAATGTTCAATGAAGATAATTTAGTCTTTTAAACAGTGTGTAAAGGGTACTCCAATACCTGGATTCCAAAACTGCCTGGGACTAGGGACTAGACTCTAAATTTCCCCTTTATGTGACAAAGATTATGCCAAAAACATAGCACTATCTGTCTGAAGAAAAACATCTCCCTTTTCTCCATTATTACTGTGTGGGTTTCAGGTCTGCCTTCCACTCACTGCTCTGGCAATTCCCTCTAGCTTCATAACACTCTGCTGAACTTTGCCATAAAAAAGCCAGAAAGAAAATTCATTTGCTTTCCAAAAATATGAGTTACATCCTTTATTTTTTCTGTTGGCCTTCAGATCTCAGTAGAAGACGGTGATGTAAATTCCACATGTGTGCCCTGCAATGACTTCTTATGTTAAAAAAAACCTTTTAAGGTTGTTATTATTAACTCCATATATAGAGAATGTTTCATGGAGGTGAGTGTATTTATCTCAGATGGCCTTTGATGAAATAATTCCCTTTTTATCATGCATTTTATCTGAGATTTGGGAGGGTTCTAATAATCTTCAGACACCTCAGATTAAATGCATATTCTAAAGAGATTTTGAAACTTTATATTTAAAATTAATAATCTTGTACTCTCATATTTGGAGTAATCAGAATTTGCTTCACTGCACAGATTTTTCTTTTCACTTTTGTTTAAGGTAGTCCTTTTAATATTAATCCTAAAAATGTCCTACATCACGTAAGAGTTCTCATAACTGAATAATCGATTTGTTAAACTGAGCCAAACACAATGAAGGCTTTGATGTGCATAAATTTTTATTATTTTTAATAAATAACTGGCAAGATATGACTAATTTATTTAATAAAAACAATGCTATAATTCATATTCATTGGCTACAATATAAATCTGGGGAAAACAATATAATGGGTTCAGGAAAATTTTGAAAAAATCTTCGCAACTGGAAATGGATCATAAAAACTAATATACCTTGACTATTTGTAAAAAACTTCTGAATTTTTCTGTTTTAAAAGCATGTGTGTGGTATGTGTCAGGTAAAACTAATTCATATAGCAATAAGGATAACTGAGGTATTACTTGGAAGAACTCTGAGCCTGCCTTCATAATCTAGTTGCTTCATCATCTGCATTTTTGAGAGTAAATTTACATTTCAAATCACTGAAAACATTCACTGTTTATAAGTAAATACAGTATAATCAGCGAGAGAGAAAAATTTATGAGGATAACTGCAGAAGCAATAACAAAAGAAAATGCCACATGAAGAGAGAGACAGAGAGGCCTGGAAATATCAATCTACACTGTTTCTCTTCCCCGTGCCCTGCTGCTCACCTCAGCTCATCCACATGCTCTGGGAAACAGAGAGAGTTAACATGACTCGCCTGGAGCAGGGTCCATGTGGACAGGCCAGCCTGCTACGTGCATGCCTGATTACCCAGGAGGTTGTTATGAAAGAGGAATACAATGACTGAGCTCTGCCTTCCTTGGAGGAGTCATAAATTTCTCCTTTATCCTGATATTTGTTTCCATTAGACTAGTAGGAAAGCATCTTTGAGTACTCCACAATTTTTCAAAGCCAGTTAAAACTATCCAACATCAAAAATAATGGGGAGAAGGGACTTGGCAAAGGGATCAATACGAAAGTTATAGAAAAGCCTTTTTTAAATTTATTTTTTTAATAGAAATTCAGGTCTATAAGGATTAAAAGTTGAAGCATTCATGCTCTGTTTCATTATTAGTAGTTATTTACCCATCCCAAATGCAGAAAAATGAGATGTTGATTAATTTCTAAAGTAAACAAGTTTTTAACAGCTCATACATTGAGCCCTGACTTGCAGTGAGCTCTGAGTCTGTTGCCAGCCCCACGGGACTCAGTGGGGTTGAAAAGTCTTGGATAGAAATGTGGAGCTGCCTTCCTAGGTTGTTTTAATGACAATATTTACTCAGCCAATATTTCTTTGGTAGCTCAGCACCTCATAAACTGCAAGTTCTGTATTTTTATCTCTGTGAAGCACAGAGGCTCCTAGTTTACACATAAGATACTTGTTAAAGTTACCTCCACCAAGGGAGATGGCTGAACAATCTTTCAGCATTTTGCAGTAAATTTTCAGATGTCAGGTGCCTAAAGAGACACGATTCTTCAGCAGGTCCTTGATTTCTTTGTTCTGCAAAGCTGAGCAATTTAAGTGCCCACACTGGGTAGGTACCCCACCTTGTCTCCATGTGCCACTCCAGGAAGAAACACACCTCCAAACCCACTGTGCTGTATCTGTCTGCTCCACATTGACACCTTGGTAACCAAGGCCATCTCCACTGGCACTTGGCACCTATGTTTATGTGTCCATGTCCCACCATAGGTGGGGGAATTCACAAGAACCGGTAATTTCTGCATAGGTGAGATTAAAACATATTTTTAAAAAATGAAATCCCAAATAGGGAGTAGTACTGAGGGACTCAAAATTTATAAAATTTTATAGGGTTTGGGCATGAAGTGGGCATGTTTCACCCAGTGTTCACCAGGAAGATACTGCCCACACTGAGAGCTGTAGACATGGTGAATTTTTAAGACTTTGCTGTATCACTGACAAACTAAGAAAGATCTGTAACTTGAGACAAAATTACTTGATTTGTCATAAAGAACATCAGGAGGAAAGGAAGAAATTGGACCTCTCTCTTCAGTCACCTAAAGCCCTGGCCCATCCAACCTTACAGCACACTAGCCTGGAAAACAGTATCCTAGCAATACCAACCCAATCCCTACTTGCTTGACTCTTTATTTTGATTTTATATTTCTTGTATTGGAAATGATTCTCAGAGAAGTCTAACTATATTAAAGAGGTTTAAAGAGAACAAAAGGGATACAGATTTTTCTGGGAAGTGAAAGACAAAGCTTGAAAAGAAGATTGGAGGAGGTTAAATGGGAGTCATTTTTTGCAATTGGGAAGTACTGCTCAAGAAAGGTCTTGCTTCCTTCAGTCATTGTACCAGAGCTGATGAGTGCTAAATGCACTGGCACTGCAGAATGATTGGTAAAAGAATTGAAAAGCAAAATAAATGGCAGCCCTTACTTTCCCTAATTAAAACAGTTTAGTTACAGCAATTTACTGCCACGATTAATGCAGCAGCAGCCAGGCAGATGTGATCTATTAATTAGTTCTGCTTTTGCCAAAAGGAATTAATTCAGGACAACAACTGGATTTTATAAAATCTTCTTTGCATCTAAACATCTACATCTAAATCCTCACAACTTTATGACATTTTTTGCATTCTTTTTCTGTATGTTTTATTACCAGAGCATATTCTGTGCTTCAAGGTATTTATAAATATGCATTCCTTTTTCTGTGTCCTCTATTGAGAGCACAGTTCCACTGTAAGGCTTTGTCTAGATCACAGTGGCAATTATTTCAATCTCAGCAAGAGCAGGAAAAATCAAGAATGTTAAGGTTTAAATGGCACTGGACCTCCATCTAGTGAGAAGAAGAATAGTGCATGTTTTTATGTTAAAAGATTTTCATGAGGGGAATTCTGCTTAGCTGCCAGAAGAGGTGTAGATACATTTGCATAAAATACAAAGGAAAATGTTATATATTATGCAAAAACCTTTACATAATCCATAATTTCAGTTTAAGTGTCAGTGATTGCTCACAGATCTTAGTAATGGAAGAAGACATTGATAAAAACCTGCTCACACATGTGAGAGCTGATCTTGCATTGCAATGCCATGCTCCACTGTCTATCCAGTTTAAAGACTGAAAAGGCCTCTCAAGCCCCTATTCTGAGGTGGGGAGGTGTTACCACCCCATTGCATGGATGAAACACAGCAAACAAGGGCTAGATTTTACAGGTTTGAAGATAAGCACCTGCTGATCTCTCCAGATATGCCTAAGTCAGAATTGGGCCTGACAATTCAGGTGTCAAGTGCCCGACTCCTCCTAAGCATCATGGCAGATGTCTGTCTGCACCTTTTGCCACATAAATGCCTGTAAAACTTGTCCTGAGGTGCCAGACTGATGCTCTGCTCTTCTTCCCATCTGGAGGGGGGCAGAACTGCAGAGTTAGTATTTGCTCACTGATACACCTCCAGTAATGACAGTTCCACAGGGGGTTGCACCAAGGAAACCTTCCCAGCATGACTCATGACATCACTGTAAAAATTCAATCATTTGATTTCATAGCCTGGAACTCACTTCACTTTAAAAAATTTCGATGTCATCATAAAATCTAAGGCAAGACACAAGCCAGTGTTCAAAGCAATGCTCAGTTCTAGTTTTAAAGGTGGTACTACTACACAAATAGGAGCTCTGCATAAAGCTAAAGTAAACCCCAGGTAAGGTCTATAAAGAGAAAAACAACTAATTCCTCAAAAAACCCACCCAAAACAAACCAAAAAACCCCATCAAACAAGCCAACCAACCAAGCAACCAATCAAACAAACAAAATAATAAAAAACCAACAAAAAAGACAGCACATATCATTGGAGAGTGTTCATGACTTGCAAATTATAGAACACTGAGATATGCTTATCCAGACTGAAACTCTCTAAATATAAAGAGACATTCAATGAATTACATCTAGACATCTAGACAGTTACCAAGGCAGCTTAAAATACCTTTTAATGTGTTGAGCTGTTAAATTGCAGGATCTGTATTTGGCACACAAATCTAAGTCTCCAGCTTAGCTCACATGGACGTCTATTGCAAAATCCTGTCTAATAACTGTGTCCCTTTTTTTTCTGCATTAGCAAATGGGAGTCTGAGAAATTAGACATTGGTTCTGTTTATTAAGATGCTCTAGACTGTTTTTAAGAGGACTGGGAAATTCGTTTTCCTTTTTCTGTGGAATTACCTCAGGGTACCAAGAGAGTATTGACTTTCTATTAATCCTGTCTTATAACCTTACAACAGAATAAATGTATCTATTCAAAGAAAATGTACATCAGCTATTTAAATCCATGTCTTAAACCATATAAAGAAGGTTAGTTTAAACAGCAAAGAAGACCATGTCTGGGAGGGATGACCAAGAATATTAGAGGAGTTTATAAAAATTCAGACAGACTGGAATGGTTTCTCTGCAGCTGTAATTATAAACATACCTTAAAGAACTCTAATAAATTGCTATTGGTAATCAGGGAAATCTATAAATCATTTGAAATATGTTCCTCAAACAATGTATCATTCGGGAAATAGAAGATGAGGAATTATTGTAGAAATGAGAAGTAAAGGAGGAAAATCTGCTAAATTTCTCTTGAACATCGTATATAGTTTTTGTCACTTCATCTTGAAGATAACAGGCAAGGGTAGATGAAAGGATGACTGAAACGATGGAAGATAGGAAATAGTTTCCTAAGAGCTTTGGAATAGATTCCTGACAAGGAAATACTGACAAAATTAGGAAAGTTTTATTGAAAGGACACAACTGATATAGGATACAAACAGATCTACCCAACACAGTGCCAATAGAAAAGGGAAACATTATTCAGGATCATGGAAGCTTGGCCCCACCTTTGCTCCCTCCTTCTCTTGTGCCAGTTTTGCATTGGAGGAAAACCTTCCTGTGTCCTTGGGGGTCACAGGTGCCTGGGCAAGGAATCCACTCAGTGGGTTCTTCTTATGAGGGCCTTACAGCAGGATGAACCTTTAACAGGAGGGACATTGAACAAAGCCAAGGTTCCAGGCTGTGTACCAAAGGGCAAGGCTTTACTGGGGCTTGGCCAGACTCAGCACATCCCCCAGACTATAGCTGGATTTCCTCCTCTGTGCTCTCACTATACTGCCACCTGGCTTTAGACTGTGCTCATTTTATAAGCCCTGAAAGTGCTTTTCCAGGGCAATGGTTTGTTCTGCCTCACCCTTGTCTTCCCAAAAAGAAATACAGTCCAGGTGCAATTCATTACTTCCTAGTTAGTATAATTTTCCATTTTGAAGACAATTATTACAAGAAAAAGATGTAAAATCTTAGTTTTGGAAGAAAACAAGGTGGCACTTTTCTTTATAACTCCCTAAAGTTTCTTTGCTTATCTCGGGACCTCAAGAGATTTTGCAACCCTGCTGAATTTCAAGTGCAAAACCCAACCACACAGGATAAATAATACAGATTCAGCCAACTTTATTCAATTTCTTCAGGTGTTAAAATGTCAAGAATTTATAAAACATGCCAGAGAATTTTATATAATTTCCTTATGTACAATAAAAAGAAATATGTGTGTCTGTGTCATTAAAATTGCCTCTGATGAAATAGTGACAGTAGGATGAAAAGCTATTTAATGAATATTGAGCTTTGCTGCATGCAAACTGGACATAGGAATGCATAAACAAATGTCAGATGCATCATTAATGGCATGGCATTTTTTCTTCCTCATTCCTAACTCCCTGAATATTGTGAAGCCCACATAATCCTTAAGAAACTTCCTGTATGGCTGTCAGCCACAGACTTGACACCTCACTCAGAATAAAAATATCAAGGCAGTGTGCTTCTTTTAGTTGAAAAGAGTCTCTTTATTAGCAGGAGATTTGCACTACCAGATGCCATTTATATCTTCCCTTCTTCCCTATCATAATTTAAAACATTACTTTTCAAGTCTGCACAGAGGTAATGGATAGAGAACAGCTTATTAACTGGCATAACACAAAAGAAATCCAGGACTAGAAATGAAACAGAATGGTTGCAAGAACACAAAAACTGTGTTCATGAAACCACTGATTTCCTGAGGCTCATTGCACCTTGCTGTCATTCGCTTTCAAATGCCTTAGCTTGTCTGCAAACATCACTACTTGCACATAGTACACTTACTAGAAGAAAAATGTGCTAAATTCTGAGGGCTTTGTGTCAAAAAATCCATCCAAACTTCCTATTGAAACTCGAAAGACTATAATAACTTCATTTGGATAAGGTATCTGAAATATGGCCATAAGATTACAAGGTTCTGCAGCCACATGTACAGGTGCCTTCCTCTAGGTACATTTGGTATTCTTAGTTATCTCATTGCTTTGTTATCTTGTGAGAAAGTAAGGAAGGATTGTGCAATCATACTCACACAAAAAAACCTCACACAGTACACATTGGTGTGTATATATCCTAGTTATTCTCTGGTTTTTGCCCATATTTCGTACAGCTGTCATAATTCATTACTTAAATTCAAAATGAAGTAAATTATTATTCCTTTGTTCTGGTCTGCATATTTATTTGTTTGAATTTATTTTATGTAAATGTATTATAACACTCTGCAGTTATAATTTAATTTTAAATTTAAATTCCCCAAATATTATGCATGTGTGGTTTTACTTAAGAGATAAAAAGGGGAGGGGATGTTCTGAATATACTATTACTTTGTTCCCAGCACATGCAGTAACTTTTTGTCATTTTAATTTCTTATGTTTTTAAATTCCTCACTACATTTCTTTTTGTCCAGTTCAGAAAAGCCACTCAGATACAGCAGGCTCAGGTGTGATTCTTCACAACTATTTTTAGGATGCCCTTGCACTAAGATTTATACCATTCTCTGGAGGCGTCTGTCTCTCTACACTGATTAAATTGGCAGGCTGTGTGATTAAGCTTCTAATTCAGGCTTCTCGATGCTGGGTTTAGGCACAGAATGTTCTCAAGGGTCCTGGCCACATCACCTGCATATCTGGCATCATTAGGAAAAGCACTTCCCTTCTTACAAAAAATCTTCACTGCACAGACAGTGACAATTTATTAAGTCCTTGGCCACGGGAACAGCAAAATTCAACAGGGCCTGCCTTCATGAGAAGACTTTGGCCAATTCACATGGATATCTCAAGCCAGCTGCCTATGATTTTCTAAGTCCCAGATCAGCATTTCAACTCACGACTTGAGCTCAGCTGATGAAGACTGCATATGTGAAGAGTGAACATGTGCAAAGCCCACCATGCAATGTGGAGCTCCCGTTCAGGCATTATGAGTCAAGAGGACGCCACTGTCAGTGCTGCCAGGAGCTGGTTTCTGGTCCTGTTCCCTCTTTTTATCCCAGATCTAGCCATAAGACTCATCCATCATTTTTCTCAGTTTTATTCTTCATAACTGAGATATGTCATGTATTTTCATCCTGAATTTCTTAGATGATTGTCAAAAATCACAGAACTTTATAATTTAGATAGGGATGGAGAATTTTAAATATTTCTCTATTTCAAACATGAAAACAAAAACATTTCTGGCCCCTTGATTCTTAACCATCCATTGATAGTATCACCTAATGTTTTAGGTTTGAAAAAACTTCTTAGATTATTGAATCTAACATTAACCCAGCACTCCCATATTCACCAATAAACAATGTCCCTAAGTCAATGTCTTTTTAATATCTCCAGGGGTGGTGACTCAACCATTTCTCTGAGCAGCCTGTTCCAAGTGCTTGACAACCCCTTTTATGAAGAAATTTTACCTGATATCCAGTCTACACCTCCCCAGGAGCAACTTGAGATGGTTTCCTCATGTCCTATTGCTTGTTACCTGAACAATAAGGTCTCTCCTGAGCCTTTTTCCCCTTGGCTACTCCTCAAAAGATTTCTGCTCCAGACCCTTCACCAGCTCTGTTGCCTTTCTCCCAGCTCAGAGGGGCTGGATACCCAAAGAACAAGTGGTCTTGCTGTTAAAGACTGAGGCAAAGAAAACATTAAGTATCTCAACATTTTCATCATCCTTTGACACTACATTTCCCCCCACACCCAAAAAAGGGTGGAGGGTCTCCTTAAGCCGCAATGTGTTGCTGATTTATTTATAGAAACCCTTCTTATTGTGTTGTACAGCAGTGGCCAGATTAAATTCTAGTTTGGCTTTTCTCCCTGCATAACCTCACCTCATGCTTGTAGTCCTCCTGAGTTCCTGCCCCATCTTTAAGAGGCCATAAACTCTTGGTTTTTCCCCCTAAGCTTCAGATGAAGCTCTGTTCAGCCAGGCTGGTCACCCCTGCTGGCTCATCTTTCAGCACATGTGAAGGGCTGCTCCTGTGCTTTTAAGATATCCTTCCTGAAGAACATCCAGTCTTCCTGAACTCCTTTGCCTTTCAGGACTATCTTCTGACCCTGTCAGCCAGGTTCGTGAGGACATGCCTGCCCCACAGTTCAGATGGCACCCTGAACTGAACCAGTTCAGTTCCTTATTTCTCTGAGGGTTGAAAATGACCATTTTGTGACCTCTGTGCCCAGCATCACCCACCAGTCCTTCTCTGATCATGAACACCAGGTCCAGCAAGGAGCCTTCCCTTCCCCACAAGAAAAAGGCTAGTGATTGTGAGACTTCTTCCAGCTGCATACAGAATAGTTCTTCTACATTTACATCCTGTTTGTGTGGACCCTAATAGACTCCCACCATGATATCTGCCCTGCTGGCCGTCTCCCTGATTCTTACCCTTAAGAACACAACCCTATCGTCACCATCATGGTGGACTCCCATGAAATCCTTTCTTGGTGGAAGAAACCCTGCTGCCCTGGGCAGGGATACCTTCCACTGGACCAGCTTGCCCAGAGCTCCATACAATCTGGCCTTGAACACTTCCAGGTATGAGGTATCCACAGCTTCCCTGAGCAACCTGTTCCAGTGCCTCACCACTCTCACAGTAAGGAATTTATTCATATTTCTAATCTAAACTCACCCTCCTTCGTTTTAAAGCTGTTATGCCTTGTCCTATCACTACATGCCCTTGTAAAAGTCTCTCTCCAGCCTTTCTGTAAGCCCCCTTAGGTACCGGAATATGCTATAAGATCTCCCCAGAGCCTGCTCTTCTCCAGGCTGAACAATCCCAACTCTCTGAGCCTGTCCTCATAGGAGAGATGCTGCAGACCTCTGATCACCTTTGGGGCCCTCCTCTAGACTTGCTCCAGCATTTTCATATCCTTCTTAATGGTTAATTTTTGTCATCTGCTACTTCCCCCAAGACCTGATGGGTGCATCTCGTAAGTCCCATGGGCTTTTGCACCTCCAGGTTCCTTAGATGATCTCAAATCTGACTTTCCCCTAAATCAGGCAGTTCTTCATTCTCCCAGTCCCTGACTTTGCCTTCTGTGACTCAGGTGGTGTGGCTGAAGCACTTGTTGGTGAAGACTGAGGCAAAAACATTGCTGAGTACCTCAGCCTTCTCTGCATCCCAGGTAACCAGTTCTCCTCTTTCCTTACAGAGAGGGCTCAAATTTTCCCTGGTCTTCTTTTTATCATTGACATACCTATAGAAGCTTTTTCTTGTTGCCTTTGATGGCCCTGGCCAGGATTACTTCTATTACAGTTTTAGCTTTCCTGACCTGATCCTTGTCTGCTCAGAGAGTTTCTCTATATTCCTCCCAAGCTGCCTTTCCTTGCTTCCATCCTCTGTGGGCTTCCTTTTAGTGTTTGAGTTTGTCCAGAAGCATCTTGTTCTTCTCTTTGGGAGGCATCTTCAGGATGTATCAATCCTGAGCTTGGAGGAGGTGACCCTTATTTATCAGATTTCTTGGACTCTTCTTCTTCCAGGGTTTCTCTATCAAGCACATCCCTGAAGAGGCCAAAGTCTACACATATTAGAAGTGAAAATGAGGCCACTGTATGCTTATCCTCTTTATTTTTAAAAGTATGAATCTGGGAAATAAGATGCTTTTTAGAGAGAAAGGCAACATTTTTCTTCCAAGTGGTTCTCTTTAAATGTGTCTTTGTTTGGTGTGTGGGATGGGGTTGTGTTGTAACCATTACACAGTAAGAAATGAGAAGAGAAAGTTCATTAAATGAGCAGAGAAAATAAACATCAGTCAGACCAGCTTGATCTATTTCAATTTAGTATTAGAGGTCCACAGAAACGAGTGCCTCAGGAAAGTAAATATGTGGATTTCTCTGGCAGAAAGAACAGTTGCAAACTGTAACAAATGTAATGAGAAAAATGAGAAAAAAAAATTAGTCACATGGTGAGTTTGAATGAATCACACACAACTGTACACAGTGTGTTCATAGCCAGGAAAGGCATTTTTCTTAATATAGCCCCTTGCTGACTCCTTTAAACGCTGTTATTATTTCTGCAACTCAAAGGTAAAAAAATCTAGCACAAATTGAAAATGCCTATATCATTCTCCTCCTCCATCCGAGTTTAAAGTTATCTAAATTTTGATAATTTTTAGATTTACATTATGTTCGATTACAGCATGTTTTGGAAACTAAAGCCTTAGGATAAAACAAATGACTGTGATGGTTAAAAAAGCCTTAAAATAATAAACGCAGCTCATGCTGGAACACAGATTCAGCCCTGCAACAGTGAGAAAGCAAATCAAATAATCACTTTGGATTCCCAGAAGATCAGGACTCCCCAGCAGCTGCATTTTTGGTTTCTTAATGGACACCAACAGATAGAAAAAAGCTGAAGAGAGCAGGCTTGCTTTCTCTGCACACTGAATTATTTCCTTCTTATGCCTTTTTGTCTATCTATAGCTTACAGCTCTATTTATTCAAAATGATTAGGGCTTTCTGTGAAACAGAAACTTGGAGGAACACAGAAGGCCATGCACATTCTTGCTGATAGAGTCACCTGTTGTCTTGCCACATTCTCCATTTATTTACTACTGACATGTCACATGGCACCTAGATTTCTTCTTTTCACTTTTGATGTAGCAAGGTAACAAAATGACAAAAGCTGTCTGCCCAATTTTGTGACCTTTCTCTAGTGACATTTGTCCTGCCTTTACCAAAAATCATCACGATTTTACTCCCTGACACTCGCTCAGCCATTCAAGGGAGGTGATGGTGCCATGGGCTTCCAGACATGGAAGATGGTTTTGGGTCAAGTGCACACTCAGAAAGGCATGAGAGGGGAGCAAGGCAGAATATTCATATTGAAGTTACTTCACAGTGGCAAATCAACTGAGCCCCTGGCTTATCTCCCGAAGCAACTTGGCTCTGCAAGAGATTAATTTTCTCTGCAGGACTTTTGGCAATGTTGCTATAGCCTGCTGAGACACTCTGGACTGCCAAAATCCACCCTAGTAAGGGTCTCCAATATGCTGGCATTTCTAGGTCAAGTCGGTTCTGAGATAAGATTTTTATAGAATATACCATAAGGCAATTCAAAAAATGAAGCACCCTCATTTTTATAGGGCCTTCTCTGCAACATAGGCATTGTCTAATTATGTTGAAACTTTCCCAGAAAAAAATGTACCTCTGGCCACAGCTTCACTCTACCTGGCAATTTTAGACAGAAAATACTTTAAAAAAAGAACAAGAAAAGTGGTAATCATTTGTTGATTGGATGAAGATAAAGCAGCCAGAATTAGACTTAGAACAGAAGGCAATTCCCATTTTATCTTTGGATTTACTTTTCAGCATTTGTAATTTCACCTGTTCTCATTTTGCGGGAATACAAGAGGAAAAAAAGACAGGGCTGGAGATAAGCTGAAGGAGGCCATGGGCACATGTCTCTGACTTTCAGGAGCACCCAGGGGAAATTCATATAACTACTTCAGTGGCCTTTTGCCACAATCACTGTCTTCTGCTTCTCTGAGAAGTTGGATGAACCAAGGCACATATTTAAGAGATTTTCCCAATTGCTTTCAAACTTTGACTAACCCTTTAGACAGGTCATCTATCTATCAGACTTCTTCCATGAAGAAGCAATGTTAGTTTTTCTTTTCAATCACAAAGGTCTTAATTCAGTGTTTCTAAATGGTTTTGGGAAGATATGTGATCCTTTGGTTTCTAATGAAACCAGTTAACTGTGTGGACTGAAAGAGCAAGTACCCTTTTTTGGGGGTAAACCTTGTTAATAATACTTGCAGTGGGAAGTATTAGGCTGCCTTAGTCAGCATCAACATTTTATTTCAGAAATTCTGTTACATGATCTGTCAGATTATATTCACTGTTTGAGATTTTTTTAGGAAGAAACACTCAAATTAGATTTGGAAATATTGCAAAGCAATGAGATGTGCTAGAGAAAGACCCAGCAAGCCTCCTTTTAGGATCTAAACGACAGCCAGAACAGAGGTGTGCGCGTGCTCTTTGGGCAGGTGGCTACTACCAGCCCATATAACACACCACATCTGACCTCTTCTCATTCTCTTTTCAGTGGGATCTTTTCTTTTATTTTTTTCCTTGGCTCTGTTCTGGCTGTCATTTAGATCCTAAAAGGAGGCTTCAGCGCCCAAAGAGCTTGAGCTGGCTCCAGCAAGCTTCATAGTTCCGCACATGCTTGGTTTCAGCTACCTGCTACTGGGGGAGAGCCATTTCTTCTCCAGTACTATACCAGTTGCCAAGAAAAAACCCATCAAGAACACTTTTTTTTTCCTGCTCAGAAAGTGTCTGAAAAGGAGCATGAAGGTACATCTTAGATAAATTGAAGCGGGGCACACTAAGACAGAGTGACAAAGGAGATTTAAGTAGTAAAAAAAATAATAGCTCCCATCTTGAGGGCTAGGATTACATTTCCTGTTCTGAGTTTGGACACTACTCTCCCACTGAAACCACTCAAGGAGTCTGACAGGAAATCTGCTTGTCTAAGATACAAGACCATAGAATATTAAAGATTGTAAGGGACATTAATGGTCACCTTGTTCAAACCCCCTTTAGAACAGGTTGCTCCAGGTCTTATCCAACTTGGCCTTGAACACTGCCAGCTATGGAACATTCACACCCTCCTCAGGCAACCTGTTCCACCCTCAAAAATTTATTCCTAATATCTAGCCTAAATTTCCCCTCTTTCTGTTTGTACCCATTACTCCTTGTCATATCCCTACAGTTTCTAGTGCAGAGTCCCTCTCCAGCTTCCCTGTTGGCCCCTTCAGATACTGCAAGGTGGCCATGAGGTCTCCACACAACCTTTTCTTCTCCAGGCTGAACCTTCTCAGCCTGTCTTTGTAGGGAAGGCACTCCAGTCCTCTTAGAGATTTTGTGGCCTCCTCTGGACTTGCTCCAACTCTTCCATGTCTTTCTCATCCTGAGGACACCAGAACTGTACGCAGAATTCCAGGTGGGATCTCGTGAGAGCAGAGTGAAGGGGGAGGATCATCTCCCTCGTGCTGCTGCACGTTTCTTTGGATGCAGCCCAGAATCCAGTTGACTTTCTGGGCTGCAAGCTTACAATGCTAGCTTATGTCAAGGGGTTTTTTTTAAAGATCCCCATAAAATTTTAATTATAGAGCCAAGTTTTGGCCACTCTAGTGCTTCTGGATGCCACCAAAGTTCCCTCTTCTAGCCAGACCTGAAACTGATATAAGGCAACAGCAAGGGATATTTTAGATGCTTGTTTCCACCAGCACAGACAGACTTCTGCTGTGACCCAAACTATAAAGTCCTGAAAGGACATTTCTGTGGCTATATGTGGCAGTCAGGGAGCAAAGAAGTGAAGAGGCTGGCTCTGCCCCAGGATATCATTGGCAGTGATAACAGTCATTATTGATTCTGGAGACAAGGACAAGATTCTTACCTTCACCTTGCCCTTGGGTGATGCAGACAATGGACACTCACCAGATAGTGGCCCCACTGGTGCTGGCTCTGTGGTGTTCAATGTAATGTTCAGGCCATCCAGAAATCCAAAAGGAAAGTCAATCAAATGTCAGATAAGCATCCAAATGCATTTTCTATCCAGACAGAGAACATGGAGACCCCCTATTTTTACAGCAGGGAACCAGGAGAAAAGGACAGAGTAGTATGTGTCACATCACAAGCTGATAGCCTGGCTTTATTGGTGTCACTGCACTAGAAGGAAGAGATTGTGGGTCTGGCACTGAAAAAGATGGGGTTCATATTTGGCCAAAAGATGTTAGTGCTCATAAGCAAGCTGATCCTGCTGTTTCTGCTTGCCTAATTGAGGCGTACCAGAGGAGACAGGTTTGTGACTCTTGGTCCTCAACAGAGACCCTGAACAACTCTTCCACTTGCACTGAGGGGATCAACACTGAGCTCCAGACAAGGAGGGCAGGCTGAACGAGGGCAGGCTGCTCCAGGTTTGAACGGGTGTCCCAAGTTTAGGCATAGCCTTTTTCCATTGCAGATGGGTGCCCACCCCTCGAGCAGTGAGTCAAAGAAGAGAGAATTTTGCAACCCTTGAATCCTTGCCATTAAGAGTAGGCAGAGCTGATACAAGTGACACTGGAGGGGTGATGCAGACAAGCTGAGGGAGAGGTGTGGGTAGAGAAACCAGCGTTGGGGAGACTTGAGAAGTCCATGAAACAGCGAGATGGGATTTGCTTCTGCCAGGCTTTGCATGCAACTGAAGCAAGCTGGAGATAAATGGCTGTGATTAAAGCAAGTGGAGACCAGAGCAAAAGCCAAGCAACCTGTAGTGCTCTCTTCAAGAAAAAAAGGCTTTTTAAGGTTTATGTCTAATTTCACTGCTAGGATAGCAAAGCACCCAGGCTTCCCAGAAGATAGAGAAAGGAAATTGAAGAATTCAAGCTGTAGTGTAATGAAATGCGCTTTCCACCCACTTAGATTTAAGACTGTGATTCAGTACTGCATTTATGCAGTTTCTGGAATGGAAGGGCATTGTGATGCATCTAAATAAGATTCCTGAGCCAGTGCTAGCAGATGGACCTCAAGAAAAAAAACCCCACACAGTCAGATAGCTAAAATAAGGAGATATTTTTCATCACCGCTATTTCGGTGATGGTGTCACCCTCCGTCATTGCCAATTCCAACAAAACTAATAAAGTCTTTAAAAATTGAAACACATGGGAGATAAAAATATCCAAAGCAGAGATTAGTCAAATTAGTCCCTCACACATTTTCTGCACAATTTGTATCATCTATATCATCTGTCTGACACTTTGACAAACCGTTAAACATAGAGCCTTTACTTGCAATCTAGGACACCAACCACTAAAGGTTATTCCATGAATATTACTGAAAAAAAATACATTAATAAACATCTTGAGAAAATGATGGCACCAAACTTGATAATTAACTCAATTTTAAGGAAAAGTATAACAGACTGTAAATTTGCAGTTTTGTTAATCATTAATTTGTTTTATTAAAATACAACTCTAAAATTAAATAAATGAGGCATTGAAAATCTTTTAAGCCCAACCTAATCTTAATCTTAACAGAGGAAAGTTCCTTCCACTTTAAAGTCACACAGCTATTCTGCAAATTTTGCTTAGTGTTTCCCTACCAAAGCAGCATTTGTATTTTTTATTCCTCCTTTGGGAAGTCCTGTACTCTCACTTGCTGTTTTAAAAAACCCAACAAATGAAAAAATGAAAAGTCAACCAACTAAGTAAACAAACAAAAACAATACAACTACTCCCCAGCAAATTACAGGACAATGTGATTGCTTCTTATTTGATTTGGACAATCCAGTGTTCACTCAAAATATTCAGTTTAATCTAAGGGAGATAAATCACTCCAGCATAATGACAAACAGTGCCTGTGGTTTCAGGCAGAGGAATAATTATTGCTTTCCAAGTCTAACCTAGAATTGGATATTAAAACAAGTAAATTTAGACTAGCATGTAAAGCAGAAAAGTTCACTCATCCTGAGGCAGACCAGAATAGCTTATAAATTAGGAAGACATATGCACTAATTTAACATTTTTTGCTTCTGAGACTTTCAGTTACAGAGATTGCCGTACTTAAATACGTCATTACCATTTCATTCACTGCTTAAGATAAAATGTGGCCAAAAGCATCCATCTGTTCATCTTTAGCACCCACCCAGACACAATCTATAGTGTCAATTTCTACTCAGAAGTACACTGAGGTAAACCAGTAATAACCACTTTGACAGTAATGTATTCAGGTTTAATATAGAATAAAATTTGTTTCCTGTTTGGCAGCTCTCGAAAGACTAGAAAATCTCCTTGGAGCCCTATCTAATATTTCTTCTGAAAAAAATCTCCCTAGAGACCTACCTAATACTTCTGGGAATAATAATGCTTATCTGCAATAGTGTTTAAGTCATTGTTTGGCAGATCAGTGTAAACACTCTTACCATTGTTTAACTGCTGGGCAATCTGCTTTAAGGCATCATATTTTAGAAAAGCATCATACAATGATCCCACAGTTCATTAAATATGTAGGAAAAAAACTCCAAACAACATTTTCTCCAGTATCTTGTTCTCTAATTAGACAATAAGATATCTGTGGGATATTATAAGAAGTTTTGAAAGTTCTTTTTCAAACATCCAGTTTCACCCTGCATGGAGCAAAGCTATAGAGGGTTCAGGTCACAACAATCTTCAAATCAATCCACTCTGTGTCTCAAATGGCTTCATAAGCATATGAAATCTCACACGAGACTCTGCACTCTCATGTTCAATGAAGGCCACAAGTGAAATAAAGTTGAGAGACCTTAGAGTGCAGCTAAAGAATCTGTGATCATTCTCCCTCTCCAGCAAAAGCTGGAGTCTGTTTCTGAGTAGAAACATATTAAAGGGTGGAAACAAGATGAGTTGATTCTGTTGCCCATATCAAGGTCCGGGAAAAACTGTATGAAAATTCCATTTTAGGAATTTTCTGGTAAGATTAGTTGAAACTCGCTATCAGTTTCTGAGAACATTAGTGGTTGCTGAAAGCCCTCCTTATCTTGGTCTTCGATGCCTCTAATCTAAACTATTCATATAGGTTCAAATCTATAATCCTAATTAGAATTTTGTTTCACTTCTGCAACTTTAAAGCTCTCTGAAAGGCAATGGCATTTCTAAGTGTTAAATAAATGTGTTTGTAGTAAATGAGTGCATTTCAAGTTCACTGCTTTACTTTCTACTTGGCTACTGAATCTATATATGAAATGAGTATTAAAAATAAATTGATGTTAAGTTTGGAAGACCCACCTGTTATTTGGTAACTTCAGAACTCTACTTTGAAACCATGAAATGTATCTGATACAATTCATTAAAAATTTATTAAACTCTGTTCAGCCTGAGTACTAGAAACACAATCACCATTTCCTGATGAGACAATGACCAGTGGAAATGTTTGCCGTAACAAATGTAATAAGTGAGGTTAGAATGGCAATGTCTGCAATTAAGAAACTTTCCTCACTGCATTCCTGCAGGGTGACGTTGCCTGCCAGTGCAATATCTGGCAAATGGGTTTGTTTGCACATTCCCATGGCAGACACTCACTAATAGGATTGTGCCCACAGAAACACTGATTGTCTTATTTTATTATGATTCTCCCATATAGCAAGGAAATCACAATATAACCTCCATTTCTGGATAAATAATTTCCATTTTCACACTTACCTTTGCTCAGACAGTAAAGATACACTGACAGATCAGAAACTGCCCCCTCACGCACAAGTAGCTTTCAAAAAATTGACTTTTTGCAGCTTCCACACTTTTCAAATAATTGTACCAGTTCTTGCATGAGCTAAAACCAGTTAGTCCTTCAGCATGTGTAGCAAGGAAGAAGCTCCTGCCGAGTCACTGACCCACATTTTGACCTCTAATCAACAGATGAAGACCTGCTCAGCGCCCTGGACAGAGCTGGCAGGAAACCCTTCTGATGTGTCTGCAAACGTGCTGATAGCAGCTGGTTAAAGTTTAGAAGGAGCTCTTGGAAACTCATCCTGCTCACCCCACAGGCTGCTGGGAATAACTCTCTGCTGTGCCACTGGACAGTCTCTCTCCTTCCTGTTTAACACAGCTCTGGGTTAAAGCAACCCAGAGAACATTACAGCCACTATTATGGTGCTCTTGTACCACAGTACATCACAAGCTGTGTTGTAGCTATATTTAGGTCCTGCATTGTGAGGACAATTCTCTGTAGGTGGAATTGAAAGACTGATTTGCTGAAAATATCAAAAACATCATCGGAGAGGGTGGATGAAAGAGTGAAATGCTGCTGGACACAGCTTGGAGCTAAGAGAGAAACTTTTAGACAAGTTTTCCTCTGTGTTGTATTTTATATCAATATTTAAAAAAAAATTAAAAAATTATCACATAACTGTGCCATAAGAAGGCGAAGTATAAAACAACCTAACAAAATGTCACTAACAATACAGTTATTAGATACAGAACATGACAGTAACAACATTTTTGTTATTATTATAATGCTGAAATATCTGCCATAACAGAAGCTTTGACTTACATTTTTAGCAACTGAAAGTCAAAGTCTTAAGGTAATGATGCAAAGATACAGTAAGTTAGCTACAGGTAAAATTAATGGATTAAGTTGCTATAAGAAAGTAAAATAAGATGAGCACTGAAAAAAGGTGAGGGTGAGTGCAAGGCCTGTCATAAGAATCACGCTGAAAAGTCTGAGAATTCTCACCTAAAAATTTGAGGGGTCATTTGCAAGCTTTAAGTAATGTCATATAGGAGGAAAACAAGGGGCTCATTATTTCTGCTGCTGACACAGAAGCAAGAAAAAACAACAATGAGAAAAACTGGCCAATCAAAACTTGAACTAAAGCAATCTACTGCCTCTTTATACCTGAGTAGAGGAGACCATTCTATATAGTCAAAAGACAATGGGAATGCCATATCAGGTATCTCATTTGCCTGCTCACATAGGACTTTATTCAATAAAACTATTAATTAAGTATCATGGGATAATCACCATGGTTACCATGGTATAATTCTGTGCTTCTCTCTGAAACAAACACCGTCATAAAATAAATCACAGATGAAGAGAACCAAACTCTTAACTTCATCCTACCACACTTTGGAGATACAAAATTTAAACCCCTCCCCCCCCCAGTTTAAGTTTACCCTGCTCAAGGGTCACTGGAAGCAGGTGGACATTTCTGAATAATCACTCATCCTCCTAAAACAAGTTTCTTGGATAGAAGAGATGATTCACCACCTGAAGACACCTAGGGAGCACATGGGAGTAGTTTAGATTAGATGTCTAATCTTTTAGTGCTGAAAGTTTGGCAAAATGAATCTGTAATACAGTAACTATCTGATATTTCCCAGAATCCAGAAATAAAAAATTAAAAAAAAAACAAACAAAAAAACCCAAAAAAAAAACAACAAAACCGAAAAAAAACCCACAAAAGCAAAACCAACACAAAAGATTCATTAATTTGCCTCACTCTCCTAGACCTACATTGCCTTTCAGAGCTGGCAAATAGTTCATTCTTGACAAAATTCAAAGCAAATGCTGTTAAAAGACATGTACAGAGCAGATAAATGTAGTAACAAAGTAAGATTTTACTGTTTCTTTTATTTCTCACATTGCTATTATGGAAAGGAGGCACACAGTTCAGGAAAACATAATGAGTCCTATTATTAATTTCCAAATACAAACCTCTTAATGCAATGTGCATTTCTCTGTAAGACATAAAAAACAGCACAAAATCATGTTGGTCCAAGACACTGGCACCAGAACTTCAAGCAAATATCCAGCCTGTCTGTAAAACCCACCAGCCTACATTGACTCAAGAAAAAAAAGTCCAAGTTCAATTCACTGCCTTGTCAAATGAAAGTGTCAAACTGAATATACACACCCTGCAGCTTTAACAGTGGTGGATGTTTCCCAGCTCCTAATCCCTACCGGAGCTAGAGGGCCTTCTTTTTAAACAAAATATTTCAGGATATAATATAGAGAAACTGGAAGTAATAGGCCCTTATTCCCAAAATTAAGCATCTTCTGTATTAGGTTCACACGAGGATATTTCATAGCAGTGTGTGTCTTGGAATATTTCTTCAGCAGAAAGAGGTTTCACTCCACATGCAACTCTTTTCTTGGGAGAGGGGTAAACTGGCACCAAGAGGCTGCCACAGTCCTTGTGTTACACTGGTCCTTCTGGTGGCAAGGAAAGAGCAGAGACATTAAAAAGTCATGTATTTGTTGTTTTTAATATTCCCTTGAAAGACTATAATCTCAATTTCTGGCAAACATATTTAAACTAACTTCTCAGATGCAGGGGAGTATCAGGGAACAGCAGGAAACTCTGGGCAAAAGCATGTTCTGACAGGGATATTTAGAAAAAAGTTTTTTTTTCCAGAAGTTAAAGCACATTACTAACTAAGCCATAATTGCACTTACTCTCCGTTTGTCAGGAATGGTTGCATTCTTAGTATTGAATTAAAGGTTCAAAAAGCAATAAAAGCACAGATTTTACTATGTATATTTTACTGTTTTACACACTTGTAAACCAAAGTTTTCTACTGCACTCAGAGCTCAGCAGAGTATCTTACTGTTTGAAGCACAGTTCATATAGAAACATATTATTAAATATTCCTGACTGGAAATGAGTTAAATTAAAATAGCACTGGCTAGATAAGTTCATTGGAAAAAAAAGTCAAAATTTGATTTCTTGAGACTTGTTCACTAACAAATTGTTATGAAGTCCGGATAAGAAAAGTGATATATAAGTCATGAATGCATTACAAATACCAGGTTTTTTTTGCTCTACAAGAGCCATTATACCTCCATGTCAGAAATATTCGGTCAGGTTTATATTTTCTTCAGCATGCTTTCTTTTAGTCACTCTGTCTAGGGCAGGCTTCAATCAGAGGATTGGTTCTAGGGGGTCAGAGCACAGTGATCATGATATATCATGACATATCATGACATCATGATACTACATGATAGCAATTGATCTGCTATGATGATTCCGGCTCTTTACCTTCCACCCCAAAATAGCATGAGTTTTGCAAATCAGGTCATTTGAAAATGGTACCACCTTACTTGGGCAAGACATGCATTTTACATCACCATGAATGATGGCTTTGTCATTTTCCACTCCAGCTGGGAAGAAGGCCAGTACAAAGGACTATAGTAATCTCATTATTTTTACATATTCAAGGTGCAGTAAGTAATGTGTAGCAGTAGAGCCTTCCCTTTTCCACTGTGGCAGCATCTATCTTTGAAGATCAATTCTAAACTATAGGATTCATTTTATGGAGCTTAGTGTAGATAAATCTGTAAACATAAATGACAATGATGACATTGACAACAACAATATCTAAGTACACACACACTCAATCACAGGCCACAGAATACTCTGATTTGAAAGGGATCCAGAAGGATCATCAAATCCAACTCTTAAGTGAATGGCTGATATGAGGATTGAGCCCACAGTCTTGGTGTTATTAGCACCATGCTCTGTGTAGAATCATACAAAAAATTATTTAGTTCTGGAGAGTGTCATACCTTTTATACTGGCATGTACCTATGTTCAGAAAACTAGGACCTACTGCAGAAACATAACCCAAAATCCTCCATGCCAAGTTATTTTTGAGAACAATTACTCCACCAGCAGCAGAACTAAGGAATTCTTGTTTCCCAGTTTACAGATTATGCATGCTTATGCACTTCCCCCTACATTAACTACATTTTTCTCTTCGTTCCTTATAATTTTGGATATAACAAAATGTACTGAAGCCAGTAAAAACAATAACTGCTCTATGTCACTCAAACGCCAATTTTGAACTAGTGCTAGTATCAAAATTTTGAAAACCATTAATTTTCTCAACATTTTTATAAAATATAAGCATCATTCCAGATATGCAATTGCAGCGAGGGTGTATCTGGCCTGGGATGGTCAGTGTGCGGCTAGCAGTGGGCAGGCCGACACCCTGCTGCAATTCCGTGCGAGCACCCCTTGGCGTCTGAGGGCCTCAGGCTGTGCTCACCTACGGACCGGTCTCACCGCCTAGGCAACTGCGAAAGAAGGAGCTGGACTCTCGGTGGGGTTAAATCCGGTTTAATGAATGAGCCAAGATGACATCCAAAGAGAGACCCCAGGGAAGGACTCCAAGGAAGAACCCCAAGGAGAGACCGCAAAATGGGGGGGAAACAAGGTTATAAAGGGGGTGGGTGTACCAAGGAGGGGTTTACATTGAACCAATCATGAAGGGTGGAAGGATGAACTTAACATAATTGACATAAAGGGGAAACCAACAAATACAAAGTAAAAGAGGGGCCCAGGGACCACAGCCAACCACAACCCCCAGAGAGGAGAAGATTCTGGAAAGTTGGGAGGAGTAGGGGGTGATTGACTGGGCCCAGGGAGGAGAGAAAGTCTACAAATAATGGAATAAGGGGGAGGAGGAATTATATAACTTAACTGACAATTTATACCAATGGCGGGAAAACTGGGGAGGGCAGAACCATTTGCAAACATAGGGGGGAACAATACAAAATGGGGGAGCAATGAAGTAAACTTAACAAACACACTACTACATGCAATTGACCTGTGGGAGCACCGCAAAATCTTTACTGCTGTAAGACTGAAAGCTATACTTACTGTAATCAATTAATCAGACTTCTCACAAGTTACTTATTCCAAACCCTTGCTTAAATGATTTATAGCCAACAACATAAAATGAACATAAAATTAAAGAAGAGAACTTATTTCTAACTGCACATTCATTTTTAAAAGCCTTCCAGTCACTTGATACACATAATAGAAGCCGAGGAAATGGTGATCTTTAAACTGAGCTGCAAAATTTCTGCATAGATTGGGGTGGGAGGAATATAATGGGTTCAGATTCCCAGGCATTCTGTCCCTGATTATTTTTACTTCATGTACTCTCACAGAGAAGTCACGGGGAAACAGATTGCCCTTTCTAAATCTCAATCCCTTTAAACTGAGTAAGGTTTAACATTCAGAATCAGTCATCTGGAAAAATCCATCATGCAAAAGTTATGTACAAGATATAGAACGCTCTGGAAAAGGTGCAAGGCATTTCAGGTCTGAAATGAGAACAGACCTGACATTGAGCACAGCCCTTATCTGCAGCTTCAGGTCAGTCCCATTCTATTTTCAATTTATTTGCCTGTTTGAGTACCGAGATAGTGCTTCATGGTGGTATTGCCATTCTCATGTGACAGGGCATCTCCCAGAACAGCTAGCCAAACATGAGCTGCAGAGAATTCCTGGGACAGCACCAAACTGTGCTGAGATGCTCATTAAGCCCAAAACCAGTTATTGCTACAATGTGTGGTGGCTGCAGGGACTTTTTGTGGAAGGAGAGAGACCTGGATTTAAGTCCTTGTGTAATGAATACACGTGTTTTATTAAAGTCCTGGGTCCTTGAGGAAAAGAGTGGGCGTGAGATAACTGTACTGCCTCTGTAGGCAGGAGATGCATTAATGCCTGGACACTGGCAGGGCTTTGGTGTGACTGAAGCACCTCCATCACAGACAGATGAGGACACAGCTGCTCCTAGAAATGTCCAAAGAACCTGCTTCACACAGCTTGGGAGTGTAGACACCTGCTGACCCTCAGTAC
Organism: Melospiza georgiana; assembly: GCF_028018845.1. Lineage (NCBI taxonomy): Eukaryota > Metazoa > Chordata > Aves > Passeriformes > Passerellidae > Melospiza > Melospiza georgiana. The sequence goes on along the minus strand of NC_080432.1, from coordinate 10,929,640 downwards.
CTCCAGGGACAAGGAAGCATCTAGCCAGAGGTTATGTTTAGTTCATTTCTCTAAAAATTAGTGTCTCTTGTGCCTCACTGGTCACTTCATAAAACTTTGGATAATAATAAACCTTTCTTTCATGGTGTCAGAAGATATATTTTGGAAAAAAACTGTGAATATAATAATCAGAGCAGTTAGAAAATACTTGGATTTCTCTGCTAACAACTGCTTTGTATATTCTGTTCCTACCTTTGGGGAGACATTTTTAGCTCAAATTTTTAGAATATTTTACTTATTTCCAGACTGTACATATCCTACATGTACCATGATTAGTGGTTCAAGTTGCATGATATTGTAAAGTTCATTAATTCTATTGATTTTATTTTGAATATTGAAATTCACCTCATACAAATTCTACCCCAGAAAACTGCACCATTTACAGAGTCACCCAAACTGAACACAAGAAAGAAAAGAACAAGACCAAATGAGCTCACTGAAACATTTAAAAGGTTATTGGAAGTAATCGAGGGGTTTGGGGTTTTCCCCTCTTTATCATTTGTACCTTGTATTTAGCTAAGCTGGTGGATAAAGGCAAATTAAAAGGACAGAATGAAATTTCTATCCTCAAAAAGCTGAATATCCAGGTGAGCTTTTTACTTAAGCAAGGTGCAAATACATATTTCTACTCTGACACAAAGCTGTATAGCAGATGACACCATCTTTTGTGACTCAAGAAATCACTCCTGTATCTCATTTCCCTCTGCTCTCACAGCTGGAATAATCATTCTTCTTTTATTATCACTAAAGTATATTACAGGTGATTGCTTTTCTCCAAAGAATAATGGATGCTGAAATATATTTGAGACTCGTTGTTTTTTCCCCTAGGTCATGCTCTGGTGTACCTCTACGTTTGAGTACAGGCTGAACCTTGCATTACATTCACCACAGATGGTGATATGGTTTATGCTGATCTTTTGCTATTGCAGGAGCTTTCCCATTGGTCAAAAAACAGCTTTCAAGGAAGGATACTCCAAAACAGGCTCTGGCCATGGTGCTGTATGTGGCCTCTGTGTCTGGGGATAGTATTTCATCATTTTTTGTGCTGTGTTTTGCTTTACTCTTTGTACATATTACAGTTTCAGCCCCCCAGGAGACATTCTGCAGAATCTGTTGCTTAGTAATAGTAACCTTCATGGAAATTAACTTGAACTTCAAAAGAACAAAACATCTTTCATTAGTCACAGGTTTTCAGTTAATGAATTCCTCTGAGAAAGTTGATTAGAAAAGCAAACTTTCCAGAATCAAGTGCCACCAATGTTGACCTAGGCTGAATTAGCCTCTCGAAAGTGCAATTTCTTTGTCCTCTTTAAATTATGTTTGAAATTCTTTCTATCAATAGTCAGGCTTACCTTGACAATGGCTCTAATAAAACTAAGTTTCCTGTAAGTGGAATCAGGCTCTCATATAGAATACAGCCAGAAAAAGTTACTACAGTCATGTAGTCTGGCCTCCTGTGTAATATGAATCACATGAATTAATTATTGTGCTAACGAAAGCACCTCTCAAATTATCTCAATATAAAATATTTTTAGAAATTTTCTTTTTTCTTGACGACCTGCTTTAGTATTTAAAAAGTCTCCTGTTGTGTGATAAAGGTGAGGCATTAAGGAGCAGAAAGGCACCACAATTGCTGCAGCCTCCTGTTGAGAGGGTCAGAGGTAGGGACCCTCACCTGCTGCCCTGTGAGTGAAGTCAGCCACCCCTGCAGGCTCTCTCAGGTCCTCCAGGAGACAGAACAGCAGCTGTCCAGCAGAAATACTTGGCAGGACTGACACCTTCCTGCTAAAGTCCTGGTTTCCATCACCCACAGCACCTACCTGAAACAATACATTTCCAGCTCATGTGGAGGAAGGCAGGGATCTAATGATAAAAAACTCATCTCCTTTAAAACACAGACACATGGAAAAGGACTTATCTCTTAGCAGGATGGTTCAGCACGTGCTGCTGAGGAGGCAAAGTGAGATCCAGGCGCCTCTCCCACCACTTACCTGGGAGGCACAGCACACTGCAGGAGGCCACAAAACTTCATGGGGACAGAATGAGGGGAGCAGGAATAAATGAGATGCTGGTGCCTGGAGATCAGGACATGGAAAGCTTCAGCTCCCACTGACATTTACAGGATTGCTCCTGCAGTTCACATCAGGTAATACCCAAACAAAAATCTGACATCAAACGGGCTGTTAAGACTGTCTTCAAGGATTCTGACTTGCCCAAATTAGTAGGCTGCAAAGTCAAGTCCCCTCAAGAGAATCCCTTGGCTTCATTCTTACTTAAATTTAGTTTTACAAATCTTCCATTGCTCCCTCTATCTAGTCTAACAAAATAGTTATGAGAGCAACTCAGCCTATGCAGTGATGTCTTCTGGATTTCTAAATTTGACATAACAGAAATGGTATCATTTTAAAACTCATGCTAGAAGGCTGGCTAATTTTAGGAGTGACTTTATAAAATCTTGTCTACACTGAAACACAAGAAATCAAAGACCAAGTAATTAAAGGTACAGGGGCAATGCATTCCTAGTTTAACAATACTAACTCTCATTGTAGGGGTTCTCACATAGAAACAAAGGGCTCTAATTCCTTCTGAAAAATTGGACCAAACCGAGCCAAATTTAATTTTTGAGATGAAAAACCACATCGTGGTTAGAAGTACAGGAATTTGCATCTCATCTACAAAGAAGCAGTAGAGGAAGTGCCCAATTTTTTTTCCAGTGGAGTTATCACCAGAAATAAAAAAACTGTTTAGGGCTTTTTCATGCTCTTTCTCTCACTCCTTTTGGAAGGCAGCCTTAAAGAGGAGCTGCTTAAACCTTCACAGCATCCACTCATCTCCACTGGCTGCAAAAGAACCTCAAGTGATTGGTGGAGCTATCTATGCTATAGATAGCTGAAATATGAGAGATGTATCTTATCATGTACACCTGCTTCTGCCTATGTCCTGAAGTGCTGCAGCACTGATGGCAGTAAGCCATGCCCATCCCAAACTAGAATTTACAAAACAGGCTTTACGTTATCTATGCTACAGAGAAGATCCAGCCATAGGCATTTTCAGAGCTCAACCAACAGCTTAGGCTGCAAAAAAAAGCCCATAAATTAAACAATAAGCCTTGGTAGACCACTCCCTTAACCTAATAATTCAGCAGTGAAAATATTAGGAAGAGGATGTTGTTTCAATTGTTCTCAGGATCACAGGGGATTTTCAACAGTCTCTCCTCACCTCTTGAATCAGTGATAATCCTATTACCTAATCTCAGTTAGGAACAGAATGGGCACCCTCTCTCACCTCTGTAAAAGCTGTTTCAGTTTTAAAGATTGCTTAAACATTCAGCAGAAGGGAGACACCTGGGCTGGGGTAGTTCCTGCACTGATGGAGAGAGCCCGGCTTCCACTGCTGTTCTCCCAACAGCCAAACTGTGAAACTCTACATCATCTGGTACCAAAGAGTGGCTGTAGCACATCCTCCCACTTTCCTCCCACACTCACCCTTTCTCTCCAGCCCAAGGAGTGTTAAATGTGAAGTTCGCAGGAGGGGCTGATGGTACCAATCCTCTCCTCTAGATGAGATGCAGAACTCAGCCTGATAAATGACAGCTTCAATTCCCCTTCAGTGAGGAAGGGAAAGAAACCCAAGTCCAGGAAACCAAATTCAAAATTACTATTCTCACAGTTAAAGTATCAATAAAGAAGCAAGAAATTATGTGAGATGTCATTTCATCTCTCTTCCTTTGAAAGGAATTACTTTTACAGAAAAAAGCAGCACTGACGCCCGAAAGAACAGCGGGGCTCAAACTGTAGCAGTGAGATTTTAACACAGGCTTCAGTGGCTCCCTCTTGCCATCCTGGGTGTTCAGGCAATACCCTCAGCCACCAAAAACTTCCCTCTGTCTTTGACACAGAGCCTAAGCCAAATAAATCAAAGAAAGACATTGTTAAATTTATTAAAGCTGTGATTACATCCCCTCTGGAGTTCAGACTGACTCTTGGAGGAACTGTCATTTATTTCACAAGACCTTCTCTTTCAAAAGACAGGGAAATGTTAGTGAAATTTCTACTCATGATGGCAAAAAGGCTTAATTTTATTTCAGGTCAACCACAGAGATTTGGAGTGCAGTAACCTATTGAAGGCAGAGCACCGATTAAATAAAGAGATTAAAGGAGAATATCTCATTACTGCTACGTTCTGTGCCCATTGCCAAAGCTGGTCATGCAGTCAGGATAATAATATAAGCCAGGAACAAGTTCTACTTTGGTATTTATGAACACTATGTTACCTACCAGCAGTACTGTAATGATTTGGTATCAAGCTGCATTCACTGTCACACAATGAGGCAGAACAACACAACCCAATAGTCAGTGCATAAATATCCATGCATCAACTTTAAAAACAAACACCGTGTCTGTAAGGGGCACTTAAGAAGTCCCATCACAACTCACATTTTCCTCCACCATACAGTGCAGCCACTGACTTAGGACTGTTTTACCACTTACACCTGAGCAGAGTTGTGGCTGTCTCCATGTATGCCATTTTGTTTTGGGAGCAAGCTGCAGGAACTTTTGTTAAGCTGGAAGCTCACTGGTGGATCCTGTGCCCAGAACACTCACAGAGACACAGGTCAGCTCAGGGATTCTTATTCAGTCGTGAACTGGCTGAAGATGGATGAAGCTCAGTTGCTGAAAGATGAGGTAGAATAAAATTTCTAACACTACTGGGGATAAAATAAGGATCCTGCACTAGCACTGGAGGCAAGCCTATGTGCTCCTGTAACACCTCTTCTGTCCTGGCACAATGTTAAAACCAGAGGGGGTAAAACTCATCCTCAGCCTGTCATTGATGGTCCAACCTGAACTCAGAGATAGGAAAGACTGGCACAGGGTGAGAGTTTTGCTGCCTCCACAACTTGCCCAGGGACCTCCCCTTCCTCCTGCCACCATGTACCCACCTGCTGCAACAGAGTGGTGCAGAAATAGCCACCTTGGGGGCATGGGGGGGCACCAGGAGAGGATGAGGGAGGAAAAAGTGGCTGCTGCAGAGGTATGGAGTCTCAGAATGAGGCACTTCAGCAGCTGAGCAAAGCCATTTTCAAACAACCAGAAATATCTATCCCCTCTCAGGCACTCTTTGGGGACATGTCTTTTTTCATTTAGAGAAATTACTCCAGCAGCATTTCTGCTAAGTCATCGTCAAGCTGAAAGTTTTCCCCAAAACAGCTGAGAGCTTTTTTCGCTCTATTAATATGAGGAATAATCCACCACATACAGACATGCAGCACTTGAATCATAAAGGTCACTGTCTTGTGTTGATATGAATCATGCCCTGCAGTACTACTGTCTGCTTTATTTATTGCACAGCAGGACGATCTTAATTACTTAGTGCAAGCTAAAAGGTGGGACACCCAGTTCAGGTAGTATTTTAGGAAAGTTACTTCCTTATTAGGCTCTCTCTCTGCTGGCTGGACACTATTCCAATTATTCTAGATATCTTGACAGTGTCTCACAAAAGAGCATTTTGCAAATGCTTTATACAAGAAACATTTTGGCTTAAACAAAACCCCCTATATCAGGAAATCCTGGTTATTTCACAGACAGATAAAAGAAGTGTTTGAAATTATGCAGGTAGGCATTAAATACAAGAAACAAGTTCATGTACTAACAAGACAGTCAATTCTAAAGTCTTTTGCCACATTTTTGAGAATGTTTATGTTTATTTTCTCTTTTTTGTTGTTTCTCAGGTATTTTCATGGGTGTATTATATACAGAAAAGACAATGCAATTCTACTTAACAACTTTTTTAAAACAATAATTCAAGGTTTCTCCACATCAGAAAATAACTAGCCAAAAAAAAATAAAAATAAATGAAACCAAAGTAGTGGCAAAGTAGTGGCTCCTGGAAAACCAGACTTAAGATATTTCTCACCATTCCAACCACAACAAACTTGTGCTCTGAATTTTTTGTTTTCACACTAAAATAAATAAAAATCTCTTTCAAGGAAGGCATTGTTGAATGATTTAGGAATTAAAAATCTCAAATGGGTTCAGAAAGATCACTGAAATCTCACAGTTATTTATGCATATGCCCAAAATAAAATATAAAAGCATTAAGCATACAAGTGAAAAAATAGGGACAGAAAGCAGTAAGAGGCAAAACAGTTTTCTTCTCTATATACAGAAATATTTTTACATAAGTAACAAGAAATGTCAAAAATACACAATTTTGAGTACAAAAGAATCATTTCAGCAATAGATTTGTACAACTGAGACCTGTGTAAGCAGCATGCTTTGACTAAATGAATTAAACTGCAACATACTTCAAAATACATTCATTTAAATCCTCCATACTAAAGATGTCTGAAAATAGAACATGAGGGAATACAGATTAGTAATGACTATCATCTCTGGAGAGGAAGAAAATAATAATTTCCCTTTAAAGTCAAGAAGGATCAGTCTGAGTTTTTAAACTGCTTGGTCTTGGTCAAGACCATTAAATTGCCTCAGGAGACCCACTTCTGCCAATATGGATGTGTTTTAACATTACAAATCTCAGTGAGGTTATGCAGGATTCTTGGCAGGATCACAGACAGCAAGACTGAGCAGTTCAGAGGTCTTCAACTTGGTCCTAGGACTTCAGCTGTAATTATCAAGGCACTGCTCTCGAGACAGTACATAGACACAATAGCTCAAATGATTCTGTAAACACATAATTACCCTGGGGATACTTCTACACCACACCTTGTTTCTTTTTTTGAACACACTTTTGTTCACTATATGCTTTGATCGCCTCAAAAAACCTGGCAAGTGTGAATACTGTATCTCTATAGAAATCACCTCTGAATTTGGGCCACACAATTTGGGTTTCTTTTCTCCAAGGATCAGCAGATGCAGCTTTGACCAGAAACCTTGTTACAGTCAGTGTAAACAAGTGCTTAATTACCAAGACAAATTAACTGTCTGATGTTTGCAATTTATACTTCACAGCCAGTACATATCAGAGATCACAAAAATCCCACAAAATGTTTTTCCCTCTTCCTTCAGGAATGTAATTTCATTAATTTTCCTGTATTGCTCATCTTCTTTCCTTCTTGAATTACTGTGTTTTACAACATTCAAATCTCTTGCCTTATAGAGCTGGAAGACAGCAAAAATACCTGTTCCTGCCATTTAGAAAATGTACACTCACTCTGTTACATTAACTCTAAGCAGAATTTTGCTGCTTTCAGAGATAAACAGGTATGACAGCTTTGAAACAGAAAATTCATACTAACCAGGTCATAAACTTGTGCTATCAATGTAAATGTAATTGAAAAATAAAAGCTTTACTGCAAAGACATACTAAAACATTCTGCTTTATAGTGGAACTCCTTTAGATCAGAAAAATCTATACCATCATCAGTAAAACTGACAAGAAAGGGAAAGCATGTCCATCAGTAACACCACCACTGCCAGATGTCTTTACACGTAATCCACAGTCTCAGCTGGCAGTTTGTTAGTTTTTTTAAAATGAAATTACAGAATTAAATTTTTCCTTTTATACTCCTAAAATTTAACAACAACAGTTTTACCAATAGCTATCAACGAGAAGAACAGAGCTAACTTAGCTTAAATTAGTTCTTTATTGAAGACCTTAAAAAAAAAATCTGGGATTGAACGCTTTGCTGCTGTCAGGAAGCAAGGAGTCCCTGGACACCCACATAGGACATTTCCTTCATACACACATGTACTGTGCAGACACACAGAAGCAGATAAATCTGCTATTATTTTTGCTCCTCTGGTACAAGAACAACACAGAGCTCCCCATGCTTTGGGGCACTGAAAGACAGATGGAAGCAAAAGAAGCCCAAACCCTAGCTCTGGTTCTTCATCAATCCCTCTGCTCTTGGTCACAGCTCCAAAAAGCTGATTCTGCAGGTATTCTTCCCAGCCCCAGAGCAACTGGGGATCTGGCTCCAAAGCCCAAACCTAAGTCTTTACTTGTCTCACAATAAATATTTATTTAGCTGATTGAAAAAAAAAAAAAGTATCTGAGTTTGGTTTGCTATCATCAAGGAAAATCCTTGTTTTTCTGCTTTCCAGGAGGATACCAACACAGTCTGATATTAATCAGAAAGGTAGTTTGGCATTTTAGGGAGAGAAGCTGATGCCCAATAGATGAGAACAGTGAGTAAATCCTTGAGGCAGCAGCCACTACAGAGACAAAGAGGTAATGAAAAAATCAATGTGAAGTAGTATCAGAGGGAAAAGGGGAATTTAACTTACATCCCCAGCAAACTCTGCTGGCTGACTGTTATAAGGGGTAATGGCTGAAAGAGTGTAGATTTAGAAAAGATATAGGAAGAAATTCTTCCTTGTAAGGGTGGTGAAGCACTGGAACAGGTTTCTCAAAAAAGCTGTGGATGTTCCATCCTTGGAAGAGTTCAAGGGCAAATTGAATGGGGCTCTGAGTAGCCTGGTCTAGTGAAAGGTGTTCCTGCCCATGGCAGGGGTATTGGAGCAGGATGATATTTATGGTTCCTTCCAAACCAAGCCATTTTATGATTCTGTGACTGTTTATGGTCTTGATCCAATACTTAAATTGCAAAACACATCAAGAACTCTTTTTCTCCCTGCAATTACTATGCAGACCAAATGCTAACCTCAACTATGGTTCATTTGCTATCTGTGTGCTGGTTTACCCTACTATTTCTACTCCTACTCCAACAAATGCCTGACAGCATGATTTCAGCTGTGTAGAGCACACCTAGCCTTATACGAGCTCCAAGCAGAAACAACCTTACACCAACATAGTATAAACTGCAGGCCCAAAAATCACTATTTCAGATAGGTTTTCCGGCACATCATGAGGTTTGGATGACTTGTAATAGCCTCAAGTAACAACTGCAGTCACCCTTTACCCTGTAACAATTTTAACACAAACACTATTCTTCTAAACCATATGTGAGCCTAAATCTCAGGTTATAGTATTTTTCTTTCTTTCTCTTTCATTCCTCTGTTTTCTCCTTCTAAGTCTCCTGATAACTGAGTGGGTAATTTTGATCAATTGCTAGAAAACGAGAAAATCTACGACTGTACACATAGCTGTACCAACATAAATCACCATCCTAGAGCTTACATGGGTCTTTCATTGAAATTCACCAACTTAACAAATAATAATAAGCAATAATAATACATCTTCAATACAGAACAAAATATTCAAATGAACAAACTATATAGTAAATTTTGTAAAGTGCACAAAAATATTAATGGAAATATTAAAAAACCAGGATTTTAATGTTACCATGAAAACTTCTGAAATATCATTAAATTAGATAGAAATAATCTAATGAGACTTTTTGGCTCTAATATACTGGCAGACAGCAGCAACAATTTTCCAAAAAATTACACCAACTAAATACACTGTATCTTAGCAGCATAAAAAAAGTTCCTACAATTAGGTAAAATTGCAGGCCTAGTAAGCATAAACCTGACAAGATGTTCCAAATATAGTTTTCATTAAAAGAATGGATTTCCATGGAATCCTAGAGGTAACATTTGTTATTCTGCTTACATTGTATTCTGGTATAAACCCAACTATAACCAATCACATTCCCTCCCTCTATCTTCCCAAAATTGCACAAAGTACTAAAAATTTAATCAAGTTATAAGATATGGCCACACTGAAAAAGCCATATGAAACAAAACAAAACTCAACCCAAAGCCTAAAAGCAAATTACCCCAGCAAACAACAATCATTGTCAAACAACTGCAGTTTCAAACCACCGAGCGATGCTCCCCACACACGTAGATGGCGCTGGGCCGGATGCGCCGCCGCGTGTGGCCAGGGAGCTGTGGCAAGAACTTGAAGAACCTGGGCATCAAGTCTAAGCATGCATCATGAAACTTCTTAATCCTCCAGTAGTAAATCAGTGGGTTCAGTGCAGACTTGAGGTAGCAGAGCCAAAGGAGCCAAGTGCTTATCTCAAAAAAGTTGTGCTTGTAGTAGAAGTGGCTGTTGAACGTGGCAATAAGGCTGTAAGTGGTGAATGGTGCCCAACAGACTATGAAGACAAGGAACAAAATCAGGATGGTTGTGAAGGCACGAGTTTTAAAGCTCATATCAATATTCATCTGGAAAGGTCTCTGTAAGCTCATGAGACCAAGTTTGCTGGCCTGGCTGAGACATATACTATCAGGGTGGCTATGGATACGAACTGCATTGTGGCGGACAGTGTTGAGTATGCCCATAAAAGAATACAGCATTACCAGGAATGGAATAAAAAAAGCAATTAGCAAGATAACTATCACATAGGCTCGGTAACCTGGGCTTGTAGAGTAGCCAAAAACACACTGAGGTGCTCTCGAGGGTATCTGCAGATTAGGATTCCCTACTGATAACGGAAAAGCAACAACAAAGGATGCTGCCCAGGAAATCACAATAAGAATCTTTGCACGGTAGGGGTTCAGTTTATCTTGCCTCTGAACTATGATAAGAAATCGGTCAATACTAATAATAAGAAGAATGGCTACCCCCTCTACGACAAAAAGCCAGAAGAACATGGCAGAAACTCTGCAAAATATATCCCCAAAAATCCACTGAGTGGTAATGATTGTTATCAGAGCAAATGGCATGTTCAGCACTGCCAGCAGCAGGTCTGCAAAAGCCAGGCTTGCTAAGAGGATATTAATTGCAGATCTCATAGCTGCCTTCTGGTAGACCATCAGGCAGACAACAAAGTTTCCAAGGAAAGAAACCAATAGGATAAATATCATAGCAGCAGAAAGAATGATCTGGAGTGGCAAACTCAAGCTCCTGAAAACTTCTTGTGACGGCAGGGTAGCTGTGGTGTTTACTAGGAAAGTACTTCTCTCAGTGGTGAGCACAGCACCTGAACCATATCTCAATGGCTGTGTTGTGCCACTACGAAGCAAGAACTGGGGAGTGGTAAAATTCGTATAGGCATTTTCATAAACAATGAAAGTAGCATTTGAGGTCCCAGAGTGGGCCAGCGTCAACATTGCTGAGAAAACCATTGCTTCAAGAAAAATGAAAGCAGAACCAAAGGTCTTCAAGGCATTTCATCTTGTTCAGGCAGTATTTTGAACTGGACATTTAACAATCAAAATTCAAGGTTTGAAAACATCAAAGTTCTTAAGTTCACGTCAGTATTTCCATCTGAAAAAGAAGAAAACAATGTAAATACACAATATAAAACTCTCTGAAACCAGTGGTAACCTAATGATTGCTCAGCTTTCCTTAATAAGAATAGTGTCCTTAATATATGTTTACATTTCAGGCAGACACAGTTTACTTAAGCACCAAATATAGGAGTCTTGTAACAGTTGGCCTTTCTCTCATAGGTCCTACTCCTGCAGTCCTGCTGATACTGCACAATACTCTCAACTCATCATGCTTTTTTCTACCATAACCAAGGCTGGAGAACTTTTGTGCTTGAAACTTTACTGATTAAGAATTAATAAATCAAAAAAGTATTTTTATTTGAATCTTGTAATTTTTGAACTAACTTTATTTTGTTTTGAAATTGCCTACAGATAGAAACTTTAATAACATTTCTAAATAGCTTAAATGGCATCAGTATATTGCCTATTTACCTGCTTGGTAAGTACTCAAAGCCTATTTATCCAAGTTATTGCACATAATACGGAATTCTTAGTTCCATGTCAGTCATCCACATCAGACACCTCAGGAAAAACATGCAAAATATCCTAACCTGTAATTATGAAATAACTTGTCCACAGGATAAAAGAATTTTTCAACTTGTTTCACTTAGGGGCTGACTCACATTCAGGTACAGGAAACCATCACTTCTTTGGTTACCACAACTCTTCCACTAGCAGTAAACTTTCTTGCTTCCACTGCTTTGGGCATGTTTTTGTTCATTCATCTTGGTATCCCATATAACTTAACCATGTTCACTCTCTTTTTCCTTGTAAATCTAATCCACACACATCCTGCTGAATTCCCTCCCTTGTGATTATAGCCATAGAATGGTTTGGACTGGAAAGGTCTGTAAAGATTTTCTAGTTTTGACCCTCTGCTCTAGCAGCAACACTTTCCACCAGACCATGTTGCTCAGAGCCCCATCCAACCTGGCCTTGAACACTTCCAGGGATAGGACATCCCCAACATCCATAGGCAACCTGTACCAGTGCCTCATCACAGTAGAGAATTTCTTCCTAATATCTAGTGTGAATCTCTCATCCTTCAGCTTAAAACCATGGCCATGGCCTGGTGGAAAGCCCCTCCCCAGCCCTCCTGCAGGCCCCTATAGGTATTGACACAATCCAACATTTCCTTAGTTCCAAGCACTGTCTTGTTGCACTATTACTACTAGTATTGTATTGTTACATATATTTGTATGTACATATTCTTAACAAAGAAAATGCAAAGGAGTTGAGAGCTCCCTCACCTTTTCAGTGCTAGCTTCTCCCCTTTGTCTTGGACTACTAAATTAAACACTCTCAGAGCACACTGACATCTGATCAAGCTGGAAACCAGGAGGATTCAATGCCCTTTTCAAAAACAATCACTACACCCAGAAACAAAGTGGGCTTCACCTCATTCATTCTGGATGACTGCAATAGTCCCTTCTGGCTGTTTTCATGTTTATCATTAGAAAAGGGATAAAGGCATCTTCAGAGGGCAATCTCCCTCCTCCATTTCTGCACATGATGACAAGCTTGTTCTACTAACACAAGCAGCTTAGGGTAACACAAACCCTGCCCACAGTATTTATGCAGGTTCTGTTTAGTATCAATATCAGTCAAAAATAAAGGGAGAAAGGAATATTTTTTATGAATTTACACAAGAACCACATGTTTTTGTGTAGGATAAAAAGTTTACCTTTTGCTGGATAATTCTTCACCAACAAACAAATTAACTGTAAGACAACAAAATATGATCTACACCCCCAATTTGGACTTCTAGCAGTCTGAAAGCAAGCCTGCTCAGGCTGCTGTCAGGAATTTATCAAATAAAATCAGCACATGACCTGTACCTTTCATCCCCTGACTATGTAAGCCCTATCACTAGATGATTTCCAGGACCAGACTACCATCAGCATTTTTATTTCAGATAAATTATTAACCTCTCTGTGTCCTTTAACTTTCAACGGTATCACAAAAGATATTGTTATAAACATCCTAATTTAATTTACTCTTGTAGTGGGCTGATCCTGGCTGGACACCACATGCCCACAAGAGCTGCCCTTTCACTCCCTCTTCAACTGGCCAGGGGAGAAGAAGTATTGCAAAAGGCTTGTACGTTGAAGTAAGAACAGGGAGAGATCACTCACCTGTTACTATGACAGGCAAAATCTCAACTTGGGGAAATTAGATTAAATTATTACCAATTAAATCACAGTAGGGTAATCAGAAAATAGAGCTAAATCATAAAAACAGCTTCACCTCATCCCTCCCTTCCCTTCTTCCTGAGTTTAAGCTTCTGCCTAATTATCTCCTCCCCACCAGCAACACAGTGGGACAGGGAACAGGGACTGCAGCCAGCTCATCACACGTTGATTGCTGCCCTTTGCTCATCGGGGCAAGACTCAAACTCTTGCCCTCCTCCAGTGTGGATTCCTCCCATAGGGGACAGTCCTCCATGAACTTCTCCAATACAGTCCTTCCCACAGGCTGCAGTTTTTCTTGAACACTCACATGCGGGTCCCTTCCACTGACATTTGCTCTATGGGTCATAGAAGAAGCTTCTGGCGGCTTCTCACAGAAGCTTCTCCTGCTACCAAAACCTCATTACACAAACCCAATAGAGTCACACAAGTTCCACTTTCTAGAGGTCTTATTGCTTGAATGAAAGTTATAATTTTATATTCTGTCCTATTATATTTCAAAGATTATACAACTCATCAGAGTTACATACAGCTATGTACATTGACATTTTGCAAAAATGACCAATTCCATTAACTTAATCCTAGATTTTTCTTTCCCTCCATTCTCTCTCTTTATATTTTATTTTTACACTAACTCCTTTAGAGAAAACCTCAATGTTAATTACAGGCTAAAGCATATATACTAGCCAAAGCTCTTCTTTCTTTGATCTATATAAACTTTCCCTCTACTAGTCTTCTTTAACTTTTTAGAATAAAGTATGTAACCAATAGAAAAAGGTTAACAGAACTTTCCAGAATAAACAATAAATAGTTTAACAAGGAACAAGAAAATCTCACCCAAAGTTCCACTGAGGTTTATGACTCCACAAGCTGAGAACACTATGAAGGAAAGGAAGCTGTAGCATTCTGCAGGAACTGCAAAAGAACATAAATTCAACAAATAATTCTGGATTTAAAATCTTGGAGCAAGAAAATTAGATCCCCAGGGTAGCATCTTTTAGAGCAGTGTAAGCAATAAGTCAGCAAAAGTAACTTCTGTATTTCTGATTGGCTTTGTACAGGTCTTTCTACCAAGGCTCTAAAAGAAACTAATCTGCCCTTAGATAAATGTAAAACCCTTCTACAGACAATAATAAGTTTCAAATAGGAAACAAAAAAAAGGGAGTGTTTAGTTTGGTCACCAGAATAATCCTAAAAAATAAAACCTTTACTGGGGTTCAAGCTCTTTAATCTATAGAGGAGAAGAGGGAAATGCAAAACCATGACATTTGCTGATGATGAACATGAACTGTCTTTTAGGTCAATTTAATAAAAAAAAAAGGTCAACTATAAAAAGGTACAGAGCGATCTCTCAAGAGCTAGTGGCAAACCAACAGTTTACCCCATAAAATTCAGTGCTAGATATAAAGCTATGCCTGTACTGAAAACAGTTATCTACACAGTAACAGACGCTAAACCAATAATTACAATCCAGAAGAAAAACAGATCTTCAAATTTTCATAGTCTGCTCATGAAAACATCAGCTATGTGCTCAGAAATGTTAGCAAAGGAACTGAGAAGAAAACCAGGAGCTGGCTATATACACTGTATATTTAGATACACCACCTGCTACAATACACATCTATGGCATCTCTTCAGTACTATGTTCAGTTCTGCACCACTTGATCTCTATTAAAAAGCAACTGAAAAAAGCTATCATAGAGGTCTACCAACTTTTTAGTGACACTTTAGGGAAAGTGAATGATTGCTGTCTCTCAAAGCATAAGAACAGGAAAAGTCAAAGAAATCACAAAACACCTCTAGAGATCATCTTCTCCAACCTCTCTGCTCAAGCAGGGCCACCTACTAAAGGGCCACAGTAGAGAAAAATTGTCTCCTGATGTTCAGGAGAATTTCCTGTTTCAGTTTCTGCCCACTGCCTCTATCACCACTGAGGCACCACTGAAAACATCCTGGCTCTGTCCTCTTTGTACCCTCTCTTCAAGTATTTATAAACATTGATGAGATCCCCTTGAGCCTTCTCTACTTCAGGCTGAATAGCCCCACTTCTCTCAGTCTTTCCTCACAGAAGGGATGCTCCAGCCTCTTCATCATCTTTGTAATCCTTTACTCTCTTCAGTATATCCATGTCTCTCTCAAACTGAGGAGCCCACATTTGGAAATTATTATTTCACAAGTAATTATGAAAACACTTGTTACAGGATATTGTGGCTATCATAGAGCTTCTGTGAATTCAGACAGCATTTGGGACATATTTCATATCATTATACAGATGTCCATGTAGAAAGAGGTGAATCACCCATCTCTCTCTGCTGACTGATTTGAATACAGACATCTGAGCACATACATGGAGTTACTTGACTAGCTTTAAATACCCATAACAGAATTTGCTCACTCAGGTTAAGTTTACATCATTATGCCACACAACCCGGCACTCTGAAGTAAGAAGTTCAGCAGAGGCTTAGATGATAACCTGTATCATAAAAGCTTTAAAGAGGAAAACAAATCAAACAAAAACTAGAGAAACAACTGCTAATGTTTTATAGTAAACAATCAAAGCTTCAGAAAATACTGCTACATCCTAAATTTTCCTTCTTAACAGAAGGAGCCAGACAAGGGGAGAAGGAGTAAAAGTGTTCTGCAACCTTAATTCAGCTGAAAAGATTGTGCTACCCTGCATTTCTCAAGTCAGTAGCACACAGTATAAAGCAAAGGACAAAGGACCCACAAGTGTCTATAGTTTATTCCTAACAAACACAGAAAAAGAAAGAAAAATAATCCCACAGTTGTTCTCTCACCATCCCAACTCTCTATGCAAGTAGCTACATTCCCTTTTGTGCTTTGTCCCCTCTGTGTGATGTCTGCATGTTTCTCCATGCAGCATTAAGAGAAGAGGAGGAGAATGATCTCATTCCAAGCTGCTGCCTGGACCCAGCCTAATGCTCACAGTGGAAAGAGCACAAGCCATTTGGCTGCTGCATAAGTCATCAGCCCTATCTTTTCAAGAAGAATGAGAGAGTGAGCAGTGATCAGCTGTTGCAAAGAAGACACCTAACCTAGTAAGAGAACTGCAGGCTTTAGATCCTGTGTTGCTCCTGTGTTCCTTACTTCCTGATGGCTTCCAGCAGCACCATTCTCCAGGCTCTGTTTATCACTCTGAGTGTGAAATATCTCTGCGCAGTGCACACAGAATCACCATGCTCAGATATTGGTTTGGATTTACACTTATTTAACCTGCAGGCAATGCTCTTTCTTGGCTATCATCCTTCATGGAAGTGACTGACCAATTCAGCCAATAAACTCAAGAGGTTCCCTTCTATTGCCAGCACACATAAATTTTTCTCCTTTTTTTTCTTCCTACTTAAAGGCCTTCTTCCATGAGCATGTACATGATTATTAAACATGTGCCTCCACCCTTCTTCCAACCCTTCCAACTTTTCCAAAGTTATGTAAAGATAGAAATATAAGATGAAAGAAACCAGTAAGACAATTTCAAGCAACAGCATTTCAGTCCTCACTCGCTCTTTGAGAAAGGCAGATCCTGTAATTTCAAGGCCCAGTCCTTGCTGAATGGTAATCACACAGCTTGTAAAAGACAACCATGCTTTGATAGTTTAAATGGGCAAGTCTACTGATGGTCAGGTACTCAAGCAAGAGGCAGATAGGTACCTTTTTGTCCCAGCATTCTCACTTTTGGAACATGTACTCTCACAGATTCTTTTCAGATGCAAAAAAGCTTCATACAATCACTTTTTTCAATTTCAGTGCTGAAATTTACTGTGTATGCACATTTTCTCTCAAGCAAGGTTCTCACTCATATACTACTTTCTTTTTATGGAACATAATAGACACAATTATTTCAATGAAGTACATACTTAAAGCTAAATAACACACAAATTCCATTCATCAAATATAATTATTGCTGGAACTATGGCGTCTATTTATAATAGCTTCAGAAGCTAAAAGGTTCCTGTTCAAAATCTGGATAGCATGCTCAACTGGAAATAAAAGATTAAATGTTATATGCAGAACTGACATCAGTCAAAGCCAGGAACTCCAAAAAAAAAAACAAAAAAGGGAAGAGAACAGTGTCACAATAACAGTTAAGTTTAACACAGATCAGAACACACTATGAATAGCTGCCAAAATGTTCAATGACTTCATAAATTTGTCAGCTAAAATCAAGCATATTTTGGCAATACTGACCACCACCACGATTTCATCCAGCACACAAAAATAATTCAGAAACCTGAAGGCAGCACTGCCTGGTACAGTGATCCTATTTCGTTGGGATATTTTAAGTGGTCCCAGAAGCTTTTGCATGCTTTATAGCTACTATCAATGGTTTTATTTTACAGGCAAACTTCGGCAAAAAAAAAAATTTTACAACATAAAAAACATTTAAAAAGCAAAATATTCTTAGGGGAAAAACAATAAAAAGAAGCATGAAGAACATGGGCTTATTTTATTTTCAAAAGAATTTATGTGCCATGAGAAAATACTCAAGTATGTGCTCTCTGACACCACGTTATTGTACAAATAAGCCCAGGACACACCCCTCTAAATACGAATCAAGCATTGCTTCCCTTGCAATTAAGCAGAGGCAGGAACATGTCACAATGGAATCCTTTCTGCTAACACCAGTGAAAAGAATGAGTCAAAGCACAAAGCAGCAGGGACAATGTTCTTACTCACCTAAAAGAAACCAGCAGTTTTCAGTTTTAATACCTATTTACATATAACCTAAATTGAAACTAATCAACTACACTGCATGAGCAGATGACCCATAAAACTATTCACAAGAGGCATTACTTTAATTTAGGAAATTGTTCTTTTTTCCACTCTATAAACACTGCTGTGGCAATTTTCATATGAAAGTACTGTGGGAAACAGTCACCTCTGCCTTGGGTCATTTAGTACAATTAATTGGTCTCTCGATGATATTTCCTTATGACCTTCATTCAGAGAGCCATTAACTGTCAAGAAATGTTAGTCATGGTAATCATTATCACTACTGTAAACCACAAATACTCAAAATGTAAAAAATAATTCTATTTTCTTAGCTCTTGGCAAAAATCATGTTCTCAATTTGCAGATCATGTGAAAGGACTTGGGCAGTTCTAGGTTCATTTCTAGTTCTGTCATATTTCCCCTGACTCCTAACTTTTACACCAGTTCAATGGTCACATTAACCATCATCATGATGAAGAGCTGAGCGAATACTGTAGTACCTTGAGTAAACATTGAACATTTTTGAAAACATTCATAGTCTCCATCTAGTTATTAACATGCAACTAACAAGTTGAAAGCTTCCTAAATTCCTAAATTCTAAGTGAATCTTTGAATTATACATGTAACTGTATGTCAGTGTAGCAAAAAAAACCGCAACCCCAAAACAACTCCACACAAAAAACTCAAAGCATACCAATCCAAACAGGCTCCCATGAAGAACAGCAATCATAAGTCATCTTGTGCTGTTTTGTTCAGCTAATTATTCTCTTCCCAAATAACCTAGAAAAAAAAAAAAAAAAGAAAAAAGTGACATTCACATTCAAGGCAGGACAAGAGCAGAATAGCAAACTTTTTCCTTTAACAAAACTTTATTTTTATTGGGAGAAGTAGAATATTCTGTGTCTCTTGACAGAAGGCAGACTGCATGCCTGCTTTCTGGCAGAAGGTACAGAAAGGACTAAGGCATCAAAGTTTCATCAAACCAAAGAAACCCTCAGCTATGTCATCTATGGATGGTAACAATCTCACCATTTCATACTAGGATCTGTCAGGGCTGGAGTAACACATTGTTTCAGGTCTCATCCAGCTATGTTTATTTCACTTGTAGACAAGCACACAGCCGCCAGCTGTTGTAAGTCTTACTGCAGCTATCAAAGTAAATTCTTACCCTTAACCATCAGGATTCTGATCTTTAAACCCCTAAAGGAGCTTAAAACAGCAACATTTAAATCTACTATTGAGCATCATAAAGAAGCTAAATAAATTTCCCCCAAACAGTAAAGATAACAGCATTGGACAAAAGACAAGAAAACAGGTCTAGAGAAAAGAATAAATCATTAAAGTTTCAATGAAGGATCTCAGCACTTCCTTTATGCATGACTGTACCAATCAATCATCATCACACTGCTAATATACCTCAGATAGCTAAATTATTTCTGCAAACTGGACCTAACACAGCTAAAAAGCTGCATATTCTATCACGAGTTCATGACAGAATCAGTTATTATCAGATATCCATTCTTATCTGAGAATGTCAATTTTCGAGGTAGCTTTTCCTTATACTCTTAGAAGAAAACCATAAAAATTCAGTGAGCCTTGAAAACTGAGTTTATGTCACACTAATAGTTTTAAGTGACCTAATTAATTTATAACTATCTATATATCTATATATTGAAATCTATATCTATCTACATCTTTTTATATACAAAAAGGACAAATATATGAGACACTTTGTATGCTTGGTTTTAAAAGGCTATCCAACTTTTAATTTCTGCAAGAATAAGCTTTAGGAACATCTCCAAGTCACCTCCACACTGGGACAAAAGATTTCTAAATAAATGATGCACACAGGGGCTGAAGGACAAGCCAGCCAATGAGTTTACAATGGCCTTCAGCAAGGGAAGCAGTAACAAGCTGCACTCTAAGACCTCCCATAATGTACTGACCCCTGCAATCACTCAGCGCTGAGTTTCTGTATCTGCAGCCAACCCAACATGGACTTCAAAGACCCAAAACATAAGGGTTGATTTGCCAGACTGGAGTCTGCTGAGACATCTGCCTTCTGCAGAACACATTATCTAGCCACAAGGGAAGCTGGTGTCTGAAAGATTTTTATTAATACAAGTTGTTTTCCATGAGCACAAAATTTGGTCTTTGCATTTATTCCAAAAAACAAAGGGGGAAGGAAAACAATTCTCAGATATACCTATGTATAAAGAGATAAAATGTAGCCATTGGATTATTATAGACTTTCTCCATTTGGTTTGTTCCCTCTTTCGGGAGATAAGCAATATAAACTGGTAATCTTCCCTCTTCTGCTTTTTGAAGTGCAAAAAAAGTGAATAGGTCTGCAAGGAGGCAGAAAACTACTGGGAGCCAGGACAAGATTAAATACCTCAATAACCTGTAAGACCTTCCCACCAGACAAGCACATCCTCTGACACAAGAGCCATTTCCAATCTCTACTTACATGATCATAGAAAATATTCCTAACTCTCACTAAAATAAAAGTATCTTTAAAATCAATTTAGACAAGCATCTGAAACACCGTGATGAACTAGGAAATTCTTTCACTTCTAACTTCCAAGAAGAAAAAAAGAACACAAGTACTTTTGCAAAGTAAATCTGGAAAATTTTAATAAATTGGAGTACATTGTGGAGCTTGCTGGGCAAGATTGCTTTGGGTAGTTTTCTGTTGACATTTAGGGGTTAAAAGTGTTTCATAATGAAATTCCTTTTTCCCCCACTCCATTATAAATTATTAGTCAGGCTTTTTTCTAAGAACAGAGGGGAAAAGCTTCGTAACCCTTCATGACATTTGAGTGCAAGGATTCCTGACCCTGCAAGGAGCTCTACCTGTGGAATTACAACCTTGATGATATCAGCATTTAGACCTGGCAGAGCTACTGAAAGGGTAGTCCTGACCTTTTCCTTCTTCATTCACTCATTCCTGAACCCAGCTCCCCAGTCCCAAAGCAGAAGAAATAAACTGAACTAAAACTGACCCTGGCAAGCAAATTTAAAAGCTTCACATTTCTGGCCTGAAGCTGTGAGATGCTGGGGAACACAGATCAAGGCTTAAAAAAAAAAATCTCTTAGATTTACATACTAAGAGACATTTTAATTTAACAGTCAGTCCTGTGCCACAAGCAAGAACGGTGCAAAACCTGTACTTACAGGTGATCACAGAAAAATCTGCAGCTTTGATTCTCCAAATCAGGAGCTGACATTTACAAAAAACTGAAATAGTGGAACTAAAATCATAAAGATCTTACACATAATTAAACTTTAAGGAGTTACTCACAAATACCAAGATTACATTAAAGACTTAGCAAGAGCTTAGAGAAGATCAGAAATATTATGAAATTGCTTTTCAAGTGAGTGGTAATTTTGTTACATACTTTACTGACAATTCTCTGTCTCTTCATGCCTAGTCTATAGCCATATTTTATCAAGTTTTTCTAGCATTTTCTTAGGATACTAAGTCAAACCACAGGCAACAATGAAATGAAATACTGAAAGCTTACTTCCTTCACAAAAGAGTCAGTCCATCAGAAGACAATAAGCAAGGAAAAAAGTCTGCTTCAAGTCAGAAAGCTTTGAGAGAGTTGTCCTTAGGCTATTTTGGCTTTTCAACTACAGAAACTTCTCCACTATATTCTCTGAGCTCTGTGAAAATGTTCCACCTTCACATACCTTAAGGTAAAGACCTTAAGGCTCCTTGCATTACATCATTCTTAGTTCCTCTGTAGTGCCCCAGCATATCCAACATACACTATTGCATTGTCTACTGCTAAAATCAGGGGAAGATGAATTTTTCTGTTCATAGTTTGGACAACAGCTGTTAGCACACTGTCTTCTTTTGTAAGCAAGGGCTTAGAAAACTCAGCCTATAAAAATGGTAATGCCAGCAGCAGCACTCTACACTGCTGGAATTTAAGCTGTATCTCCCACAGAAACATATCTGCTTCTTGAAACGAAATTTATTTTAACAAAAATTCATCTCTTTATGAAAAGATGCAGGGATGCTAATGAAAAAGCGATTAGAATGGCCAGATGTGTACACTCTTCACACAGTGTGCTGCTCACAGATTCCTGGGATTTGATTTAGCTCCCAGAGCAAAGCCCTCAGCCCTGCTCCTGCTTTTCCCTCAGGGATTCAGGCCATGCTGGAGCCAAGCTCTGTGCCTGCCCAGGAGCGCTGCTGCTGCAATACAGGTGTTGTGGATCTCACTTCTTGGCTCCCACGGAAGAGATGCTGGTAGCGAGTTAAATGAGGCGACTCCCACTCACAGCATTCTGCTCTGAGAGCGCTCAAAGGCTGCAATGGCAAGATGCAGCTGAGAACTAAGCAAAGATATACTTTATATGCCTATTTATATAACCTTTTTTCTCATACATATACACACATGTGCATATATTTCCAACAGTTATTATCACCTCTATTCAACCAAAGACAAACATAAAATGTTTCATACAAAAAAATCATCAAAGTCATAAGGTTCCTTTGATTCTTTCCCCAGATTTACCCTGTACTTAGCTTTTAGTCTAAATTAGTCTATTAAAAATCAGCTGCATGTTACAATAGTAACTTCTTTTTCCTAATACAGAAACGGAGAATAAATAAACAATCAAATTTTTGATAGTTATCTGTGTCATCTCATATGATAGCTTCAGAATTATTTTTGGGTCATGTCAGCCAACTGGAATAAAACTTTAAGACAGCAGCTATTTTGGAGATTTAATCATAGTCAGAAATCTATTCACACTAGGAATTAAAAGACAGTTAAATCAAGAGTTCCCATCTGGACACTCTCAGGGTGAGATGACATACTGCAGACATTCAGACCCTATGCAATACAGGCACTAACAATTTCTGTTCAGACCAACAAGCAGGGCTTGTAACATACATCCCAAAGAGATAAAAAAATTGATTACATTTGCAAGCCAAAAACATTTAAATGAGCTAGTCTAATGATTTTTAAAGCACACTTTTTTTTTTTCCATGCAATACAAGAGATCAGTACTTCAATTTTTTCCAGGCTTTTTAATCATAAAAATGCAACATAAACAAATATCAACTGAATAATTCAAATCCTTTTTAGGAATGATTTTTAAAGTACCTTATAATTCCTTGTTACAAATAAATTAAGTTAATCAAATGGACTCTGTACTACCAATTGGTTCTGTGCTACTTGGTACCTTTTAGGCAAACAGAAGACCAAATCAAATGCCTTCCACAGATAGTTACAGCAGTTCTGAGTTCACAAACTTCATATTTAAGAAAGGTTTCTTTCCATGGAAAAGCTCCTTCAGCAGTAAGTTAGGAATTTTCACACTACTTTTAAAACATAGAAAAATAGAAAACCAAAAATCTGAAAAAACATATACCTCCAAAAAGAACAACAAAACAAAACAAAAAAAAAACCAAAAAACCCCAACAACAACAAAAAATAACCCAACAAAAAAACACTGAAAAATTAAAACATCCCAAATCCCTCCAACCTACAAAGTATTACCTTACCAGAAAGGTGTAATCCATTAATTCCTGTTGTCTTCCACTTTGGTAGCTAAAGATCCTATTTCCCTACTCAACCAAAGGCTGTTTAAATATGCTCAACTAATGAATTTTGCAAATAATAACAATGTTTCTTCTGTTACAGAGAAGTTTTTTCAGTCTGTCTTTAGACATGAAATTGAACCTGAGAAAATACTGTATGGAATTTATCATCCTGCAACCAGAATGACTCTGAATAGCATAAATGTAACATATAATTATAACATATAATTTCTAATTCAATTACAGTTACTCAGTAACAGCTGAAAAATTCAGACCAAGGGAGTTGTACCAACCTTTTAAAACACACAAAAGTTAGAAAAAACTCAAAGTTACAGGCATGATTTATAGGAAAACAAGTGCAATGATATCTGCCATGAGACCAGAAAACTAAACCCTTGTCTCTATGCTCTCTGTAAACCTCTTTACAGACAATAATGATACTGCTGAAATTAACATTATTCAGCCTAAGACATCAAAAACCAACTCACATAAAATCAGAAGTGATGAGTCTCTTGTATTTCCAGCTCAGGAGAAAAAAAGAAAAAAACCTCTTTATTGACACCTTCCTCATGGGTCCTACCGCTCCTTCCTCCACAGAGAGAGTGACACAGGAAGATTCAAGGCATCAGGAGCAACCAGCCACCAGGACAAATGAACCTGCTCAGCTCCAAAGCCCCTCAGCAAAGGAGTGATTTTAGAGGAAAGGTCATGTTTTACATGCAATGAAGTTCTAGCCTGTGCCTAGCTACTGTTCCGTGAAAAGACAGTGGCAGATCCTGATCTGTGTGCAAACTGACAGAACTCATATAAATCCAATAAATCCAGTCATTTGACAACGACAGAGGGAAAAGTTATAGTGCTTTAATGCCATATCCACAAAGACCTCTGTTGCCTACCTGGCAGAAAAGACCAGAAACAGTTCTCTCAAATGCACTCTAAATAAAAGTTCAAATGCTGCATGTTGAGAAGGTTTAAC
This sequence comes from Melospiza georgiana, assembly GCF_028018845.1. Lineage (NCBI taxonomy): Eukaryota > Metazoa > Chordata > Aves > Passeriformes > Passerellidae > Melospiza > Melospiza georgiana. Next base: position 10,904,995 of record NC_080432.1, on the reverse strand, counting down.
ATTGCTGGAACAAAGACACATTTTCAAGAATGGGTTTTATTGGAAACAGTTTAATTTCAATTCACAATGCATAGAATGGAAATTCTACCAACCACCTGTACATACTTGAAAACCTTCCTTAGCCTTCCACTTCATATTTAGCTTACAAACTATCTTTGCTTGGCAAGTTCTTACCATTTTCGGTCTTACCAAGAGCTCTCCAGACCTTTTTGTTACAGAAGTAGCTAAGGCAAGTTTCTGAAGCTCCATAGACTGAACCATCATCTGTCCTCCTCTCAGTCCATTTTATCAACAGGAGAGGTTGCTGTCTGTCCTGCAGGCTCAGCTTACTTAAGCCTTCATCTATTAGCTGCATGCTTAGCTAGAATGGCTCAGGTATGCTTGCCCTTTTCACTGGTAAGGAAAGAAAAACCAAAACCACCACCTCTGATGTATCAGTCATTAACTCTGGTCTGGGAATATGGTACATTTTCAGCAAAAGCACTAGGAAAAAAGAGCCAGGTATTTTCTTGGGCAGAGCAAGTATCATTCTCCTACTCTGAGCAACTTCAAGTATGTGTATCAAATAGCTATAATATATATGTTTATACATGAAGTTCAAAATCTGTAACTTCACCAGGTCTGTAGAAGCTCTGTTCTTTCCCAAGTACTCTGAAACAACTCAGCTCCCTTCCTGATATCAGTTTTTCAGTCAGACCATACTGCTGCCAGGTCTTTATACACTGTTACCTATCCACTAATCAGTAGTTTGAATGATTATTTTAGAACCTGTGTCTCTGTACAGCTTCTGTCCATTTTCTAATTCCCATAGCAATTTTTGGTTCAGTGACCCACACGCCAGGTAGTGGGAGTGGGAAGTTAAGGTACCTTTTCTAAATACTAATAAAGCAATGAAAATTAATGAACCATAAAATACAGGAAATTAACTTCTCATCACATCATCTAGCTACCCACCCAAACGAGTTTAAAATACCAGCTTCAAGCAGTCTGATATTCTAGGGACACCCAGTTGCCACTTCATTTATAGTCTGTTTCCTTAGCAACACTATAATCCATCTGGCTGCAGAAAGCTAAATTCTCAAACCATATCCTCCCGTACACCGGAAATAGGCTCAAAACCATTTATATTTTAAACAGTCATCGTGATTACTGAGCATGTAAATGAATCTGAAAAGGCAGTAATGTCCTTAAAACACATACAGAAATCCTCACTGCTCTAGTTTGAAAAGCTGGTTCCCATACTGCGAATATCTTCCACCAAGAGTTTCAGAAATGAAATACTTCCTCTTTGTTTCACCATGTCCAGCTGAAGAGGCCTTTAGAACTGCACCTGGTCAATCAGTTCTCTTAAGACTTTTCAAAGAGAAGTAATTTGCAAGATCTAGAATGCAATGCCATGAATGACAGCCAGAAAAACCCTGATGAAAATTGATCACATTACAAAGTAGAGCCACTTGTCTTAGAAGTACTTACTCTTTAACTTTTTGCATCTAAAACTATAAGCATCATCTATACAAACTAAACTAAAAATCCAGTCCACAACAGTAATGGGGTATAAATAACAGGGTCAAACTATTCAGGATATCCAGGCGAAGAACTGGATGGTAACTAGCAATTTCCCAGTGAAACTGGATAACATCAGACCTTCTATCATAGATGAATTGATACAACTTAAAATCACAGAATGTATCTTAAACATACACCATTTTGCATGAATTTGACAACTTCAGCCTTGGAGAGTTCTGTACAATAGAACCACCACTGCCTCTATCTCAAAGACTCATCAACAGCAAGCCAGTCTTTAATCCACAGAATACCTCTGGCATGCAGTGAGCCATTTCAGTTCTGCACAACTTTGTGTGACTCAGCTGTACAGTGGTGGCACACAAGTCCTCATTGCTTGACCTGCTGACAGCAATAGAGATTTGAGCAGGCTGAGGATTGAACTGGGTAGCCCTTTAGGGAATGCATGACAAAACTGGGAAGTGTTTATCAATATGAATCCCCAACCTCAGACCTTAGGGAATTCCATTTCCTTACCAGCATCTGGTTTTACACACACCATCCCCCTCCTCCTTTTCTTCCTACTAGGGCTGAGACTGATCCCACCTAATTCAACACAGCTTTCAGGTAACCACATAAGCTTACTCAGCAGTCAGACAGAACATGTATTTCTGGAAAGTGAATTCACCTAAATCATTTCATGTACCTATTTTATTTCTCTTGTTTTGTAACAGTACTGTATATGAACACCTCTGGTACTATAATGGTCTGCACACATCTACCTGAAAATGTGACTCAGGATTCCATATAAGAGTAACATAATACTTAATAGGTGCATTCTGCAATTCTGTAGTTTCAGCAAACTGCAGAAATTGCCCTGTCAACAGCTGACACCAGCCTCCCCAAGGAGTGATTCACCAGGCCCTGCTCCCTGGAGTTAAGATGCTGAGATCCTCAGTGTGCTCTGGAGCTTGCCAGGATCCCACAAACACTGTAACTGAATCAAGATAACCCATCTTTCCCATCATTTCACACGTGTGAAGTCTTGGAAGACCTCCAAAGAGACAGGTAAGTCTCTGGACCAATGCCTAATTCACACTCATTTATACTGGCATCAATAAACAAAGAATCTGATTGTTTATTCAAATAGCTACATATCCAAGAACAGAGATAGACTTTGCAAACAGTGCAGAAAAAAGAGAGAATATTCCAGGGCTATTTTATTTTCAGCCTTGCTGAAAATAGCTTGAAGCGTATTCACCATATTGGCAGTGTACCATGAAGATGCTTTTTCAAGTCTATCATTTGTGGCAGCCTTGAAAACACATTTAATCCAGTTCATTTGGATCTAAGAGTTTAACAGCATAAGTGCTATTACCTGAGATTTCATGCTTTGATTTGATATCTCCAGAAAAGATGAATGCAGTCGGAAATTGCCTTCTTATCAAAATGAATGGAATGGAGAGGGAAAACACTCCTAACTTCAGTCAGCAAATGCACTCAACCCCATCCCTATTGCCATAATAAATGCAAAGGAAATTTCTGACAGCAGATGCAGATGTCCCAATATCAGTAATGCATAGTACAACTTCTCCCTGTTATAAATACTCTCAACATGCCTTATGAGTCATTATTAAATATTGCCAAATTTCTTTTAAATGTCACCTTCTTATCACAACTGACACACTTGGAGCTTGAGCAGACATGCTGAATGAATTCAGTTGTGTAAAGGATAGAATTAGCTTTTCTCAGCTCTACCAACTCACAAACCCTTCAAACCAGAAATAAGGCATGTGGTGGGAGGCCCTACTGCAATTCAGTTGATTTGGCTTCAAAAATAAAGAGGCCACATGATTTTCCCAGAGTACTCAAGCATATGAAGGTCTGGGGTACTAGTGGGCATGTGGGCACTGCTGGGAGAATGGAAGCACAAATACAGCACATTCATTTCTTCTACATTTCATAACATGCCTTGGGCTAGATGTGGGAAGTTTGGATTTTTGTTTGGAGATTTTCTTTGGTTGTTAAAGTCATTTTGGTAATAGGATGAAGCGCAGGAAATTTGGGTATGAATTTTAAATCATTATTTGAAGTTTATATATGCAAAAGCATATGAACATATAGTTAGCAATATCAAAATATCATGTGTATATGATGTACAGTGCTTTTAAACACACCCACAAGTCTCATATAAGACTCAGAGAAAATTTAGAACTGACAACTGACAAAAGAGTCAAAATCAAAATGATCACATAATAAAAGGCTTGTTGGAACATCGACTGAAAATAAGAACTTAATCAAGATATATAATGTGTTTCCAAATTACATTTCAAGTCTTTGACAAAAAGAAAGTAATCTCTATTTTTCACAAGGTATCAGTCTCTTTCTATCATTATACAAAATGAACCTTGTACAATTCTTTGAAAGGGATAATTTTATGAACTACACTACTGATATGGAAAACTAGTAGCAATAACCGCTTCTAAGTAGTAGCAAGTTTTGAAGTTCTAAGACAGCTTTAGAAAGACAGGATTATTATTTCACAATTTGCATTAAAAACACATGTTTTTTCTTCTGCTTTGTTGCACAGTTTTCCCCTTGTGCTCAAAGCAATCAAAACCTCTTGTTTGTGAAACTTTCTGCCCTCATCCCATCACTTTTTGCTTTTTTAAGAGGCAGGATAACTTGCACAAGACAGTAGGGTAATGAAGATAATTTAACTTTTCCTGAAGAACTAGATACAGAGATGAACACCACAAAAGAAATACACATTGAATGTAATTATTAAGCATTCAGAATTGGCTGCAAGTAAGACATGTGATCATATATTGAGCAATGACAAGAAAATAAAGGATGGAAAGGTGCTCACTAAGGATGAACCTTGCCTTAACGTAGCTGGATAGAAAGGCTAAGAGCCATTGAGACTCTAATGATACAAAGCAGAGAGACACTGAGCAAATAGGGAGAATAAACTACTTTCTGAACAGGCTCATTTTCTCCCCACTGATTGTGCCTGAAAGGCAAGTTGAGACTACTTCAGTGTCAATGTAGTACTCTGTAGATCATTTCTAACAGAGCCCTCAAAAGTAGTCAGTGGGTTTAAATTTGCTATGCAGGGGTCCAATAAGGTGAAAAAAAATCACAGGATGACAAAGCTGTCTTTCAGAAGCCCAGCTTGAAGACTTAAATTTACCTCCTAAACCACTGGCATCTATTCACTACACACAATGAGGTAGTCACCTGATGGAAAATACAATGCATGGTCACGTGTGAGAAAGGAGAAATTTCAAACATCTCATCTGATTCAAAGAGCAAGGCTGGCAAAATACTTTTATTTTGCCCCCATTAAAAAAAAAGTAATCCAACTGATTTGATTAGCCTGTTACTGAATAAGGTGTGCAACCATGGCTGGAACAGAATTGTTTTTTATGTACTTGGCAAAAGTTATCTATATCCCAAACAGAAAGTGAGCTATTAAGCATTAGAAAAGTATCTGTTGCTTTTAAGAGCACAAGAACCTCATTATTCTTGGAGGCTCATAGCAAAGGACCAGGACAACTGACACAAGCTACAGTATGGTAACTTCAATTAGGCCTTAGGGAAAAAACTTCACAATGACAGTGGTCAAACACTGGAACAGGTCACTCACACAGGCTGTACAATTTCCACCCTTTGTGATTTTCAACACTCAAGTGGACAAGACCCTGAGCAACCTCATCTAACTTTCAACCAGACTCATCTCTCAGCAGAGAGGTGGCCTACACGACCTCCAGAGGTCTCTTCCAACCTCAGTTATTCTGTAGTTCTGTGCCCCAGCCTCAGGTCACCTAGGTTATAAAGTGATTATTTCCTCACTACAGCCTGCAAAAGCCAAGCACTGGGTCTCAAAGCCAGTTTCCTCTTTGCTTTCTAGACCTGATCTGCTTGGCCAGCTGACCTGACCCATGCAATACAGGGCTGCAAGCTAGATTAGGACAAAATAGTCACACTGGACAAATGAAGTGACTAGCAACTACAATTAATTAAACCAATAAAGAAAATGATGTGGCAGAAAAATGTAGAAAGCAGCAGGACAATAAGATAGCCCAGGAAGAAAAAGCTAAGTAGAATATTGCAGGGAAAACAACAGTAAAGTCACCAGACAGACCTGCCCACACAATGGGTGGCCAACAGAATTGGAACTGGGCATCAAAGCTTCAAGTCAGTTATATCACATAAAGAGTAGGAGAGTTATTTCATAACAAATGTATAAAGGCTGCCATCTCTCTTAATTGTCAATCCACCTATGGATCATGACCTACCACTACATTTTAGACAGTTACAGCCTGAGCTGGCATTTAGAGGTTCTCACTTTGCTAATGATATCAGAAATTATCAAATATACCCCAGGAAAAAAAATACAACTTTTGATTCTATTTCTTTTAGGGATAAAAAAAAAAGCACTGAGAAAATTACACCCAAAATTACATCCAAAAATTGTTAAAAAGTTAGTCTTCAAAAGTCAAGCTCTGAAGACTTGAGAAGTAGCAGTCAAACCCTGTGACTTCAATTAAACCCTGTGACATAGGCTTTAACTATGTGACTAAATTCTGCTTATCCACACAGAATCCATCTTCTTTCGGAAGGTCACTAACACAAACGAGAGTTCAAACCCTTGCTTTCTCCACAATTATTGTATGTCACCATGTTACATTTAATCAACATGATTCAAGCCTTGCTTTAGTAACTACAAGGAGGAGAAAATCCAGGAGAGATGCAAAAGTGATAACCAGTCACTAATTTTGGTTGCTTTACTCGAGATGCAAAGCATTCTGAAAAAAGCTGGGTCGTAGATAGTTCTAAGGCACAATTCCCACAGGCCACATCTTCACTAGTTCAAAGCTTTAAATTTCCAAACCCTTCTGTGCTTATGTGGTCTTGGTAATATTCTTTTAAACACAGCTTGTGTATAATAAACATCTAGATGGAGGTAAATTAGGTTACAGTTATGCAAGAGATTTCTCAAAGTGCCATTCAAGCCAGTGGGACTCCTCAGATACCTCCAACATTATTTAAGTGTAATACACCTTACTGAAACAGTGTTTTTACACAGGCAAGGAGAAAAAAAAAAAGATAGCTCACCTTTCTCCTAAACTACACACAGAAATAGCTCAATATTAAGAACTGTATTTTATGAGGTTTCATTCTAATGAAATCAACAAGAATTTGACTGTGCCAAGCTGCCTGTTTGGGAAAGTACTTTAGAGCATTAACCCAGTCCCATCACATACTTCAGGCTTACATAAGTATCTAAGTATTACCCTCAGCTGGAAATGAGATGGTTAAACAATTTCACTACTCAAGTTCAAACTGTGTAGTCAGAACTACTGTCTAGGTTAGCAAAATAAAGATTAACAACACATTACAGAGATAAAAAAGTTCACCATTCTATTAAAGTATTTTATATGTCTATGAGAGGTGGAATGATCTGACAATTTTTGACCTGAATTCTGGATACTACAAGTAGGATTTCTTGGATGATACACTTTCTCTTGCCTCACCTCATCTTTAACAACTAAATCTGACATTCTCTGAAGCATTAAAAAAAAAAAAAAAAACAAAAAAAAGAACAAACCCAACTTGCTCTGCCCAACTTGCTACTTGTAGCAAAATAATTATGGAAGCTCCATGTGACTGCGGGCCAAGGAGCTTCACATCCAGCCATCAGGACTGCTTATGGACATGCATTGCCCTAGGAGAACATTTCCATACAACCAGAACAAGTCACAAAAGCCTCTTATGGACAAGTGGGAAAACCACCAAGCCTTCACCTACTCCGTCTTCAACCACATGCACAAGCAGAGAAAACAGGAAGAAAGCAGTCCTGGCACTTCTCAGCAGCTGACTATGAAAAGCAGCATTTTATAGTGCCAGAGATCCTCAATGCAGGGAAATTAAATCTCTACCATTGAGTACAGAGTTAAGGGAGGCTACCTGCAGATAGACAAAGTTACAGATGGACTATGGCCACACCAGTAAAGCAAGCAATGCCAGAAATACTTCCCTGGAAATGGAATTCACTGTCACACACCAGCACAGCATCCTTCTAACACAGGGCTGCTACAGGTCTCTCATGCAAATTTCCTGTTCTGGAAGGCAAGAGAGTTAAACAGCATTGACAAGGGCTAACCCACAGCACTTAGCTTCAGAAGCAGCAAATGGTCTTGGGTGCATTTCATTAACTGCAGAGAAGCAATCACAGCCTCTCCCAGCTTTATGTGCTACTGTTCCTAGAGGAGTATTTTAGAAGTGGCAGATGCAATGATGAAGCACACAAGCAATGCCTGATCAGCAGCACCTGACAAAAGTCACCTACGCATTGTAGCGCACACTAAGAAAATTAGAAACTTGGAGAGCTCATCTTGCCTTCTTCCTGTTTCCTCTGAGTAGGCAGACACTGCATGTGAACTACTAATTTCCAGAGTCTCATTTATTTTCTCACTTAAAAAAAAAAAAGTTTTATACATTTAGAATATATTCTTACAGTAAGGCTGCTTCTAATAAAGGAGTAAAGTAGAATGTACTTTAGAGTGCTGATCATTTGTCAGTAGATATTTCAAAGGGAAATTATTTAGAAATTACTCTAGTTCTAATTACTAGTCATTACTAAATTTGCTTCTGTAGACTAAGAATGTAATTACTCGTGGGTCTATACTGTTATGCTGGAGCTACAGTAACATTGGTAAATACATTTTCATAACAGATTACAAAAAACCCCATTTTTGACACCCGACAATATGCACGTATTCTATGTTACCAATCTTGAAACAGATCTCTTTGACATTTCTTTACATTTTCAGTTAATTTGAGATGGTCTATTTAAAACTGCCCTTCTCATAATCTGATGCCTCTGACACCTTTGCTCTAATGTTAGAATGTGCAATGTGTCCCACAGAAAATGCATTATGTAAAACCCATTTGCCACTGCTTAAGCATTCAGTATCCATTTCAGTAAGGACAATTTTGTTTAGCAAGCTTCTTGGGCATGGATCTAACTTTCCAGGCATGCCTAGCTCTGACCATTGAAAACTCCTATGTTATCTGTATCTTCCTGTAAATCAACTGTATTCTTCGAAAAGTGTTTTTGTTAATTTACAAGAAAAAGTTTATTGTACACTTTGTTATATACATATATATGAATATATACATATCTATACATATCTATGTATATCTATACTAGGCCGTACTGTATCATTCGACTTTTACAAAACAAGTTTGGAACATCATGTTGCACACCCAAACAAAAACTAAATACGCTTTTAAGTAGATGAAAAACAATCAAAACCAAGCGAGGCGTTTCTATTTCTTTTCTGCATGAGCGACACGCACACACACCGTACCGACAGCGGCGGGCTCAGGAGTTGGGCAGAAGAAGCAGCAGCCAGACGAGCAGGTGACAGCCAGCAGTCAGTTCCCCGTGCCGCTGGGCAGGGTCCCGGGAGCGGAGGGAGCCCGGCCACCTCCCGGGACGGAGCCCGGCCGGAAGCGCGGCCCCCGCCGCCGCCGGGGGAGGAGCAGCCCCCCACAGGCGGCACCACGGGCCCCGGACGCGGCCGAGCGCGCCCACCCGGCTCCGGCAGCGCTCCTGCCCCCGCTGCCCGCCGACGGCTCCGGCGGGAGAAGAGACGCCCGGTGCCCACGCAGCCTCCTCGGGGCGCCGACCCCCGAGCAGTCCTGGCCCACGGGCACGGATCCCCGGGGCTAGGACGCCGTCCCGGTGGTGGGACCGCGGCCGGGAAAAGCGGCACAGCCGCGGGCGCTCCCCGCGGTCCCCGGCGCAACTCTCTCCGCGCTCCCGCCGCCCGTCCCGCCGCCCTCGGCCGGGCGGAGCAGCAGCCGGCCCCGCGGAACTGCCGCGGCCGCGGCGCGACGCCGCCGCTCGCCTCGCCTCACCTCACGGTGTGGCCGGAGCCCTGCGGAGCCCGGCGCAGCACAAGCCCGGCCTGAGCCCATCCCTCCGGGAAGTTTCCTGCCATCACAGCGGCCGCGGAAAACAAAAGCTTCAGAGCCGGGAGCGGGAGGAGAAGGAGGAAAGGCAGCGCAAGCAGAGAAGTGAGGGGCATTGCTCGCCCGCCGCGCCGCTGCCCTCGGCTGCCGACTCCCGCGGAGGGCAGCCCGCTCAGCGCCGCCTCCTCATTCGCTTCGGCGGCGGCTCTGCTGCCCGGGCAGCGCCGCGGAACCGGCGGACCGAGGAGCAGGCGGGCGAGCCAGCGCCTCCCCCGCTTGCCTCCGTCCGTCCCTGCCCGCCCGCCGGCAGCACGCCCCGTCCCGCCCGCCGCCGCCGCAGAGCCCCGCCCGCGCCGCGGCTCCGCCTCCCGGGGGCGCGCGCACGCTCCGGCCCAGCGGCTCCCGCCGCCCCCGGGGCCGTGGGCGCTTCCCGGCGGGGCGGCCGCGCCCCCCCCATGGCCCCCCCGCGCCTCCCCCGCGCCCGCCCCGTGCCCCGCGGCCGCGGGCGGCACTCGGCACATCCGCAACCCCCCCCCACCCGCTCCGTGTGCCGTTCCTCATCGCCCAGCGCCGAGCAGGCTGCTCTGTGAAGTTGAAGGCGTCTCCTTAAAAATCCCGGTAAAAGATGCTGAGGAGCAGCATTAGCAAATGCAGAGGAGCGCCGAGCCTCCTGCCGGGCAGGGACATCAATACGGTATGCGCTTAGTGGTACTGCAGTCCTGCTGTACATAAAGGGAAAATTAATTTATTTCTAAGCATGGCTTTACTACACAGAGTTGTTCCAGCTGATTTTTAAGGACCAACAGAAGGCATTGTGTCTCCTCATTGTCCACACAGCTAACTTGGTAAGGAGGATCTTCCAAATAGGATGTAGTTGCATTGCTAAGGTTGCATAGTATGTGGCACTGGTAGCCATGTCACTTCCAAACTGGGTTAGGGTGACTTCTGATTCTGAGAAGGGCAAGGCCATAGATGGTCATTTCGAGCCAAAGTCTACATGGCTTAGGGTAGCTAATGTAGTTTTTAGTAATTGTTTTAATATATTAGTATGTATTAGTGCCAAGACTCATTATATCATATTAAATGGCTATAGAAGGATGCAAACTGATGCGGAAGCTATCTTTTCTTACAAAGCCTGCTGTCTGAAGGAAGAATCTTTCACAATCCCTATTCCTATTCAAAGTGCATTTACCTGATTGCCAGCAAACACCTTTCTCTCTACATTAGATCACAACTGCAGAAAGTGGACTCAGACCATTAAAGAAGAGAACAAGGAAGCTTCTCGTTCTCCCAAATGGATCTCTTAAGCATACAGCTGATGGGATGTCAGCAGAATGCTAGCAGCTACATCTAATCAAAGCACTGATACTGTTTGATTTTTGAGGAGTTCAACTCTTGATTGAGTTCAGCAGCCCTGCACCCACAAGGCTATTGCTGGGAACTGCAAGGCAGAGAAAAAGTGATTCTTGCTGTCTGAGTAAAATTATTTCTTTATTCTTAAATTTTCTTTTCCAAATGGGTGTGAGCACTATTTTTCAGTTGCAATTTCCCATCAGAGTCAAGTTCAGTTCTCATCACTGTTAAATTCTGCTGTTCATTTTGAATGCAAAAGAAAAGACCTCAAGGAACCTGTGGGGTTTGAGTTTTGGGATGCACTCTGAACTCCTCTCATCTGAAATAGACACAACTAACCTGATTTGTCTTTCTGTGGTTGGATAAAGTTTTTTAAAGGGTTTTTCTAACACAGGGGAGACATGATATATTGATTCAATTTGAAAATCCTCAGATATTATCACTGCACTCCATCTTGTGGAAGAGACAACAACATGTTTTTAAATGATTCTGTAGTGGTTTGAGTAATTAAACGTAACAGTGTTTGGTTCGTACTGCCAAAGCAGAGAACTACATATAGCAATGGATATGAGAAGTTGCTTAAGTCTTAATTAGCCTAATTGTACCCAGTGGATTTCTGTAAATGTCCCTTGCTTTTAGATATGAGCTTCACATATTCTCTGTTTTGGAAAGGAGCTTTAGGAAAGCATTTGAAGAGCCTAATTTGAAAAGCAGAACTGAAGAACAAAAGACTCTGCTTTCTAGGTGAGGCTGCCAAGGAGCACTCCAGGTCTGAGAGAGATTTGGGGATGGTGATCTGTTGGGAATATGTGGCTGGGGTGAAGACTGCTTAGCAAGATTGCTCTGTAAGGAACTTGCTGGGTTTGGGGTTTGGTCTGTGTGGTTTTGGTGGGTTTTTGTTACCCCTGTATTAGGGACAATAATCCAGTTGTATCTGGACACTGTTTTGAGGATGACTGTCTTACCAAAAAAAAAAAAGAGGTGATGAGATTCACTCATATATTTCTGAAACTGCCTTTCATGGCTTGTGACCTTTTTCCCCTTGATGTCTAGTGCTGCTTTGGGAAATCAAAATAGGTATTGAGGCAACAACTGTGAACCATAGCAGGGGCATACTCATACATACCTGTGTCTGACCAGATACAGAGAAAATTGAGAAACTTATCTGAATTCACTGCTATAAAAAGGTTAACCTTATAATAGTTGCCCTAGGACAAACTTGAAGATAAAGCCATTTAACTTTAATGAATAACTTAAAATACAAAGGGCTAGTTATTCTAACTGTTCCTGGGGCGGAAGCAAAAAGGTTTTATTGAAAAAAGACTGTAGAAAAGCTTAGTCATTCAGACCCAAAGAAGCAGGGAAAAACAGGTCTTGCATGGGAAGGATTTAGGAGAAAATTCTATTGTACAAATGAGGATCCTCTGAATTACCTCACCCGAGAAGTAGGTTCCACAAGGAGACTGAACTTAATTAGCAGCCATGAACTATGCTTTTCATTTTCTTTTTCTTTTTTTCTCCCCCATAACTCTCCAATTTCTTGCAGAAGCAGCAATGAAGCACTGAAGCACTGAAATACAGGTCTTTCCTGTATCATTTACCAGGGAGGGGGTTGGACAGCAATTTGCTGAAGGCTGGTGTGCTTTACTGCTCCAGACTGAGCTGTCTAGTAAGGTTGAATTGATCTAACTAATGCCTCAGTGCAAACAAGGCCTTGAAGGTGGAGTGTCTCTGTCTACTATTCTAATAGTGGAGACAGGTCTCATTAATCCCTGATGTATACTGAAGGCAGGCAATCTTCATTGACTATAATGTTTGTTAGCCTTTTCCAGACTCCTTGGTCATTTTCCTAAAGCAATGACTCACTACTCCATCACTGCACCGATTACATTAAATTGTTGTTATTATTGCAATGAAAGTAACATAATGTTTATGTTAATTCACTTTGTGCGCAACTGACAGAATTCTTGTAACAGTCCTCAGTTGAAAGAAACCTACACAAGCATTTTGGCGTTATTTAGACTCTTTCAAATTATACTTTTCAATATTGTAGGTAAAAACTTGGAGCAAAGAACCAGACCTATTTGTGAAACCACTAGTATTGTGTGAGGGGAAATCAGGACATTACTGCTCTTGAGCATCTACTCCAGTTCAGCCTCACAGACATTTTGTTTTCTTACAGAACAGGCCAAGAGTAATGTTGGGGCAGGGGTAACAGGGAAGATTTCCCCAAAATGAAGTCTACTTTTTCAAAGCATTCAACAGGGATGACAAAACAATGAAGTTAAGTTTGGGGGTATTTCCAACAGTAGCAAGAAAACGTGCAGAAGAACAGAACAAAAGTCAGATGTTAAGCAAATTTATATTTGCAGTTATTTGATTAAGCAGAGAGTTGTACACAATCCCAATAGAGTCTTGAGTTTCAAAACTGCCTCTGAAGTCTATGCCCAAGAGAGAAGAGATTTCAAAATGTAGTTTCTGCTATATGCAACATAAAAAAAACCCTTATCATCCTTTTTGGCTGCTTTTTTCTTTGTAATGGAATGAATTTGAAGACATGAAAAAACACAGTATAGTGTAACAAGGGAGAGACAGTACTGAGGTCTGACCTCGGTGGATTATTCATGTGCTTGAAGTTACACAGGTATTTTGTTCTGCTTACCACAGTAACTGGAGCAAGGGAAGAAACACTGGGTGAGTAAGGATTATAGTGGAAAAAAAGGGCTGCTATTTTGAAATGGAAATTTATGACATTGACCTGAGCATTGGTGCAGAAGGCTGGCGAATTGGAGCTGAGTTTGAAATGTAGCATGAAAATGCTTTCACACCTTTTGTCTAGAAAAATTAAATCCGCTAGAACTGTGTTTGCAATGGAGCACATGTCAACTAATCATTTCCTCACAGCTTCGTTACTTGGTTTTCTATCCTGTTTTCACTCTGAGAGGAAGAGAAAGCATGCCAACAAATTTTTTTCTCATTGCAAAGCAAATATTGAGATAGTTTAGTATACAATTTCAGGTATTGCCATACATTCAGAGTCTCTTGTCCTCTTTTGGCCATCTGACTGCTATTGAAGTAATTCTTCTTTTATTTCTTATAACAAAGATGAAGAGATGGTCAACAAACCTCACAAATTCACCTGCCTCTCAAAGGCCATTTGCTGCTTCAGCTGCTACTGTTTGCCTTTGAAGCAAGATAAACCAAAGCTCTATTGCATCTGTGCACCATCCACATCAGCACAAAAAGAATGTTTTGAGAAAATTCAGCTTTCAGTTTCCAGTCTACAAGACCCTCTAATGTTTGGGCTGTAACTTAAGTAACTCAAATCCTTCAGTTATTATAATAATTTAAGGAGCTTGGAGGAGTAGAGGACATAGCACAGAATAGTCTCCAATGTAATATTTTGCTCTTATATTTTTTGCTCAATTCTGAGAACCATGTATATTCATCCCATATCCTAGTTTTAAGAAAGGAATGAGACTCACAACACTTCTCTTCATTTGAACTCTCCCATAACAGAACCAGCAAACTTCTTTTTGCAGTTAATATGCTGGACAGGGAGGCTACATCCAGTATTACCGAAACTGATAAACTCTTTTTAATTTGTTTCCTTTTATTCTGTCATCCAGGACCTAGGGGCAAATAATATTTTCTGGATTTCCTAGAGAGAAACTATAAACTTCTTTCCCCCTCTCTGCCCTCCCCTCCTCCCAGTTCAGTGTTTCCCATGCTTCCATTGTTAGGGTGTAATAAAAGAAGTGTAGTCTTTTTCCCATTCCAGTTGCATCTGTGCCTGGGCTTGGAAATTTGCTGTTGTGCCACTTTCAGCCTAAATTTATATCTACTTCAGTTACTTGATATAATTTTCAGTAGGATCTCTATCATACATATTGGTATCTCTGTTTCAAAACAGTTTTTTTTTAACTGATAACGTAGGAATTAAAATTAGCAATGTTAGTTTTCAGCAAATCCTTTGGGATCCTTACATTACAGTCTAGTGAAACTGGCTGGAATGATTTTCCAATGTCTTTGTGAAGGAAAGCATCTACAGTGTAGTGTCTGAGCATGTCCAGTTTTTTGTTCAACTACACTCTAAGAAAAGAGTGTAGTTGAACAAAAGAGTGTAGTTGAACTTCTGCCACAAGCACCTTTCTTTTGTGATGGCATAGATTTGGTTATCTTATTCTGTGCATCATGTTAGAATTGTTGCCATTCATTCTTCAGCAAATTTGACTTTTAGAAGATCCTAGAAGTGAAGATGGACAGCATAGATGATGTTTATTAGAAACATTTTCTTTTCTTTTTATTCAGAACCAAAATCAATGCCTCATGAACCTCATCTTATGAAGTTATCTTTATAATAAAAGAGGTTTCTGAACTGAAAGCCAATGACAAATTCTTCACAGATCCTCCAGTTAAATAAAATAATGGTGAAAAACTCATTTATCATTGAAAAGAGCATTGCATTAAATAAGATGTTATTCTTATTTACCACTGGAAAATACCTGTGTTGGAATCCCCTTCTCTGAACTGGTGAGTAACTTCAGCAAAGAACGAACATGAAATAGTACTTTTAAACAAAATTTTATGTTCAGTCAGTTTAATGAAAATATAATAATTTTACTGAGATGTTGCACATAATTTTTAGTTCTCTCTTTAAAATAGTTGCTACCCTACTTTAATTGCACCTGGGATTATCTAAGTTGTCAAATTCTTTGTAAGTCCCCTTTGTCGTAAATATGACATACTATTTTTTGAACAGCACTAGTAACTCAAAGAGTGACTTTCACCTGTGGAGGCCTTTACAATTCACACCCCTCAGAGAGAAAAAAAAGGCCTAAGAACATCCATGAGTGGGGAAAATGCCCTACTGAGTTGGACTGTGGTTCTTTTTTTCTCAGAGAGTGGCAAGAGACTCTAGCACACATCAGGTGTTTTGAGTGTACATCAAATGCCATCTCTCCTCCAGATATGCTCATTGAAGTTCCTGCTGTGCTTTTCCCTCTGCACTTTTTATTATACACTCCCTAGCCAAGGCCCTTTCAAGCTGCAGAATCTCCTCATCAACAGCTTCCAGGTCCTGTTGGTTGTTTGTGTCACCAGAGGAGGGAAGCTGGATGGAGGGATCCTGGTGGCAGTGGAACCTGTGTATGTTCATGTCATCATTCTCCCACGTCTCCAGGCAGAGCAGCCCTGGGCAGCATCCAGCTGCTCCTTGCTCAACCTTCAAGAAGTGATGAGTGATGTCTGGGTTTCTCTGCTTCATGCCCTCCTCCAGTTCCTAGCTCTGTATTTTCAGTGCTGTAACTCTTCCCTTTCTATCATTTGTTGTTTGTTGTTGTCTATTTTTGTCCTTGTTTTCATTACCTATAGCCCTCTCCCTCCCTTGGGGGGTCTTCAGGGTTTTGCTTATACAAAATTCTGTTTTTCTAAACAGAAAAGTAAATAGAAATAGCAGCAGTAGGAGAAACTATTTACAGAGTGCACACAAGTTTGGCCACCATCTTCAAACTCTTTTCTTTGTACTCCCTAGCTTCTCTGGCTCTTAGAAAGGTAAATCCTTGCCTAGTCCTTTCACTGTCCTTTTTTGGACTTGTACATGAACTTATCCAATTCCTATCTGAATTTATTGCTGGGATCTGCTTCCACAACATCTTTTGGTAGCAAGTCCAGAAATACACTAACCACTGTAAAGCAATGTGTTCTTTTTAGCTGTTTTAATTTAATTCCACTGAATGAGCCTAACTCTGAAATTTATGAATTAAAGGATGCAAAATCAACCTTCATGATTTCATAAAGCTTGAAGAAGTTTCAACCACTGCCTTCTCCTAGCTGAAAATTTTTGAGTCTGATCTCCTAAGACAGCCTCTCCCTTTAATCCCTTTAATAATTTCAGTTTTCTTCTGTGTACCTTCCCTACCTTTTTCATGTCCTATTCCAGATATTGAGACCACTTTCTTTTTAGGTCCTGTGAACTTTTACCATCTTTTGTATAATGCATGAACATGTCTATTGATCCCAGTGCTATAAGTCTTCCAAAGGAACAGCTCTACTTGGAATGAAGTGAAATTTTTATTTAAATAAGCTCAAACATATCTTTGTTATAAGGTAGATGAGGTGACAAAACATTAGGTCCTAGCTAGGAAGACAGTAGAGAGAGCAAATTTGGATCAGTAGCTGAGACCTAAGATTGATAAGCCAGCTGCTTATTTTGGGGCTGGTTATGTCCATGCTGAGTATGGAAAGAGGAGAGGAAGGGATGTTCCTTAAGCATCATTGAAGTCTTCATAGATTCTGGGTTTATTTCTTAATTTCATTTCCAATTTTTAGATGCAGAAGTGCCAAAAGTGAACAACTAGGAGAGGTTTTTATCACAGACTTTATGATATTGAGCTGTTTGTATGTGTATGTGTGGAGATATCCCTCATGTGATGCACTCTTTGACTTGAAGGCCCTGCAGTAGAGCTCAAACAAAGAGGTAAAATAATTTTTTTAAAAAATCTATTTCCTTAAAGTAATTGCTTTCCAGAAATGAGACATTTTGCATATTACATTTTTCTTGGCACATTAGGTCTTGTCAATTCACTATTCATATAAAACAGCAATGTAGGGCACCTGTAAAGGCAATTGCACAGACAGCAGACTATTCTTTTATAAGGTTCTTTGCTGTTTTAGTTTTGTATTTTAAAAATCCAAACATTTTAAATCCCATTTTATAACAAATAAAAGAAGGTACTGTCTTTTGGGGGTTTTTAGGGCACATTGTAAGATATCCAAAGAATACATAAACTACCTATTTAAAAATTAATATTTTCACACTGTTCTATTCTTATGAATGCTGATTACTGGAGAGGAAAGGATTGGTAATGTGAAAGCCCTGTGTCCTTTTAAAGCAAATCTGTTATTAAAAGTAAATAAGTTTGAAGAATGAACCTTTTACTAATGATCAGCCTACCCTCTCCATTTTTGTCTTCAAATAGACCAGCTGACACCAGATCTTATTTTTTTTTTTTTATGCAGGGAGGCAATGATTACAACAAAGTTGTGTTTTAACTAAAAAACTTGATAAAACCATCCTTTTTTCAATTTCAGATCATGTCTACTGAAGCATATTTCTCTGGATTGCTCTACATAGTGTCCTCTCTAGTATTATGATTGATGCCTGTAAGTACTCAGGCAGTGAGATGGCAATCATCAAAGGGGGAGAAGAGCTGTGAATAAATTTAGAAAGTTTCTAATAATCAGAAGAATCAGGTTCTGGAATAGTTTTTCAGCAGAAGTCTTGGTGGGATGATCTTTCAGTACAGAGATGACATGTGTGTTTTCTAGCTCTGCCAACTTAATCACAAGACTGTAACACAGCCTGCAGTCTTTATTTCTTGTGCAGAACCAAAAAATAAAAACCCCAATCCTGAATTCCACAGCCTAAGCATCCTACTGTCTGTGTGAGACATAGCTGCATTTCTAATTTAGGGGTTGAAAGGAAAAAAAATCCACATTCTTGTCCACTACACCTTGCCTGTGAGCTCTTCCTGAGCTGTGGATTATTTAGCATAACTTTTGTGGAAGCATCGGTGGAAGTTTTAGACACGATTGTTTTTCTGCTGGAGGGCACTGCCATCAGAGTAGAGCTGGCAGAAGCTCTCATACAAGAGCTTCTTCTTTTCTTCAGCAAAAGGTCAGCCAAGATTAGATCAAAATACATTAAACAGTAGGTTAAACTATGCCAGCTGACTGTGCAGAAGTAGATTAGGAGTGCCCACAAAGGCCATTCCACAGCTGAGCTCCAGAGGCAAGTGAACTCAGAAGGAAAGGACAGCTTCTGCCATTTCTGTGGTGACTGACACAGCTCAGTAGCTGTATCCATGCAACCAGTTATTTCTGCTTCAATCTGAATTACAGTCTCCTTGCAGAGAGGCCACTGAAATATTAGGCTTGTAACATTTCTGGTCAGGTTGACAACACTGTGCTTCCAGATATATGCATTCTGAGATGCTTTCCTGTGGTGCACTGAGAAATGCCTGATAGATGGAAGGAAAAATCAGTGGGCAATGCAGACTTGTGCTTGCTTCCATGCTGCCCTGATGCCCATTTCTTCTGGGCCTGTTTGGATGGATCTGCACCACACTGCTGGTCCTTGCAAGTGCTGAAACACTGCTGAAGGGGTGCTTGACACCATGACCAATGAAAGTCAGTAGATCTTTACAGGAGCAAGAAGTAAGAAATATGTGCCAAATGAGAACATCTGCTTTCCAGCAGTGAGTGATTTATGAACTTCCTAGACCACTTGTTCTTCCTAGGAGTTACATCCCAACTGCTGTGTTTATTAACATATGAACTTCTACTTCAGTGTTGATTTTTTGGGATATTTTTCTACTTTGTTTTAAACCTACTTATGCTTTTGACCTCTGTAACATCTCATGGCAATGAGTTCCACAATTTAATTACACATTAAAAGAAGGACTGTTCTGCAGGACTTGCAATGCACTGTAGCTACACATTTCTCAAAGCCTGTTTGCCATTTTAGTGCCCTTGTTGCAGAGTTCCAGCCTACAGGGACACACAGACAAACTAGAAATGGAGAAAATCTGTTGTATCACAGTGTTAGCTCCAGCTTTAATAGAAAATGTTTCAGTCACAGCTTGACATGATAACATCAATGTACTTAAAAGATACAGTAGGTCTCAGAACAGTCTGCAGGGTGTGAAAACAAAGACTTCTACAGCCCCCAGGGTGTTTTTCCTCAACAGAATGAACAGGGCAGGATTCATTCAACAGGGCTAGAGCTGCTGTGAACATCTCTACTGGAATAATTGATATTTTTGAGTAGGCTTGTCATTTTCCTCACCACTGTAGTTCTAAAGATATTTCCTGTCCTTCTTCAACAGTTGCTAGACTAACACTGTGTGCATTTCCTTGTATAGGTAGTACAGAAATTATATTATTGTATTAATGAACCACAGATTGTAAGTATCTTCATGGGGAATACAGTTAGTTTTCCATACCATAAACATTGGTTAAAGAAGAGGCAACAAATTGGTGACAGTTTACCACAAACTGTCAGTCTGGAAGTAGATCTCAGTCTTGAAACAAAAAAAGTAGTAACTCACTGTGGCAATTTTCTAAGGACTATGCAGGATTGTTTCTCACTGGAAATTACTTGATCAATAGTGGGTTTCCTATTTTTCCCTGAGTTTCTTCTGTATTTTTCAAGAAATGGGAAATTAAGGAAGCACTACATCACTTTATTTTAGATCACATTAGAGTATCACAGTGGTCATGTCTAAGATTATATAAATTATGAAATAAAAACAAAAGAACTCAGAATAACCATGAGTGATTGAAAAACACAATTTCCTCTGGAACAATTCAGAATTAATAAAGATCAGCTAGTTTAAACAAAAACTCCTTCAGTAACCTACTGAGAGTTTTTCCTAATAAATAACATCGACACTGCAGATTTATGTAATACATCAATTTAGTGCCATCCAAAGTTGTATACAGATGATGTATGGGACTACTTCATACATCTCTAAAAAAATCTCTTATTGAGTAGAAAAATTGTAATTATCAACAATAGTACACTGTATTCTGATTTCTGTGATTTCTGGGTATCTGGATAATTCCATATGTAGGCAAAATATATGAGCTGCTGTCCATTTTCCTCCTCAGAAAATAATAGGAAACAAATGTTGAAGAAAATGCCTAACTATATGCTGAAAACCTTCCTCCAAATCAATCCTCAGTATTTGATTATGATATCTTAGATTTTGCATTAACATAGATTTTTTTTTTCTCAAAGAGGAAAATTGTATTATGGGTTTTTTACTCAGGAAGTTTTAAATCCTTCAGTTCTGTTATTGGATGAAAAGTTTTATTTCCATCCTTTTTTAAATTGAAGTTTCTAAGCCTTATGATTGTAGAGAAAATATAAACCTGCAGCAAAGATTCAGTAATTGTAAACTAAATAAACCCTAGGATCCCATACTTCTTTTAAAATTCTTTGATGCTTGAGGATAGTAATACAGTTCTTGACAACTGGGACAAAAGACTTTACCATGCTTGGAACTGAACAATATTGTAATTCCTACCTCTTTTTAGCCATTTGTTCTAATGAGAATTTACTTAGATGGTTTTATAGCCTTACTTTGCATTCCCACAAAAATACAGATTAAGTGACTCCAAAGTGAAGATGTTACTTATTTTCAAATGTATATCCTTTGTTCCAAAATGCTCTCAATTAATGGGAACATTCAGTGGTATGCTGAACAAAGACAAAAAACTTTTGTAACAGATAAAATTTTGAAAAACTCAGTAATTCATCACATCACCTGCCTGAGTTTATTTTACCTAGATAGAAATGTCATACACATTTTAATTAGCACACAATATACTATTGCTAGGTTTTAAACTAGGTTCAGGTTCTTAATATCTGATAATACATGTAGCTAGAAGAATAAATTGCCAGTTTGTAGTTAGCTGAACACAAAATTGGCAAAATTTGGTACAGGGCAATAACTTAAAAGAACTCAATTATATCAACCCAGATCTCAAAGCTCATCACAGGCTTTTTATATACTTTTAACCATTATAAGTGGCTCTGATTTATATACATTTCTAACTGTAGCAAGCCTTCCAGACTGCACACCCATGAAATCCACCTACCAGGCATATGGGGACTATGGAACAAATAAGATACAAGGAGCTCCACAACTGTGCATTGACTTGGAGGAAAAATGGATGCCTAGTGAACCTTTAGCATCACCACGATGAGTTCTGGAACTCTGGTCAAAGCTGCCCTTCTCCACCCCCACTGAGAATTCACATAGTTAAAAATAGTAAAATGGTTTTATCCAATATTCCTATTCCTTTTTTTTTTTTTTTGATACTCAACATTAATTTTCAGTGTAATTCTCTTTCAGGTGTTTGTGTTCTACAAAAGATTTTGTTTCTAAGTACATGTTCTGCTCTGGTAATTATCCCTCCTGCACTGTAATTCAAGCCTGAAAGTTGATTTATTCTCCATGTGTTCTTTTTACAATTAAATGTGTCGCCTTTGTAACTGACTTACATCTGACAAAGCTGATCTAAACAGCTGCAGAAATGTCTCATTGCCTTCGCAGTTATGAGCCCAGTTAACTTGTCAACATTTTCCAATTGTTATTTACTACAGATTTACCACAGCTCTAATCAGCTACAGAGGCAGGAGAATGAAGGACAATTGGGGTAGGGAGTGCCTTTCCTTGCAGTTTTCTAGTAACAAGTGGATCCTCATGATACAAGTATTTTAGGATCTGTAGGAGTCAAAATGGTGATGGGTCAGAAAATCACAAAGACTGATGGTGATCTGACTCTGGAGCCTAATGAAATTAGTTTTTGTTTGAATAATTATTTCATTCTTGGTTATTTCTACAGTCACATTTAAAAATGAGATTATCCCATCTGTTTTAGCATACTTCAGATGTCATTGGCATGCAGTTTGCTGCTTAGACCAGCTTCTGCTACTTTGTTCGTCATATCTCAGAATACCACAGCTGCATAGAAAAGGTGACAACAGAATAAAATGACAACATAAGCTATTGTTCTGATATCATTAATCCCTTTTATAATTTGCTTTTTGCATGTAAGCTGTATTACCCAAACTAAATTACTGTAGATCCTCCTAGGGAAGTATCACAATTAAAGTTGTGTGATTTAAATATACCTAGAGACAGCAAGGCACCTTGCTAGAGAGCAGGTCAGTGCACATTGCACTTTCTGGAGCTGTTGAAAAGTGCAGAGATCAGAAAAGTGCAGAAGCTCTTGATCTAGCCTGACACTTTCACATCAAATACTGTGTTCAAAACACCTTCAATCCTTTATGAGACACCAAGCAACTGCTCGCTTTGAGAGGGCTCTGCTCTCACACTGCAGATCATCAGAGCAGCAGAGCATTCCCTCCTGGCAGGGGCAGGAGCAGCAGCAGCACCGGTGCTGCCGGAGGTTCCCAGCAGCCTCCTCCAGCTCTCAGGTCCATCACTGCCCACTGGGGACATGAAGGTACTGTGGTGTTGGTGGTGCCAGATGGATTGGGAAACACATTGGCTCTCAGGGTTCATCAAAATCTGTGATGCTCAGGTTTGGCACTCTTTGAAAAAAGGGTTATTTTCAAACCTTGCTGTAGTGAGAGGAGATGCTTTGGGTCTGGGAAAGTATATTGTGTTCAAATACAAAATCATGTTGATCTGTCCATAGATAGGTCAAGTTGTAATTCTGGTTTTAAGATAATTTGAGTTGTAATTTTGGTTTTAAAATACCTGGGAGTTATATGTAATGAATATAAAACTGAAGTTGTTTCTTTTCCAAGAGGGCGCTGTGGCTGAGGGGAAGCCATGGTAACCGGGATGGCATAATGCTGATACCTTGCTCCTGGGTGATAAAAATGCACGTAGAGTAGGTTTTGGGCTTAGCAACAAAAAGGTTGGGTTTTCAAACAGCTCCTTCTAGCCCTCCATTACAGCTGCCACCCTTGTCCTACGCAGTATGTATCCCAAGCTTCATTCTTTCATGTTCATTAAGCCTTTAGGCATTCAATAAGCAGCAGAAAATACATTTCACACAAAAGAAAGTAATTTAATTTTTTGGGCTATTGCTTTAGAAGAATACAAAACTCAGATCTCTTCCCTGTAGAGCTGTTGTGAGGTATGACTCATCCTTGCCCAACATGTTGGATGTTCACTTTAATTAGATATGTGCATCTAAAGATTGTTGTAAACACTTGCTGTTAATAGCATATTACTCCCTCTTCTACAATGGGAAGTATAAGCAATACTAATACATTTAATACATAAAGCTGTACATTTTAAGTCATGTTAGGGCAGCACACTTTCAGAAATTAATTAGGAATATTCTCTAATTAGCATATGTTGGCTGCCTTACAAATCATGTTGGCATGAAAAATTGGAATAATGCAAATTTTATTCTACAATGATGCTTAAATATTTTATAAACACTAAATATTGTTACACAAATCTTTGATATCTACCTATGTGGCAAATCTGGATGGAGATCCAGTTTATTTATAATTATGAGTGAAGAGATAAAGTATTGCTACTTTCTTGTTGGTGATGGTACATGAGAAATAGGCTAACCTTTATAGAATCACAGAGTAGTTTGGTTTGGAAGGGACCTTTAAAGGTCATTTAGTCCAACCCCTCTGCAATGAGCAGGGACATCTTCAACTAGATCCAGTTGCTCAGAGCCCCATCCAACCTGACCTTCAGTGTTTCCAGGGGTGTGGCAGCCACCACCTCTCTGAGTAACTAGTTCCAGGGTTCCCAAACCCATGTCGTAAAAGGAAAATATTCCTTATAGCTAGTCTACATTGACCCTCTTTTAATTTAAAAAGTGATAAAATCTTGTTTTATCACTGTCTGCCTGTGTAAAGAGTCTGTCCCTTTCTTTCTTACAGGCCCTCCCTAAGTACCAAAAGGCATCTGTAAGGTTTGCCCAGAGTCCTCTCCAGGCCTCTCCAGCCCCAACTCTCTCAGTGTTTACTCATTAGGAGAGGAGCTCCAGCTCTCTGATCATCTTCATGGTCCTTCTCTGGACCCATTCTAACAGGTCCATGTTCTTCCTCTGCTGAGGAGCCCAGGCTGGATACAGAACTCCATGTGGGGTCTCACTAGATTGGAGTAGAGGAGTCCTCCCTTGACTTGCTGCCTCATTTCTTTTTCATTTCACATACACATATTTTCCTCAGTATAGGCAGGTGAAATGTCTTTATACTTAGCTGGTATCTAACCAACCCACACACCAGTGCCAGCATATGACACAGCACAAATTGATGATCCAGAGATTTTACAATCTCTCTCTTGGGAGATTGTAAAAAAAAAACAGGACTATTATGTCTTTCCAAATGTGGCTTAGCATACTTGAGTAAGCTTGACTGCTCTCAAAATCTAATATAACGATAAAACCATGTGGTTTTTTTGTGTATGTCTTTCTCTGTTGTGCAGAAATGAATCATACTTGTCTGTAAGCAACATATCTTTTTTTCTCTTTTTAAAGTTCACTGACATTTACTGACTCAGGATGTACAGTATTTCATAACCATAATGCTATATCACCATGTGTAAAAGGAAGGCTCTAGGGTGTTAGACTGGCTTTATTAACATCATTTGTAATTTAAGAGTGTTTTCACAGGGTCAGAACAATAGCACATGATTTAAACATTATTTTGCCTTTTACTGCTCAGAAGCCTTCACAGGGTACCACTTCACACTTTCACAGAAGAGCATATTTCAATGTTTTTATCTGTCAGCCAGAAAAATCCCTGAACAACAAAATCTGAACTAGTCTTATCTCTGAGAAATTCACAGACACCTTACTGTTAGTCTGAAGACCTAATTGTACATACTTTTGATCACATGCATCATTTCTTTTGGTGGAAACCTGAGCATTTATGTAATAAAGACTCATATCTAAGCTGCACAATCAGGAGTTGAGAGTCCAGGTCATTCCATTCACTTAGCAAGGATAATGGTGCACCCCTGGACTTCACCTTTTCTCCCACAGCCTTTTTGTGGCTGGTCAGAATTTTTTGGCTTTCTTTTACCTTTAGTTTGCACTCAAACACCTGCCAGAAAGACAAATGTGTATATGTCACAGGACTATCAGAGAGTCTTCCTGGAGTGATTTAAGTGACATGATAACAATTTGGTGTATGCTCCTAAAGCATTGATCAAAAAAATAGCAGCCACATTTCTTCATGTGTCTGATGTAGACCTGAGGCATTAAGAAATTGTGGATTTTTTTGTGTTGTGTCACTAAGAAAATGTGGGAGAACTTGAAAGTAAAATGTCATCTCACTTATGCCTTTCAGTACCATTAAAACATAGAATCAAGGTATTTTAACAGTCTGTAACAGATTTGTTTCCAAATATTTCATTAAGTTTGATGCCTTAGAAAATTAATAACAACTGTGGATCTTTTAAGCATGTAATAAATGGAAACAATTTTCAGAAAGTGTTCAGACTGTAATGTGGATCCTGTAACCTTATTACCAGAAAATGTTACTACAGAGGAGTTGCTAAGAGAAGAGGAGCAGTTGTGAGCTTATGTATAATTTTTCTACATTACTGTTCATTAAATAAAATAAAGCAATATTATTTCCATTGGTAAACCACAGAGAAAAAACAGGAATAAGTTTTGCCTGGATTTTTGCTCATTTCCTTGTTCACCCACCCACAGCCCTGGCTGCTGCTTTCCAGAGACAAATGCTTTTCCTGGTCCTAAGTATATGTTGAGAAAACATGCAAGCTGACAGGAAGAGTGATGGTGTTACTATTGCAGGAATAATCCTTAAAATGTATGTTTATATTCTGTTGAATGATTTCTTTGTCTTTTAAGCTGCATTATAGTGCCTTTTCCATCTATTCATGTTTTATAGATGAGGTGGTAGAGTTAGCTCCCAGTAGAAACAGGAATTGGAAAGATGACTTTCCCAGCAAAGGAGTAAAGCACAGATGGATGGAACCAAGTTTCTTTCTGATAATTTTTAATATTCTGGTGATGCTGAAAGATATTTGGCCAGGTATAAGCAATATGGAGAAACTCTTCCATCTTCCAGTCTTCTAGCAGAACAACAATGGGCAACAGTCACAAGTTGCAACAGGAAATTTTGCCCAGCTGTACAGAAATTCCTTTTCCCACAAAGACAGTTAAGCACTGGACTGGGTTGCCTGTGTTGTAGAATCTACAGGTTTGGAAGTATTCAAAGCTTGACTGACAAGATAAATTATTCCAGTTATTAAAATCTAAATTACTCTGTGATTCTATGAATTCAAAAATGTTTACAACAGAGTGCACAGTGCTTTAGGGTAGCAAGGGGTCTGCCTCATTCCCAAATGAAATGCTCAGTTCTTTTTCCAAGATCATTCCTCGTGCCATTAGATCCCACGTCTCTAGATGGTGTCCTGCAGTTGACTTGGAAGCTGCCCAGCCATGGTTAAAGCTGTCACCTGGGTCCTGCAGGTCAGTAAGACCCCAGTGCTCCTTATTCCTGTTGCCTTTGTATAACCTTGATGCAATAAGGACAAGCTTTGAAAGTATTACAGACCTTATAGATGATGTTGATGATCTGCAACTTTATGAGCAAAATTAAAAAGTGAAATAGAAATATTTTGGTAGCATGGCAAGAGATGCATATGTAAAAAAACATGCCTACGAAAAGTCTATATTGATTTCTCATACCTGTAATTTTTTTTTCCTCCTCTGCCGCTAGCAGACCTCAGGAAAAAAATAGGTAAAACTATTCCTAATAGCAAAACAGAGAAAAACATAGCAGTAAATCAAGTAATGTTTTGTGTAATAACTTATCCCAGAGCTATGGAGTGAAGTGTCCTTGCAGAAAACAGAGAAAACAAATATTATTCTTGTTATCACAGCTTATATTTAGTAGTTGATCCTGCTAAGTTACCTTCCCAAATGATCCAGACAGGTCCATTGAGATGTCCCTGCGTAAATTTAATGATGTTCTTGTAAAAATCTCTGGCCACCTGCAGCATATATAGATTTGCCAGGGCTTTGGGGAAAAGTTTGATTTGCAGAGAGGGGTTATTTGCAAGGATTCAGCAACAAAACCATCTGCCTGCATCTCCTCCACAGCCTGAAAGTCTATTTTTGTCTAGTGTATCTAGTGAAGGGACACAACAGATAAGCTGTTTTCTCATCTTTAAGCCACATTTTTTCAGCTGCATCTTTAGATAACCATTCTGCAACTCCAGACACAGTTTGACCAATTGGAATGCATACTGGATTTTTATCTCTTAAGTAACCATTTTTTCTTATCATGAAAATAGCTTGAAAACCAATAGAATGTGAAGGTAGTTCAGATTCAAGCTGTCTTCCATTTGAAACAAACCTTTGATGAAGACTGGAAAAATACAGCGTATCCATGTCTAGCACCAGGTGTAGAAAGGACATAACATTTGAAAATCCCTCATAACACATTTTCAACCTGACATTTGAATATTTATCTACCATTTCCCTCTCTCTTCTCTTGAGGATGCCAAGATAATCTGTGCAGGAGAAAGCAAAGGAGATGCTACCATTTCACCAAAGACAAAAGATGATTTTAGAAAAGGCATTTCATGTTGTTAGAAACTAAAAACAAGGGGAAATGTCACAGAGCCTGTGTTAAATTCAAGACAGAAAGGAGTAGTAGCACATCAAGAGCTCTATGTAATTTATATCAGTATGTCCTGCATTTTGACTTTAACTACATTTAGGTTTTCATCTTTTATTTTCAGAAGTATTGAGCAGCTAAGACAGAAGAAGCAGTTCATTTTTCACAGTGTGTTTTAAGTTGCAGCAATCTCGAGAGGATTTGAGTAAGCATGGCTTACACAGTTCAGTTTTTGCTCTTGATTGAGAATTAATTACGCTTTTCTGGCAACATTAAACATGTTATACTAGAGTGCAATGTTGCAGCAAGGGCTGAATTCTGTAACAAGTTCCACAGCAGCAGAATGATAGCACAAATTCCTGAGCCTAGAAGTCCAACAAGGGTTTCTCATACTGCTCTGTCAGTAAAACTGCCTATTTCCTTAGCCTTTCTCCCAAACATTGCAGTTTTGCTGCTTTCTGAAGGCCAGAGAAAATTATGTATGTATGTACAGAGTCATGGACTGTATGCATCACAAGCAGGTATTTGTGCTATCTGTTGAAAGAACAAACTTGCTTTTAGTAGCATCTTCTCAGCTTTTAATCATAGCTATGTGTCCATGGTAAAATTCAAATAATTTTATTCAAAATGTAGTCAGCAGTACATTTATTTCAAAGGGTTAAGAAGTCATGATTAAATGTCAGCCTATTAAGAGAGACACAAGAAAAATGGCTCAATTTCTCAAATTGCTACATTAATGACAACTTTGCAATATAAAAAGGGTTTAATCTTGAAGAATTGCATGTGCTGAAGTGAGCTGATAGAATTTATCTTTGTTAAGTGATGACAGCTGTCAATTTGCTCCCACAAAGGAAATCTTAACTGGTGACAGCTAATTGAGAAAGGCAGAACATAGTATGAAATTTATTTCCACTTTCCTTCTCTGCATAGAAGCAAAGCCAAGAGTCTGGCATTATTTCTTCCTGAAGACATCTTCAGTACCCTGTTTTACACTGATTCATTGCTATTCAGTGCACTTGCTTTCTATTTATTCCAGTTTCACTATAGCTTTAGGTAGACAGTAAATCAGCCTCACTCAATGTACACAATTAATTGCCTATCTGTGAAACAGGACTAGAAACCTACAACTTTACTTGTCAGCAAAGTAGAGCGGTATGAGGAGGACTGGATTTAGGTAAGGGTAGGAATGGTAATAACCAGAATGTGACAAACTTTGTTTAACACAAGTCTTAGCATTTATTTTGGAGACTGACCAAAGGAAAAAAAAAGCCTCATTATTTTGTAAAAAGAACAAAACAGGTGTCTGAACAAAATATTTTGTCTTCAGTTTGAACTGTTCTTAGAAATAAATGTCATCTTATACCACCACACTTAAATATGCTTTTAAAATTTAAAAAGAAAAAAAGCTTTTAACAGTATGCTTTTCAAATAAATAACCTAGGGATAATGCATTTAAAAATAACCTAGGGACAATGCATTCGTAGCAACATTTTGGTACATTTGCATGTTCAGCTTTTTGTCCCTAAATTTTGTGCAAGAAAAACATACCCAATTTTAATGACTTGTTTCTCCATGTAGATATGTCCAATAATACAAGTAAGCTGAATATATGGTGGCTCCAGCCAAAGATGCTGAGAATGGTAAAGACTTTATTCTTCTCAGTTATAAAATTATCTCTTTTGCTTTGTTTTCTGCCATGTTAGTGAATTAAAGTGGTTCATCAAGTGGCCTGACAATGGCCTGAGCTAGCAAAAAGAGAGGAGGTGGGCTGTAGTGGGCTGTAGCACTAGGAAAGGGGTGGGGTGGTAAGGAACAAAGAAGGCTTCCCTCCCTGAGCAGCAGTGAGCCCATTCCCCTGCCCACCAGGCTGTAGCCCCTACCACTGCCCCACCTGAGCCCCACCAAGAGGGACTTGAGCCCTGCTATGCTTGGTTTTCATGAAGGAAATTCATGGTGTGGAGGAATTATGCAACTGAGACACACAGGTTCCAGCTTTTAGGGGGCATGGAGACTGCTAAGATAGGCTCTGTCTAAGATTCCATTTCTGCTTGGCCTTAAGAGACATGGAAATCCACAACCCCACTTTACAAGGGGACACCTAGCCATCCTTTAGGCCACAGTGTCGTGCTGTGAACCCCAGAGGCTGGGACAGAGGGCAGTGAAGGGTGACATGCAGTGCACAACTCCTGTACATATGGCAGCTGAACAAGGATCTGAAGGTCCAGGCTTACTGTGCTCTGCCCCTGCTTCATTACTCTGCCTCTATTTCACACTCCACACATTGCTGAACATGAACTGTATTGATTTTTTTTAGAGCAAAGCCCTGTGCAGTTAACAAAAGGGCACACTTTAGGTCAGAGAAAATGTCTCAAAGAGACTCCACTTTTCTCTTTTCACTCTGCCAAAACAGGCAATTATAACCAGCTCTGCACTTCCAGTGCACCCAAGTTACCAGTGCTGTCTGTTGTCCTATCTCCAGACCCCAAGCTCTGTGTAAGTAGAGTTTCCAGCTGTGACTTTACACTCAGGCTTCCAGTTCCAGCAGCCCTGGCAGGACTGATTCCAGCTTTCACCAGCACCACATGCAGCTCATCCCACTCAGCAGTGGGTTTCCTCAGTCCCTGTGTGATCCCAGCTTCCAGACAAGGGTGCCACTGAATGACTTTTGAAAAAGTAGATTGATGCAACCACACCATCATTTCCCTCAGCTTACTAAAAACAGTGGCCTCATGCCACTCATGCATTTTCTATTCCCATGTGAGAAATCCTGATAGGAGATACCTGTGTGGTCTGTCTGGCCCCACTTGTTTCCCTCCAGGGCAATGCAGCACTACTCCTCTCAGGAGGCCAAAACATCTCACTTAAAAACAGCTTCTGCAGTTGAAGTAACCCACACTGAAAGGAGATTTTGCACAAGTCACAAAAGAACCACCTTGACAGACTTATTTTTTAAATTCTTTTCCTGGTGGCAGGCACATCAAACTCCGCTCCACCTTGCAGAGGCACAAGAGCAGCACAGTGTTCTCCCTCCAGCACGATACAGGAGATGTGCTGCTGTTACTACCACTGCTGCTGTGTACATCTGAGTCTCTGTTTCACACCAAGAAAACCAATGTTAACTTTCTAAGAGAATTTAATCCATGGGATTTGTGGCTTTTTTTCAGGAGAAAAAACTTAGCTCTGGTAACAACACAGCAGTACCTAAATTGTGAAAGGTTAACACAATTCATCAGACTTGTAGATTGCTGGAAAGAGATTTAATAACAAGCACCAACAGGGTGTTTTGCTTGCAAGTACCACCTCAGTTGGGGTTCAACTTGCTACAGTCTCAAGTACCAAAATCTGTTTGCACCTAAAGCTCCCCTGCTCTGGTTATGCCTGCCCTGTCAGTTCAACAGTGGCACCATCTGATTAAGAGCCAGGAAACTCCTGTATAAAGGGGCTTCAGAAAGAGCTGTGAAATGTGAAGCTTCATGCAATCTCAAACATGCAAGCATGATGCTTACATGTAACAAAGTGAGACAGCCACCCTTTTTTAACTTTTGCATTTTGATCCTGTTGTATGTGCTGTACTTGAGCTGCACTTGAGCTTTGATTTGTTTTTCCAATACAGAAATAAGACCTTCCATTTTGTAAGTTTAATACACATGTCACACATATACTTTTCTTCTCTCCTTGAGCAAAAAAGGCAGCTTAAAAGACAAGTTTCCTGTGCTGGGAGGCTACAGAAAATTCACATTTTGTACAGAAGATCCCTCTTACTAAACTGCATGGGGAGCACAGTTAAAACTCACTCCTGCCTCACAGCTCCAACCTTGCTATCTTGCCATCACTCTGCAAAAACAAGCTACAATTAATACATATATGGTGAGACAGATTACTTACTAGGTTCACATATCCCTAAAGAGTAGCTTTTGAAGATGTCAAAGCTCAATTCCTTTTGAAAACCTGTCCTGTTCATAAGTTCTGCAGCACAAAATGTGCTCTGTCTTTTCATCTTTATCTCAGCAGATGTGCTACTCTCAGAAGGCAAGAGAGCTCTGCAGAAATAAAACAGTTGTTACTGAAAGGGCAGAATACAACCAACATTTGCATGTGATCTAGAACAGAGAAAGAATGCAACTGCATAAAGTTTTCATAGCAGCAAAGACTGGCTGCAGAAGGCTGGGAATAGACTTAATGATAGAACAGGACTAGAGAAAGAGGAGTATGTCCAAAAAAACCCAGGTAAATTAGGTATTTGACTACCCCTAAAGAAATTTTCTTTAAAAAAATTCAAGCCAGGAATTCCAGTATACCTGCTGGAACTCCCTTGAAGACAGTCAATTTTATGACTCACCAGCAATGTAACCCTCATTATCAAATGAGGCTCAGCCTGCTCCTGTGTATTCACTCTGCATTGGTGCTCAAAGTGGTCTGGGGTTTATTCTGTGATGTTTGAAACTCTGGTAGAATAATGTCACATGTAAGAAGTTTGTCAACCATGTGCCACACTAGAAATGAAACAAATCCCTTGCAGGATCACAAAGTACTTGCAACACATTGCATTAATTCCATAATAACAAAGCAGTCTGAGTGAGACAGGCTGTTCCCTACCAAATGTAATGTTTCTGCATGGTGGACAAAACCACCTGAGCTAAATTTGTTTCACCATATGCATGGCAATGAGACATGAAAAATTCTTCACATAGAAGTACCTGAAAACAGAACTGCAGGTTCCCACAAATTCCCCATAATTACCTCTTCAAAACAGTTGCATGAAGAATTTCTTAAGCTGACAGCCAAACAGGAAAGGGATAGAGACATAAAGGGACACAGACACAACCATGGTTCAAGTGTAAAGAAAATACCATTGTTCTTCCAATTAGAAACCAGTAACCAGGCAAGATAACTGATGAGGTAAAATGTCCCTTGAAACTGGAAGAAAGGATATAAGTACTTCTAGAAAAGATGCAACAGTGAGAATAGTTGTTCCATACATCAAGCCTAAAATACAGCATTACCTTCAAACACATACTGGAACACTGTAGGCACACACACATGCTGTGGTCAGAATTGTACAAGATAGTAGTGTTGGAGAGCTTGATCAGGGACAGGCTTTCTCAGCAGAGTAAAGGAAAGATCCATGCTCCAGGTTCTTGTGAGCTTTGGGGAACTGACATGCTCCATGTTGTAAGATACAGTGAAAGCTAAACATTCAGACCTCAGATGATTTGGATAGATAATGGTACAAATTTTTACATGATCCTGTACCATTGGCAATACCCTTGTAATACTGGTTTGACACTGCCCTGCAGGTGGGGCAGGTGACCAGCAGAAGAATCCTTGCTGACAAATTGCATTGCATCCAATTTTCCTGGAGCCTTCTGGGCCACAAGTTCACCTGCCTGCAGGGAGCTGGGATCCCTACACCAACTCTGCTGTGGGACATCTGCCTTCCCACTGTGGATAATATATTCTGAGGAAGAGATCCTGGCTCCACAAAACAGGGACCAGCTTTGCAATCATCACAGTTGTGGATAGGATTTTGTCCTGAAGGTAGGCCGGGGCACTGAATGGGATGACAGCAAACATCCCAAAGCACAAGCCTGCTCCTGGAGGGCGTAAGCAACACAGTAGTGTACCATGAAGTGAAACAGAGCACTGTCATGGTGCGGCCACATCACAAGACTTTCATGAAGACAGACAAAAGATGCCAAAATACATATCAAGGTAGTCAAAGGGCATGGTTAAACTGGTGTCTGGTGCTGGTTGTAGTGTGTTTTTAATCAACTTCAATCCATAATAAAATTCATTTTACAGGAAATTGCAGCATCTTCAATATCAACAGTATCTGTACCAAATACATTCCACAGCTGTTTTCTGAATGTTACCTTAAATATTACATTAGGATGAACAGTACTCAAACAATTAAGTATTTCTGTTATAACATTTTATAAAACAGTATTTTGTGCAAAGCAATCTTAATGTGGTACATAACTCAGGTGTATTACCTTCAGAGTGCAGCTCTGTATCCCATTGTATTACAGGACAAATGACAAGCCACACATCCTAAGACTAACAATTTTGAATTTTTATACAATGCACATAGTGACATCTCCCACTATTGTACAGTGTTATGTACTTCAGAAATGAATCAAACATAACCTTTAAATACACTGTGGCAAACTGTACTGGAGATACCGAGTTCCAACTCAAAGAAGGTGAAGGAATCTTGCTGTGAAATAACAAAGTTGATCATCTTCTTGCTAAGACATTTACCAGACTCCAAATCAAAGACTTGGCAGAAAGGTTCTTTAAAGTTACATTGTAAGCCTGGCACAGACTTACACCCTTTAAGATCACCTTCTTTGGTGACAGGCATAAAATTAAAGATTCTGGGTTTGTTTTTTAAAGGAAGGCAATCACAATGCATTTTTAAATATCAATTCTGATTATCTGCTGCCCCATCTCCCCAGCTTATCTGACCACATTTTGCTACAGGATTAACCATCACTGCAAGACGTCTTACCTACAGACATGACTAGTCACAGTATTGGGGTTTAAACCCACCACTGCCTCATAGTGTGTGTTACCCTCGTGGCATCTGTGTAGATGCATGCTGTGAGTAAACATGACCTGATCTAGCCCACACTTGGATCAGACAAGGCTTCCACAGGGAAAAAGGACTGTTGTAACAGGAAGGGCAAACATTCACAAAAGACCTACCAGTGGATCCAATTAGTAGATCCAGTTGTATGTCCTTGCTACCTATTAATATGAAGCATTGTTCCTCATACAGCAGATGCCATGGGCTGCTGCAAGAGACTTATGCCAGAAGATCATCACTACACATTCCCTGACAAACAGCACCTGGAGAGGTGCAGGTACTTAAGCTAAATGAGAATAGAGTATAAAGGAGTTACATATGAACCACTGCTGTTCCAGCACCAGAAAGAGGCCTTCTTGCTATTCACTTTCTTTTTATTTTATGTTTGACACAGCTGAATTTTCCTTGTGGTTAACCTTCTTTACAAAGTATAAATACCATTCAATTCTTACACAAAAGAAACACAGCTGTTTGTTATATACACACACCTTGACAGCAATTCCTTGAAAAAGCAGTGCAACATGAAATTACAGAGCCAACGCCCACAGAGCACCTCTTTAGCTGCAGGCCAAGAAGTCTCTGCTGAGAAAGGCAATCTCTTAAAGTAAAATTCTTACAGTAAAATGCTTTAACTGAGTTCATAACATTTGAATGGGGTAGTCAGAACTGTGTGACATGCTGTCATTCCATGAATTAGTCACATTCTGGTTTACAAACTGTAGTTGCTGCATTTCAATGAAGCCATCCAATGGAGAATGGAATTGCTTGAATACATTCACTGGCACAAGGAAGTAGCCTTGCTGGATGACACCTTATCAACTGAATTTTCAGACATGGAATATACTTGAGAGTAAAATGAAGACACGAGTGAGATCACAAAAGGTTTTGGCAAATATTTTTATGTTAACTGTTTTGGTTTATGGCTTGTTATAGCTTTTTTGGTTTCTTTACGAAATTCCTGCACAGCGAAAGGAATGAAGAATTCCAGAAGAGAGTTGACCTCCTTCAGTTCCAGACTGTATTCCGCTGCTATTTTCTCTGCAGTCCATACTTGAGGTTGAAGTTTATGATTATTAAGAAGTGTCAGAGCCTCCACAATGGATATTTTGCCTTTGGGAACTTTTTTGACATCTAGACCTTCCAGGTGGCCTAATTTTGTAAGTCTCTTTTCCTCCTGTTTACTTGGAAGATGTTCACCACCTCCATCTTTTACCTAATTGAGGGAAGGAAAACAAAAAGAGCTCAACAGCAGTTATGTTTACTATGTATACCATAGCAGCTAAGCTGCTTTCCTAAATATTTTTTCTGTTTAGCTTTTCCTGTGAGCTTTCCCCATTTTTTTAAAAAAAGCTTAGCCAGCCTAGCTTCTTCCACAGCTATTCTACACAGAGTATCAGCTCCCAGCCAAATGCTGAAAAGCTCCCATTCACTGCACTCTAAGTGTTGTATTGGCTTGGCAGCCCTTCACACAAGGCAAACTACAGATTGTGGTAGGCAAATGTAAATCCAGATAACCTAATACTTGGTGCTGATTCATTGGAAGAGACAAAAAATCATACAACAAATTGGTATCCTTCTGATACCACTGGAAAACTTTTTCACGTAGTCTCTCTCCCCTTCCTTTTGTTTTCAAATTTTGGTTTTCCTACTAAAATAAATCCCTTCTTTTGCTCTGTCTAGAGAACAAGCTTTCCTGCTATTTTGCAGCATCATATGGAGTTTAATTGCCATGATTACTGCAACAAAGCGTCTTCTCTAGAGTCCCTTCACATTTCCAAGTAATTTCCAAAACAGCTTTCACTTCCTCATATTTCCTTTTTTTAACATTTCATCAGTGAATCACACTGAAAAAAAAAAAAGACACAATTAATCTTATCTTAAATTTAGAAGTGGTTATATAGTAATCAGAGCCCAGAACCACTGATTATTACACAGACACTCAGTATTAACTCAGATGCTGAGAAAACTGATGTGGATCCTACAGCACCTGTGTGTCTGTTTCTCAGCTACAAGGAATGTCTGGCCTGTTCTCCATGTCTTCTGCTTTTTGCTAAAACTGTGCTTGGATAATGAATGATTTTTCAACTGTTAATTAGATCATCTGTCTCTGCGACTCTGCCACTTGAGGGCTCCCAAGCTGGTGGTTTTCCACTTACCACAGGCAGACACCCCAAACATACAGAGAGGTGCGTGCACATCATGTACACAATGCACAAAGTCATCAGGACAACATCAGGAATGGGAGAAAGCTTCTCTATTGCTTTGCCCACAAGTCTCTGTGATTACACTTCAATTGTGCTCTAACAGCTACAAGCAGCCACAAGGGCAAGTCTGTGGCAGCAAACTCAGAGTAGGCATGGAATCAAGCAAAGATCTGTTCCACTTTGGCTTTTTCTCAAATCTCTCTTGACAGCTTTATACATGAATATTCAAAGACATTGAATTTAGGCCTTCAGCATTTCAAGATTAGAGTCCTAACCTCTGTGGTGGAAATTAAGAATAGAGATTTCTTGAAAATTTCAGGTAGAAACTACAGAAATCTATTTGAATTTTAAATATTTTTAGACTTGAATACCATATAAATGGCAAATTAGAGAGACTTAGGGATTTTGCTAGCTGACTATAAAATTTTTATTGCTGAATAAAGCAGCTGGAATAAAGTGGTCCTATAATGAAACAGGTAAAACACACAAGCCACAGCACAATATGATAGAAAAGAGGACACTGAACCCCAGTCTGCATTTTACAAAGGAGTATGCTTAGCCTGTCAAGTAAAAGATTGCAGCCAGTGGCAATAAGGAAATGATGACCATACAACCCACAAGATTATGTAGAAAAAACCTAAGGCACTTCCATGAGCTGGATAAAAACAGTCTCTGCATTGTATAACATATAATGGAGTTGAAGAGTAATCATATTTGTCCTCTACCACATCCCTGCTCCCCCAGCAGCCCCAGTCTTTTCCAACACCTCCACAAATGACCTCTGGCAAACTACTTTATCTTTGCAAAAGCCTCAAGAAGTATCCTGCCTCATAGGAAGCAGAAATAGGAATTTAGGTGAAAAACAATATAAGAACAACGCAATGTTAAAAAGGAAGACTGTGTCAGCATTTCGAACTTGCATAATTACGATTTGTCACACATTCAAAACCTGGGGTCAGACACACTCAGTGTTATTGATGTATAGAAGAGTAATAAAAACACCACTTTTATCTACTGAAAAAGGTAACTTTTATGCACAAAGAGCATTTTTCTTGACACAGGCTTTGTGCTGAGTTTGAAGACCACAAAGCTGCACTCACCCGCACTGGTGGGTCTCTGGACTCGACATAAACGTCTTTGAGCAAGGTGAGGAACCTATCGTCCTTTCTGAAAACTTCTTCTTTTATCTCTGGGCTATCTAAAGGCAGTGAGAAGAAGAAGGGAAGGGAGAAAAAAAAAAGAAAGAAAAGATTGATCTGACTCAAATCGTTTCCTTCAGTTCTTCCCCAGCAGCACGGCTCCCGCAAATGCACCTGCCCTCTGGGAAAGGTGTCATTCCTCTCCCACAGCTCTGACCTCAGCGACACGGCTTCACAACTGGGGCTGGGCCTGTCACCCGTCACAGCACGGCGGGACACAGTGCCCACACGCTCGGTGCTGCTCAGCCACCGCTCCGTGCCACCATCCCTGCCACCACCGACACAACCGCCTCCAGCAGCTGTCCCCGGAACCACCCGCGCCATCAACTGTCCCCAGGTCCTGTCCCCACCAGCCACCACCACCGACCGCCCCGCCCCCCGCAGCCGTCCCAGCAGCCGCCCCCATCTCCCAGCCCACCAGGCCAGCTCCACCAGCCTCCCTCACGCCGCTGCCCGCTGCGACCGCCCCGGTCCCCCACAGCCGCCCCACAGCCCCCCCACAGCCGCCCCACCGCCACGGCTCCCGGCATGCCCCGCGCGCCCCGCGCCGCTCTCAATGTCACCGGTCCCGCACCGGGAGCGGGCGGGCGGGCGAGGCCGGCGCTCACTCACCGGCCATGGCGTCCAGCCGGGCCGTGCGGTGCCGCGGCGCGGGCGTGGGCTTCTCCTTGCTGATCTCGCGGCTGGCTCGGTTCTCCACATTGAAATTCCGGAACACGCGGGTCACCCGCCCGCCCATCGCCGCCGCCGGCCGCGCCTGCGCACGGGGCACGCCGGGGAGGGGCGGTGTGCCGTGCCGGAGATGCACCGGAAGGAAACGAACCGAGCACCGCGGGCAAACAAACAAACAAATAAAAGAACAAATAAACGAGTGAGCGAGAACACAGCGCGGTTCGCTTTGCGCTTCGCGGCGCCCCGGCGGCGCTCTCTCCTTGCCCTTGGCGCTGCCTCGGACGGTGCTGCCGTGGCTTTTCTAGAGGCGTCCGTGAGGGGAGCCCCGGGCCGGGAGGTCCCTCCCGGAATGCTCCCAGAGCCGCGGGCTGCCCCGGAGTTTCCTTCTCAGCCGTGGCGGCCGGCGCCTGCTGAGCCCCCGGACACGTCATGTCGCGACTGGGGCTGCTTATTTATCGGCGGGTCGAAAAATAAGCGGCGAGGGGCAATTCCCCAGTACTGCTGAGAATTTGTAGGCTACATAATGCATTTAGGGCACAGACCCTCTTTTCAGCTCAGCCAAATAACCTTTCTTCTGACTTCGCAAAAATCGTGAAAACTACTTATGAGAAAATATTGAGAAGGCCTTAAGCCATGAAAGGTAAATTTTTCAACAGAATCAAAATTGTTGGGATGAAGTCAGCAGTTTATAGATTCAAGTGTGAAAAGATACAGAATCCTTGGAGAAAGGAAGGCAGAAAGAGTAAGAGCTACTGGCCTGATGCAAAAAGCATTAAAGCCTGACTTTATTCAGCCACGACTGATAAGGTGTCTGGCCAACAGAGATTAATGACTCGTTCATTCCAGCTGCTGTGTGAATTAGCCAATAAGTAATTCCCTTATGGCTTTAAATTGTGTGTGCTGTTTGCAGAGCTTTAGTGCCTTCTGGGCCAGTAGCTAGTTCATGGTACTAGTTACCTGAATCAAGTAATAAAGTCACCTGGAGTGGGAGTGTTAATGAAGGACAGAGAAAAGACCAGACTTCTTGTGCCTTTTTTTTTTTTATTTGTTTTTTTTGGTTTTTTTTTTTTTTTTTTTTTTTTTTTTTTGTTTGTTTGTTTGTTTAAACCTGGGAACCTGGGGTTTCAGAACTTGGTCTCCTACTAGTAGCATAATTTAGTAATAATAATTATGATATGATAGTTGTCAAGGCTACAGTGTGCTTTAAGGCTGGATTAATGAATGGCTGTGTTTTCCTTAGAGAGAAGCCAAATGGATTTTGAAAGGCAGTGGAGACAAGGCAGCATAAACATGGTGTGTGCTGGATTTCTGCTTTCTTTGGGAATCAGGAAGATGCAGTTTCTCCACGTGTTTATTTTACAGACTCTCACAGTCTGTAGGAGAATAGAAACATGTTTTTGTTCTCTGGTAATAAGCTTACTGACCCTGTCTTATTTTAGACATCGCATGCGAGTGAATTAAGGAGACCAGTGATACAGTGATAATAGGAAGCTGTTAAAATGTGCTGAAGTCAGACTGGTGATAAGTTTAATTAAATATCTATAGGTAAGTTTAATTCAATATCTATAGTCAATTACTTGCTGCCTAAACCTGTGTTCCTGAGTCCGGGATTTGATGCTTTTGTAAGTGGTGAGTCTGTGTGGTGTGGCTATAATGGAGAAATCCACATGGATGCATTTGGTGGTTATAGACCTTTCATAGGTACTTTAGATTTGTATTCTTACAAATTCTTCTGATCCATCTGCAGATCAGCTATTGTGGCAAATTTGAAATAAAGTTTCTCCTTCAAAAGCTGAGAACTCCCAGCTTGTCGAATCAAACTCAGCACAGGGCTTCTGTCTTCGTAAAGCCTGAATATGATTAACACTGCTGTAATATGTACTGACAGCAAAACAAATTCACCAGAAAGCAGTCAGTTAAAAATAAAAGCGATGTCATGCTCTGCCTGTCACTTCCTACAACTGAGGATGGCACAAGGCTGTTCTTTTCATGTATAAAGATGTATCAAAAGTCTAAGGTTTTTATTCCGAAGAATCTTTCTTAGACTGCAGCAAGCAGAATAACTGAAATTGAAAACAATATTTTTAATACAATTTGATATTTTACCAATTTAGTATTTTACCAATTTGACCATGTTTATATTAAATGTCAATAATCAAGAGGTTGGATTTTTTTTCCATATAGAACATCTGCAAGTGAGATGATTAAAAAATGAATGTATGTGTACTCAGCTTAGATAGAGTTTCAAATGGGATGCATTTTTCTTGAACGAGGAGTCTGAATTTTTCCAGGGAATTCAAAAATAACAAAATAGCCCATGAGAAGAACAGAGACTATCCAGCTGGATTCATACACACCTGTTCTCAACAGGTTCTCATAGCAGCCTGTTCTCAACACTGGACAGCACCAAACACATCAGAGAAAAATACTGTAACTCATGATCTATGCATGATGTAGGCTTCCACACTAGATCTCCTTGTAATCTTTCCATACCTTTTAAGAGAGAAATTTCTGAAGCTACTGGGTACCTGGGAAGTAAGAAGTACATTTGTTCATTTAATATTTTTTGTTTTCCATCTCAGTTTTAATTATATGTTGTGTGTATTTTTTTTTCCTCAGCTAGTTCTGTAGCTGAGTGAAAAATTAAAAATTAACTTTTGTATTTAACTAGCATCAAAAGTCTAATTGACCTATTGAAAATTCCCTTTAGAGAAGGGAGAAAAGGAATGTCTGTTGCTAACTTGTGTTACTCTGTGGTACTACTAAAGTTTCTTTGCTGTCTTTATTATGCAGAAGATCAGGAATCAGAATATGAGTCCAGATGGGCAGGTAATCTCAGTGAAATAAGAGTCTTTTTTGGTAAAAGGTGCCCAGCTGGAGAATTTTGGAGAGGAGGCAGGTGAGGTTTGCTTTGTGATTTGAGGTGTGGGAATGGCACAGCAGTTGACCACAGAGGGAAGTGAGGAATGCCCTCATATAGCAGCACAGGTTTGTGTTTGATGCTGTCCACATTTTCTACCTCTGAAACTGTTTTTCTATTCTTGTCTTTCTGTTGTTGTTTGTTCATAATTGATGTCAGTCTAAATGGATACTTGAGCAAATTCATGTATCATTAGGATTCAGGGAATTGAGTCCTCTGTCCTGATTACTGGTTTACCAGTAAACACAATGAAAGCATTGATCCTTTTGTTCCTTATCTCATCAGTGTTAGGCAGAACCAGAGAACACAGCATTAGCAAGAATTGATTATGAGCCAAGTAAAAATGACTGTCCTGCACTTTGTAAAGATGAACTCAAGAGAGATGGATTTACTGATGGATCACTTTCACCTTTCAGTGATTTTTTGGTTGTTCTGTTACCTAATTCAGATTATTTCTCTGTTACTGGTTTCAACTGATCCATCTTTTACTGGCTTCTGAAGTATCTACAGAAGGATCTACACTGAAGGTTTTGCTTAATTCCAGTCTGTGATCAGAGTGTTCCTGAACACTTGCATATTTTCAAGGCTAGGTGGCTGCAGTGCTTTATTTAAAGGAGTTTTTATCAAGCCCTTATGTGGATGAAGTTTATAGCAAGTGCAGCAAGCTCAGTGTTCCAGACTCACACACCAGCCCAGACAGATCACTAGCTCCTTGTCAGATAATACTAATTCCAAAGACATTGCATTTAAATTCTCCTGATGGACTGTGGCTTGATATACCTGACATCATCTTCCATCTTTTTCCTGTCTGATTTTTGTTTCTCAATTAGCAGGTTATTTTGACTTGGAAATGCACAGTAGGAGCCAGCATATTTGGGAATGAGGCAGCCTGGTGCTGGAATAAATGAATTTCATCAGTTACACATGCCTTTTTCCTTCATTTTTACTCACAGGGTTCAGTACCCCCTGTTCTCTTCTCAGCTGCAATAGTAGTTGAGACAGCTGACATCCCTGTTATTTCTTGTAACCTTGGCTTGAGTTCATCCCTCTTGCCAGCATGAGGTTGTAGGAACACCTCCAGAGCAAACAGCATCACACAGATGGTCTGATTTAATAATTTTTCTAAGCTGTATCAATCACACTGGAACAACAACAACAACAACAACAACAACAAAAAGGCTGTGAAAGGAGTAGTGGGAATACTGTGAACTGGTATTGCTGCCTGGTTGGTTGGTTGGTTTGTTTGTTTGTGAGTTTGCACTTTGCTCCCAGACTGTTTCCCTGCAGCAGTGACAGAAACAACTGTACCAGCTCCAGTGAGGAGGAGGAGGTGAATCAGGAAGAGCCTGGATGGAGTGGAGTGGTGGCTGCCTCATCTTGGGCTGGCTTTGCTGTGCTCCAACAGCACCCAAGACAAACAACATCTTTGTACTGACTTGAGGCAGTAACAATAGCCATGATTTTATTTCACTGCCAATGCAGTAGCTCTCTGATAGTCCCAGCATGTGGGACACAAATGTATTTTAAACAGTTACATTTACTAAGAAGAGAGATGGTGAATGGATTCAGAATATTAGCTATCTGCTGGAGTTTATTTTATGAAATATAACACATAAAAAATAGCAAATGTATAACCTAAGTGTGCTGGCAAGATGCTCTTCTACAACAATGTAATATTTTTCCATCCCCAAAGGATATTTCTAGTCTCTCTATATGGTTTTAATTTGTGATTATACATACATATTTATACAGGGTTCTGCATTTTCATATACATAACTTTATAATTTAGTTGTATTGTCTGTGACTTGATGTATCAAGTAGATTTTTCATGCTTTTATAAGTAGTTGCAGAACCAGTTTTATTTATTAATTTTACACTTTAATTGCATCCATCTGCAATTTACAAATTGGGTATTGGCAGGTGTGAATTACATGAAAAACTCAAGTAGTTTATTTACCTGTGGGGAGCCAAATTTTGTGTAGAACAGGAAAGCCAAAATGACCTCAGTGAACACTACTAAAACCATTTTATATATATCTCAGTCCTAAAGAAGGCTTATATATAGATCTTAAGAAGCTGGAGAAGTTACAGTGTGGTTTAATAGCTCAGTGGCTTAATCAGTGTTATGCTGGGTAAGTAGCATTTGAGTCCATGTCCTATACCTGTGTTTTTTTAGATGCAGTAGCTAAAAATCTGCCTGACACATGCAAAGGATTCTTTGCAGATATTCAAGGAATACCATACTGAGATTACATTTCTTTCTTGGCAGCTTCCACAAGCCATTTCAAGTCCTCTAATTTCTAAAAAGCAAATATATCTTCACTAATTCTGGAAGAGGATTCTATCAGGGGAAGATACCAGACTGCAGAGCAAAGAAAATGTGACCATAGGATTACTACCTACAACCTTTAATTAAAGGCCTTGAAGTAAAGATGAATGTGCAAAATTGCATTACTAGAAGACTGGAGAAATACATTAAATTAATTTAACATTTAGTCCAAGAAACAAATGAGTATTTTGAGATGTGCAGTCTCCAGTAGAGTTACAATGTTAAAGTCTGGCTGATTTAAGCACAATTTTTCCTTAAATTTCTTGTTGAAATTACTTTATTCTAAACTCTA
Organism: Melospiza georgiana; assembly: GCF_028018845.1. Taxonomy (NCBI): domain Eukaryota; kingdom Metazoa; phylum Chordata; class Aves; order Passeriformes; family Passerellidae; genus Melospiza; species Melospiza georgiana. The sequence continues at coordinate 10,860,781 of NC_080432.1, read as the reverse complement.
AGTTTAGAAACTGATCTTAAAACATATAAAACAGATAAAATCCTATTGACTTCAATGACATTTATACAGGATAAATAAAAATGAAAATATTGGGAAAGAATCCAAAGCTCTAGACAAAAATCTTCATTTGAAATGAACCAAAAATTCTTAGAATTTGGAGTGTAATTCAGTGAGTGTCGGAAAAGAAATCTGCAAGGGAAGATTTTTCATAATTATGTTCTGTCTACTACATGGGTTTTGTTTCTTTTACCCCTTACTGTGAAATACCCTGTGGAGGCCCTTATTAGAGACACAGTTTTAGATAACATGTATTCAATATTGATGATTGGGGAAAATAGATTTATTATCTACTTTTATTATCTACTTTATTTACCATAAAATATTACATTTTATTTGATTTTGGACCATAGCATTATGGATTATTGTACCAGTGTTGTAACAGGAATAATATCTACTACAAAGGATTTGGTCTACACCTAATGCAGTAGTACCCATAAATGTATGTCACAGAGAAAGATATAGTTAAGACAAATAATGCTGCATTGTTTTAGTTAATTTTGCATTATTCCCTAATACTCTATGTACAATATTACAGAAAATTAATTACATTCTTCCTGCAGCTCTTCTGAGCATTTTCATTTGTGTGTATCCCCATTTACCCGAGTGATTACATATCCAAATTGTGCTGGTAGAAAATGCATTACAGGACAAGAAAAGGTTTCAATGATACCAACACATGACTACCAGTATTAGAGTTCAAGTGGAAATAATTACTGAAATTAGAGAGCCCTTTTGTGTGCCTCTTCTTCCCACAGCATCAAAAATCTAGGGGCAGCATGTGGGACACAGATGTATTTTAAACAGTTACATTTACTAATTATATAGAGAGATACAGTGGTTAAGAGAATGCAAGTGTCAGGTTGCTCTGGGGGCTACTAAAATAGACCATTAAAGAGGTCCCCAAATATTTAAAGTACTACCTCTATATACTAAAAGTTCATTTTTAGATTCTATAATAAGGACAGGATTAAGCTTCAAAGCTCCAGCATTCTAATGTAGACTTACTGAGACTCCTTGAAGGCAGAGTTCTTTCTTTATGTAAGATGTCTTTGGGATCATGATGAAGCTACCACACTTTGCTATATACATAATAAAATACAAAACTAGTGTCCTCAAGCATTAATTCAGGAACTCTGTAGGTACTATTGTACTTTTTTGGGCTAGAAAATGCTGAAAAGGGTCACATTCTCTTCAGTTGACAACAGTTTGTCAGAATGTCTCAGGTTTTTCTAATCTAAATTAAGGAATTTTCTACAGGATATATGATGAGTGATAACATGATAAATTTCACATGCACAAAATTGGTAGAAGTTGGGTGCTCAGAGCGATTTTTGTAACTTTCTGTGAGATTAGGTGTCAGCATATAAGAGCTGCTGGGGGATGAGGTTCCTTGCTGTACCTACAAGTAGCAGGTCTCAGCCTGTGCATGACAGAGACCTTTAATAATTCAGCACAGTGGGTTACTCCAGAAGAAATGTCTGTTGATGGCCTGTCTGAATTATGGCAGCAAAGCTTTTCCTGTCAGAAGCACTGCCAGACTCTCATCAATGGATTGTGACATGGGCCAGTTCCATCCTGGTGTCAAATCTCCTGTCAGAATGTAGAAATGATCCCTTCAGGGCATCTCTCTTTGCAGCATGAGGAAATTCACCTCTCACCCCAGGAACAATTGAAATTTTTAGATTTCTGCAAGCTGCTCCTGCAGTCTTTCAGTTTTTGTTCAGACATCAGAGGAAACATGCTAAATTTTTTGTTCTTGTTTAATACTTTAATCTGCTTGGAAAATGTGGGTCATCTTGTAGTGGTTAATTGCTACAACAATGAGGTGATTTCAATTTTTCATGACACCCTTGTGGATGGACTACACTCTTTTTTGGACACGGGGTCAAGAAGCAGAACTACAGACTCTTCACATGGGAGGCAGAACAGCATTGATTTCAGAACCTGTTCTCTCTCTCTTTTCAAGTGCTGAAATGCATATACCAGTGATCTCCACAAGCTGTTGCAGCTCTCAGTAGCAAAGCAAGATACATTCTTCTCTTTTTAATGGATGGATTATTTCAGCCACTGCCTTTTGTTCTTTCTAGTGGTTCACCTGTATTTCAGGCGGTTGGAGTGGAGTGGAAAATGGAGTGGAAAGTAACACTGCAATATTTTTAAAAGAACAGTTACGCTTTTTGCTAAAACTAAATATTTTTTCAGATGTTTTGTCTTTCTGAGAAATAAATAAGGTGTGGTTTTTTTTTTTTTTTGTAGTGTATAAATTGAAAATAGAGAGTAAAAGGCTAAAGTATAGTCAGCAAATGTATAAGAGCTAATATGAAAAATTATGAAAAATTCATAAAATGTGTTTTCCTGTTTCCTCATAATAGGGGAAATCTGAAAGGTTTAAATTTTGATACTTTTTGCAATTTAGCATTTTATTAATGTATTTAGTGTGTTTGCCAGAGGTGACCATACATATGTTTTCTTAACTGCCCCTGTAGATTGGGGCTTAAATGGAAACAATATTTGGTTTAATGATAAAATTTTATTTGGTGTTTTTGATTTTGCAGGTTTTTCCTGCTGGGCAAAACAGAAGACAGCTTCAATGACTCTTTTGAAGGCATCTTGCTCATTTGAGTTCTGCTCCTTCCAGACTGCATACATAAACCCCTTTTATGTGCGGGCACAGCAGGAAACAGGACACAGTTTCCATGTTCAGTGTCAGGCCTGAGAGGCAACATTCGCACACACATGTACACAGACACACAATTGTATGCTATTGTTGCTTCTGTGGACAGGAGGGGCTGTTGTAATCTATAACTCTTGCTGTCACAACCCAAATTTTTCATTTAATGACTCCATAACCTGTCTCCCTCCATGCTGCTTTTTGTATCTTCATCTCAGATGTACAGAGTGACTCCCCAGACAAACCCAACCATCCTGATTTCAGACCAGATTATTCAACTTCCACTCCATGCCTCTCATTCCTATGAATGATTTGGGCAGCGACTTCAGTTGTTTTGGATAAAATAAATTTTAAAAACCCCAACGAAATGATATTTGACTGTAGTTGGAAGTAGGCTATCATTCCTAGTAATCTTAAATAAGATTTAGACTTTTCATAAATCAGAGGTGCATCTCATGAAAGTTAGCTGCAATCTGTCTTTTAGTGTCTCCTGCACCATTATGATTTTCTGTCTGTTTGAGCAGACAATGCCTGCTTCCCAGAGTGGAATCCATCATCCTGAAATTACTTTCAAGCATCGTTTTTGTGTGTTTACCAGAAGCAATTTAAGTCTGCAGTCTAACAGTGCATTGTCTCTAAAGGAGAATCTTCGCCCCTCAGCCCCCTTGGTAAGAAGGGCTCCTCTGCCTGCATGGTAAGCCAGCTCAGCCTACTGACTGTGCAGAAAACCTCTACTTTCTTTCATTCCATTATTTTTTTCAGATACCTCTTGTTTAAGAAGGTGAGTAAGAAGCATAGCACATACGTCTTCCTCAAGATTTCTTTCAGGAAAGTATTCCAGATTTCTCCTGTTCCTTAACTAAGGAGTTAAGGATTGGAATGTCAGTCTTTGAGGGTTCAGTTACACTGTGTTAGGTGAATCTTTGGTTTGAATATGTATAGTCACTATTCTGCCACCAGTATGACTAAGAAGGTTCTTCCTCCACTGATTTAACAGCACCAGTCATACACATATAACAGGCTTTCAGAACTAGGTGTTCATATTACCCAAGTACCACTGTGAATGGACTCATCTATTCTGTGAATGTGTTCACTAGAATATCTTCTGTTTCTAGTGCACAAATCCTGACAGAGGTGCAGGGGTCTTTTTTCAGACACTGAGGAGCTCAGTAAGCTGTGACCTCGTATTGCTGCTATCTCCAGAATATCATTATTTTGGATATCTACCTAGCCCTTCCTGCCACTGTCTATGAATTCATGCTCTGACAACACAAAGCCGTACAGAATCTTCAATAATGCCCTAAAAACCACAGAAAACTGTTAGAATACATACTGAGAAGGATAAAAGGCTGGTAACATTTGCTGAAACAACCTAGAAGGTAATAAACTTCAAACTGTAAGAGCTGTGAGTAACAGCCTAAGATAACTGATTTCTGCAGGTGCTTTTGCATGGGCAAATACTGGAGGTTCTTGATCAGATATGGACTCAACTATTCTCAGGATGGTGCCTGGAAAGTGAATAGTCCCAGGTAGAGGAAGATTACACATGCTCACTGTGTTTCTAATGTGTACCTACTGGCTCTTCTTATTCTTTTCATCTTCAGAAGTCAGAAACTGGGAGAGTTTTATGATTAAACAGTTAGTTTTTTTAATTGTATGAGGAAGGAGTTGCTGCTGTGCATAGTTAGCATAGCGAGGTCAGCTCTGACAGCTGTAGTTGTGGAAGGGATGATAGAAAATCCTTTTGTTCTGCAGACAGACTAAGCTCAATAAATTACTTTTTGAGCTCTCCCTCTCCCTGCAGATTTCTAACACCTGCATCCTCCCTCTTATGAGGAGGAGGCCTGGTTGTCTAATTGTCCTAGAATTAAAAGTGAAGCAAACATTCAGTCATTCTTCTAGATCTTCAGTATCCCCATGCTACTTTCCGTTGCAGAAAGAACCTGAATGTAAGAAAAGTCTGAAGGAAGAGTAATCTAAAGGCACTCTTATACAAGCAGAAGTCCAACATTAAAAAAAGAAAAGAAAAGAAAAACTCACTGATTTTGAAAATAAAGATATGCAGAGTGCTCTAGACAAAGGCCTACGCTTTTGTTAGCAGAGTGGCAGTGCCAAGGCTTGCAACAGGCTCCATAAAGTGCTACACATACAAGCTCATCACAGTGTAAAAAGCACTGCAGGAGTGCATGGTCTTTCTCCCTCTTCCTGACCCCAGGTTCTATCCATACTCTTCCTTTGCAGCCATGTCATGATCCCTTTCATCTGATCATAGAGGTTTTCACACATCAGAGCCTCCAGCCTGATGTTCTTGCAGCAGCCAAATGCTGAATGGAGCAGCTACATTTTCAGAGTACTGGCAGAGGAACAGTAAAAATGTTTCCTTGATGTTAGAAACACACCTCCTACTTCACAGAAATAAAATCTGTGGAGTATCACATCCAATGTGCCAGACTATTTTGATTTCAACAGTTTGGAAGTTGAGAATGATTTTGTTTAAAGCAGCCTCAGGCTGAGCCATGTTCAACTGTTCTTTGGGAGTAGGGGGATGTGGGAAAGGGAGATGGAGGAATAAGAAAATTATTAACATTCAGTGGCCAGCAATTTACCTACCAAAAGTATCACACAAGTTGCTTAGAGAACTGTTGTTTTAGTTTCTTGTCTAACCTCCACTTCCTTTTTCCCTTTCTGTAAATATTAAGGGCTGCATCCAGGGCTGTATTCAGAAAAACATATGTAGCAGAAGAAGCATTGCAAGGTTCAAGCAGGACCTTACACACCCTGCTACCTGTCAGGAAGTTTCTTTCCTCCTGTAGGGGATGTTACCTCATGTGACTAAATCTGTTTCAAATGAAAGAACCAGGTCAAAGCAGTAACCTAGACAACTTCAATGTTACAGCTAACACTACTATTTATATAGCTTCTACTCATAGGGGAATAGTTACTGCCTTACCTCTTTTAATTTTCTTTTGCCCTTACCTGTTTTTAATTTTCTTTTACCAGACTTCTTTCATGCAGATGCTCTCGTGTAGTTTATGTTGTCAGCTCCACCAATAAGCAGAAAACCCAAGGCACTTAGGGGTTTTCTTCTAGCTCCAGTTGCAATGAGGATTGAGGGTGGGATTGCAGATACTCTGTTTCCTTCCTTTTTTAATGTTGGATTTTTATTCTGTTTGATTTTTTTAGAAACATTTATTTGTGACACTGACATTTAATGTTTGTGGTACTGACATGTAACCTAGAAAATACTTAGCTGAGAGAACTGCACAGAACGTAATGCAGTGTTTGGTGTTTTTCTGTTTTTAATCAAAATAGTGGTGCTGGGTATATGTTCAGATGTAACCATGAAATGCCTGTGTTTATCTGGCTAATTTTCAGAACGTTGAGATAACATGCACCACCTATACTGCAGGTTTCCATTCAGCTTTGCAACTCAGGAAGAGCACTGTAAGAGGAAATGGGTTAAGTACAGATGAGTTGTAAAAAACCTCTGAAGAGAAGGTTTACACAAATATTGATTGCACGTGATCAGAGATTGCTGTAACTTGTGGCTATGTGGGGAACTCATCATAAATCACCATAAGATGAGAATCTTGTGAACCCATACTGGAATCTGAGCTGCAGAAGTTTTCAGTACAGATAGCTGAGTGATACATGATGGCGACACAGTGACTGTTAATCATTTTAGATGTTATCCAAAAACTAGAGGAAAAAATACTTCCTAGGGTGGCTGGAATCCCAAGGCACTGCAGTGTTCATAGATGTTCCAGCAACAGAAATTTTATATTTACTTTTCTTCATAGTGTACGAAGGGGTAACACAAAATTCTGTATTTATGTTTGAAAGCAGTCTCAGCTTTAAGTTCAAGCCAGCTGTACCCTGAGGCTGAAACATGGCCATGTTTTAGCAGCAGGGAAGACTGCCATATGTTGCAGTGATAAAAAAATTACACTGATGCCAATCTCTGAAGTCAGTCTTCTAAAAAATATATAAGAGAGCATATTTGTGGCAATATAAGCTTTTAGAGAGAGAGAGTAAAAGAGCTTTATAAGCCTTTATTTAATGATAATTTTTCTGTCTCTTTAACAGTAAATGCTGCAAATCATAACTCACTGTTGTTCTTGAGAGAAGTTGTATATAATAAATAAATCCATTGCATCTCCCCGTTACACAGCATTGCTTGCTGTCTAGCTCCCAGCTTTCAATTGCCATAGGGCAATTCTATTCATTGAATAAGTTCTTACTTACTGACTGGCTTTTAGTGAGCACAAACTGGAAATTGATAAGAAGACCCTTTTTTAAGAGTTATTCAGGCAGGCCTCTAAAGGAGAGCAGGGATGTGGACCCTGGACCTAGCTGGGAGCACCATGACATACTCTCTCCTTTTTTAAGGTCAGTATAGGCCATTGGTTTGTAGCTCTCATGGGTGAATTCCAATGCTTTTAAAATTGGCAATTAGTTTGTTTTAGTTCCAGAAGTATGTCAAGGATCTTTGAACACAACTATTTGTATTCTTGATATGCATATAATAAAATGTATTGTAGGATATATTCTCACAGTGCAGTAGTTCCAAACTGCATCTACTAAAATCTTAATGCAGAACAAAATATCCGATAAAAACTACGGATCTCAATCATAAACCTTCTGTTCTCTACTGCAAACAGTGAAGCTGCTGTTTCTTGTTGCTGAAGAAGGACTGCTACTGATCCATAAAGCTGACTCTCTGAGCAGTTTTAAATTCCCTCCATTTACCAGTATCCTGAAATGCATTTTTTAGATTGCTAAGAAGTTGCTGAGAACAGACTATGGATTCTACCAGCATCTTCTTTCGTGTCCATGAAACATATGGCCATAAACTACCATTTAAGTCCTTGAGCTTTTGAAAGAAATTATCCAGAGATGCAATAAATTTGTTTTGAAGCAGAAGTTTTACTATTGGCTAGGTCAGTAGTTTGCAGATAAACATTTTCTTGCTCAACAGTGATGGCAGTCATCAAACTTGCATTTTTTGGCAGTATACAAGCTAGCGTTCTGCATCTCCTGTGCCAACAGGTTGAGCTGGCTTTGAAGTGAGAACACTAATTCATTTGCATTCTTTGTATATACACACTTTTCCATTTTCACGACTCCTAAATTCCCATAGTACTTTGCATCTGAGAAAAAAAAAAAAAAAAAACAAACCACAGGCTGTTTCTGTAATTTTTCAGAGTGAGACAAAGATCTCCTAAGAAGATATTGTTTTTATGGTCCTCGATCTCATCAACCAGAAAATTTCCTTATGTTATTCTGAAACAAACAGTTTAGTTCCAGGACAATTTCTACCATTGCTGTCATGATATTTAATGCTCCTGCTGATCCAGATATTTGCTTCTCAGTCAACTTGACTGAATGGCTCAGCTTTACTAGCAAATAGCACAGTCCTATTTTGTTACACATTTTCAGACACTTGAGAAAGTTCAGTGGTCAGCAATTTTTAACAGAGATAAAAGACCCTGATACAACTAGTGCAAATACATTATCTGCTGAACAACTGACAGATAGGAGGACACCTATAAATTATGTGTAAGATGTCAACATCTGTTGTTGCTTCAGATAGTTCTCACTGAGTGTTGTACTTTATTGACCAGAACATTAATTTCTCCTGCAAATCCATTTGGATGATAGCACTGCTATCAACATCTCTCTTATGATACAGTTTTGTAAGCAAAATATGATTTATCTTAACAGTACTGACCAAATGGCTCACTGTGCCGTAAAGTTTTTTTGTATTCAGAACTGAAACCATATATTCTTTCTGAGCTAGAGGAATCTTGGTATCTTGCAGATCTGTCTGTGCTTAATTTCAGTTATTTCTCCTTGAGTTGCAGATCTGTTTTCATTGTTTCATTGCTTTTATTAATTGAGAATGGTTTAGTGATTGTTTTTACTACTTTTTCCATGGTGCTCATTATCTCAATATCCTCTATAACTTGTTCTTCCCAAACTATCAGCTTTCCTTTTAAGGGCTACATGAATGAAAATACAGATTCCATTTTACTCTCGTGCAGCAGAGGTCTCCTTTCAGGTGCTTAATCTCCTCAGTATCTTCCTCAATAGCAGCTCCTTTTGGCAGCTGCTGGTTAACTGAAGGTTTCATCACGTTCTTTGCTCTGTGAGCATACTCCACTGTACTCTGTTTTCCCTTGGGATTCATAGATGTGGGAGAAACTCAGCGATTACTGAAGTCCTTTTTGTTCTCTTAGAGTCTTGAAGGATCCTCTTAGGATGTCTTCTGTGTCTTCTTCCACAAGAGCAGCAATAACTCTTTCATGGATCAGGATAGATCACTTGGTATTTCCAGCTTCATAAACTCTTTTATCAACTGAAGTGTTTTTACCTCATGCAAGTCTATATTCCCAGTTCGAACAAGCTCTTGTTCATCTGCTTGAGTTACTTTCACACAAATGGTAGAGGAAAAACAGGATCAACTGGAATATGCATTCATGTAAGTGGCTGCAATAGATTTTTTTGCTGCACCTTTTTCCAGGATCTGGTAGGCTTAATTTTTGTTGTGGTCAGGTATTTCTTTGGAGCCTTTCAATCTCTGTGACTTTTTCTAATACTTAATATGTTGTATTGCCGGACTCCTTTCAGTGGTGTCCAGCAACAGAACAAGGAGCAGTGACCATAAACCAAAACACAAGATGTTCCACCTCAACAAGAGGAAGAACTTTACAGTGAAAGTCGCAGAGCCCTGTAGGAGTCTACCTAGGGAGGACAAGCAGTATCCCTCTCTGGAGGCATTGGAAACTCACTTGGATGCAATCAAAGAAAGGTACTGTAGCCATAATAGCTTTTTATTGCACATGAATTAACTGGTTCTGATGAAGCACTGGCCTTGCCTTTATGCCTCTGTTTTGTAACTTTGCCTGGTATTGCACTGCAAAGGACCAAGCTGCTTGACCCTTGACTTGGGGAAGTTTTGCATAACTACCCAAAATACTCCATAGACTGCAACTGGTGAACTAACTTTCCAGATGTTACTGTCTGCTCTGCAGATGAGGAATTGGGGCATTTCTAGATACCTTTCACAAACACCTTACAATGGAACAACTCTTCTGTCAGTAGGCTTAACTGACAGCCCACATGCTGTAAAAGTGTCTTAAGGAATTGTCATCTGAAAAAAACTAGAACTCCTCTGATGTGACATGTATGTAAAATATAATATGGAGTTATGTTGGAGATGGGAGGCAGAGATTTTTGGGATCTACTGGTTTTGTATTAACTTCACAGATCAGAAAATAGAAATTAAACTCCTAAGAAAATCCAGTAGCAAGATGAAAACTGCTCAAAAGTAGAGGTGGTCTGTGCAATTCTCAAAATTGTATTTTCTCCTATATATTAAAGCACGTTCCAGTTTTGCTCATTATGAGTGGATCACTAATCATCAGATTTATTTTTTAATTTTCCTGAATGTTCATCATAACCATGGGATCAGTTAGAGAGTGCGGGAAGAAAAGTTCTCACCACCTGTCAGTTTTATGAGGCGAGGCTGAAAGAACAGCATTTTTACTGAGCCTCACTGCAAGCTGGGTCCTGTGTCCCTGCAAAGATGGCATTTGGAAAAATACACAGTGGCGCAAGCACTTGTATCTCAGACAGATGTTCCTCATCACTTTCGTACTTAAGATTTTTTAAAATTCACATTAAACCCCATAACAGCACGATAAAGCAGTGATGCCTTATTATCCTAGGATGCAGTGCTCTGATCGTGACCCTGCAGAGACCTCATCCTTCCCAGCCGTATCTCTTGTTCCAAAATCCTTTTTCCCAAATGGCCCTCTGACAGCCCTCCTGACCCGTCGTCATCCCGCCTGGCAGGTGTTCTTCCTACAAACTTAGCGCTACTTAAAGGGCTCACTCAACCAGGCCTTTTGCCCTCCAGCGCTCCGGCAGGGCCGTGGCCCCGGCGGCTGAGAACCGCGAGGGCCCTCGCCTCACGGGGGCACGGCGGGCTGCGCTGGCGGCCCTGCCCGGCCCCGGGGGCGGCCGACACACCGCCTCTGCCTCCTCCTCCTCCTCCTCCGGCAGGTGCGGCCCTCCCGGGCCGCCGCTGCGCACTGGGCGGGGCGGGGAAGCTCCTCCTGCTCAGGCACCGGAGCGGCACAGCCGGGACGGCGGCTTTGGGGCGCGGGAGCTGCTGGCCCGCAGCTCGTCCCCGCGCTGCCGTCGGAGCGCAGCGGAGCGGGGCGGAGAGGAGCGGAGAGGCGGCGCCGCCACCGCCGTGCGCGGCCCCGGCACCTGCCCGAGGTGAGCGAGCGGCCGGGCCCGCGGCGGCGCCCGCGTTACCTAACCGGGACCGGGGCGGGGGGTGGCCGCCGGTCGTGCCCTGCGGCCCCGGGCGCTCAGCCCCGCTGCGCTGGGGAAGGGGGCTCCGCTGGGGAGCAGGGGCGGCGAGGGCGAGTGTCCCCGTTGCCAGGGAGACGGGTCAAGCGGCAGCTCCGGCCGCCGGGGCGCCCCCGGGCAGCGAGCGGCGCTCCCGCCGGCCTCGGCTCCGCGTAGGAGGCGGCGGGGAGCGGCCGTGGGGGGAGGATGAGCCCGAGCCCGGGGTGGCTCCGGGACGCCAGGAGTGCCGCTCCCGCGGGGTTGTGCGGGGACGTGCTGCAGGTGCCGGTCTGGCGGCGGCTCGGTGAAACATGGATGGCTCTGCCGCCGCGACACGGGCGCTGCGGGGCGGCTCGGGGCTTCGTGCGAGCTGCGCTCTCGTGTGCCGGCACTCGAAGCTACTCGTTTGGCTGACAGAAATCAAGCTCTTGTTCTTCTCTGGCGTTTAAATATGCGGGAGCTCGCAGCTGCAAGTGATCCAGGCACCCTGATTGCTGGAACATTGGATCTGCAGCCCTCGCGAATGAAAAGGGGCTGCTCAGGTGGTTGCAGCTGATAGTGGGGAAAGATTCGGTTCCCGGCAGGAAATTTCCAGTTGGGTCGATCGGGAGCAGTTCTGCCGATGCCGCAGGTTGCCGGTTGCTCAGCTCGCTGCTGCCGCTCTCCCAGGCCACGGGCGCGGGGTGGATTCCGCCCGCGGAGCGAGCGGAGTCGCGGTGACAGCTGAGCCACGGCTGCCACACCGAGCACGGGCAAGCAGCGCGCCTGGCACCAGACACCGCAGTGAAACGGGAAAGAAATGGAATTGTGGTTTCAGTCTTACCACCGGGAAATAAGCTGCAGACGTTGATCGTAGCAAATCGCGTGACTATAGTTTTTAAAGCTTGTCATGAATTTTTTCAATTTTGTAGGGCTAGGAAAGTATCTTGCAAACGTTTCAAAAGAAAGTTGGGGTTAGTCTTGTTTGAGTAAATGTTCATGGCAGCATTTGTTCAGTCGTGAAAAGACCAGGAGCAGACCCAGAGGCCACAATCCTGTTAACTGTAGCACATAGGGTAAAGGATTACTGGAGCCCTGCCAATTCCTGTTGATTCTGGGATCTGCCTCCATAAAGCAGTTGGCAGGAGCAAGACCACTGAGGCGTGTTCAATTCTTCAGAGTTTTTATCTGAAAACTGTATTTGTTGTTTAAATAGTGCTGAATAAGTAATGCAGTTACCACAGATGCTTAAAAAGCCACCCATATATATATAGCTACTCAGTCACATCTCCTTGTGTTATTCAAGTTTACAGATGATTACTGAGAAATTTTTTCTTTACTTTGAAAGTGCTCCAGAAAAACTCCTTTAATCTTCTGCCTGTTTTTCAGACTGTGAATAATTTGACACTGTGACACATTTGACACAAAGCACTTTACAGTTATTATGTACAAAGTACTATGCTAGGTTTGGGTATTCTCAGAAACTGTTAGAGAATAATAAGCTCTTGATCAGTAGGACACTAAAAATAGTGTAGTTGTTGTACCAATTAACATCTCCTAAGCACAAGATTTTTATTTTTTTTTATAGGTGTCTACAATGTTTATAAAATATTGTGTTATACTGTACATACAAGCAACAAAAGGCCCTGTTAATTCCTGTACAGGCATGCGTGGACAAAATGTACATTTGGGCAGCTATTGAATTGACAGATGGGGCAAAGATTGTACTCCTAATATGTCAAGAGGCAAAGAAGTTGCCTTGGGGTTTCTTTGAAAATGGTCCAGTTAGATTGGCAGGTATACCTTTCATTCATTAACGGGAGAAAATGCTGTTAGGGAAGGGAATTTTAATATGGAAATTGAAGTGTTCTTTATTTAACACTTTGTAGCTCAGCACAAACCACACAAGATGAAATTAATCACTGTTTTTACTGTCAGAATACAATGGAAAATTTTAAAAGTAAAGATGACCATGCAGAAACTTAAGTTATTGATGTATTTTTATGAAAGCGAGCTTGGAAGTGAGTGTGCTTCAAACTGACTCTGAACAAATAGTGTAGAATTGTGCCTTGGACAAGAATTATGATATTCCTTCTGATCTTCCAGTGGAGTTTTAATCTTTCTTCAATCTTGTCTTCTTTTTAAAATAGGACATGAACAACTGTGTTTAAGATGGCAACTTCTGTTGAAAAGTCTGTGTATTGCCAATTGTGTAAGTGAATTTCACTCAGGATTTGAATTTGAACATACAAAGAAATTTGAGTAGCATCAAGGGAGGTGGTTTTGTTTTTTTTTTTTCCTTTCTTTTTATTAGGGGGAGCAGAAACTTTTGATTTTACAGTAGGGAGAGGTATGGTTACAAGATCAGTAGGTGATGGAAATTTATGCTGGCATGGATCATTTCTTCCTTGGGCACTTACAAAGTAAAGTAAGTGCAATTTGAACAGAGAAAATGCTGTGTTCATTAAAAAAAAGGACTTTTTTGTTGTCCATTTTTGATTCAGAATATTTTTCTTTTGCCTGAAAAGTCAGAACTTGGTGTAACAGCTTCTGACACTGAAGATCAGCTTCTACAAAGCAGCAAAAAGGAATGTATTTAGTAAGAAATCCATGGCACTGCTGTGGTATTTTTGATTGATTCTGCTGGCTGGAATATGATGTGATTAATGGTCAAGAATGATGGTAATTTAATGCCACACTAGCATGGGGAAGTGATGATTATAAATTGAACTAGAAGTGGAAATTAGATTAAGTGAAAAAATGAAATTAATTTAATCACTTGTGTGAGAACAGATGACAGTTAATGGGAAAAACTAGCAAAACAAAAATACCATGCAGTGTAATTATACTTACCTACAGCAACCATGTATTTGTCTCATTTTAATTCTTTTATTGAAAAAAAGAATTATCCTTCATATTTCTCATCTATCTAAGACTTTCATATGATACTTGCCAGTGTTCTCTGTTCTTAGGACTTCAATTACTCTGACTACTCTGATTGCAGAAGTGGAGAGAGTCTTATGTTTGAATTTTTTCAATCTCTCTTCTTTGGAGATACAGGAACAAATTTTAGCCAAAAGGCTAAAAATGGTAAGATTTTCCTAGGAAATTATTGAATTTTTAGAAACCTAATTTTAAATTTTTTTACAGTTTATTCCCCACACAAAAAAAGCACAAACCCACCCTCATATTACTAACTGGTAGAGGTAGTATATCCCCTCAAATTTGTTGAATTATCTGATGCTTTTACTTAGTAGTGAAAGACAGGATCCTTGACATAGTGATTTCTAAACCCTCATTTCTTTGTGTTCTGACTGTGATGGCTTTTTGACTGCTTATGAAATAAAATGAGGTCTGCTGCTCTGGCATTCCATGTGCATACTGTATTGCATGACTGTCTGCTTGTAGATGGGATGCTTTTATTCCCAAGAGATTTTTGAAATTTTAGGATCAAATTCTGATTACTGAAAATAAGTAAAGAGTAGAAACCCTTCACAGCGTCTTGTGATTATTTTAATTTTTTTTTTTATTTTAAATTTTGTCTCATGTGTGGATTTTACCCCTGACTGAATTTTGGGCTTTGAACAGTTAGAACCTTCAAATTGAGAAGAAGTATACTTAGGAGACCATTTTTCGAGAGGCATTTCTGCTAAGCTTGAAGAAATTTCAGGGACTAGAGGCTGCTCTGGGAGGTAGCTTCAAGAGAAGAAAATGAAGCAATTATGTTGGAGTTTGACAGTTTAAACTGGGAGACCAGGAGAGCTTTGAAATTCCTGGTTCTGGGTGTTCCCATGTGAACCAGCCACCCTGAATCTGCCTGACCTATATAGAAAGGGAAATTTCTAATGTAGTCCAGAAAGGAGCTGTGGCAGGTTCTGGGCAGCTGCTAGTCTGTGTTCTAGATTCTAGACAAATGTTCTGTCAAGATTTATCAGACAAGTTTTAATTGCATTTTAACTATAAAAATTTGCTCTAAGCTAAGATTCAACCCTGCAGTCCATTGCTGGGCTTGCTGTGGACCTGCAATGTTCATCTTCCTTTTTGGGGCAGGGGTTTTCACAGACTAGGTACCTGAGTTAGGAGACCTTTTGTGCTCTTTGCTCTTAGTGCAGTGAGGTCACTGAGGGCAGAGAGCTCGTGGGAACTGGGGCCAGTACCAAGGGGTCTTTCTGCCCCTACATCCACTGTTAGATCTTTGAAATACAGCTCTCCTTCGGCTTGAGATAGGAAAGATGCTGTTTCAGAAGGTGACATTCCAGTAGTGAATGCTGTGCAAATTCCAGTCACACTCGTGCCAGTTGGAAGCTGTTGACCTTGCTATTGACAGCTGGATATTTCCCTCTGATGAGAAAGCAATGAAATATGTAAAAAATTATGAATAAAATAAATCAGAGGCTTCAGAACATCAATAATATTTGGGAATGCATGATTTTTCTTCCTCGAAGTTAGGTGACTACTCTCAAGAGTTATGTAAATTAAGGATTTGTTCTGCCAAAATTTCCGTAGCAATATGCTGTGGCAGTTTAGAAGAGCTTTAATTGTAGGGAATGAGCTCTGTAGGGGGATAAATATTGTAAATATTTTGATTCGTCAGTACGTGAAAGTTCAGGTTGTTCTGAAGAGTGTCTTTTTCTACAACCATCTGTCTTTGTTTTTCCTGACAGGAATGATACATATAGTGGTGGTATTTGACAGTATAGATGTTGTAATGTTGGAGCCTAATTCACTTTTGTGTCTTTCCTGAGTGCTGTGATTGTTTAGGATGGATCTTAAGATTGTGGATTTTTCCACTCAATAGTCAGCTCTTCAATTTTTTTAACCCCTTATGGCTCCAGAATAACCTTTCATTCCGGTCTTTGGTAAGAAACATATTGGAAAAAATTCTCAGCATCACTAGTTTGGATTGCAGAGGGGTTTTGTTTTGAAGGTATCATATCTCAGACTTATTGAGGTCCATTTCTGCACCATTGTTAAGGCTTGATTTCTGTCCTGTATGTTTTGTTTGTTTTCTTAAAGTGATTGCTTAAGTGAAAGCAGCATTGCTTAGATTAATAACACATTTTGAAGAAGATGTGAGCAAGCTTATGGCCTTATTATGTCGGAAACATTTTCCATCAGGTTTCACTTCAGGTCAAATAAAGTAAAAGGGCTGCTGCCCTTTGTAAGCTAAACTGTGTCTCTACCTGACCTATTAAGACAAAACAGATAAAAACCTGTGGTTGAACAAATGTCATCAGGATATGTGGAATGTATATTTTCCAGGTTTATTTTTGAAGTTTTCTAAAATTGGTCTTAAGGATTTTTTCCCCAACAATTGCATTTATAAGACAGTGTCTTTAATAATAGTTTTTTCCTGATCTGATACAGATTTTAAAATTATGTCTTTAAAGCAATAAGAAGGTGGTTCTCCTTTTGAGGGGATACATCTCCGGTGATTTTTGCCTTTTCTCTGTTAGTTTTGAAAGCCCCCTTTCAATCATTAACCTAAATTTTAGTTGCATAAAACAACAAGGAAAAAGAAAGAACTGAGGTGGTATTTTCAGAACAGAACTGGGACTTTGACTTCAGTGATCTGTGGAGATCAAAATAGAGGTCTCAAGAGCAAGGCTGAACTGATGTGCTGCCTTCTTGTGGGGATAAAAGTACTTGCTTTGTGAGTTTGGTGTATTCCTTAGCTGAACTTCCTTCTTTTTTTTTTTTTTTCACTTTTTCTGTTTCTGTAGAAAACTGAGACAAACAGGAAGGGATCAGATCTCCTTTCTGGTTGAGCCTTAGTGCATCATCACTGTGGAGTGCACTGGAGAGTGTGCCATGCCCCTGCTGTGCTGGGCTTCCCATCCTCACTGAGGTTACATTGAAGTACACTCGGCATTTCTTGTGGTCTGGGGTTACTTTTGCATATAAATGCAAAACAGAAAGTAGGGAAAGTGTCGGGAATTGCTTGTAGAGAAGGTGTGTAGGAAATTGAATGATGGCAATGCAAGTGAAGTCTTGTCCATTTGCATTTCATGTATGTGACTCCATCCTCCAAACACACTCAGAATTGCAGAAACTTACATGTTGCCGAAATGTGAATAGAAGAACTAGATGTGCTTTGCTTGCTTGCTTACTTAGGGAGGATAACTATGACTGGAGGTGAAACAAAAGAAGGAATTCAGCGTTACAGAGTAAGTCAAACTCCAAAATGTTTTGGTAGCCAGGGCTGGCTACCTATTACAGGAGGAAGCTCTCCTGGACCAGTGTGACTGGGTCCTCAGGTATATATTCAGTTTGAATTATGCAATTTCTTTTTTTTTGTTTGTGTGGGGTTTTTTTGTAGTTAGGTTTTTTGTTTTGTTTCTTTTTATTAAATTTGTTAATTTTTTCAATTTCTTTAAGACCTTTTGATCAGGTTCATCATGCACAATGGCATCAGATTCCATGCGTCACATCTCTGCATGTAAATGACAGCAGATGAGAACAAGTCCCACACAGAATTAGTGGAGTTTATATTCCTTGCAGCTGTTCTCATTTCTCCAGGCTTCCCAATCCACCATAGTGCAACTCTACCTTAAAGGCTGGAAAGCTGCTAACACAGGCTGTTTGAATTTACTGTCTTTGCTAATTAGAGCTAACTCTTGCACTATGGACTTGCATTGATTTTTAGTGGTGTTGCCGGGTAGGTGAGGAGAGTTAAGGCTCTCGTAGCGGAACCTTGTCAGTTGTAATTTGTAGCAGTTTTAGACATAAATACCTCCAGCCTTCCCCCTCCCTCTGCACATACTGCAGAGCTGGAGGAGTAGAGAAAGTGCCTGCATTTTGTTTGGTTGTGGGCACTGTTGTGGGATGTCACTTTGGGTTTGTACCATGACACCAGTGGCAACACAAGTGTCACCTGTGCTCTAGGGCAGTACTGTGTGGCAGAGCATGGGGCATGCATGTGGAGAGAAGTCAAAGCATCTTCAGTGGGATAGGCTGATTCTGTGAACTACACAGTGTGTTTCTACATTTTGTCCTGTCACTGGCCTGTGTACTTTGAGTGTTGAAAATTGTTGTGGAAAACCCAAGGAGTGAATTTTCGTAGGCTGTGTCTTTGGTTCCTGATATATTTATTCTTTGGCCCTGGTAGTGAGGGAAATTACTGTGTGATCACCAAGTAGCCCATAGCAAACCAGATCAAGCCCTGAACACCTAAAAGGAAGAAAAAGAAAAAGGGTAATATAGCTACAGGGGTCTAAAGATATCAGAGGGAAGGGTGGGGTTCTGCTGTTTGTTTGGGGTTTTGTGACTTTTTTGTTGTGGTTTTTTTGTTTTGTTTGGTTTTTTTTCTGAGCTAGTTGGTATAGTCTGTGGGAGCAAAGAAAAAATGTGGACAGAAGTGTTTCTTCTGCTGAGACCTGGAGAAGGCACAGAAGTCTAAACACTTGTCCATTCTTCTTATAATTCAATTTCTGCTGCTAATTAAAGACCAGAGGTTAAAAATTATTTAATATCTTAATTTTAGGTATTTCTCCTTGAAATAGCAATTTTTCTGCAAGTAAAGAAAAGTTGTGTCTCAGACTAAGGAGGGCTAGAGAATGGTTGAAGAAAATCTTGAGCTGTAAATTCAGAACCTTCTATTTGAAGGGGGAAAAGCCCCTCTATCTGTTGTCGACTGAGGTTATTTTCCATCTCTTTATCTCTGTAACACACATTTGAAAACTGTCAGAAGAACCAGACTTTATCACACACATTTGAAAACTGTCAGAAGAACGAGACTTTATCAGAAAATTCCATCTAATGGGTTTGCGACAGCTTATGTGTCTTGTTTTGACACAAGAAATTCTGCAGCTGTACTGGCTTGAGGAACTCCTGATCCCTCTGCCCTCCTGCTGCAGCTTCTTGCTCGTGTGCTTTGCTGGCATCACTGTTTGTGGAGGCACGTTGGGGATTGGATCACCAGCATGTCTCTTAGAGATTTAAGAAAAAATAAAAAACCTCCCCCTAAAAATTAAAAAGCAGCCCCACAGAAGCCTCTCTTACACTCTTAAACCAGGTCAGGTGAAAGAAGGAAGTATGGAAGCTGAACTTGTACCCATTCTGTCTTGAAAGAAGAGAAAGTTGCTTTGACCTGTGATGAATACATGCAGACTAGAGAAGGGCATGTGGACTGTAAGTGTTAAGTTTTCTTTCATATAGTCAGGGGTAAAAGGTGTTAAAACAGTGGGTTTATTTAGCAATTTCTGGCGCTGATTTGTAGTAAGCAAATGTTTACACTGCAGCTTGCCATAAATAAACAGAAGGGTGTTTGGAAGCCCTGACCAGCTTTTGTGTAGGAGAGAGCAGTCATAACAAACTGGTTCTGTGAGAAACTGAAAACAAATAAAAGATGGGCTGTTATTCATGCTTTGCAAAGGCAGAAGAGACTGTGAACAAAAGAAGCAAGTAATTTTCAAATATTGAAAAACACTGTTTGTGAACCTGGGATGAATTTCTGTAACATTTCATATTCTCCTGTTTTCAGAGTTTAGGAAATCTAAAGAAAAGAAGGGCAAATGATTTTAACCAACTCCAGCCTCAGAGAAGGGTGAAAATCTTCACTGCATTCAATAGTGCTGTGAGTCTATATCTCCCCAAGATATTCCCAAGAACATTTGCTACCTGTTTCTGGCTGTTAACAATCTTACAGTCACTTAATATGCTGTAGTTAGCTAAAGGAAAGAATTCTTTCAAAAATCCCCTAACAAACCTTTTCCCACAAGGAAAGCTCTTCTTTTAGTACTCAATGAGATTATTACCCACTACAAGGAAGTTATTTTCCTTATTATTTTGTTTTCTTGGGATTTTTTGAGTCTAACATTACAGTATAATGAGATAGGTAGGCAATAGGGTGTTTCCAGTTGGGCAGGTGAAGGATAGATTTATGGATTTTTTAAAGTAGTTAAATAGTACCAAACCCCAAAATCAATATTCTGTTTTTATTTGTACACATAGTTTTTGTGATTGAGTAAAGTCTGAGAATCTTAGTAGCTGATAACTCATGTTGACTTTTTTGCAAATTTTTTGTGGTTTTCATACAACTACAGCAATATACCAAAGAGTCTGTAGCCTTAAAAGAGAGACTAGACTCAGACTTGGAATGGAGCTGACAAAATGGTAATAAAAATAATGGCTAAGGCTGAATCTTTTTCTTAGTTATTTCCTTCCTGCCAAGTAGGCAGAGAGATTGTATTAATAGCTCAAATGAAATGTCTTTGTGACTGTGATGGTAGGAAAAAGAAATATGTTTTACAGAAGGAAGAGATGAGATGAAGCCTTCTACATTAGGGCATACCAGTTGACTGTGCTCTGTAGAGATACCCACTAAGCTCTGAACAAATTGGCAAAATGTGTAGGAGCATTATTTGTGGTGTGGTATTTTGTGTGAGTAACATGTTGAGAAATTAATGTATGTCTGCAGGTCTCTGCATTGGGTTACGTTGAGTGCAGGTGAGGTGGTGATCCCTTGGGAGCTGCAGGTCAGTAAACTCCAGTCCAGATTCAGAAATTTTATTCTCTCTCTCTCTCTCTCTCTTTCTCTGTGAGAAATAGACTTCAAAGGCCAGAATTATGTGGTATATAAGTTGGGGAAACTTTGAGTCCTAATAGTATTGCTGCATCAGACTTTGATTCATCTTTGACATGTTTGTGTTGCCAGTAGCACTTACTGTAGGAATTTCATAAATAGCTTTTAGTTCTAATTAGTGTGCAGATTGTGCTCTTTCTCTCCTGAGAAAGAGCCTTTATTTGGTTATCTTGAAATTGATATAAATACAGAGGTAAAAACTTGCATCTGTTTTTCAAATATAACCAAGAGTTAGCCTGAGAGCAAGCTAGTGGTGAAGCCAGTCCTAGTGGTGATGCAAGAGCTCCTATATGCTCAGTGACTGCAACTCTCAGAGCAACAGGTTAAGGTGCTTTCAAGGTGGGGAGAGATCTTTCAGACTTTATTTATTTATTTATTTATTTATTTATTTATTTATTTATTTATTGGAGATCAGTTGTCTCCTGATTGTTTCTTGGGGGGTGACTGTAATGTTGAATAACTGAGGTAAATGAATAAACCTGGCTGAAGTAGTCCTGCAATTCTTGGCTGCATTAGGCACCTTACTGTCCAGAGATGGAAAAGGAGCAGTGAATGTGTGCTTAGAGTGCTGGATCATGTACAATGCAATGGCTCAGTTCCTTGGCAAGGTGAGGAGCAGTCTGTCCCCTGCAAATTCTCTGATTCAAATCCAGCTTCTTGTGTGTGTGTGCCATTTGGTAAAGAGAAATGAAGCACAGTGTAATCATCCTGTTAGTCCTTGGATGTATCTGCAGTATCCTTGGGCTTGGCCATTGGAGGGAAGGAGGGGGTGTTTCAGGCCATCTTTGTGCCAGTCAGCATTTTTTGGGCCAGTGTGTCTCTCTTCCCAGCTCAAGACACTGATGAATGGCTTCTACTTGTTATATCATTGAATGGCTTTTAGTCTTAGCATTGACATTCTCAACCATTCAAAGTCTAAAAGTCAATTCGCAGACGTCAGTAATCACATTTATTCAGACATACCCCAGTAGGAGACATAAGCCTGGTGTTAGATTATGTTTTCAGGCTTCTCTCAGTAATCTTCAGCCCTATAAACTTTATTTTTTTTGTGAGGTGACAGCTTCAGGTACAGTTTTATTCCAGGAGAAACATTTGGTGACAGGGAAGGAGACCACTATGACTGGTTTATTTTGGCTATTTCAAAGCTTAAAATGTTTATTTTCTGATCAGAGTTCACCTGTGGTTTCCACAAAACTATTCTCTAGTGTTAGAACCTGAATTAGAATTTTCCTTCCTAAATCAGTCTGTATCTAATTTTGATGTAGAAATTCAGTTGATATTAAGGATCCTGTCCCATAGAGGTGTACTAACAGTGATATATTTAAATTTTATTATTTTCTGTGGTCCAGATGTAAAAGCAACCTAGATAGCGTCCATGTGGGAATAGAGGCTGGGAATCTAAACTAATGAAAAAGTGGCTGGAGTAGAAATGATGTGGAAGTGTTCTGATACAGCTGATGTGGAAATATTCTGATACATCTGATTCTGATATAAGTCAGAATAATATAGGAAAATACAGTAATTCAGATTCCTCCCAAACAAGTGAAATTTTTAAAATTTTGCCACATGTGTAGTATAGAATAATATTGGTTTTTTTTGACATAGGCAGTTTAATTTTATCACCATTCTTTTGCAGAGTTGGTTGTCCCTTTTATGTCAGCAAATGTTGCTTTTTCTTTTTTAAAAGTTCATAGCAGCTGGAATCAAATGGTTTACTCTCAAATGAGAGTGATTATTAAGAAGTTAATCTCTGATCCTGCTGGTACCAGCAATATTTAATGTCTTTTAAATAATTTTAAATGCTAATGTGAGATCTTGTACATAAAGTGCACAGTTAAAGCAATTAACAGCGTAAGATCTACTAAAATGAATTGTTTGATGAAAGTTTTCTTCCACTACCAAAAATATCCCAAACCAGCCAACACTGAAGTGAACACCCGTACCCAAACCTGTGTAATACAAGCTTGGTAACTCTGTGTTTTGCTAAATATATTGTGGATATTTCTATTTTAGTTAGAGCTTTGACTTCTTTGAGTACTTTAATAACATTTTTAGGAATGAAGGGATTATGTTGGCCTTACAAGTGTCCATGAAGAAGAGATTTGGAGGAAGAAATCTCTTCAGGACTCTCTTTTAGAGTCCTTGAAAATGTTAATTGTTTTCTGAGATATGGTAGTAACAGCAATAAGCCACTGTTGTCCCTTTGGTAATTCATAGTTTCATTTTGTTTTGATTTTCTTCTCTACCTGGCAATGTGGTTTTGATGGAGATGTCCTCTGTGGCCTCTAGGAGCAGCAGCTTTCCCAGACATCATAGTTAGCAGAATTGTCTTTCCAGAAGGCTTCTTAGTGTGGCTCAATTCTGGTGCATTCTAATTTGTTGCCTTAACATTTGATTATCAGAAACATTACATTTAAAAGCAAAACTTTTATTGATTGTTGGAAGTTTATTCAAGATGCTTTAAATTGCTTGGATTTCTTTTGATTGATGACTATCTGTTGGAAAACTTTGAAAATACCCTCACTGCACCTTAGTTAAGGAAAATAAATTCTTTTGCTCTTTGTCAGGAGCCATTCAGGGCTCAGCTTACTCTTTGGAATAGGAATTTGTAGTGCCACTTGAGATAACTGATGCAGAGGGGACTGGATGTCCTCTGTGTCCTATGTCATCTTTCTTATCTACCCAGGAAGATGTCTTAGATTCTCTACAGGGTCTGAAATAATAGTACATTTCTGTATATTGTCAACTGAATTCTAGTCTTATTTGAGTTTACCTGGAAAAGTTTTTTAAAAGTGCATGCATATATTGCTTACAAAGTATTATTTTTGGTTAACAAGTGAAATAATCATCAAACTTCATATACAGTAGTTGCACATGTATTGTCACCAAGTTTAAACTACTTGCTTATGAAAAAAGAAGTGTTTGGTGCTACAGTACATTTGGTTTGGATTGGTATTATTTCTAGACAGGAGTTTGAAGGCAGTTCCAATAAATAGAAAAGACTGAAACTCATAAATGTGCCCTACTGGGACACCTAGCAGAGATGTGGAGGCATGTGTGTTTGCTATGGTTTTGATAGAATTTCCCCCTTTTGCCCCTTCTGTTTCCCTTTATGAGATAAAATGTCTTAAAGAAGATTGGAATGTGGAATAAATAGTTCATATGGGACTAATATGCTCTTGCATGCATGCAGTACATTTATAGTCTTCTCAGCTGTACCACAGAGAAGCTCACAAAGAACAGAATTGTCTGGGTTGGAAAGGACCTCTTGACATAATTTAGTCAAAGCAGGGTCAGCTAGATCAGATTGTCCAGGATGGTGACCAGAAGTGTTTTGAATATCTCTAAGAATGAAGACTCCACAAGCTCTCTGGGCAACCTGTTCTGATGTTTAACAATTCCTCCCAGTAAATAGCATTTTTTAGTGTTCAACAGGAATTCCATGTCTATTAATGTATGCCCATTAAGTTATGGAAGAAACAGTGTTTTAACTTGAATTATAAGTAGCTATTTGTAGTACTTGGTGGTTTTTAACAAGGTAATTATTGCCCTTAAAATTAAAAAGTAAATGTTTTAGAAACAAGGAAACAAATGCCTTTTTTATTTTTTCATCTTGTTTGGCACTGTTTAGCTTTCTCAAATAGGGTGGGATTCTAGTGATTGCATTCAATTCACAAACTTCAGTTAGGCATGTAGGTCTGTCTTAATAAATAATCTGATGTTTGGTTCTCGGAGCAGTATTCACAAACCCTAGAGGCTTGCTGAACTTACCAGTTTAATGTCCTGGTAGTGATAGATACTTCAGAACGACGACTCCACAAGCTGCAAGTTGCTTGCATGTATATAAAGGGAAGAACAAGATGACAATTTAACTGATAGAAAAATCAGAAGTGTACAAGTATTAAATTCTTCACTTCTGCTAGTAAGCACCTAACTGTAGCCTTATGCAGTCTTTCATAGGTGGCCTTGGGAATTTAAACACCAACTTGTTTTAAAAGAAAAGTTTTTACTTCTCTTTTGAAATGTAGCTTCTATTTTGTTTGGTTG
Organism: Melospiza georgiana; assembly: GCF_028018845.1. Classification (NCBI taxonomy): domain Eukaryota; kingdom Metazoa; phylum Chordata; class Aves; order Passeriformes; family Passerellidae; genus Melospiza; species Melospiza georgiana. The sequence goes on along the minus strand of NC_080432.1, from coordinate 10,836,080 downwards.
GGTTTTTTGTTTTGTGGTTTTGTTTTGGTTTTTTCATTTGTTTAAATAAACTAAGAAGTATTGAGGCAACATTTGCCTAAAAATGGATCTGAGTCTGTCTTTAAATCTGTGTCTACCCAAAGGATTTAAAGTATGAATTCTTGGATTGTCTCTGAAAAGCAGAGACTAGAGCACATTTAAAAATCTGATGTTTCCAAGCATGAACTTATATGTTTCTCTATTAACCTACATGATAGAGCTTAATTAGAGTGATATTTTTCTTTAGGAAAAAGGATTTCCTTAAACTGAATTTCTTAAGATGTTGTCAAAGTTATGACTCATGCTACAAATATATGCATCTTCACTGTGAGCTTTTTTAGACTATATTTCCTGTCACCTTCCCTCCCTATCTGGTATGTCCCTTCTGCTGTGAGGGAATTTTTTATTTGTTGTATTGACACTGGGTTTTAATGACAGTGGTCAATATCAGAACATTTTCTATGTAGCTCGTCTGGTACATTGAATAAAGTCTGTGTTAGAAATGAAACGTGTCGAATAAAGATGAGAGAAAAAAAGATCTCCTCTTTCAGTAAAATACTATAATATGAAATCTAGATTCTGGATAAATCCTTGGAGAAAAAGAATCCACTAACTCTATCTCAGCTTGGTCAGGGCATTCATCTGTTTTCCAGCATATGAGGTTGGGTGTCCTGATGTTTTCCCTTGTGTTCCCAGCAGATAAGTGAACCACAGCTTCCTGTGGTAGGAACTGTACCATTCCCAACTGTCCTAATGCTTCAAAAGCTCACACTGTAGCAGATTGTACTCACAGGGAGCAGGGAGAAGGCCACAGTTCCTTGAGTAAATCTGCCCATTGACATCCCTCTTGAGCTGAGAGCATTTTTCCTTCTAATATGGTAAGAGCTTTCTCCTTTGTCCAAGTAAGGTTTGTACAGTCACGTGTGTATGGCAAAGCTCCTGCAGATTTTTGTCTGTGGGTGCAAAAAATCCATCTGACATTTTCAGTGCCACTTTGCTTATCCCAGACCAGGCTTATCTGTGTGCTTGTCTAGCTAGGCTCATTGAGGTTATAGAGGTAGCAGTGACTGTGTAAGCATGTTGCTGGTGGTAAATATAAGAAATCGTGGTCTTACAGTAACAAAATATGGACATGATGGAAATTCTGTCTTTCCTAAAATACAAGGGGTTTTTTTGTTTTGTTTTGTTGTTTTTTTTTTTTTTGTTTTTTTTTTTTTTTTTATCTGCAGAAGGCAGTATAAAACAGGGTAAAGAGCTAGAAGCAGAGATGACTGTGCAGGCTTCACTGCTTATGGCTTTTGTGATTGCAGTGCGTGATAGAAGTTGGAAACTGGCAACCCTCTCCGCTCTCTCCCACTGCTTCTCACCCGCAAACAGAATTTATCTGTAAATATTATTTATTCTGGTCATCTAATTAGTTTTGATTTTCTCTTTCAATCTAGATTTCTCTAATGCTTAAATCAAATATATCTTTTTAGTAAAGAAGTGTTTTAGTGGATCTGAGTTTCTTGTAAAGAAAAGGTCTAAATTAGATGGATTCACTTCAGAGCTCTAGCTAACTTCAGGTTCTGTCACTCCTACTTAAACTTCTAAGTCAATTATGAAAAGCTACATGTAGAAATTCCTTTTATACTTGAAGGACCTTAAAGCTAAACAGTAATACAGGCATCCCTGTAATACAAGAGTTTATGCTGGATTGGCATTAGCCAGGCTTTTAGAAGTTTTGATGCAATTTAAGGGTAGAAAAAGGGCCCTAAGGGAGTTCAAACATTCAAGTTTTAAGAAGTGATGGAATTAGGAATACCTGTGCTTTTTCTTGTAGTAAGCTGATTGTAAGGAACTTTAGTTTTGGTATTGGACCACAGATCTTTTTGCCTTTTCTAGCATTCTTAGTTTCATGAGCATGTAATCCTTTGACACTTTTTCAAAGGTAAATGAAAAAAATCTTGAAGAGCTGTACCAACTGAATGGAAGAGCATTAAGATTGGAACCATTAGCACTAAGATAAGTAAACTGTCAGGAATTATTCACTATAATCCATCACAGTCAGCAGAAAGGGAAAGCAAATGTTCTGCAACTGTTTCTCCACAAAAAAAAAAAAAAACCTGCAAAACTTGGTGATCTTAATTTCTAGTCTAAAATCTAGGTGGAATGGGCTTTAATAGACATTGATTCTTTTGTTTGCATGCTTCTGAATCTGATGGTTTTGACATGCACACATTTTAGCCCAGGATCTTCCCTGCCCTTGTCTCTTTGCCTTTGTTCTGTGTGCTTTCATAGACTGCTCTCCTGAGCGTTCAGTCTTCTTGTCCAGCAATTAGAATCATTCCCTGATGACCTCTGGCTTCTCTTCCTACGATTGCACTGTAGAAAAATCCATTATTTCTACTCTATTTTCTCAGATACTCATCTGATTTTAGTACTGTGTACTATTCCCCTGTTTCCAGTACCCCTTTGCAAAAGAAGAAGCCCAGGAAATAGCTGTAGCTGGTCTTCATCACCAGCTTCCTCCATTCTGTTTTTGTTTCCTCTTCCTACTTCTTTCCTTCTTGGCCTCATCAAAATGTGTTTCATTATCTGCCCAATTTGCTTAAAGCTCTCAGAAATCTTTTGATGCCCTTTTCTCATAACAGGAAGGAGTTTGCAAATATCTTTGTTGTCTTACATTGAAAGAGTGGAGGAAAAGTCCATAAGCCAATTATGTATCTAGTTCTGAGGTCCTCAATACAAGGAATGATGACTTGTTAGAAAGGGTCCAGGGAAGGATCACAAAGGTTGTCAAAGGGCTGGAGCACCTTTCCTGCAGAGACAGGCTGAGCCAGTTGGGATTGTTCAACCTGGGAACAACTTGGAGCCTGGCCTCACGGTGGCCTTAGAGTAAGAGGCTTTGTAAAGACGAGGGAGACTGACTTACACAGGCAGGTAATGAAAGGAGAAGGGGAATCAAGGTTTTACAAGGTTTAGGTTAGATGCCAGGGAGCAATTCTTTATGCAGAGGGCAGAGAGGTACTGGGACAGGTTGCCCAGAGAAACCTTGGATGCTCCATTCCTGAAGGTGTTAAAGGCCAGGTTGAATGGGACTTTGAGCCACCTGGTCTAGTGGCCCCTGCCTTTGGAAGAGGGGGTTTGGAACTAAATGATCCTTAAGGGCCCTTCTAACCCAATCCATTCTGTGATTCTTTGATTCTATTTGGGGTAAAATTGATAGGGATTTTAGTGATCAGTTACTCTATGACTTGAAGGGTGACCTTATCACAGGGGTGACCTTCTCACTCTCTTCAACTTCCTGAAGGGTGGCTGTGGTGAGCTGGGAGTCGGTCTCTTTCTCCAGGCAACAACAGACAGAACAAGAGGACACAGTCTCAAGCTGCACCAAGGGAGATGCAAGCTAGAATTAAGGAGGAAGTATTTTACAGAAAGAGTGGTCAAATACTGGAATCATCTACCCAGGGAGGTGGTGGAGTCATCATCCCTCGAAGAGTTTAAAAATAGACTGGATGTGGCACTTGGTGCCGTGATCTAGTTAAGGTGTTAGAACATGGGTTGGACTTGGTGATCTTACAGGTCTCTTCCAGCCTAGAATTTCTGTGATTCTGTGAATATTTTTTCAAAATAGAAACATGGAGGTCAGTAACCTGTTGCAATGTTTTGATGCTTATAGAGCTGCTGTGTAGTTGTACTTTTATCTACAGACGTTTCTTTTCCCTCTGATTCCTAGCTTTGAAAGAACCCACTGGACAATGAGCAAGTATTTCACATTGTTTTAATTATGCTGAAAGGAGGGAAAACCGCACTCTTTGAAATACTGTCACTGTCCTGGAAGTACAAGTTATATTGAAGTATAGTTCTGCCACCCTGTGGCTACTGAAGGCCATTCTTAGAAGGTACATGTTTACTCAATTGCTGGTAGTCATAGCCTTTTACTTTTAACTTCACAGAGGAAGTTGAAGGACTGTTGCATGTCCCATAGAGATGTATAAACTCTCTATGATTTTATTGAAATTTATAAATAGTTGTTCACTGGAAGTGCCATGTAGACACAAAAGTGATCACCTCAGTTATGCAAGACTATAGACTGTTAAGAAATATCACTTTTCTTAGTATTTTTATGTGATTTTTTAAAGTTTCAGTCATAGATATGAAAAGTTCATGTCGCCCAATTGTTAAGATTGTAGACTACAGTGCTGTGTATTCCTATCTGATGTAGTCTATATGCAGATTTGAAGTAGTTTCAAAAACATGTTTATCTAGAAAACAATAATTGTTGTTTTCAATAAAAGCTTCTTGATAGTTGTGAAAGTTAAAAATCTAAGGCTTATCTGAGTGAGGTTGACACCATTTCTGACCACACCTCACTATTGTATGTCCCTTTCCATGTTTGTTTCTAGAGAGTTTTGTTTCTCTCAGGAGAAATAATGATGAGCTTTCTAGTTAAATTTTTGTTGCATTCCACTATAAAACATTCTGACTTGCTTTAGAGAAACCTTCCACATTTGTGGACCTATTAGAGCAGATCCAGAGGAGAGCCACAAAGATGATCAGAAGGATGGAGCACCTTTCCTATGAAGGCAGGCTGAGAGCTGGGGCTGTGCGGCAATGAGAAGGCAAAGCTCCAGGGAGACCCTCTAGCAGCCTTCCAATACCTAAATGGGGCTTCTAAGAGGGTGGGAGAGGGAGTTCTTACGAGAGCACGTAGTGACAGGACAAGGTACAAGGGACAAAAGGTTTTAAACTGCAAGAGAACAGGTTTGGTTTACATGTCAGGAAGAAATTCTTTACTCAAAAGGTGGTGAAGCACTGGAACAGGTTGCCCAGAGAAGTTCTGGTTGTCCATGCCTGGAAGTGTTCAAGGCCAGGTCAGATGGGGCCCTGAGCAAACTGGTCTAGAGAGCGGCGTCCCTGTCAGGTGGTTTGGACTAAGATGATCTCTTCCAACCCAAACCATTCCATGATCTTGCAAAAATAAAAAATGACAAATTTTCTAAAAAAAAAATAAAAAATGTAGACTTAAAGAACAGGGTTCTTGTTTTTTTATCTAATAAAAATGCAATATGATCAGAAGGATGGAGTACCTTTCCTATGAAGGCAGGCTGAGAGCTGGGGCTGTACAGCAATGAGAACACAAAGCTCCAGGGAGAGCTTTGATATATAGAAATATATAGATATATAGAAGTATAGAAATATATAGATATAGAATATATAGATATATAGAAATATATATATTCGTACTGTAATATGTTGTCTGAACATTTGTATAACTATTTGTTCTTAGTGAAATATATGAATAGACTTAAAGAACAGGGTTCTTGTTTTTTATCTAATAAAAATGCAAATCAAATTCCAAAATAACGTGCAATTACAAGTACTAAAGTTGCCTGTCTTTTATTTCCTTTTTATAAGGTCTAGAGGAAAAATCTTGAAAGCATAGTTTTGCAAAGTAACAAAGATTTTGGTTTGTGCCAGTAGCAGAATGCCTTAAAACTGACCAGAGACCTTTTGGCTTATTCCTTATAACAACTGTAAACTCAGTGTATGGATTAGATACTTCATTTTGAGATTGCTTTGCATATTTGTTGCCTATCTTTCAGAAAGATGAGAAAATAAGTTCATAGAGAAACAGAATAGTTTGGGTTGGAAGAGACCCTTGAAGGTCATCTAGTCCAGTCTCCTGCCATGAGTTGAAATTTCTTCAATGAGATCAGGATCAAGTTGTAACATTGTTTTCCCAACTATGATAAATGAATCTGCTGGAAGTTATGTCCTGCTCCTTTCAGCAGATGAGTAATTAATATCATGGCTTAAATGACAGCAACATTGAGTGCTCTGAAAAGCTAAGATGATAGTGCACAAAGGCTTGTTACTACAGTTGTATAAAACTATCATCTTTTTTCAGATGAAATGAGTGAAACTGTGTGCACACATCCTGGAAAGCAAACCTTGTCTTCAAATTCACCAGACTTCATCTGCGTAGTTTCCAGTTAGTTACATGATTGTCTATGGTTTTATCACTGGAATGCATCAATCTCTTTCTCAGGTGGTAGTTTAGGTAAAATGTGCCTAAGTTACACAGCTGACCATGAGCCTGACTTTTGATTTTATCTGAAGGTGTATTCAGAAAATATCTTCTGAATGCTGATACATTGAGATATGTAGAAGATATAATGCCACAAATAAGATATAAAGACATAAAAGATGTTGTTCTACTCATACAGCCTTCAGCCTTGTTATTTCATTTTATGTTTTTGTGGCTTAAAATCTTAATTATTCTGTGAAGTCACATGGTAATTTGGTAGTAATAGAAAATAAACCTCATTATTCTAATTGACTATAGCTGATGGCCTGAAGATAGCAATGACCTTTTCAGTCTCACAAGAAACTAGTTTATAATTAACCAGAAGACTGTAACAGTTTGAATTTTTTGTGGTTTTATTTTGCATTTATTTTGCTGAATTTTTTCTTGAGGTGTTTTGACTGACTTCTGTTTTCCCAAACAAGTCCAGATTTTCAATTTTTTTGTTCCCTTAATTTTGTAATTTACATTAAATCTAAGGGGTTTTTCAGTACTATGAAAGTTTTTTCTTTAAATTCACTGTATTGAGGCAGTAAATTAGTTGAGCAGCTTGTGTTTGAGCTGAGTGATGATTTCACTGACAACATTGAGTAGTGGTAGAGTTTTTCGCACACTTGACATTCTTGAACGTTTTTTATGGAATGAGAAAAATATTTCAATTCTTAAAGATCCCAATGAAAAGAGGAAAAAAGTGTTGCCTCCCAGGCATGTGGGAAAAGTGTGTTTATATACTCAAAAGAGCAGGTTGGCAGTCAAACTTTAAATCTGTTTCCAAGTGTTTTCTTTTTGATAAATTAATCTGGCAGAGATATGATTAAAAAAGGTAGAAGATAATGTTGTCCATTATTTTCTCTGAATAGTAAATCCATAGTTTTGTTTCTGAAGAGACTCTGAGAGAAAGTGAAGCATGGCTTGAAAGGATGATTTATTTTGACTTAAGTAAAACCACAGGCAGAAGCAGAAGCTCCTGTGAATAAGGAGCCAAGCTAGAACAGAGAATTGCCATGGGTAAATCTTAATGGTCTAGTTCTGTATCCATGGCAGCCTCTGTCAGGATGTGCTGTGATGCCATTCTGGAATGAAATTGATATAGTGTACTTCTGTTAGCTTCTAAATGTTGTATTTTCTTTTTTTAAAAAGGCCAAATTGAAACCTTTTTTTGAGCTGTCAAAGTGAAAATCCAATTTCATTGCATACAAATGCTTTATCTTCACAACTTATCCAGTTGTTCAAAATTCTACTTTTTTGCAAGAAAGAGCTCATGATCCCTTCAGTTTGTCCATGCATCTAACTTGAAGTGGTGTGGGTTTAAGTGGAAATGTTTTCCAATACCTAAAATACACACTTGGAAAAGGAGTGACTGGAGGGAAAGAAGATAACTAATTAAAGATAACTGCTTGAAAATGCAATATATCTTTAAAATTATTTACATATTCAGTATTTTTATTCTTTGTAACCAGTTCTTGAGCATGTGAATTTAAATAATTTTCGATATAAAGTAGTTTGGCATACAGCAAATTTAATATAAGTAATGTTGAGTTACTATTTTCCAACATAACAACAGTCATAATTAAGAATACTAGTAAATATATCAAAATGAAATATTGCTATCAGAAAAGATACATTATCTGTACCCAGGGAAATGGAAAAACACCCCACATTTAATGTGAAGTTTTATGAATCAACAGCTTTTTATGGTTACTGACAAGTAAAATGAAGTTTCAGAATGTAACTAATGTGAAATGAGATTAAAATCTGTGTTTAAATACTCAGGGTTTGGCTTTATGGTTTGTGTGAGTTAAAATTAATGAATTGGAATATATTTTTGATAAGCAGCATTGTTTGAAGTAATGCAGTAATCGATAAATGAGTAGCTTTCCCACTTCAAAGTAAAATTTTAAAGAAATTAGAAGACTTTTCATACACTGGAGTGTAGGGGGATAGAATATAAGAAAATAAAGACAGCGTAGAAAGTAATCTCACCCCTAAGGAGTTGCAGCTGGGCCAATTATCAAAGATTAGGAACAGGCCTGACTTTAACAGGCCACAGCTGTAGCCAATGAGACGAAGATGCTATAAATGAGTGGGGTGGCTGGTTGGGAAGGGACCTGGAGTCAGTGGTTGCTTTGTGGAGGAGAGAGTCAGCGCTCTGAGGAGCTGCCCATGAGCAACACCAAGAAGGTATGGAACTTTTGTGATAAGGAGATAGACAACCCCTGCAATAAGATGACAACATTGCAGGACTTAAAAGGCAGAACAGTACTTAATAATACAGTGCCATTCTCTGAAGTTTAGTGGTAAACAGAAGATCAACAACTTTGTGATCAACTAGGTGAAAGTTGCTCTAAGTGGTCCCAGTGTAAAGGACTCCACAGCTCCCAAAGTCAGTCTCCTGTCACTCTGAGAGTGGCTCTGGAGCAGCAACACACAGTTGTGAGGAGCGAAGCAGTGGCTGCTTCGAGGTATCACCAGGGGTTCTTGGTGCTTCCACCTCCCTCCAAACGTGGATCATCACAAGAGTAGAGATTGCATCTGGCTGCTATGGAGAGTTATGTATGTTGGCTGCCTGGATCTCAGTGAACAGTTTAAAAGATTTTTAGCTCCAATTTTATGTTGAATCTATTCACAGTTAAGCTATTTTCTGTATGTAGGATAAAAGGCACCAAATGCTTTGTAATTTTCCACCCTGTCTTTTAAAGGCTTTCTGATCCTGGCCATGTTTGCAAGAGAACATTTCTTCTGTCTACAAAAGCATCTTTTAGTATCTCTTGAATCTTATATTAAGCTGAACTTTGTGAAGTGGTAGTTGCCTGTGTTTCACTTTGATTTTTCTCACTTTTTTATGTCAGTCTTGCCAGAATATCTGAGGAGGGCAGAGTCTCACCTCTCCCACCACAGCACAATGTGTTACCTAGAGCCATGGAGGCAGTCAAATGGGGTTTTTCTGACTCCTACATAGGTAATAGAAACTTTGCTTTGCCCTAAACCTAGGCTGGGGCTCAGGGGGTGGGTGTGGGATAGTTTAGTAACTCCTGCCTAAGAAGTAACTACCTTAGTAAAGAGTACAATCTTTTTGTCCAATGCTATTTTATTTTTGTATTAAGAACACATTTAAAATCAGATTTTTTAAATAATTTCGTTTTTGACCCAACAGAAATAATGCTTATATCATGTTTTCAGAGTTCACACTGAAGTTCATTGTAACTCAGTTCTTATTTACTTAGAGCAAATGGGAAAATTATTGATGAAACCACTGAGGTGGTAATTATTTGATATAAGCTTCGATTATGAAGAAAACCTGCATGTTTTCAGGCATTATTATTAGATTGTCATTTCCATTATGAATATGCATTTTTTACTAGTTTGCAGGACAAAGGAAGCATAATTAGGGTGGAAGAAATGTTTCTTAGGTACCCAGTATAAAATGCAGAGCCTGTTTATGCAACAGAATAAGTGTTGTGATGATCTGGACTATGGTTTGGCCAACTCTGTAAAATCAGATATGTGAACAAAAAAGAAAGGTTGTTACATCAAGGGGGAGGAAATAGGGAATTTTGGGACATTTAACTTATTTTCAGAAAGTAGATTGAATATGAATTTTATTTTGATCTCCTACACACTTCCCCCCTTAATCTAATCTGTATTCTGGTGGTTTATATTTTCAAGAATTAATCAAAAATATGTTCTTGCCTTCAGTTTGTTTCTAAATGACACAAGAAGAACAAATAAACCCACCAAAAGGATGAGAAATGGTGTAACTGAAATTCTTTAATGCCTCATGCATTCTGTGTAAACTAAGAACATGGTATTGGCTTCTCAAGATTAATTTAAATGTACGAGATTTTTTCTGGACAAGGGAACATGCATTCTGCCAATAAATACTTTTGGATACTAAACTACTCTGTCTAATATTTCCAAGCCAGTGTTATATCTGATTAAAATGAAGAAATACTGCCTGCTTAATTTTTTTTTTTTTTTTAGTGAACAAATAATTCCTGATTCCTTGGTAATTTAGATTAAAGAAGTGGCATAGCCTAACTGTGCAGTGGATGTGGCCCTTCATTCCAAGATTTCCTGAGAGTGCACAAAACTTACTGTTTATTTTGCTGTGTCATGAGACTGCAACAAAAATATATATAGAAAGACTGACATTTCATCAGGCAAACAACAAACTCTGTTTTGGTGTATTAGTTTGTCACAATCATTTGCATGGACAGTGTGATTTCTTTTGAATTGCTTACTTTTGAAATCCTTAGATACACTGTGTTTATATAAGGAAACTTCTGTCGAGGGTTTTTCTTTTTTCCATTTAGGAATGGTGCACCATTCCCTACTAAAATATGTTCTTCCAGTGCTAGCTAGATCATTACTAGTTTTATTCATTTGCAAGTTTTTAATTTTAGCACTTTTCTAGGATGTGAAAAAACTAATGGAGCAATAAGGAAATAAATTTTAGTTGTGAAATACAATATTATTGGGAATTAGTGTTCATCAAAAAATCATAAAGGGTGAAATAGTATATTATTTTCAATAAACACTTTTTGGCAATTTTAGCATCTATCTCAAACCTAGGATGTAATGAGCATTTTCTGCCTGGCCTATATTTTTCCTGTTAACTTCCAGCATTAAGGAGTATTTCACTATAACAGAAGGATTTATGTGGATTTAAAGTTTTCCATTTAAACCAAAAGTCTTATCCTTAAGTTTATAAACGAATCTCTTAAACCGATTTGATGACTTCAACTAGTTAAATAGAAAGACAATAGTATGTCTTAAACATTCTAATGCAAGGAGTTCTCTTGGGTACCAATCAGTGTTTATATAATGGACATGTATCCAGCTGTCTGAAATAGAAATAAACTCTTGGTGCAAATGATTTTAGAACTGTTCTGGCACAGCATATGTATACAACAGGTGGAAGTGCCTCCTTAATTTTTTTTTTTGGTAAGAATAAATAATTCTTTCAAATTAAAGATGTTTAGCTGCCTTAATTCTGTATGGCTAAATAAAATCTGTGCAGTACTAGTTTAATGATTTACACACTCCTACATGGTGTACATTTAAGTGAGGCATGCAGTGCTGGAGCTTTCGAAGAGAAAGAAGGGGTGCTGAGTTTTAGGGGAGATTGATTTGTTAGGGAAAACTACTAAATGCAGCATGGGACTGTTTGAATATCTTGTTAATTCTTTGATGCGTATGCCTTAATTATTGCAGATTTAATGTCTTTCCCTGCAGGTCTTCATCCTTCCTCTGTTTGCTCTCACTGCGGCTTGTGGTTGTTTTTTGTTTTGGTTTGGTTTTTTTTGTGGGGTTTTTTTTTTTTTTTTTTTTGTTCTGTGTATGGGCTGGAGAATTTGGACCTCTTAAAGGTTGAATTTGTTCTCTATCAGTCTCTGGCTGGTGTAGGATTTCCAAAGGGCAGGCATCAGTATGGGTGTATACAAGAGCAGGTACATTGATCAGAAGTGGTTTTGCTTCCTTAGTTGACAATAGCAACTTAATATGCTGTGTTTTTCTGTCTCTTGAAGGGTAAGGTGAATTGTCTTAACAGAACTAGAATGATGATTGTTGAGGGAGAGAGTGAAATCTTCTGAAACCACCATTGGAAAGCACTGCAAACCCATTTGCTTGGTATCCCACTGAATCATCAGCATAAGTTCTCTATGACCTCACCCATCTGCTCTTTTTGGAAAAGAGAGAAAAATATGGAAATCTTTCCATTCTTCAGATTATACTGTATTGTAATACTTCAATGTTACTGAGTTACATTAAACAATTCACCTATGGTTAAAATAAGCAGTTAAAGTAAGGTACTTTTCTTTTTTGACTGTTCAGTTAAAACCTGTTTTTTTCTTTCATGATTCTTATATGAAGTTGAAATGTCATGTCAGCTGTGCTGGTTGCTACACCAGTTAAAAATTTGCTGTGCTGCCCTGTTTTCAATAACTTAGGTCTTTGGACACTTCAGCTGTTTTGTGTTTATTTATATGGTCACTTTAGTATTTTGTCTTTTAAAAAAAGAGCTGTTGTGTTTATAAAAATGATTGTACTATAGTGCTTCTATTTGCCAGAATGATTATAGCATCATAAAGCCATTTAGGTTGGAAAAGACCCTCAGGATCATTGAACATAAAAACTGTGTGCTATTCAGGGAAGTAAGCAAACACTAATACATGCCTGTGACTTGGTCTTCATGTTGAAGGAATTTTGGTACAGTTACTTTCCTCCTCATCTTTCTTCAGCTTTTTTGAAATTAAATGTGTTCCTGAGTTTGTGGAAACCATTCCTCAAGGGCAGCAGGTGGAGGACATTCAGATGGCAGGGTGTGAATCTCTAAGAAGGACTAGAGGAAAGGCCACTTTCCTTGCAGAAGGACTTTACTCAGATCTAGACAGTGAAAGTTGCTTTTGAATTGCACATCCTGAAAGTATTGATCTTTAAGGCTGAGGCTGTGTATGCTTTGAATTTTAATGTTCCTCTCCATTCTCTTTTTCTAGCTGGAACACTCACAGCTTTCTCTAGAGGATTATAAGTTTTGATATTCAGAAGACTGAAGGATGCCATCTGAGAGGTGCCTGAGGTATAGTACTTGGTAGTGTGTAGGAAGTTATTAACATTTAGGATGATGTTTACCAAAGATTCAGTTAAGAAAGTAGGAAAAAGTAAAACTACTGGTTTTGTTCATTAGATAGGAACTTGCATTATTAAATACATATCCATGTTATAATCTGCAAAATATTATCTTGTTGTTGCTTCTTATCTCAGGCAAGGAAAACTGTGCCTGGGATTGATTGGAAGCCCACAGTCTCTTCATACCTTAACTTGTTTGTGCCTTAGTCTATACATGGGATTTTTGATTGTGGAAGCAACTGGCATTTTTTGCATTTAGAATGGTGTCTGGTGATAATTTTGCAGTTCCACTGTTCGGGATATATTACTTTTCCAGTTACGTGAAATGTCTTTCAAGGTTCTCTCCAAATTCATCTTTCTGCCTTCCCTTCTGTCTCCTTCCCAGTGTAGCCTTTCTCATTTGTTTGTACCACCCCTTCTTGCAATAGAGAATTTGTCATTTATAATTTAATTAATTTCTGGAAGCAGAACATGGTTCTTTCAGACAGAACACTCTGCAGAATTTATTAACTGAATTGGTTTTCTGCAGAACTTTGCAGTAGTGTGAAATGCTGGTGGTTCTGTTTTACAGAGTAGTTAACACTGATCTGGGAGCTCAGAAAACTCCTGAGATGACTGGGACACCTTATCATTCCAGTTCTGTTCCCCTTTCCCTGCCATGCTTGTGCAGGAGAAGAGAATCAGAACTTTCTTGCTTTTATAGCTATTAAATTTATCAACTGACAATATCATTACAAATAATCAGTCAAGTTATGTTGAATTATTTTATGTATTTTCATTCCTAAATTCCAGTTAAATTGCCTTTCATGTGTATGCATTCTTCATATGTTATTAGCACAAGGGTTACATGCAATTGATTTTTCACTTTGGTCACTGAATTGAAAAATGGATTATGATAGAACTCAGTTTAAAATCCCAGATATGTTCTCTATTGAATGAAATAGTCCTCTGGATGATGGTGAAAAAAGCAAGAGCAATGAAGGTCTTGATTTACAACAGTGGGAGAGAGGCTAATAAAAACAGAAGTAAAGAGAAACCATCTCAGGGCATCATTAATGTATTATACTTGCCCTAGTTTTAGTCACTTCGCCATAGAAATTACAGAAGAGAAATAACTGTTAAAAACAGTTCTCTTGTGTTTAGCAAGTTAGATTTCTTGATAACTGTCATTTAGAATATGAGTTGGGTTCCACAAACAGAACAGCTGAAGAAAAAAGAGTAATTTGAATGAGTCCTTTTGAAATGTATTTAGGGCATGTCCATATGTGAAACCTGAACTGTCAGAGAAGAAGTAAAATTCTTCTGTTTACTGAAAATTCTTCTGTTCACTGAACACTCTGTTCCTGTGTTATTTCTCTTTGGCCAGCCTTCTTCAAGAAGTAAGGTTTTAGTTGTCTTTCTAAAAGAGCAGGTTAGATTAGAGCAAACAGTCTGCAAGGCAGGTCTGCAGGAGTTTACAGGTGCCTGAGGTGCAGGAGTAGGATGGGCAGAGAAAGGAGAATATCACAGCCCCACAGCTGCTGCATAGTATGTGTATGCAGTGAATTACATGACTGTGCTGGAAAGATCATGAGTTATTCACCCCTTTAAAAAAATCTTCACTTTGTCTGCTGAGATGACTCTCTGTAAACTCACCTTCTATAAACACACATGTGGATTCTCTGCCAATTTAAATTTGTAGTCTCACAGAGCTCAAATCAATTGCATTGTTTTGTACCAAAGAGGATTTACTGATCTATTTTGATTTGTTTCCATTTGCATCAACAGTTATCTTGTCTCTTCCTTTCACTACAGAGAAAGGAAGCTGCAATCAGGCACTCCTAGCGTGGATTATATGGGAAAAATATATTCATACGTGGAAATCTTCAGAGGTGGAGAAGGCGTTGGCATTTTAAAATTGAGCAAAAATCCTCTCCCTTCCCCCAACACAAAACAGACAATCAAAAAACACTACAACTCTTCATAAATATGAATAGCCTGAAGTGGTGATTCAGACCACTTCATTCAGAATCAGACTTAAACAGGCCACCTGAGACCATGAGGCATCATACCTTTTAGTAGAACTTCTGGCATGCATACATATACCCTCCTTTTCATCAGTCCTTCAATTTGAACCACTTAAAGTTTTCTGGTGGTCCATTGACCTAAGCCCTCTGTTGTCCTCATTTAATCCTAAAATTAATTAATCCTGTGAGTTCAGCTGACTTCTGGTACAGGAAATGAGAAATCAGAACCATTGATGTTTTTAAATTTGAGTATATAATCAGTGTTCATAATGCTTTGTCATAGTGAGCTTTTCTTCTGATGTCTATGCTGTGTAAAGGTTCTTGCCTGACAGGGTTCGTGACTTTTTTGCTTTCCAAGAATTATCAAACTTTCTTGTCTTGTTCTGTATTCCTGACAGAATGTGCTTGCTTTGTACTTTGTTTTCTTTTTGTTTTTGACAGAGTCTTTCCCCTTTCCCCTCTCAGTGTTCAGGAAATGCTGACAGGTCAGAGGCTTTGTCAGTCTAGCTCCCACAACGATGCTGTCCTGGCAGCTCTGAACCAACAAAGAAGTGATGGCATTCTTTGTGATATTACCCTTATTGCTGAAGAGCAGAAATTCCATGCACACAAAGCAGTCCTGGCAGCCTGCAGTGACTACTTCCGAGTAAGTCCCAAGATTTTTCTATTTATATAATTATATTAAAAATTGTCATTGTGGAGGATGGAGATAATTATAAATATCATATTGAACAAGATTTAAATTTGCACCTTTGGATTATTGCACACTCTTTAGAGTATACAACTTTAAGTATCCATAGGAAAGAAATGTTGAGAACCTAAATCAGATTTTTTTAATAATTATTTAAGGTAAGTCTTCTCCTCCCTCTGCCTCTATCAGAGATAGTCAGTGCACATCTTTCTATGAATGTAATGCCCCAGTAAAGGGAGAAAGTGGAAGATATTTTAGTATATAGAAAATTTTGTAGAACACATGAGAGCTGTGATTAGAGGATGGTTGAGAGACTGAAGGAAGTCCTCACTGTGGTCTTCAACATCCTCACAAGGGAAAGCAAAGGGGCAGGCTTTCTTTTTTCTTTTTGTCTTTTTCACCAGTGGTGGGACTCGAGGAAACTGCATGAAGCTGAGTTGGGACATTGAGGTTGGATATCAGGAAAAGTTTTTCACCCAGAGAGTGTTTGAGCGCTGCAACAGGCTCCCCAGAGAAATGATCACAACACCACACCTGTCAGAGTTCAAGAAGCATTTGGACAATACCCTTGGGCATGTGGTGTGACTCTTGGGGTGTCCTGTGCAGGGCCAGGAGTTGGTCCTTGATGGTCCTGGTGGCCCCTTTCCAAGTCAGCATGTTCTATGATTCTGTGATTAGAGTATGGAAGTATGGGGTGAGGGAGTTTAAATTTAATCTTTACTATGAGGCTGCTGAGGCACTGGAACAGGCTGCCCTGAGAACTTGTGGATGCCCCATCCCTGGAAGTTTACAAGGCCAGGGTGGATGGGGCTCTGAGCAACCTGGTCTAGTGGGAGATGTCTGTGGCAGTGGGTTTGAAACTCGGTGATCTTTACCCTTTCAACCCAAGCCATTCTATGATGCCATGATAAATGCAATTTATTTCAACTTGAGATTGGATTTTTGTCAGATGTAAATGGTTGCTCTCAAAGAGGAAGCTATAATAATTTCTTTAATGTGATAAAACTTATTTTCAGAAACAAATGTTTCCAAGATGTAAAATAAAATATTCCCTGGGAAATCTGATTCAGACAATTCCAGTCTAATTCCAGTGTAGAATTGGAGTAACTGAAAAATCATGTTTGCTCATAGGAAAAATATCCTTTATATGAGGCAGTTCTACTAACCTTTATTACAATGTGCCCACTCAAAATGTTGGACCATCTGTAGCTGTGTAGTTCACTGGTATTTTTGAGTGTGAGTCATCCTGTTGTTAATTAGAGACTAAAGCTGAAATTAATTTAAAGGTCTATTTTCTCTTACAAAGTAAATTTATTAAATATTTTGTCTACACAGTAATTGTAGTGTGATGAACTTTGTTATGAGGATCTTTTTGTCTTGTTACAATAGTAATACAGTGTATGACAACTTCTCTATATCTCTGATTACCTGAGCATGGTTTTTATCTTCCTGTCAACTCTCTCTGACTTTTGGTTAGAATTTAGACTTAATTTATTCTGTGTATTTAAGAAATGTTATTAACCTTGATCTGACTTTTGCTGTGATGGTGTTGAGCCAATTGATTGCTCATTTTTTGAGCTTATCTGCATGCTTATGGGTTCTGCTACAGCATGGTTTGTACTGCCATGGTTGCTGATGTTGCTTCATCGTGATGCCCAGGCCCTGCTGTAACAGAGATTGCTTTGCATTTTCATTTCCTTTAACCCCAGTGCACAGAGAGGGATTCTGGACCTTTCTACTTGTAGCAACTGCTATGTATACTTGCAGTTATAAATATAGCTCCTGTTCTGGTTTGGTGGAAATATTTTCATAAGGGTCCATATCATCTGCACCTGTGATACTCTTTCCAGATCTTATTGTTCCCTGTGCATAGAAACATCATGGAAAGAGCACCTCTGCCCAGTGTTTCAACCTCTGCCCAGTGTGGTAGAAACAGCCTCTGCTTTGGTCACTTATTGATTCATGTTGAGATCTGGGGCACTGTGATTTATCCTGTTATTTCCAGTTGAGTTACTTGGTAATGACTGGACAGTAGCTGCAAGTTAAAATCTTAATGCCCTTTATTGCTACATAATTTTTTTTTATTTTAAAGGCATTGAATTTATGCAGCATTGAGTAATTTGTTCTGCCTTTAAACTCTTATGGTTTAGTAGGATGCATTCTTCAGACTTCAGATACTAGCTATAAATATGGAACTCGTGCTTTCTGAAATCAGGAAAACAGGTTTTTATTAATAGACCAAAATCTTTTTTTAGAATATTGTGAAGATCTATATTCTGGAGGAGGATGGCAAGAAAGTTACACTGTGTTCCTAATTCTAATAATTTAGAAAAAGCAAGAGTCAATTAAAAAGTAATAATGTTTTGAGAGAAATTATTGATCTTTTCATATCTAGGGAGATTTTACCTAATTTGAGCTACTTGGGTATTCTTTTTCTAAGACTTAGAAGAATTAAGCTTCTTCTTCTAAGACTTAAAATAATCAAGCTTAATTTTAGAGTTGGTAAAAAGAAAGAGGCATTTCCAGAGGATGATAAAGGAAAATAGCAGATTTATTCAGAATGACATGAGTGATGATCTGGAAGTGCTGGATCTCTCTCAAGTGGCCATAAAGGCCAGTGTCACGTGCTTCAAACTTAGCTGTTGTTACTATTATGTAGCTTTTACCCTTATTTTTTTTTTCTGGAGGAATTCTTAGACAAAACTTTCAGATCTTCTGATTCTAGCCCCAAAGTCATTTATGAAGAACTCATTGCCATGTGGAACTTGCCAGGATGGACCTACTGCTGGCCAAGGCTTAACCATGCAGGGGAGGATAGTAGCACCTCTGTTATGTGTTAAGAAGGGGGAGAAAAAGTAACTGTACAGATTTAATTGTGTTCAGAGAAGAGCAGGGTGAGAATATGGGAGAGGAACAACTGTGCAGACACCAAGGTCAGTGCAGAAGGAGAGACAGGAGGTGCTCCACATGCTGGAGCTGATGTTCCCCTGCAGCCCCTGGTGCAGCCCGTGGTGAGGCAGCTGTGCCCCTGCAGGTCCATGAGGATGCAGAGATCCACCTGCCACCCCTGGGAGATGCCCTAGCCAGAGCAGTTGATGCCTGAAAGAGGTCTGGGGAGCTCTGGGAAACCTGTGCTGGAGCCAGATCCATGGAGAGAGAAGCCCATGCTGGACTTTTTTGGAGTTTCCTGGTAGGACTTGTGACCCTGAGGGGAATCCAGGCAGGAGGAGCCTGTGCTTGAAGGACTGCACCCCATGGAAAAGTGACCCACACGGCAGCACTCTGAGGGGATCTGTTGCCTGTGGGATGGACTCACACTGGAGAAGTTCATGGAGAGCAGTCTCCCCTTGGAGAGACCCCACAGTGCAGCAGGGGAAGGACTCCACGCCCTGCACAGTGGCAGAAACTGCTGGTGATGAACTGACCACAACCCCCATTCCTTGTCTCTGTGCACTGCTGCGGGAGGAGGGAGAGGTGGGAAGAGGTGCAGGGAAATAGTTTTAAAGGTTTATTTTACTTCTCACTGTCCTGTTCTGATTTTGTTAGTAATGGATTTTGTTAACATCCCCATTTTGAGTCCATTTTGCCCATGGTGGTATTTGCTGAGTGATCTCTCCTGTTCCTTATCTCAACTCATGAACTCTTCATTATATTTTCTCTCCACTGTCCATTTATGAGAAAGCAGCTTTGGTGGGTGCCTGGCATCCAGCCAGCATCAGTCCACTACAGTCTTTTTTCCAGGTCTCCAAAAATATGTTCAATTCTATGCAGGACTCTTATCAAAATGAATAATTTGTTTTTACTTTTTTGCCACTATTGTAAAACAGCTTCTATAAGAGACTGGATGTTTGCTTTCCATGAAGGGTTTGTATAATTTTCTGCAGTTTTGTTCTGTGTCTACTTTGATTAAATTGTAGTGTTTTCTTGAGCAGTATATTTTCTTAGAAATTGATACTTATGTCTTTCTTTTACTGGAAAGAAAAGTTTGTTAATGCTTTAGAATACCAGAATGTGTGTCATTTTACAGACTGGGGCAGTTGGAGCCACTTGTATGAGGAAGAGTGGACAAAGAAGGCCAGAAGTTTCCTTATCAAATTTTTTTGAGATTATAGTTTGGACTAAAATCTTTGGCTTTCCTAAGACAAGCTGGAGACCTGAGCTTCAGCAAAATAAAGGCCAGCCTTCTAGGGAACCAGCAGGCCTTACATTCTTCCTGTTGGTGTAGTTAGTCTCACAGTTCCAGCTGTGCACAAACATTGAAGTTTAAATCCTAAGAGTAACTCCTGGTTTGGAAGTTTGTTATATTTGTACACCAAAATTTTGTGGGTTTTCTCTTTATGAAAAAAAAGTCCCTTAGGGAATTGGATACAAAGACTCTGTACACAAAGTTAAACTGCAAGGTTAGACACTTGAAATTTAGGAATTTAAATTTATTTTCTGCTCCTGAAGTACCTCTTCTTTCAAAATGTTTTAAGGAATATAATAGTTATCTCCATACTCTAAAAGACTACTATAAAGAATAGTAAACATCTGTTTTTATGTGTTTTTTTTAAAGCAAGAAACATCATTTTAGACAAACTTTTCCATATTGACATGCTGTGATTTGCCATTTGTCTCAATCTATTGCACTGAGACAAGGCAGTTGAGTTAATATGTGTAACTGTGATAGCTCTAGCAAGCTAAGTCATTTCCAATTAAAAGATTCCTCTGCTTTTTTCCCCTCTGGGAGCAAGATGAAATGTTACTGCATGACTTCATTAGTAGGCATTTACAGTGTTGGCAGGTGATTATATAACCTCAAGATTTTCTTCTACAAAATGCATTGGTTTTACAGTCAGAAAAATTCTTCTTCCCTGCTTTTCATTTGAGTGGGTTTTTAGTTGCAGGACTTTTATGTTTCTCAAAAAGATGCAGATTTTCCATATAATTTAGATGAACAATTATATCAATTATCTGGAATAGATTTTTAAATGTCAATAATATTCAGATTCTTTTGCCACAAGGAGCATGCTCAACTCTTAGAAGAATTTTTCTTATCTGAAATGAACTACTGATAATCATTTTGCACACAGACTTTGTATTACTAACTGCCATAGTTGGCTCTTAAGCAGTTTCTTCTCAGGGATTTTCTGTGCTCTCTTCCCTGCCCATTGTCAGATAGTTTCCTCCTTTGTCCACATAATTGTTCATATTTGACAATATATTGCGTTGTTTCATGATAAGGGAATTAATTTTTATAAACCAATCCCTGAGGATTGAAAGGGTGCTTGATGCAAATAGCTTTTGAAGTCCTGTTCTATTAATCATAAAGAGGAAAAAACTCTCCCTGATATGTCTTAGAGATGGATCTAAAGACCTAGTTCTGAGAAATCAGGGTTACCTGCTGCCTTTGCAGTATATTGTGATTTTGTCTTTCAGTATTTTACAATTGCTATATGTCAACGAAAAAACAGTATCTTCCTTTCTACCATACCCTGAAAGTGATGCTACTTAGAAATTGTTTTTCCAGATAACCTTTAATAATGTACGCTCTTCCCATTGGGCCAAATCAGCTCTGTTCTTCCAAACAAAGAGTAGTTCTGCCTGCAGTCCTTCCCTAGCCCCAAGGCCCATATGGATGGGTATGGCTGCCTCTGAACTTCCTTCCTGGAACACAGGATAAGGAGCAATGGCCAGAAATTTAAATAAGAGAAGTTCCACCTCCACCTGAGGAAAACTTTACATTGGGCGTAGCATAGCCCTGGAATGGGGTGTCCAGGGAGGTCTTGGACCTGTCTGGTTTTGTGAACATGTTACTTATATGCCACCTGTTGAGAGTGACAACTCAGTGCTGCTTGCTTCTCATTAGAAACAAAGGAACTTGCCTAAAATAGGAGGAGGCCTGGAAAAAAAATGAGTTCATTTACTAGAATATTATGAAAGTTTAAATACAAATAGAATGTTAGTAGTAATTATTCAGTTATTCCAGTTACAGTTAAGTGTCAAGAAAGCTGCACATTCCTTCACTTCTCAAAATATTGTTTAATATAGACACTTAATTGTTTTACTACATTAAATCAAAGCATTGGAAGTAATATAGCATGGACAGGTGTGAGGTGTCTTTTATAATGTTCATCTGAACAAACTTTTATTTCTGCAGTATATACAAAAATGGTTTGCAAACTTTTTTAAGCTTTCTAAATAAATACTTTAATATTCTTTTGAAATGAAAAAAAATGGAAATGTATGTGGGTTATTTTATTTTGTTCATCCTCATCTTTGTGTTTAATGAGTTTTTGTTCTGTGAGGCTCTGAAGCAATTTTTCTTTGCTGCAGACAGAATTCCCACAGCTCAGCAGCGTTGGTTCTGACAAAAACATCTACAAGAATCTTCTCTTTTCTGAATTCTCTGTTCAAATTCCCAACAGTTTTATTCTGCCTGCGTAAATATGTTTCTGTTGCAATTCTCATAGTTCATGAATGAATTCATTGCAATTGTGTTGGATGGTAGACAATATGTGGTGGTATCATCTTGGGGTTTTTTTTCCTTTTCGTTTCTTGAAGAGCCTGTATGGTAAGTGTGTACACCATGGCTGTGTATGGCAAAATCAGCTCTGCAGTTTGTGAGAAAGGCCATAGCAGGCTGTGGCTCACTGTCTCAGATGGGTGATGGGTGATAACAGCATGGGGTGTTTGACTACTGGATGGATGCATTCTCTCACTTTAAAACCAGGAGAGAAAGGAGTCATTACAGCCAGTTCCTCTGGTTGCCCATTTTCTTCACTATGTTCTTTGCTTGCTTCAGGCTACCTCAGTTCAGTTTTGCAGTGCTACCCTAACAAGTATTCTGAGTTTTGGCCGGGCTCAGCTGCATTTCTATGTGGCTTAGTGTTTGCCTGTGGAAACCAATTTATTGGGGCAGGCCTGTGGCAAAGAAGTGTTTTCTTCTCAGTCTCTATAGTCTGGTAAGGAACTTTCAGAACATTGTTGGATGCAGTAGATGCTCTTGTATATCTTGTAGTCTCTGTCAGTATCTTCCTACACAACCTCGGGAGAAATAAAATTATTCTGTGGGTGTAGTGAAGCTGAAAATACCCGAGGGAATTATTTGGGCAGCATATCACTTTAAGCTTCAGTGACTAGGACCCACATACCATTTTGATAACATGAGAAGTATCCAGCAAAAGAGACAGAGAGGTGTTAGAATTTTTTAACATTCTTGAAATAGCTATTTTTCTTTCGGATCCCCCCTCAGGGAGTGTTCCAGTCTCCTCTGTTTGTCTAAGAAGCTGATTACAAAGCAATTCTGGCTTTTGTGTTGCACAACATGCTTGTTTGAATCCAGAGGAGATACCTGTCTTTTAATAAATTCTTCAGTTGCTTCATTGTCAACAGTGCCATTGTTTTACTTCCTTTTAACACCTTCATTTTAGTAGACTGAAATACAATGTTGACTAATTGAATTCATGTCACTGTAGGCAGTGAATCTTGTGAAAGGTTGGATTTAAGCAGTGGAACCTTTGCATTTGACTGTCCTGAACAGCTTTGTAAAGTTCTGCTGGTTGCTTATCTTTGGCAAGAGTTAGTCTGCTTGAGTCAGCCATGTTGCAAACTTAAGACATCAAAAACTTCTTTTAATCCCAGTCCTCTCACTGAATGACCTAATGTGTGTGATGAATGGATCAAACTGCCTCTCAATCTAATCTCAATTACCTGATAGGTAATATCTCAAAGGAGGGAGATGCCCTTAGCAGCCTCAGGTGAGAGCATAAGAACAGCCACACTGAGTTGGATCATTGGCTCCTTGCTTTAGCAGCAGCTCTGGTGAAAAAGAGTAAATTCAGGGCAAGTGTATGTGGTGTGTTCCAGAGAATTCCCCAACTGTGTTCATCTCAGGGACATTCCAGAGCAGGCTGTGATTCCTGTCTGTTCAGCAGTCCTTACTAGGTCTTTCTTCTAAGCTTTTATCTTCTTTCCCATTGGGCCTGTGTAAGATTTCTCATCCACCTTACAGGGTGGCCAACTGCCTGTTGTGTGAAGATCTACTTTTGTTGGTAGGCAATCTTATTTCTGCCAGTTCAATTTGTTTCCTTCTAGTTCTTCTATTGGAAAAGATAACCATTGGTTCTTCTCATGTCACTCAATCATCTCTTTTCCTGAAAACTTTTGTCTTCATCAGATCTATTTAAATGGAAGCTCTGCAGGATGCTTGAGGAAGCTTCTTGCCCTTCTCCAAAGTTTTGACAGCTCAGGTATATATTTTGTGAGCTGAGGGTAAGGGAATTGCATGCAGTAGGCAAGGTGTAAATTTCTATATGAGCATAGGGTTGATTTCTGTTTTGTTGTCTCTTGCAAAAAAAAATAATTTCTAAGCCTTGATTACCTTTTAAATTTTTTTTCTTTTTTATTGCTGAGGACTGGGATGATTTTTTATTAAACTCATATGTTCATTTTTATAATTGCCATTTTAGAAGCCAGCTGCTTAATCCATGCAATCCTTTTACAGTTTATCACATTATCCATGCCTTTACTACTTTGCACGGCTTTGCCTCAATGGACTTTCTACCTGCAGTGCTCTTGCCCTTTTCCAGAAGTGCTCTGCATATGTTGAACATGAGTTGCTCCACAGG
The DNA here is from genome assembly GCF_028018845.1 of Melospiza georgiana. NCBI lineage: Eukaryota > Metazoa > Chordata > Aves > Passeriformes > Passerellidae > Melospiza > Melospiza georgiana. The sequence continues at coordinate 10,812,056 of NC_080432.1, read as the reverse complement.
AATCATCACTCCCTGTGAAAACTGTCCCATCTTTCCTTGTTCACTGTTTTATGTATTCAGTCATTATGTACCCAGGCAAAGATCTCTCCTCTTTTCTCTCTTGCCTAGTTTGCCTTCCAGGCATTTAAAGGCCTCTGTCAAAAGCTTTTTGTGAATGCACATTGTGAAAAAGCAATGGTTACAGCCCAGCATAACATACTCTTCACCATTAGGTTGCATCCATCACTTCTATATGTATAGAACACAAGTTTGTGTGTGTATGTGTGCAAAAATCAAATTACCATCTCCTCAGACAGGTGGAACATTCTTAGCTACTGATAAAATAACCTGCCCTTCCAGGGCCACAGAGTGCCAGCTTTGCAAATAGGCAACAAATGTACACAAAGCCCATTTTATATAAAAATTAGGAATATTAAGACAATGTATGAAATGTTCATCTGCATTTTCAGGAGCTCTTGTAGTTGGCACTTAATCATCTACCTTAGATGCCAGGGTTAGATTTCAGCCAAGAGGGTATAGGTATGAAGCCTGGAGAATTTATGGGAATAATTAAATTAATGTTGTTGTGGTCTGTTAGCTCAGAAGCTCTGTTAGCTTGTTTGTTAGAGTTGAAGGAAAAGCCAAAGGATAAATGAGCATGGTCAAGTGCAGACAGCTAAAAATAAAGTGAAGAGATGATTTTATAGAGGCATTTGTTCCAGAGGAAGTAGCTGATGGAGGGTAGAGTTTAGCTGATGATGGAAACTACTGTGACAAATGACTCCTACATGAACACAAGCTTGGTTAGTCAAGTCATTCTTCTTTTATTTTGCAAATTGTTAGTGTTTGTTTACTTGTTCAGGTTTTTATCAGTAGAAGGGTAGAAAGAAACAAAGAAAAATAGTCAGTAAGCTGGTTTTATTACTTTGCCTTTGTATAAAAGAGTTTAATAAATATTTTGGTGGTAATTAAGGGTGGTACTTCAGCAAAATTGTACTATATTTTTAATGGAAAACAAGATTTAGAGTCATTATGGAAAATATAAATATTTTAAAGGATATGAAGGTTATCTAGTTCAAACCCTCATAAAATGGGCCAGATAGGGAAGGTATGTAGTGCAAACTCTCATAAAATGAACCATTTAAAATTTCATCATTAGACTTTTCACATAACAAGTGTACTTTTGCAGTTAGGATGCAGAATAGAAGAAATTGCCATAGTTTACTATTGCTTGGAACATTTGGATGTCAGTGCCTAATGACATTGACATCCCATTATATAAATGGTTTCTTAAAAAGGTACTTATAATAACAACTAAGATTGTTGCTACAGTTCTGTTAGATTATGCCTTGCTGTACAACTGTTATATTAGAGCCTGCATTCACTAAGGTGGGACACTTGTTCTCATGGTATTGTATGAAGTATGTTTTTAAAATGAAGTTCCTTAAAGGTGTCCAAGTTTGAATCGTGGTTTTTCCTTGGAGAGGGAAAAAAAATCACAAGAAGCTTTGCCTTCCTGAATTAAATATATTGTGGTAGCTAAAATGCTAGTTCATAAGCTAAGTGACTTTATTGCAATTTTATTCTGGGCTTGCTTTTGATATCACTTGCTAAAATCATCGAAGGATGTGAACAATAGGCTTATGCATTCACTGGGAAGCATTAAGCCAATTTAAGCCAAAATTTGCAAATGTGACTCATGCTATTCTGTGCTTGACTGGAAATGCTGGGAAAAAAAATCTGGTTTTAGTTATGCTGCTTTCTTTATTCTCCAAAAGGCAGGCCTGCTTATAGGTGTCTGTTGTTAGGACAGACTGTACATTATTGGAGTTTTATGCAGTGCTTTGCACAGCAGTGTCCTTGCAATTCAGTTTTCTTGCATCTGCCATCAAATAAACAATAATCTTGAGATTCAGGACCACCTGTGGTGACTTACTCATTTTGAAATATTGGAACTAATAACTTTATTGTATCTGCAATAGTTCACAGTTTTGTGTGGTTTTTTTTCAGATACCAAGTTGCACATGGAAATTGTAGAATTATTTTGTTTTTATGGAACTACTTAGATTTTGAATATAAGTCTTTTTAGTGATGATGCAGCAACTCATTATGAGTAGCATGCTACAGAATTCCTTTTTCCATGTGGCTTAAATGACATTTGTACCTAAGCAGAGCTTGGGGGAAGACACATGGCACTGTTAAGCTCTGACTATCAAAACATGAATTATGTTTGATGCAGGTTCAATCAAGGATATAACTTGCTAGCAACACATTTTTGCGATTTTTTTTTTTGTTTAATTTGAGGTTTTTGTTTGTTTGCTTTTGGTTTGTTGTTGTTGTTTCAGGTTTGTTTTGTTTTGGTTTTTGTTATTTTTTTTATCTTGAAGTTTTTATTTTGACTGGGAATGAAGACCCTGTGCCTTGTTACAACCAAGAAAATTACTTTGTTCTTGATGGAATGTCTAATATACAAACAGGAAATAAAATCTCACTTCCTTAGGTTCTCTGAACAGTAACGTAGCTCTTTATTGCAATTTTTATTATTATTTTTAGGAGTACTAAGAAAGGAATATATTTTTGTATCCAGAGTGTGACATAACAAGTGCCTCGTACGTATCTTTGATTTGGTAAGCTCTTTGGGGCTGTATAATTTTGTATCACTGTTTGACACTGACATACTAAAAGAAACTCCAAAGGTTCAGTGGAATTTGCTTTACTAATGGTAATATGTGACACTTGAATACTGTGCATAAAATTGTATAGTTTGCTGCTCAGTGTTATCTCTTTAACTATATATTCTCTTAAACTTTGAATGATAGCTGACCTTTCCGTTTCATAGGATTCATTTTAGTTGCTTGGCAAATGCTTAAAAACCAATATTTAGGTAAATTTCATAGAGCAGATGAATTACTGTAGGCTCAGGTATCAGTGATTGATGTTATGTGACATTTTCTCTGTGAATTTATATGGAACTTTTTTCAGAAGAATTGTGTAATGAGCCTCTTAATCATATTTCATGCAATTGGTATTGATGGATATGTTTTTCAGTGTTCAAGAGACTCCAGAGGACATGGCTGGTTGGCTGATGATTTATATAGGATAGACAGGCTTGAATTGGGAGGGAAACAAAGCTAGTTATAAGGAGAAAAAGCACATTTTTACATGCTGTAAAGAAACATTCACATATTAAATTGGTTATTTGGATAAGCATACATTGCACATCTAGAGCATAGTTGATATTTGATGTGGGCATGGTCATCTGTCAAAGCAATGTTTTGACTCCTGTTCATAGATTCTGAATGTATTCTTTTTTGTTGTGATAGGTGAAAACAGCAAAGGAAAAATGACATGGCTTATGTAATGAAGAATAAGAACATAAAGCTAAGGACATCCAAAGGTTATTTCAGGAGTGATAGAACAAAGTAGATGAAATAGATTATGATTTATTTATTTAATATTACTGTTACATGAACAGGGAATTGCCATTTTTAATACAAACTGCAAAGTGTAATGTTTTGGCCTGAAAAAGTTTATAGCGCAGATAGAATAGAGTATGTCAGGACTGGATACTTAGTAGCCCAAGTGACAGACAAGCTGAGGTCCCAAATAAGAAAGAAAGTGCCACTGATCAACAGATCACTGATGCCAGTAAGATTTCTCACAGGTTTAAAGTTACACATGAAATGAAAACAGTCTTGAGGTATCACATCATAACTGAATTCCCTGAGCAGTGTGGGAAACTGATCTGAGATCTCTGAAGTGTTGGTTTACTTTCTTCATGGCTTTTCTGATGCCCGAGATCAGAAGTACAATCAATTTCCCATAAAAAAAGGCTATGGAAAAGATGAATGTAGAATTAAGTGCATTCCCCAAATGATGTGGGAAGTAAATTCGAGTAAAATACTGCCCTTAATGAAGATGCCTATCTATTTTAAAATAATTCTTAAAAGAACTCAAGCCAGTATCTTTTAATTGTGGAGGCAGAAATTTGAGATGACAAATCAGCTCTTTCCAGAGTAAAACAATACTAGATAGTGTTAATTACTTAGAAAATTCAATGCAACAAGATGAATAGCTAAGGAAATCTTGGTGACTTCATTGATCAGTTCTTTAGCAATTAATTTGCTAAGTGGAGGTAATTCTGAAGTATCTCAGGACATTATTATTGTGCGACTAAGTCTGTGGTTGAACAAGAATTTGTGTAGGTCAGAGCTATGCTTTGGTGGGAAGGTCTAAATGTTTGTTTTGTGTTATAGTAGACTCAGATCTAGGGCTGCTGGTTGTTACCAAAGCTGTGTTTGAGAAATCAGAGGGAGGAAATGTTACTCTTAGAGTTACTGTAGGTTGCTGTAGCAAGCTCAGCTTACTTGCCTGTTTTTGAAAGCTTAGCTTTCTTTTGAATGTTGCATTTAAAGTTGAATCCAACAAAAGTGGAATGTGATGATCGTCTTTTCACAGTCTTGCTGAGGGAACTTTGAGATATTGTGGAGGTTATTGCTATGCACTGGTACTATGTACTTCTTTACTCTTAGAAGAGGGAGGGTATTTCTTGAAAGCCTCAGGTCACAGCAAGTAGTTACTTATGATTTCAGTCACAGTGCTGTCTTTTGAACAGCATAAGGTATAACCATTTGTTCATTTTACATAATTTACCTGTCTCCTGACACTGCATTTGTTTTCATTCTGTTTCTTGCCTTTAAAAGGCCATAAGATATGTGGAATTCACTGGCAAAATTTGCTTGTTTAAAGTACCTACAGCTTGGTTGAGTTGTTTTGTGGTCGTTTGCTGTTTGCTGTGACTGACATGGCTGTAAGGTTGATGTGTACAAATGAGGAAAAGCTCATTACTCTCATGGATATGGAACACCTGAGTAAGTAAGAAAATGACTCAAAGGCAAGGAGCAATTTGTATGTCACCATTGTGACAGTGAGCAATTTGTATTTTGGGGATTTTGACACGCATCTTGTGTGTCTGTTACCCACGTATGTGTTCCTGAAGTGATATGTTGGGAAGGAGTCCATATATGTTGCTGCAGTGCTGCCTGGCTGGTACAATCAATGTGTCTGGACATTTTAACTGATTTGGTGATACATTTAACTGATACATTATTCTGATTTGGTGTTATTTTACAGCTATTGTGCATTTTGTTTTTGAAAGCTAAACTACATGCTGAGCGTGGAAAGTCAGACACAATGACTGTGCTAAACACCTTTGACAATTCTGCCTGGATGCATCAGATCTGCTCACATCTAAGTCTATACACCCTGTGGTTGTGTGTCATTTAGTTTTGAGCTCTTGTTCACGTCTGTATTCTATGTTTGTAGAAGAAAATGTTTTTACAAAGGTGCCTGTGACTGCTCAGGGCCAAGTTGTGGAACTACAGGTGTGCTCTGTGTTAAATGCTCACCAGCTTGCCACATTTCTTTGAATTCAAGTTTTCAAGAGTCTAAGAATTTTTTTTAAGGCTTGAATATTTTTATCTAAGGACTGTGTGTTTTGTTTTCTTTTTCCTTTGGGATAAGGAAAAAGCTTTGTTCTGTAGCTTTGTTTCTGTTTCAGGCCAAGATTAGAAGAAGAATGGAGGGTTGATTTCCTTCCTCCAGAAAGAGGAGCTATTAAAGTATCTGCCTGCCTCACAAAAATAAGGCCATCCAAATCTGTAGCATCTGAAATAAGTGTGACCTCAGGTGGAATTCCTCAAATGGAGTACATCCATTTATGTCAGCATGTTGAGACCTGAGTTTTGGAGCAGTTGCCAAAAAATGGCAAATGGATTGTACTTACTTTGCATTGGGGGATTTGGTTTACTTACTTAAAATCTGAACTGAAATATCAGAATATAAACAATCAATCTATTTACCACAATGTTGCCTGATTATATGATTGGGTGACAGAACGAAATCTGTATTAATAAGAAGCTAGAAAAAATTGTAAGTCCTCTCATCAGTGGGTTTTATTATAAAAGGGATCTTTGGTTAACAGTGGCAACTTGTACTTTCAAGTCTCATGAAGGTCTTGAAGCAGAAATGAGGCATAATCAAATAGATTTTATTTCAAGCCGAGTTGTTTTAAAATAAAGTATAATAACATTGTTGAGTTAAGCCAATAAATAACATTATTAACATTTCATGCTTAGTCAAATTTGGTAGCTTTTCTGATAGGGTTGACTTTGAGTTGTGCATTTGTCCAAATATTGTGTATTTCATTTGTTTTTCTTGTCTGCCACTTCTGCATTCACCTGAGATATTTATCTCATTGCCTTGTTTTTAATGTACCCAAGGGAAAAATAAAGTAGGGTAGTAGCCTTGTATTAAAAGCATGACTGATGGATCTATATAAGCTCACAAAACCTTAGAGTATTTTCAGTGATGCGTCTGAAACTGGTGTTTAACAGCTCAACCATAACTCATTCTCCAGGTATTGGTGAAGTGTCATATCAGAATGTAATGGTCCATATTTTTTTTTCAGCTGAAACTAAAATATTCAGGTACAGAAGTGCAAATTAAAGGCTGAGTTTGAGTTCAGCTTCTGCCTGTGGTAGAACAGATTTTTTTTCATGCTGGATTAAACCTCAAAAACTATCAGGCTAACAAGGAAATTTGCCTGCTGGTGAAGGTAGTGTGGATCAGTGAGCAGTACAAAGTTCATTTAAGTGGGAGATTACTTTCCTGGAGGCTAATCAAGTTCAGCTGAATGTGAACTGTCTGAGGACCATTGCAGGCCTTGTATTTTGATCAAATTCTTTGGCCTTGTTTCCTGAAAAATAGATGCATTTCCTACTCAGTTTCAAAAACCTTCACAGAATATTTGAGGCGTGACTACTGCAGTGGACAAGGGAAGAGCTACAGACATCATCTATCTGAACTTCTGTAAAGCCTTTTACCCAGTCTCCCACAATATCCTTGCCTCTAAATTAGAGAGAGATGGGTTCAATGAGAGGACTGGTAGATGGAGAAGAAAGTGTTTGGACAGTTGCTTCCAGAGGTGAATGGCTTAGAGTCCTGATGGGCATCAGTGACAACTGGTGTCCCTCAGGAGTCTGTACTGGGACCTGTGTTATTTAGTACCTTAATCAAAGTCATTGAATACACCCTTGGCAGATTTGCAGATGACACCAAGCTGGGTGTTGCAGTTAGCACACCTGAAGGATGGGATGCAATCCAGAGGGGCCTGGACAAGCTTGAGAAATGGGCCCATGGAATCTCATGTGGCTTAGTAAGACCAAGTGCAGTGTGCTGCACCTGGGTCTGAGCAACCCCAGTATTAAGGCAGGCTGGGGGATGGACAGATGGAGAGCAGCCCTGATGAGAAGGACTTGAGGGAGATGGGAGGCTGGACATGAGCCAGCAATGTGCACTCACAACCTGGAAAGCCAAACATGTCCTGGGCTGCATCCAGAGCAGCGTGGCCAGCAGGGAGAGGGAGGGGATTTTTCCCCTCTATTCTCTTCTCATGAGACCCCCACCTGGCGTGCTACATCCTGCTTTGAGGTCCTCAGTATAGGAAGGACTTTGACCTGTTGAAATGAGTCCAAAAGAACGCCACCAAACTGATTGGAAGAAAGGTTGAGAGAATTGTGTTTGTTCAGACTGGACAGGTGTGTGTCCTTTCCTTATGTAGAGGGACTCTTCAAGAAAGCTGGAGAGAGACTTCTGATAAGGGCATGTAGTGATAGGACAAGGTGGAAGGCTTTCAGTTTAAGTGAAAGAAAGTAGGTTTAGATTAGATATTAGAAGAAATTCTGTACTGAGGATGGCCAGAGAATTTGTGGGTGCCCTAGCCGTGTAAGTCTTCAAGGCCAGGTTGGGTGGGGCTTTCAACAAGCTGGTTTAGTGGAAGGTTCCTCTGTGCATGGCAGGGGGGTTGGAACTAGATAATCTTTATGGTCCCTTCCAACCCAGACCATTCTGATTCTCCACAAAGCCACAGTTTTGTGTCTTACTGGCAGCTTCTGATAGCCCACTGCACTCTTAGACTTTATCTGTAGTTATAAATAAGGTGAATGAGGGCTTGTTTTCTGGCCCTAAAAAGACTGGCATAACATGGCTTGTGACAATATGGCTAAACCTCTGTGAACATTTTTGCTTTGTCCATGCTCCCTATTTGGAGCAGCCATGGCTTGAGTTATCCACTGGACCATAGTCTGAGCGTTGCCTGGGATAATGCTAGTTGGCAGGGGTCAAAGCTCTGCTAGAGCTGTGCTTCTTATGCTCTGTGGGTGATTATGGACAGTGACTGAGTTAGGTGTCTGATCCTGCTGAGTTTACTAGATTATGTGTAGTAATAAACCCTGTGTAAAGACCATGTTGGAATCTCTGTGTTAAAATAATCTCCTTAAGGTAAAGTTAGTAAGTGTAGATAGAAGTCATATAGGAATGATTCCTGGTTTACAGATAGGATTCAGTCAAGTGTTTCTTTGTATTTGTAAGCTTAACTCATTGTGTGGAATATTATCCCATGACCAGAATAAGAGCTGTATTAGTAACCACACTGTCTTTAGGTGGTTCCTATGCACAGGTTGTGACACAAGAAGACACAGAGCATCTTTTACCTCTCAGCATTCCCAGCCTTTCTGCAGGCAATTGGTGTCGGGGTTGAGGGTACAGAAGGTGTGCAAATCTACCCCTTGGCAGACAGGTGTTCCTTTGAGACTTTACTCTCTTTATTCAGGAATTGGTGTGTGAAAGGAATATTTTCCAAAATATTTATCTAGTAGTGAATTTCTCAGAAGAGAAGCTTATCTCTCCCAGACAGCCACTGCAGGTCTGCTTTTCCAAAGAGTAGGTGGCTGATGAGTACCTTGCAGCTCCTGGCAAGCTCTGAAACCTCACATTAGCTACTAGATGACAACAAAATATTACATTTTTAATGGGTAAGAAAAGTGGCTGAACTTGTTAGAAGTTTGGGTTTTTTTTTCTCCTGAGGTACATTTAATGGCTGTGTCTTACTGTATTTGTTTGACAAAGTTTTAAACTATTTATTGCTTCTTTTCTGTTGCCAGTTTGGAAGAAGCCCTGATATCACTTTAATTCAACAGAAATTGCAAAATCAGAAGGCATGACTGTATGATAAATGTCATTCTTGTTTATATTGGATGAATTCCAGGAAACATATTTATGCCAAATTATAGTGTTGTAATGATGAAAAGTACTAATATTTTCTGAAGAAATTAACTATTTGTCAAAAGCACTCAGTTCTTGAAGTCACCTGAGTCTAGGTGAAAGATGGAATAGTTTGGGTAAAGATGATGTAGTCATTCATATGTGCTAAATGGTTAGAGAGGGTAGGGCTTGTTTTTTTCCTTTCAAATTCAGCACTGCTTGGTGGACAGGTTGCACATATGAAATCCAGTGAGCTCGTTGACTGATACTCAGCTTCTGCAGGTATCAGCCAGAGTGTAGAAAGAAGGTAGCAGACACAGTTATATCCATGAGTGGGGCTTTGTTACTGGAGTTCCCCAAGGTGTAGTCTGGTAGCCTCCCTAAAGACGTTGAGTAAAGCACAAAACCTACTGGGGGTTAAGTTTAGACTTTCTTTAGTAGTAGCAGATGGCAGAAGTGTTCAGTTTATTTGTTCACAGTTTACGGTTTAAAAACTCTGAGTGGTCTATTTTGTTAAAAAAGTGTGGGAGGGTGTCAAAGAATGGAGAATGGTGCTGATAATTAGGGAAGGAGTGGTAAGCAGAGGAAATGCAGCAGGAATGCAGGTTGGGAGGGAAGAATGAAGGGCAAAGAAGTTTTATGGGGATGAGAAGAAAAAGATTCTCACAAGGATTCAAGAGACTGAGTACGATTGCTTCATTCCAGGGAGACACTGAAGACAAATGATCTGGAAAGTAAGGCTGGATGCAAGGGAGAGTTGCTCTCCTCAGTGGTATATTCAGGGAAATTCCATAGCACCTTGCCTGTCTTCAGTTTAGACTGTATGGTATGAGAAACTGAGGCAATAACAAATAAAGGGAGGTTGTAAGTTTGGGTGTCTGCATCTCCATCATTCCACTTCATTTAATAAATTGACTACTGCATTGCTCATATTCCAGTCTGAGATGCTGATTTGAGAAGGATTACTTATAAAAGATGCTTTTAACTGCCCCTTCTAATCAAGTAATTGTGTATGGCTTATTGCTCCTTGTATACAATGATACTCTACATAAGTATTGCTTTTAGTGGTGCTTGTGTAGATTATTCTTTTCCCAGAGTCCATTTACCTTTTTTATTGAATGATACCTTATTGTGTGACTGTTCTCACTGATTTCACCTGAATGACTTAATTAAGAAGTATATGTATATTAAAGAAAACTATTTCTCTGTTTATCTAGAATAAGTTTTTGTATTTCTTTAATGATAAAAGGACTCAGTTACAAGATTGATTGCTGTGGTGTTACTGAAAACTTGGTATAGATCTCATTCTGACTCTCAAGGCTGCTGTTATTTGGAATTTTTATCCAAAATTTCTTAATGGCATTTCTGGTTTTTCCCATAGGCAATGTTCAGTCTCTGCATGGTTGAGAGTGAAGCTGATGAGGTGAATTTACATGGTGTCACAAGCCTTGGTTTAAAACAAGCCCTGGACTTTGCATATACTGGACAGGTATTGTACCGTTCTTCAAATTAGGAGACACCATCGAAAGCAACTGCATTAAAAACTGAGTATGACATTTTTAGAGATGCTAGAAAATATTTTTCTTGTGCAGTGCTCAGTACAAGCTATTTTGATTTAACAGATCTTAATTTTTGTGTACTGTGGTGGATTTTTTCTTTAGATGGATTGTTTAATAAAAACTCTGCTTTATGTGCATCATTGTCAGGTAGGAAACCATGTAGGTCTTGCAAGCCCTTTTTATGGTTCCCTGACTATTCATAAAATCTTAATGTGAGTTGAATCTCCTTGCTAAATTAAATTTAAAGAAAAGTGTTTCCCTTATAATAAATATTTATCAACTCTGCTGTGTTTGACAAATTATATAATTGAGGGGAAAAGTAGTCTCTTATTCTCTGGACAGATGAAGTTGAGGCATCTTTGTAAATGCTTATAGGTCATTTTGGCCCATTCATTATGGTACTTCAGAAAATGAAGAGTGATGCTCCTTTTCCCTCTGCCTCTTACCAAATAAAAGCCCCCCAAAACAAAAACAAACAAACAAACAAAAAAAAAAAGAAGAAAAAAGAAGTATTTATAATGTGGCATATCTCTGCACTGCATGCTTGGAGAATGTTGCTGCGTGACTTTGTCTCAGTTCAGAGTTCATGGATAGTGAGCCCAGAACACTCAGCTATTTTTGCTTTGGACTTGAAAATTCTAGATAACCAAACTATTTCTGGAATATCACTATGGCAGTTGAGTCCATTGACGCACTAGTGACGTTTATTAGTTAATTTTGAAAAGGAAGGCTTAAATCCCTACTATGATATTCTGAAGAGTTGTTGGGTTATAAAAATTTAAGGCATCTGCTTCCATACTGTGAATTGAGTATATGGCCTTATGTGGGGTTTTTTGTTTTTTCATTTTTATTTTTAAAGGAAACTAAGTAGAAGTAAGGGGAGAAAAAATTAAAGGGACTGTTTTTGTCACCAGCTCAGAAAACAGTTATGCTTTAGCATTGGTCTTGGAGACTAGCACTTGAATTTCTTTAAAGGAAAATTGAGTTTAAGCTGTTTTGGAAAACATTGTTTATTCAAAGATATCTTTGATGTAAATGATAAACAGAGATGCCATACTATATTAGTGAATTAGCTACATGACTTGTCATTGGTATGCTTTTCTTTCTTTCAGTTGAAAGCTTTTGTTAAAAATGGACTGTCTTTGATTGAAATGAAAATGTTAGGTACCTATGCATCGTCATATTAGTAATTTAAAACTATAGGTTGATTATTCTGAAGAGAAAACTCTGGTTAAATGAAAGTATCATTTTAGAAGACGGGTTGTAATTGATTTCTATCTGACCCATCCCATCTGCTGTGATTAGAGGCATTCCCCATCTTTCTGCAAAATTCAGTCTAACAAACCCGTGTAAAATACATTGGAAACCTTTGAAAGGATGAATGTGGCTTTTGTGTAACCCAGCAAATGACCCCAGATTGCTTCCAGGATAATATCCTCAGATTCCTGGGAAATATGTTCCTTCTGTCACTGGCCCTTTAGACTTTTGAGTCTCTCATTTTCAGGCATAACCTACTTGGAATAAGTGAGTGGGTTTCCTGAGTTAAATATAGATGTGCACGTATGTAGCTGCTCATACATAGAAGTGATTATAAGGCGAGGCTGGCTCTGTCGTGTCTGTCAGATGCACTGAGTGCTTCTTGGATGCACAGACAAATGAGAAGGATTCTCTAAGAGTTGTTCAAAGATGCCTTTGAAGCACAGCTCAGTGAAATGTGGGTCTGAGAATTAGCAGTGTCTCGTTTCCCTTTCATCCTTGGAATTCTCTTCTGGTACTGTGTTTGTATTGAGCATTGCTGGTGTTCAGACTCAGACTGACAGAATCTGGGTGAGCATTTCAAGGTAGTGAGTGGGAGTAATCCACAAAGGCTATTAATAAATAACTGGATTACTCCATGCTTATATCAGAGTCCTGAAAACAGAATTGTCTTTAGCTTGGTTTGCAAACTCTTCTTGTTTTTATAAGAGTATTTCTCAATAATCTGACAGTCACTCATGCCAAATACAACCTTATATTGCTCTGAAAATATGGGGCTATCAAGATGTGAAGTGCCTTTTAAAAGTCAAAACAATGAACTCTCTCTCTTCTTCTTTTTTTTTTTTTTTTAAAGCAGACTTGGCCAAAATGTTAGTTCAAAAAATTGCAGTTTGCCTAGGCAACACTGTGAATCTCCCTAAAATATCCATGTCTAAACAGATAAGTAATTAGTTGCAGCTTTCTTCTCTTTACTTGTTTAATATACTACATTTCTATTTGGCACATTACATTTCAAATTGAGTGCAGCTTTCTGTGTAAACTAATATGCTGGAGACATCTGGTGGAAATATTTAATATTGCACAACAGCAATATTTGGTGTCTGCAGTTTTTGAAAGTTATTAAAATGAAGAAATTTAATTTTTAGAATGACCATGAAATCTGTAATTAAACTCTGTTATCCTTGCCTCTTTTTGTTAATTTGAAATCTTCCTGCAGACTTCAAATACAACTTTCATCTTCCTGTCCACTTCGGCAGACTACCTTATTGTAATTACTGTTGAAAATATTTTGCTTTATAGGAAAAGTTGATTGTTCAGAAGAAAGGAATATATCAAAATTCAAATTAAGTATAAATAATATAACTCCAACTGAACTAATATATAACAATGGTCCTTAATAATTACAAAGAAAGAAATTTTGTTACAGAAATAAATAAAAACTGACAAAAGGAATGGCAGTAGACCTTGATTTTGTTCTTTGCGTGTATGTTCTCAGTTATACTTTAATAATAAAATCTTCAGCAAAAAATGTCTTAGATATATTTAATCTTGTCCATAGGTATTTTACTATGTAATCCACATATTCAGAATTCAGAGATACAGCTCTTCTCCTTTTTAGGTGACTGTTTTCCTGTTGTAGTTGCTGTATCCTTTCTTCCCAAAAGGGCTTTTAGATCATTCTCTCTATTACTTCATAGCAGGCAGTGGTAACGCCAGGCCTGAGTCTCAGTGAGTGGATTATTCTCCCTTTCTTCTCACAAGGGCATTTTGTGAGTGTCAGATGTGCCTTGGAAGGGAGATTGATCAAGTTACGAATCAATTTACAAACTATCTGTTTTAGAATACTCATATAGAGAAGCATTTCCAGGCAAAGAGTTTGGAGCTCACAATTCCTGCTGTCAAAATAAGAGCCTAAGTCACTGTGTCAGAGACTCGTGGGCATTGTTGTCTGCTCTTTTTGACTACCTTTTAAAAATTTTAGCTAATTTGTTAGAAAGAGACATAATCTTGGAGGAGTGGGGTAGCCACTAAATAGGCCAGTGTAGTTGGCTGGTAAGTCAGGGGAGCACTGGCTTTAATTTGCAGTGGATGATTGTGATCCTAATTCAACAAAAATACAAAATAAGTCCCATGCATACTGAAATGTTTCTTACTTGGATCTTTTTTCTTTGTTAACATATGTTCCATCCTGTGTCTTTAATCTATGGCAACAAATATTTTGTCTTTAGATAGAATTTTATTTGAGGACCTGAAAATACATTACCAAAGCAAGAAATCTCTGTGTTTATTTTGTTGCATCACAGGTAGGAAATCATTTGGGAGAAAATAACTTTCCAATGATAGCACAGCACTCTAGTGGCTTCTTAGTACTTAATACCAAGTTCTCTTAAGTGTCATTTTTCTAAATGGCTGGTCTGTTTTTTCCCCTAAACTCTAATACTTTGTTTTGGTATTAATAGAAATTACATCTTCCCTAAGTTATAATATTATCCTGAATTAGTAAAGCAGAAATTAGTGAGGAAGAATTAGTGGGGAAGCCCTTATAAATGAGGCTTTTTATGTTCAGCTCTTTTTCCCATAGTGGATTTTGGGGTAATTTGTCCTTTGATGCCTTCTTAGCCCAAGATTAACATAGCCTTACTTCCTAACTATGGCATGTTGAAATGTTTCCTTTTAAAAAAGCACCATACAAAGTTGCACTTACAATGATTCAAAAATAGGCTATAAACTTTGTTATTACCATATTTAACAGGTTTTCTTTTACTCACAAAATGCTAATGTAGCAGCAGTGTTTCAATAAAGGTAATATCAGTATATTATTCCAGTTACAAATCTAGTATTTCATTTTATTTCCAGGTATGCTGCTCCCAATATTACTTCAATGCATTTCCAGTGTGATCCTATTTAACTATTGCCTTTACTTTGTATTCAGTTAGTTTGAGACCTGTCATCCTCTTAACAGCTAATATTACTTTACCAAACAGCTTTCAGGAATTGGTAGAGTACCATCATGTGATTTTTCAAATTAATGCACACAAACCTCTGATTAGTTAAAGTATTATCTTACAGCTCCTTTTAAAAATTGTTCATTTAGCTTTGTTATTTCTTTAAAAAAGCCATGAAAGAGTAAAAGATCTTAGATAGTAAAGAAATAGTAGAAATAATTATTATTTCTAAGTACAACTATTTCTCCTTATGATTTTTTGGATTCCTTTGTAGAATCTTGGCTTTCATTTCTCATCTGCTCCCCTCCCCATCTGATGCTGGCAGTTTTTCTAGTGATCAACCCGTATTTCATCTGCCGTTTTTAGTTAAGACCAAGGTGAGGCAGCTGTCAATATCTTAGTGCCCCTTATTGTGTTGATCCTCTCTTGTGGGTGGAGGTGTATTGCAAAGTTGTATTGTGATGGTTGATTTTCTTGGGTAAGTGACCCGCTGCATCCTGTGCACAGCAGTTCCACTGGCTGCTTTTAGATTAAAATGATTTAATTCAATTACCTGCTGTCCCTAGCAAAAGGGAATTCAGCTCTTTTCTACTGGGGGACCATATGCCAAAGTGATGGATAACTGAATACAACAGGTCTGTGTCTTACTGTAAATACTTAACATAATTTTTCAATGCAATTTCAAAGCAAAAAATATGAATTTGATACTTAGATTTGGACACTTCATTTTTTCACTTCTCTCAGGATAATATTTTTTCTGTATTTAGCACTAGGGTTTACAGCTGCTAGGTCCTAGGTACCCAGTTCAGCTGCAGATTGCCTAAAAGGCTTAGACTAATACAGAGCTTTAATTAACTCACTTTATGTAGTTAATTGTAGAGAAAATTGAATATTTCACTTTTTTTGCCCTGGACAGGAATTTAGCTAGGGACAAGACAGCTTTTGTAGTGCTGAAAGTGATTAAAGTAATGAAACACCTTCTCAAAGAGTAGTGAATTTGCTTGGAGTCTTGCTTATCCAAACCCTCTTTAATTATAGTAATGGTACTTAATGGTGGTGTGAAGCTATGTCAGGGAAAGTTCAGGCTGGCCATGATGAAAAGGTGTCAGGCACTGGAACAGGCTCTCCAGGGAAGTGGTCATGACACCAAGCTTGTCAGAGTTCAAGGAATGTCTGGACATTTGTTTAGTTTTGGATGGCCCTGCAATTAGCAGGGAGATAGGACTAGATGATCTTTATGGGAGCCTTTCAAATTGAAATATTCTGTGATTTTATAATGTGTATGCTGTGCACTTAACATGGGTTTTCTTCTAATTTTCTGGAAAAATATTATGATGCATCAGAGAAATGCTGGTCATGATGCTTTCTGGCATTGGCTAATGAGACATCTGGATTTTATAGCAAGTGCTACCAAACATTGTGTGCCAGGGCTTTGGGCAGTTGCCTGCAGGGGACTAGAACATTCTCTCCTCACTCACTTTTTTGAAGCAGTACTTGTCAATGTGCAAGGAGCTCAGTATTCAACTGAATCATGAATGAGCAGGGAGACAGGCAGAAGTGCTGTCTGGTTGGGAGTGAAATGCAGTCTAAATTACTTTAAAAGAAAAGTTAAGGTGTTTGATTGCTCTTAAGCACATGGAATGATCTCCATCAGGCAAAAACAACTGATACTTGTGTTTGATGCCTGTCTTGTTTGAGATGCTGATCATTGCAAGGGGAGTCAAGGAGGAATTTTTTTTTTTTTTATCAGAGTGGCAGGAATCTTAGAAATTTTTTTCTTGTTTTCTGTGTTAAATTCCATACAGTTTACTTTCTAGAATTTTCTGACAGGGCTGCATCTTTCCTTATTCTTGGAAAATGGGACTTAGGAGAACTTGGTATTAAGCACTAAGAAACCACTTGTGTGCTGTGCTGTCTTTGGAAAGTTATTTTCTCCCAAATTAAATATGGCTGCATATTTTCTTACTGTTACAGCATAATACTGGTGTGTTTTTAATGTGAATCATGCCACCATCTCACTTTTCCATTGTCCCACAAACAGCTGTATGAAAATGAGAAAAATATGGGGGATATATGAGTAGCTGGAATGAAGGTAATAAAAGTGCATCTTCAACTTGCAGTTTAGCCTTCTTGGGCCTAAAGCAGCTATATTTTAGTGTCTTTAAAAATGTATGGATAAATATAGTGGCCTGCAGTATTCAGGGAATAGAATGTTCTAGTTGTTCTTTCCAGATATAAACCTCATGAGACTCCACAGGTGTGACAGTTAATCTGGATCTTACCTTCTCCCTCAGGCTCTAAGTTGATTTGTTGGAAAGGACAGTTTAAGGAGTTTCCTTTTCATTCTTTTTTGGCTGTAATTGCCCTCTTTGCTCTGACCTTAAAATATTTTTTTTGGTAGGCCTATAGGGCTTTCTTGGCTGTAGGAGGGTAGGATTAAAAGAGTGGGATGTTTTTGATCTGGGCAATGTGGAGGTGAGACCTGAGTAGTTGTTCTTAGGAAAGGGTGGTGGTTCTTACACACTCTGTTGCCACAAGTCTCAAAGAAGATTGAAGAGAGAGAAAAGATGCATGATACCAGTTAAGTATTTTCCCATGCTTACCCATTGGTCCTAAGGTGTTGGAGGGGATGCAGGTTGAGTTGGGAAAGGAAGAAAGAAATCTTTGGCTAAGAGGGAATAAATTCTAGTTTTGAACTGCTGGCTGGAGGGTAAAAATATGGGGCAGGGTGTTAAGGCCCCTGTGTTTCTATAACAATGGGACTGGTTATAAAATTCCCGTTTCTGCCTCAGTAATGTGGTTGACAAAGTCAGGTTTAATTTACCATTTTCTGGTTCTTGCATTTGAAGAGAAACTTTCTGCAATATATCCACAAAGTATAAGTGGATACATTTCCAGATAGATTAATATTATATGTCTAAAAATAGTGTATCTAAGAAATTACATAATCTGCCTTTCTAGATCTTGTGACCTCAACATTCTGTTACAGACAGCCAGATTTTGCATCGCTTCAATCTCTTGGGCTGTGGGTCTGACCAAAATAGGGACCAGACTGTATTTTATGTATTTTATCTGGGGGGTTTGTGGCATGATGGAGAGTAAGTAGAAAGGAAGCTTTGAGGAACATGTTTCCTGTTTGAAAACAGTCATTGTCAGGGCAAAGTAGTTTGTCAAAGTAAATAATTTTGAAAACGAGCAGTATGTCAGGCTTGATGGCTTAGGAAAGGATGTATCATGTATCACAAGATCTGCCTGTAACATACAGGGAAAGGGTGCTTAAGGGGATTTTCTGGGGTACCACCATATGCCAGAGAGAAGTTGAAAGTGTAATGAAAATTAACCCCTCAAAATAAGGATTGGATACAGGGGTGATTGTAAGGTGCAGCCAGGTGCATCTAATTAATCTCAATGTAAAAATAATACAGCAGCCACTCTAATCTAGCCTGTGTCATGAGAAAGTACATTCTTCACTGATGGAGGTTGTAGTTTTTGTCTGAATTTGATGAGTCCAAATTACTCTTAAGTTTCTGCCCCAGTAATTATGCCTCATAATGCTTGGGTTGAGGATGGATTACAGAAAATGATTAAGCTTCTCTCTGTATTTTCACACTGAGAATTATGATGAATTTTGAGGTTGTGAATCCAAAGTAGACCTTAATTTCACTCTCCTTAATTTGCAATAAACATCATTCTTTTGACCTCAGATCTATTGTTTTGAGATTTAGACAAGCAGAGGAGAGTCAGTGACTGTTTGTACTTGTGGTGTGCATTTGGTGGTGTTTATGTGCATTTAGTGTTAATATTTGGTATTTATGTGCATTTACTGTTAGTATTGAGCTGGAAGGCCTGTATGACATATAAACACCTATGTTGGTAATTAATAAGAACCAAGCAATTGCTTTATTGTATAAAAACTCAAAGGTGTGGAATAGTTGTGAATTACCCCAGTTTCAGTAGAGGGAAGGCTTGCAATGTTTTCTTCGTTCTTTACTTATAATTTTATTTTCCTTGTGGATTTTACCACCCTGCAGTTTCCCAGTGGTGAACATTTAGAATAGGTAAATTGGTATTTTTTGCCTAAATCCAAATGAGCATTGAATAAAAGTTCAGATAGTTCACTTTAAAGCGAAGTTTTGTGAAAAGATCAACTAGACTTTCCTCCCTTATCTTGGGAAGCACAGAAGTGATTCTGTTTTCTCAGTAGAATATAGATTGCATGGTAAAGGAGGGCTGTAAAAATGGAAGAATATGTAAGAAATACGTCTGCCACCTTGAAATGAACTTTGGTTGATGACTTTGTGCAAAGCATCTCTAGACAGTAGCCTGCCACCCTCCTTGCCTCTTGTCCTACTTCTTATCTCAGAGTGCTATTAGTATTATTTGTAAATGGATTGCTGTAGCTTTCAAATACATGAATATTATTGCAGTTAGATACAGTTTGTCTATGCCTACAAGGTACTAATCTGCTTAGGGTTCTGGTTCTCTGGCTGACAGTAATGTGCCAGAGGATGGCAGCTTCTCAGCGTCAGTCATGTCTGAATGAAAAACACTGCAGGGTCTATACCAGCTTGTTTAGTCTGACCTTGAGCTCTCACTTGAAAATACTTGAGAGTGACATGATTTTATTTCTTTGTTTGTTTTTAATATCTGTGTCTGTTGGAGATATTTTTGTTACTGAAATCCATCCTAACTTTCTGTTCAACTACCTTTCATAATTCATAGCAACCTCAGTAGCACCAGCCAAAAACCTGGATTGTGCTGGGCCTGCTTTTCATTTACAGTAGGATCCTTACATGAATTTCTGGCCAGATAAAGAACCTTCATGTTTTATATAGTATGTAAATGACATATAATGTTCACTTAAAACCTAGTATTAATGAATGTAGTGATTTGCACAAGCATTAAGGATTTCATATGCTGCCAGAACTCAATGTAAATGAGTTCTTGATGTAAGCAAGGATCAATCCCCTTCTCTCCTTCTCCTAATATATCCATTATGTTGGAGATATTTTGTGGTTTTGCTTGAAGAAATGCATACAGTTTTTTTAATTTCCCTCAAAAATAGTTAAACTACCAAAGATGCATTTTAATATCTTTCCTTTTGTTTTCCATTTTCCTTATTCCGCTGCACTTGAGGTACACAAATGATGCTGTGAGATAAAACTGAATTGTGTGAGCAGAAAGAAAAGAATCTGAAAGCAAGCTTTGCTTCCCTGTGGAGCAGTGAGAGACTGACCTCATGTGGTGTGAAACCAAAGTTGCCAGGGGAAGTACAAGGATAAAATTGAATATAGCAAGCAGCTTTGAAAATTTAATTTTTATCATGCATTTCTGATTTTTTTTTTGATGTTGTGCTACTTAAAAGATTTTAATATAGATAGTTTGTCATCTGATTGCTAATAAGAAGCTGACCAGTGTCCATATTCCCAAAGACATTTTTGTGTCCCAAAAGGGATGCTCTAACAAGCTGACCCCAAGACAGCGGTCTATAAGCTGTGGCCCAATTATCCTTACTGCTGCCTGTACACGATTTTAATTGAAATGAGTAGGAGTTTCATGTCAGCAAGTAGCTGAATAATCAGTCTTGGTTTCCATGCCCTCTCTGGCACTTCCCCAGCAACATGCTCATTGTGCTTTCAGAGCCCTGCTCACTCAAATGAAGACAGTGGTTAGGAAAATTATAAAGTGGCACCATGCAGAATAGGCAGGGTGTTCCTAGTCTATATTTGTTTTACATGCATGAATAACATTATTAGTGGAGACTTGTGAGTCAATTCTGTTGGCCTGATTCATCAGTATATGTGGAAGGATCTAAGTATACAGATAACAAAATGAGCTTCTGTTATTTTGAAAAGTCTCCTTCTTAAACAGCACACATTTAGTTTCAAAGGGTTTAAGGGATATTGTGACTTTGGGACTCTTACAGGAAAAAGAAAATAACAAAAAAAATTTAAAACTCCTTTGGGAAATTCAGATGAACTTTAGAAAATCTGTCCCTATTCTGTAAAGGGTTCCCTATATGCTTTATTGTATTCTCTTGTTTATGTTAACTTAAAGGCCTTTGTTATTTCAGATATTTAATTTATTCTACCAGTACTCTGAGTACATCTTTCAGATGACAAACCTTCCATTTTCTTCTTTACAGATCCTCTTGGAACCAGGGGTGATACAGGACGTCCTAGCAGCTGGGAGTCATTTGCAGCTGCTGGAGCTTCTCAGTTTATGTTCTCACTATCTCATTGAGGTGAGGCTTTTTGGCCTGATCAGCTGTTTCAGTTTGGTACACTTTTGTTTCAAGCCTAATTTCGATAGGAGACCATTAGTACAATACCTGATGTAATCTAAATGGCAAAAACTGAATTTCGGGAGATCTGGTTTTTGGGTGTAATTTGGGTATCAGTTTATGGTCGATGCTTTATCCCTCCATCCGTTTTGTCCATTTCATTCCTGAAAGCAAGAATGGTCCACAGCACGATTCCCTTTTTTACCAGGGAATTTGCCACCTTCTACTTCAGTGCACCAAATGTGAAGATATTTCCCTATTAGGATCATGAGTTTTGTGACAAATTCAGATGTGTAATTCACAACAGAAAATTGACATTTATTCCAGGGCACTGCAGCCTCTCGCTGAAGGAATAGGGCTTGTTTTAATGGCACCTTATTCTCAATGAGCCTTATGCCTGTAATGCCAATTCCTTTATGAAACAAAAAAATTGAGTTGTGGTAAAGATTTTTTTTGAGCTTGGCTTGTATAGGAAATGGCAGCAAGAATGATGGTATGATGGTAGCAAGAACATGGCTTTGACGGGTATCTGTGAAAAGCCTTCTAAAAATAAAATGGCAATAGCAGTTCTACAGAACTGTTTGCTCCTGTCAGTAACTTTTCATCACTGTTTCTGCAATGGGATGTGTTAACTGCACCTGGGCAGCACTTGGGCATGGAGATGCACATCAGCACAGTGCTCTTAGTGTGCACTTGCCTTCCCACAGTGTAGCTGCCTTTGAGCAGTGGGAGTGTGCTTGGCAGCACGCTGAGCTCCTGCGCACTGGGGGCATGCAGCATCTCCTGCTAAGAACTTCAGGATGTACTTGAAGGCTTTGTGTCTTACAGGGAAAGAATCTGTTCTCTGAGTGTTAACCTTAGGAAACCCTTCAAAATGTATATTCAGATAATAAGTTGGTATTGTTTTGTGCTTTATATTTAATTGATTTAATTTTTTATTTAATTGATTAGAAAGTTAAAGGCGCTGACAGAGGGCTGCAATTGTTTTTGGGTTTTTTTTAGGAATGCAGGAAGAGATTTAATTTTTCTGAGAAAACAGACATGGGTTGTCATGGGAAACATGATTGGTTTGAGAAATAAGAACTGTGAGATACCAAATAAGCCACAAGACCATTTGACCTACTGACTGTCAGGCAGGCATGAGAAAGATATAAATCTAACACCTGTAGTCATATACAATGTATTTAATGGTCCTCAAACACACCAGTCAGTATATGTCTTTGATGCTTATGTAGCTCTTACTTTGTCAGAAATTGAACTAAAGAGACTATTACAGCAAAGAAGCTACAGAAAATATTAAAGAGTAGGAAAAAGTTGGTTTGTTGTGCTCATCAGGTAGGGATGTGAGAGGATGTAGGTGTATACTCAACATAAACCCTTGTGCTAACTTTTCCTGTTTAGGCTAAACTAAAACTTCTTTTCTATTACCTGTGTTGAGTAGCCTCTGGTATTCGTAGCTCTTCTCTTAGTATCATCTTAATACTTTTAATCCAAATGCCATTGCAGGGGAAAGACAGTCAACTAAAGAGTTAGAAGTGCTTTGAATCTTGGCCTTAATGTGCAGGCTATAGTCAATTATTTAGAAATAAATTGCTAATGAATTTAAAAAATGAATCAACCCCAAAATCACACTAGCCCCATAAGAAACCCAACACTTTGGAGTTAGTGAATATTTCTTCCAAATGACTCTGTGATTAACAGAGCACTAAAAATTTTCTGGACATGACAGTCAGAGAAACCTTTAGGTTGGAAAAGCCCTTTAAGATGAAGTGCAACCACAAAATAACTTGGAAAATAATCAGAGGTGCTTTAATTCCTCTCCTGCTAGTGCTTTTCCTGTTAATCTCATGTCTTTTGATGCATTTGGCTCATGCATATGTTTATTTGCATGTTTTTTCTATTTCTACAACTAAACAAGATTACTGTGTCTTTCATGAGTCATAGAAACCACAACGTTGTGGTCTGCAGTTTCTGTGGGATGTGTGAAAGATGTGAAAAAGTACTGTTTTGCCTTGAATAGTGTGCCAGGGTGGGACAACTGGAGATACACTGCGCTCAGAATAAAGAGGAAGTGGGACCCAGTGTCCAGATTTACAGTAGTTGAGATAAGGAATTAGGTAGTGGACGAAGGGGAAAAAAGAGGAGAGTATGTGGTGGAAGACAAAGAGCAGAGCTAGTTCTGTAACCTATTTTTGAATCAGGATCTCATCATAAAGGTTTGGAATCTGCATGCACATGTATGAGGTGGCTGTAGCTTATACCACATTGGGATTTAGGCTGTATTTTACTCTTTTTATAGTATTTTTTTTTACCAAGTTCACCTCAGCAAGGCATACATGTAGACAGATCTGCAGTCTGCATAGATCACAGTAAGAATTTACCTGTCTTGTTTGTTTGTATGGTTGCAGTCCATGCAAGTAATCAGCCTTGAGTGGTTGCTGCAAGTCTTTTTACAGAGGTCAACAAGGTACTGCACGTACCTTAAGACTGTGACATTTTTCAGGTCCAAACTAATTAAATCAAATATCTATTTATGTTCTACATAGTACTGTGTGACTTTAAAAAATAGCTCTTGCTTTATTTTAGTACTATCTGCAAATGAAATCCAAGTAGATAAAGAAGGCTTCCTTAAAACCACTTATCCTCTCTGCAGTTGGTAACTGGGGTGCCTTGTCGCCCCACGTGCTGTGATATGGATGCTGGAAAGGGAATAGTGCTTGCCCTTTCCCTTCTCTCTGATGAATTAGTGTGCCAGAGTTCTTCATTTACAGTGCTGCTGAATTTCTTTCATGCTGTTTTGGATTGTTCAGCTATCATGAACTTAGCTTAGTTTAGGCTGAATTCAGGAAATACAGTGTGTGGGATCTAGCTGTCATTTATTGTTGTGTAATGATGACACAGAGTTTTAACTTGTTAGGATTGCCTTTAACTGTTTTGATTAGACCAAGCTTTTCCTGTATGAGTGCTGCTCTTATTGTTAGCACTCATTCCAGCTCTTCTCTAGATCTTCCAGCCTGACAGTTCATTGGAACTGTCTTGAACACTTTCATCTCTTTTTGATACTTTTATCTGGGGCCTGTAATAATGCCATGCATTTCAATAAGGATGGAGTTTTTTGGCTACAAATGCAATTGGCATTGCCTGTTCATGTATCTGTTTCAAGGCACATTGGTAGTCTATGAGGTTCCAAAGAATACTGTAAAGATCTGATTCATCTAAGGTGATTGCTGAAGTATCTGATTGTCAAGAATTATTTCTAGTTTGCTGAGGACAGAATAATTTCCAACGAATGCTGACTTTTATATTGACTGGTCTTTAAGGAATTTCCTCTTGGTTGTCTCAGAATAAACAAAACGTTATTTCGACTATGACAGATCCTCTTTTTTATAGACTAAAGAGCTTAGAGGATTTTAATGTTTTGATGAATTTTAAAAAATAATGCTTTAACAAATTGTTTAAATTGCATTTATGGCATTTTTTAAAAGAGTTCTCAATCAAAGGAAAGACAGGAAAAGTGAGAGGAACATTTTCTCCCTACCCTCAATTAGGCAATGCAGTGGAGGTTTCTGGCAACACTACTAGTTTCTTAAATGCATTTTATCATCTATAAACTTCTCATTATCAAATGTTCTGTTGCATCTAATGTTGATTCAATATTTTCATTTGAAAACTCATGCTCATTTTAGATTTGATAATTTACTAGTTTTCATTTTAAAACTATGGTTTTATGGTAAATAATATTTTTATGGTAAAATATTATTATGGTAAATAATATTTTCTTTATTTGCAAACGAGAGAAATGCCCAAGTATTCCCTATTTTTGGTCTTAATTCCAGCTTTGTGTAGTGAAACTTCTCCCCCCATATCAGCATTTTCATATCTTGAATTATGATTATTCCACAACCTCTGCTGTTTGGGGGTTTTGTTTCTAGCTTCATTTGTAGAAGGGGACTCTTTTGAAGCATGCTGATGTATTTTATTTGAGATACATACATATTCATGAATCTCTCATGTCATCTGCATAATTCTCAGGTACATTAAACATTGAAACAAGGCTTGTAAGAGCACACATCTGTCTCAGGCTGAACAAACGGTAAGGCAATGCATTTTCCTTATCTGCTGCAGAGGTGTGGGAGAGCTAAAGGCTTGAACTTGGTATTCCTTCAGTGGCACTAAGGTCTGTGATCACTCACACAGCATTTGCTTGTAGCCTGCACATCCAATTCTCTTAGGTTCTTGTTTCCCAGGTTCTTCCTCCAGCTCAGGTTGATTGTCAGTTTTGGCTGAGGTATTTCAGAGGGGGCTAATGCAGAGACCTGCAGCCAATAGGAAAACTTGGCAATAAAACAGGAATGGGTTGTCTGAATATCTCCTTTGCCTTTTAAAAGTGGACCATGTTTGTCACATGATTTAGGAAAAAGCAAGAGATAACGAATCAAAGGCATTAAATGTGGTGGCCATCTGAAAAGGGACTTTTTAAATGGAACTGTAGAGAACATGGTATTAGGTAATGTCTTTGTGATGACCTATTTTGCACTTTAAAGCTTGTGAATGTTTTTCTGAAGGATACGTGACAACTTTATTCTTATGCAAGAGAATAAATGTGTTAAAACATTTATTCAGAACATAAAAATGTTTGTTTCATGAGTATGTCTGAGTTACATAACTGCTTGTAGATCTGAGAAATTTTTGTCTTTTTCCTCAACTGTTTGTGTATTCAGTACCAGAGAGCCACAAACTGCAAATTATTTCAACAATCAAAGAGTCTTGATAAGGAGGGAATGCTGTCGAGAGTGTAAGTTTTTAATGGAATTTCCTTCTTCTGATCAACAACAACTCAGTATTGTGTGGGTAGTAATTGGTTTTTAAAGCAGAGGTTGATTTCCACTGGCATTCAGGGATCTGGGATATTGGACTGCCCATAATTGAAATCTCAAAGCTAAGTGATTTTTATGTATATTCTGAAGTATAATATTTTTTTTCAGTGGAGTTCTAGGTAGATCCTGAATACAGTCATGGTATGATACTTGTGGGTGAGGAGTTTAGAAGTTGCAGAGCAATCCAAAGCAAAGTTTAGACTCATTTCTGAGAGGCAGGATGTGGCATTACTGTTAGATTGCATTTATCCTTTTAATTTTCTGTTGCCAGATTAGGCACCTTTTGTGAAGAACAAATTAAGTTTACACACCGGACAGAGTCAGGGATATAATTTATGTTATGTATATTGGTTGGACAGTGGCATAGTTTCAGTACAGACTTATTTGAAGTGACTGTCCTTGTACTTTATTCTGGAAATTATTTGTTATTCTCATAGTTCCTTAATTCTGGAAATTATTTCTTATTCTCATAGTTCCTAGGAGGAGCAGGTATAGTAGACATGAGCAGTGATGATCCTGATTGCCACTGAAGTTATTCTGAATTGTAAAAATTCTTCTTGGTATCCTAAATGTTTTTTATGTCAGGTGAACTTGAAGCTTTGATGCCAATTTTCCTATTAGTTTTAAGTGCATTAAGTTCCCTGCTAAATGGTAAATGTACCAGATTACTTTTTAGAAGCTTCATTACTTTAAATGGAACTCTGCTTGCTTGCTACTGATGTCAGTCATGCCATCTTTGAAGACAGCTAATTTAAGATAAAAAGGAAAGAACATTTTAGGTGAGTGACTAAAATAAGCCTGGGCCCAGCATTGTACAACAGCAGTCAACTGGGATTTTCTTGGAGCTGCCTCTGTGCTGTACTGCTCTGGTTACTTGTATACAAAAGCAGACAGTGAGGAGGATCAGACTTGGGATACAAAAATAAGATTAATCAACTGACAAATCCTTCTGGAATAATTGATGGTAATAATTGAAACAGGCAAATTATCTTGGATAGGGGCATTTGATTTTTAACCTTCTTCTCTAATGGTCAATTTAGGCTTGAAAAACAGTTTTTTTTTTTCCTGGTGTACAAATTCCTAATGATCTAAATATTTTCTTCTTCTAATTTTAAACTATCTGAATGTGTTGTAGATTGAAATATGTTGCTGTTTTTAAATGGAAGAAGCTACAAATGAATTTGTGTGTGGATTAAAAAAAGTGTGCATGGTTTATGTATGTGGGTAAGCCAGAGCTTCAAAGCTATTTATTTTTCTTAAACCAAACTTCTCCATTTGGAACAGTGCCAGTGACAATCCCAACTTTCACTAAGATAAACTCCTTCAGAGATGAATTAATTCCTACACCAGAGATTGAGAGCATCACCTTTGTATTGCTAGAAGCCCCAGATCAGTTGGGATTTTAGCTCCTGGGTTTTTCATATAGAGCGAATTAAACTGCTGGAAAGAAAATCTAAAGGTCATCTAGCAACCAAGGCTTGCTTTTTTTAACTAATACTGAGTTTTTAATCTAAGTACATGCATGCACACTCTGCACACTCCCCTCAATCCCCCAGAATTAGTCACCACCAGCAAGCTTAAGTCTACCAACTTTATTCTGTGGTGAAGTAACCTTCCCATGCTAAGAATGCAAAGTACACAAAAATAATGTCTTACATTTCCCTGTTTTTAAGTGTTACACAATCAGTTGTTGCTGTGCTAGCCTGCTATTTTTTGAAGGAGCAGGTTTTGTCAGCTGTTGTCATTGAGCCATTGATAGTCATTAGAACAGTTCTTGGACAAAACTCAAAAATAACTTGGGGATTTTTTTCTGTTATCTCTTTAATATACTGATACATTTCAGAGATAATAATCTATATATATGAAATGTGGTTCCACTTAAAATGAGACTCAGGAAAAAAATGATGATGGGTTTTTTTTTCCATTTTTCAATTGATATCAGTGAGGAAGTTGAAAATATACCAAAGTGACAATACCCAGTCACTTTGAATCCCATTCTTACTATAATCCACTTGCTGCTATTTATCTCTAGTGTGTATTGAAACTGATGAGGGATGTGTAAAAAAGTGATGCTGCAGCATCTAGGTTAACTATTGCTGGCAAGATCAGAGCTCCCAAGCTGTCTAGGTAGCTGTATGGGCACACATTGCCAGTCCTCTGCAGCAAAGTTACAGGAGAGGTCACAAATTGGGGGGAGACAGTGCTGGATCTGCCATCTCTTTGCAGGTTCTGTCAGGAAGGGCAAGCAGCTTTGGTGTGTGTTTTAAATAGGAGCAGGGAAACTGTACGGCTTCACAGTTTCCCTCCCTGCCCTTCTCATGTTGTCATTTTAGCCAGTGTAGACTCTTTAGATGACCTTTCTGTCTATCATTCCCTGAAAGATTTCTGCTTCTGGAATCTTTCCAGTATTTTTATAAAGCTGTAAACAGGGCCTGATGAATGCCAGAAGGCTTAGTGTACAAAATTCTTCTTTGGTTTTATCGCCATCTGATCGATACTAATGTTTTATGTTCTCCCTGTCCCTCCCTGTCCCCAGTGTATTTCAATTTAAATTCTCCTTACAAGTTGAGGCAGTTTGGATGCACTTCCAAAATGGAGGTATTTTTAACTGGGTAATTGAGCTGTCTTTATCTGCTTGTGTTCTCAGCGACATGTCCACTTAGAGGTCTGGAGGAAAATTTTGTTTATTGCAAGAAATGACACCCAGAATGGCTGAACTGGACTTGAAATGAGGCAGTCGGGGCTTTCCTACCTGGGCCTGGGCAGCAGGTGGCAGTGTGAGTCCATAACAGTTTCAGCAGAGAAATTCGAGCTAAAATCAGAAAAAATGAAAAGAAAAATTATTTATTTTTACTCCGTATTAGTCTTCTGACCTAATCAGTAAAAAAGTCATTATTCACACAACACTGGGCAATATGCATTGTAATTTTTAACAAATAATAGGAAACTGTTAATGTTTTCAAAGGAAATACAGTTCTGTCTTGTGCAGCAATGGTCATTTATCACTGCACTTTGTGAAATCACTCATTTGTTCTAATTTGAATGTAAATGACTCTAAGGTTTTACAAATAAGGTGACAGACTCACATAAATGTAATTGCAGGGTTCATCTCTCTCTTTTTATATATCACTCATTAAGTTATGAATTAAATACATCGTATTAAACCAGGGGCATGTCCAATGATGATATTGTAATGGCAAATTACTCTATGCTATTAGAGGTGTATTTTTTATTCATGGACATTAATTTGTCATTAAGCGGCATTAGTTTAGCACTTTTATGTGGAAGACGTGACCTGAAAGAGGAGACTTACAGCTCTAATGTGAAAGAAGAGGAATATAGGCACCAGACATAGAGAGGGGTTTTTTACCTCCTGGAAAGAAACAGAGAAAAATTTTACTTACATTTGTTTTCATCTCAAGCACTTTGAGTTGTATTAAGCCATTTTAGCAAAGGTATTTCTGAAACAAGAAAATCCTTTGATTATGAAGTATTTACAATATGGGAAAAGCCAGAATGCTAAGTACGAAATGGTGACTATAAATCATTTGTAACCTATGAACCTGAAGAGAAGATTGGGCTTGAAGTGAGTTACAATCTGATTTTATCTCAGAAGTATCACTGTGGTAGAGAGCTAATTGTTCATCTTTTCTTTCCTCTATACTAGCTTATCCAAAATAGAACTGATATTTTTCATTCTTCATTATGAAGTAAATATTTTTTACCTCTTCTCTACTCTATTTTTAGATGCACTATTATTATTTTCATGGGAGTCACTTTCAAATTCTAAACAAAACAGCAAAACCTTTCTTAAGAAAATGAATTATAAAATTTATTATTTGATGAAATTTTAGGAGGCAACTTAGGCCCTGAAATATTAGGCTAAGGAAAATAGTGAATGATTCAGTCTGCTCCATCTTTAAAAGATGTCAGAAAGACCTTGTAAATTTAATTTTAAGTTTTCAGTCAGTTTAATAGAAGAGACTTTCAAAACCTTGTTTATTTAATGGTGAAGAAGGATTGAAATAATTGAGATCCAAGTTGATACATTCTCCAGTTATGCAGTATTTGCATTTTAGTCTTTTGTAGACTATCTCTCATTGAAGGCATAAGAAATCTGGACTTGATACAAACCTATGTATTTAGAAGTTGATACTGTGCCCCACCATTTTTTATGTTTTTCTGATGGCTTAATCATTACTGTGTGATCCATCTACCTGAACTGCTTACAACATACTCAACTAATTGTGCTAGTTAAGAGGAAAAATTTGTAAGGAAAATTACCTAAGCCCATGTTACGTATAAGTACCTTTAGAAATTGAAGTATTCCAGATTATCATCTCTTTTAAATTACTGTTAAATACTGTTAAACCATTTGTCTTTATAGGGGACCACAAAGAAAGAGACAAGTTTCATATAAGGCTGTTGATGTTTTCCAGTAGATCTTGTAGCAGCAGTAAATGAAGCAGCATTTTAACACATTCCATCATTTATGGTAGTTTGTTTGCACAACTGCATGAGTAGAATTTGTATTTTGCTTTAGATTAGTGATGTAGACTAACTCCATTTAGAATAAAGAGACCCTTCTGGTCCAAGGTATTGAATAGGCCTTGAAACCAAAATGAATATAAATGTATGCATGCTGTAATGACTTACTGAATCTTCAGCCAGTATGATCAGGGCTTTAAAAGTTATAAATTGTCCTCATGCTTCTCACTAATCCTAAGAATTAAAGATCCATGCCTAAAGATTAGCGGCATCAACTTTATTAGCCATCAATAACATCCTGTGAGTGTGTTATTTCAAACATGAAAAACATGAGAAATGCCTGTAACTTCATTCACCTGTTTTCTTGTGTAATATATTCAAAACATCTGTTTATTAATTTGGAGGAAATTTTTGCTAAATTTCCCATCTGTTTAAACAGTTTTATGGAATTTGTGATTTTTGTCACAAGTGTGTCTAGCTGTATAAGCAGCATTAGATCTTAAACCAGGACTTTTATTTACAGTTCAGTAGGAACTGAACTGGTAACACATAGAATTCTTTCTTCCTTGTAGAATGTTTTCTCCTTGATAATTGGAAGCACTGTCTATTCTAATTATGTAAGTAAATGGCCTTGAGTTTCCATGGCATCTCAGCATACCTGATTATCATGGGAAAGTATTGTAGTAACCTCAGGGATGTTCAGTTGCCAGTGGTCACTAGGATTGGAAATCCAACTGACTTGGTATGTTGTGGATATGAAAAACACCAGGAGGACAGGCCTACTGTCATACACCATGCCTCAAATCAGTGTTTATATGTGTTTGTATTTGGGTTTGCCTGCTTCTCAGTATTTTTACTCATATTTGAAGCATTACCATCTTCATAGGGAACTGAGGTATGTAGGAAGTACATGTATGCAATGATGATGTCCAGGACCTCTGAGACTGCTACTGAAAGTTTACTGTAACCAAACACTTGAAATTATTTGGCTTTCCTAGATACTATTGTGAGTCTTAACTTCCATGTATTCCTAATCAAGTTCTGGACTCACATTGCACCATTCATCCCTGAACCAAAACTTGTTAAACAGGTTAAAAAATTTCTTGAAAAGGAGCAAAGCAAGTAGCAAAAATGATCAATATATGAATATTTTGAGATGGGAGAAAACAAACAGTATTAGACATATATAACCTTTTTTAAGCTGTTGGTAGGGTTTTGCTTATAAGTGTGGTTGAAATCTTTGAAATTTGAATGTTTTAGCAACATTTCTTACTGAAATTCCTATTTGAAAAGGACCAACTTTTATAACATTGCATGGAACAATCATTGGCTAAAAACTTCTTTGGTAAGCTGTAGTTAATTTTTGAAAGCAGCGACTTTTCTGCAGAAGTACATTCTTTTTGAAGCAACTCAGCTATGTCTTATTTTTAAATGCCCTTCCAAGGTTCTGTGAAAGAATGTTACAGCATGGGGCAGGTTGGAAGGTAACATGGTGGGTTGTCTGGTCCAGCCTTCCTGCTCAAGCTGGGTCGTCCTGCAGCGCAGGGCACAGGATTGTGGGCAGACAGTTCTCAAATATATCCAGTGATGGAGACTCCATAACCTTTCTGAGCAACCTGTTCCAGTACTCAGTCACCTGCACAATACAGAAACTTTTCCTCCCTTTCAGGTGGAACTTCCTATGTATCAGTTTGTGTCTGTTGCCTATTATCCTCTTGCTTGGCACCGTGAGGAAGAGCCTGGCTCCATTCTCTTGGCACTATTCCTTCAGATATGTTGTTGAGATCCCCTCTCAATCATCTCTCCCTGAGGCTGAAGAGGCCCAGTTCCCTCATCCTTTCCTCATACTAGACATGCTTCAGTCCCCTAAACATCTTTGTGTAGCCCTTTGCTGGACCTGCTCCAGGAGTTCCACATCTCTCTCTCTCTCTGAGGAGCCCGAGATTGGACACAGCTCTCCAGATGTGGCCCCACCAGGGCAGAATAGAGGGAGAGGATCTCTCTTGACCTGCTGGCAATGCTCTTCCTAAAGTACCCCAGGACACCGTTGGCCTTTTTGGCCACCAGGACACACTGCTGGCTCATGGACAGCTTACAGTCCACCAGGACTGCCAGGTCCTTCTCTGCAGAGTGTTGCTTTGCTTGATTCTATTATGTTTAAAGGGAAAGGCTGGAGAGGTGCCTTTCAAACTCTACAGGATTGAAGTCTTGGCATGTATCTGAACTTGTGAACACTTAAAACTGAGCCTACAATGAGTTGTTCAGCTTATAAAGGTGGTGTCTTTAAGGTGAAATCTTGAAGTCAGTGAGAATTCTGTCATTTGATTGTGTTAAATATATTGATTAAACGTTCTTATCTTCTCTGTGGAAAAAAAAAAGGCTTTATGCTAAACAAGAGATTCTGACTGTAAGCTGTTTGGTATTTGGAAGTGAGGGATTGAATTATTTTTTATTCTTGGTAAGAACTGCTAGAAACAAATGGGCAAAAGTTATCATGATCTTTGAAGGCTTAGGCATTACTGCTGGTGCTTGGCACCTTCAGCAGTGTGAACATTCACATGTATTACTTTTGGGAGGACTTGTGACTTGTTTAGTGCTACGGAAGGTCAGATGTTGGAAATCAAACTGGATGTTGAGTCAAGGCCCATTTTTTTCATTTGGCCTTCACCCTTTCTGAAAGTCTGACTTTTGAAAGTCAGACTTTAAATAATTTCTGACTAAAAGAATGACAGGTAAACCCCTAGTCAATAATGCTTAAAATGTGCTTAGCCTGGGAAGAAAAGGAGGCTCAGGGGACGCCTTATCACGCTCTACAACTACCTGAAAGGAGGTTGTAGCCTGCTGGGGGTCCATCTCTCCTCACAGGCAGCCAGCAACAGGACAAGAGGACACAGTCCTAATTGTGCCAAAGGAAGTTTAGGCAGGACATTACGAAACAATGCTTCATGGGACGAGAGATTTGCTGTTGGAATGGGCTGCCCAGGGAGGTGGTGGAGCCACTGTCCCTGGAAGTGTTTAAAAAAGACTGGATATGGCACTTAGTGCCTTGATCTACTTGACAGGGTGGTAGTTCATAGGTTGGACTTGATGACCTTAAAGGTCTTTTTCAACCTGGTTAATGCTGTGATTCTGTGAAAGACAAGCAAACTCCTCTTGATCTTCACATGTCCAGATTTTTTTTTTAAATTCAGTGGTTCTTCCATATTTTTCTCATTCTATTACTTTTCTGTCTATTTATGGCCTACCACTATCCCTTTTAATGCTGTATATCTCCTGAAATTGGTTCTGATTAATACATTGTAAACCTACTAATAACACAGCTCCTAGTTGT
This sequence comes from Melospiza georgiana, assembly GCF_028018845.1. Taxonomy (NCBI): domain Eukaryota; kingdom Metazoa; phylum Chordata; class Aves; order Passeriformes; family Passerellidae; genus Melospiza; species Melospiza georgiana. Next base: position 10,778,235 of record NC_080432.1, on the reverse strand, counting down.
GGGAAAAAGAGATCTTCTTTTCACTTCATAAATCTGGGGAAAGAGAGGTGTAGAGAGTTGTTTTGTTTTGTTTTGTTTTGTTTTTTTTTACTGGGGTATAATGCCTATACAGTACACATTGTAGACATTTTGCTAATATATTGGACTGAATATGTAAGTTAAAATTCTGTTTAAGTGGGTGAAGACAGGAATTATCTAGCTACTAGAGCACTGGAGTGGGTTCCAGGCATTTGAGGTTCTCTTCTTTGTATATTCTGCATCATGTGAAATATTTTTAAATTATTCTTCTGCTTCTCCTTTTTTCCTCTGTAAAATGAGAATTTGCCTTGGTTTAGTGCTATGAGCAACAAAAATAAAATTCTTAGTGATTTTTGAGCTGAGGTCAGATATTGCAGGAGCACAGAGATACCTGAACAAATAACAGTTTTCCAAATAAAATGGAAATGTTGCCTTTTTATCATTCACATACTTATAGTCAGGTTCTTTTAACTGCTGAGTACTCTCATATCTTCCCGCAGCTGCAACAAGTCTCTTGCTTTTGAGAGGAATGAGAAACCATTATGACCCCAGCAGTCAAATTGCACAAATATTTCCTTCTTTACCTGTACAGACAGTTGTCAAAAAAACTAGTTTTATTGCAGTCATTTTTTTTTTAATGCAGAGCTGCAAAATGTACATAATCCCATGAAGCCAATGCAAACAGTCCTGTACTTTCTAGTTCCTTGTCCAGGGCAGGTCTGATCCTACATTCATGCACCAGAAACTATTTTCTGAAAATTTAGTCAAAGCTATTTTTCCTTTCATTTATTTTCTCCATGTTATAAATATCTTTGCTCAAGATCAAATCCTCCAGGAGTCTTTCTTTAAAAAACTAAGTTGAGCACCTGAAATCTTGCAAGGTTGGTTTTCCAACCTGTAGGTTTTAAGTATCCCTAAAGTTTGGACTTCAGAACTGGGACCAATAATTGAAGAGTAGATTTAAAATGTAATATTGAAGCAGCAAGAGGGCATGTTTCTTTTATTTGGTAGCACTGGGGGTGCATTTTATGGCATGAGCTTTTTCTTTTTCTTTTTTTTTTTTTTGCCACTCTTCTGAGAACTAATGTTGCTATTTATGACAGCTTCTTAGTGCCTCCCTGATGGCTTGCCAGTGTTTTTCCAAATAGAGCCTGGTATATTTTCTGTATTATGTTACTGGTTCCCAGATAGCCTGACAATATTCATGCTGTCCTTGCACAGTCTTCTGCAGACTCTGCAGACCAAACTTATCATTCACTACTTCAATTAAACTGTTAACAGTGTTGGATCCAAATGGATTCCTTGAGGACTTTTGTCTGTCAAAGTTATACTCATTATTGAGTTATCCTGCACTGGATTCAGTGTTTCAGCAGATGGAGTATCAAATACTGCCTTAAAATTCTAAGGAAGTTTTGTTGCTTTGGGTTCTTTTGCAAACATTTCTGAGACTTGAATTGATCTGTGTTAATAACCTGTTATTCCACGTATTTTAGGCAATTTGTTTAATTCTCTGATGTTATTAGATGACCAGCTCACTATAGCTACCCTTTTCTAAAAATGTGATGCGATTTTAGACTGAAAAGTTCAAACAAGGTGTTACTGAGCATATCCAAATTATTTTTCTAGAGGCTTAATGAGAGGCGTCAGTGAAAGTTGTTCACAGGGATGGCAACTCCTATGATCTATTTCCATTCTGAATATTTTTAATATGGAAGAGCAATGGTCTTTTCCTGTCAGGCTCATTCTTAATAATGTATAATAAGCTTTTAGGGATGTTTTCAAGAGGTTTCAAGTGATTCATCTTGAAGCTGGAAAACTTCATCTTGACTTATTAAATGTTGGCAAAATAGCAAGTTATTTTTAAAAAGGCATTGGAGAGGGAAACTGTCAGGTACACTAATACCTCTGTTAACAGATATATCAGGAATGTTGATTTTTAAATTTTTTTCCGTCTCCATCTGTCCTCCATGCTGGGAATGGAGATATGAATTAAGAGTAAAAATTCCACTTTAATGTACTGTGAATTAGAAATAATTTTTCTATTTTCTATGTCTAAAATTTTTCATACTTAATACTGTTTTAAGACTTACTTTGGTTTTCAGTGTGTTAAGAAGGATTTACTTCCTTACTTTTCACAGAATAAAATCATAAAATCATTAAGATTGGAAAATACCTCCAAGATCAAGTCTGACCTTTAACCAAACACCACCATGTCAGTTAACCATTGCACTAAGTGCTATGTCCAGTTGTTTCTTGAACGCTTCCAGAGAAGGTGCCTCCACCACTTCCCTGGACAATCTGTTCCAGTGCTTAACCACCCTCGCAATGAAAAAATTCTTCCAGGTGTCCAACCTGAACCTCTCCTGCTGCAGCTTGAGGAAATTTCTTCTGTCACTGGGAGAAGAGACCAACCCCTCCCACCTGGCTAGACCCTCCTTTCAGGCAGTTGTAGGAAGTGATAAAGTCACCTCCAAGCTTCCTTTTCTCCAGGCTAACCACCCCCAGCTCTCTCAACCACTTTTTCTATCAATCACTCTCTACACCCTTCATCAGCTCTCTTGCCCTTCTCTGAACCCTCTCCAGCCCCTCAATATCTTTGTTGTAGTGAGGGGCCCAGAATTGGTCACAGCACTCGAGCTGTGTCCTCACCAGTGCTGAGTGCAGAGGGACAGCCATTGCCCCAGCCCTGCTGGTCACACTGTTCCTGATACAGGCCAGGATGCCACTGACCTTCTTGGCCACCTGGGCACTGCTGGCTCGAGTTCAGCTGCTGTTGAGCAGCACCTCTAGGTCCTTTCCCCCTGCAGAGTTTTGCAGCCCCCAGCCTGTAGTGCTGCATGGGGTTGTTGTGGCCAAAGTGCAGGACTTGGCCTTGTTGAATCTCATACTGTTGGCCTCAGCCCATTGATCCAGATACAATTTGAAACAAGTCTTAAAAATCATTGAAACAATTTCCCCCCAGTAACTGGTATGGAATGAGACAATTACAAGATCTGTTACTCAAAGACACAATGCAATTAAAGAAGTGATTGGAAAATAGTTTCTGAGCATCCTCAGTAGAATCTATTCATAATTCCCATTTGTAATATGTTGCATTAGTTCTGTCTTGCCTGCCAGAGTGGCTGTTTCTGAGTGGCTGTTTCTGTGTCTCACTTGAGGACCAAGTTCACAAAGACTTTTCATGTATTAAATCATATGGTGACTAAGAGCTGCTAATGTCATAGCATCAAGAAAAAGACTGTTGGACTTTCATACGAGATAATTTATAAAGCTGAGGAAGTATTAATGCTATTTACAAGGTACTGCTGAAAAATCAGGAGTACTGGGAAGAGTTTGTCCATGCAGAAGAATAAGTGAAATCAAAACTGTGAGAGGTGTAGAAAAGGTCAGCTAAGATGATCAGGAAGACCTACTGTAGATGAGGAGATTAGACCTTTTCTTATTTAGTCTAGTAAAATGAGGGCTGAGGAGGAATATCATTGTTTTCTGTAAATGTGTCAAGGGATTAAATACTGAGGGGGGGATCAGGGAGAGAAACATTGTGCTGTTAAATCTAAAAGATCATTTTGGCACAGAAGCAAAGGTATATAAACTGAGTAAATTAAATGAAATTAAGAGATAGAGTCTCAAAATCAGCTGAGACTTCTTGTAATACTAGTTGGGAACAAGATGGATCTTTCTTAATTTATGCTGAAGGTGTTTTGATGAGTTTGTGGCATAGTAGAGGAATAGACTCCAACTTCTGTATTCTCATGGCCTTAAACAGGAGCCTGTAACCAAAAAAAAAACAAAAAAAGGAAGTAATAGTATCATGCAGTCCTATGTTTTTTCTTCTTCTGGTTTGTAATTATTTATTTTGGCTGCTACTCCTGTAAGCTTTGGGTTTCTAAGGTACAACACTTTCTGGATTTGTCAATATTAGCAACAAAAATAAAAAAATGAGAACAGTTACCATAAAAAATTACTGCTTGTTGATGCATTAGCAAGTAGTTTTCAACTTTCCTCTTATACTGTAGTAATTCGAAGGAGCTAGCAAAAATGTAAAATGGTAAATCATCTGTAGAGACTATATTCTGTGATTTCTGCTGGAGTAAAGGATATATGAATGTGTATGAGAAATGTTATTCCTCACAACATTTTTGAAGAAAAGGCAAGCTCCCATAATTGGCAAAAATGGTAAATGTTGATAAACCTCATCAAATCCTTGCTTTGTGTTTCTGCTGTGTGAAATGATAGAAAAGTGCCAGGTCAAGGGTTAGATCTCCATGTTCCTTCATCCCTGTACTTCTATTTGCTAAATACAATATATTGCTATAGTTATATGGCCAGGAGTAGCTGTAAGATGTGAAACTTTTCATTTAGGGGGTTCCTATGCCAGGGACACTTAAAATAATTTAAAAAATTCTTATTGCAGCATCTGATAACCAAGGCAAAGCAGCTATTGAAACCGCTGCAGAACCTTACCTGTAATTCTTCCACTGGTAGTATGAAAATTTAACTGTGTAGTCTTAATATTCCATTAATTTATTTCTTTCCATGATACACATAATTGTGTGTGCAGATTATAAAAGTTACATATAGTCAGTGTCACCTAAAATATTTAATTGGATTTGCAGTTGAAGATATTTGTACTATTTAATAATGTAGATCAAACTGAGCTTCTAGAAAATGTTTTCTTTTTTTAGTTTTACATATGGCATGCTTCGCTTTCTTTTTGTCGAAATCCGCACATTTGTGTCATCACACGAGCAATCTGAGAATGTCATGTCTTTCCTCTGTGCTTGTAAAGCTCACAGGCCTCCTCTGTGCCTTCAAAGAGGATTCTCACTGGCAGCAGCCAGCAGGATTAAACCTGAAAACTGAGCAGATACAGAGAAACAATAAGTGAGAAGGGAAATGAATTCTCATAGGGTAGAGGAAAAATAATAGGGCTGAAATGTTTTGATATTGTTGGTCTTTTACTTAGCTCTAGACCTACCTACTTTGAAATAGCAGCAAGGATGCAAATTACCTTTTCATGCTCAAGGGAGAAAACAAATTCAGGAATTACAGGAAGTGGTGAGAAAGCAGTGATCTATCAGAAAAATTAATTGTATAAAATGAGTCACTTAAAGCCATCTTTTACTTTGTCTATAGACACATCTGCAGCCTGCACTTATTTCGTAATAAGAGGAATCAGTTTAGTACATTGAAAAATTCTGAGCCAGCTGTTCCACTGTGACCAGGCTTCAGCAAAATGCTTTTAATGGCTCAACTGGATGACTTTGGTGTTTAACAGAGGCAAATTTCAAATAAGATCTAAAATATACTTTTTGTGCTTATGCTTATTATGAAATGTTTGTGTCTGTTGCTGTGCTGTTGAGTGTGTGCCTGATCTGTTAGTTCTTAAGTAAATGTGTGAGGTTTTGCAAAACTAAAACCTTTGATATACAAAGAAACAGCTAGACCCAGCAGAACTGATTTTCTTTTATCTTAAAATTGTGTTGATCCCTTTTTTTGTCATTACAATTTTTCATTTTGTTACTATCCCTGATCTATTTAGGGCCCATCTTTGCTATGATTTTTATCAAGGATTTTTTCTGAATGGTGCAGCTGGTTCATAGTATTAAATGTGGCAGAGAACCTGGAGGTGTAGGGTCAAGACCTGTGCTGCTTAAGGATTTTGAATAGCTGTGTCCCTCTCTCAGAGACCTCACACTTGGGCTTGGGGTTTTTTGCTTTAAAGAGGCTGAACCTCTTTTAGCAAAGGGGGGAATAGTGTCACCATGCAAGTCTTCCCTGGTACAGCAGCAGGGCTAGTCATTTAATACCTTGATTTATAACAGTATTGTAATCTAGGAAGCAGGTGGAGTTACAACTGGTTACGGTACTTAGGATATTAATGGCTTGGCTTGGCAGTGGAATTCTAAAGCTGTATATACTTTTGCTGTTTTAATTATGCATTCATTAAAAGCTTTTATACCCAACAGAATAAAGTAAATATTGTTTGATCTCCGCAGTGTGCTCCCAGACTGTAGATTTGCACAGCAGGGTCTTGATAATCTGAATAAATTGTATTTCCCCAAGGAGTTTATCTTTCAAATAAGGTCATAAAGAAATGCATTCTTTCCCCTTAGTTCTCCTTGTGCTTTTTCTGCTATTTATATCACGGAGCACAGGAATAGAGGTATATTGTGGTCTGCTGTGTACTTGGTTATGATTAACTCTAATTTATCAATCTGTTACATCCTTTTCTGTGGCTTGTGAAAGGCAATTATTCTTTAAAGTAGGAAAAAATAAAGATTATTTTGGAAGCAACTTAAACACAATGTTTATAGCTATTTTTCCCTGTTTGACGTTTTAGCATATCTCTATACTGAAATACACCTCTGTATCAAAATATTCACGCTGTCACATCATTTATTTTGAATATTTAATATTGTCATCTTTCAGATTATGTTTGTTTGTGGAAGATATTTTCTTTTATGAGGCTTTTAAATGTCAGCTCATTGTTGAATTCGTTTGGCATCTAAAGGTTGGTACTACTGAGTCAGAACACCCTTAGTGAGGGATAATAGATTCCCTTGCTTCAGTGGGAGGATGCACACTAAGTGGAATGCATGGGATCTCTAAGGAAGTTTCTTATTTTAGAAGTAGACTCTGATAAATAATTTGGACAATTTACTAAATTGGTTTGAGTTCACGGTGAGATTTCAGAACTATTTAAACTTAGTTTTAAGTGCTGTACCTGTAATTTTATACATATTTTCTTAGTCTGAATGTGTTTCAGCAGTGTAACATGCATCATATTTGAAGAGATAGGATCACTACCCTTCAGCTCTTAGTGACAGCTCTGCTTGTGTCCATATTTCATCCTTCAGCTCAAAAAAAGTGGCATATACATAAAAGTTCATGAAGAAGGGGTTAAAAGTTTCAAAAATTTTCATAAGCTTGGTTTGTAATGCCTGTTTTCAAAAAACATGTACTGCAATGCAGTACCACAAGAAAGACACACACTACTTCAAAATTTTGTAGATGCTCAGTTAATGCAATATAATAAAATCTGTGGAAAGCAGAGACTGCCAGTACTCTTACTCATGAACACACCTAAATTTCCTGTTGAGTAACCTATTTCACCATTTACCAAAGTTTTTAATTTAATTAAGGTTTTAGCATGAAAAATTTATTCAAATCAGATTGAGCTGACAGTGATTGCTTTGATCCTTACTGTGGGACTTTTTTAAAGCTAGAAGATAAGGTGCATTTTTCTTGCAACTAATTTTATATACTTCATTTTAGACTGTTTTTGAAAATTTCACCACTTATAAGAGCAAAGTTATGTGATCTAGAGTATACATTGAACAATCTCGAAGTGAAGTTTTTTCTAGGATCATAACTGAGGCAGTATTGTATAGTACTGTATAAACCTGATTTTCATTTGTAAAATCTAATGAAGTATTTGCCTCTTTTTCTGTGAAATACAAACCTGTAGATCAACTCTAACCTTACAAAATCAGAAATGAACATTACTGATTCCAGGCCAAGGCCGGTTTTAACAAAACACACTTTCAGTATTCGTTAACAAGTAGACTGTGAGTTCAGCAGGTAAGTGCCACATTATGTTAGGAAGCATCAAAAATCATCTGAAACTTAGTAATGAAAATAAGTAAACACATAACAGCCACCCTCAAAAAAACCCCAACTCACATACATAAGTAAGCATTTGAAATAACTTACTACATGCAGTATAAGTAACTGGTGAGATTTTATTTATACATCCATAATTATATTTGGCCTCTTTAACTGTAAGACAGCTTTCATAAAAACAACTTTGATTGCTTCTGATTTGAGAGGATAGGGGAGTTTGGAGCTAATGAAAAATATCCAAACCTAAAATGAAGGCTTACCAATGTCTTTCAGATTTCCCTGAAAATGTAAAGTTTTTTCAGGGGTGGATTGCATTTGTGTGTCTCATTACTGATTCTCTCTAATAAGGATCCTGTTATGTTACCTCCAGTATTTTCCTCCTCTGAAGTCTGCTAAAAGCCACCTTCTCAACCAACACTTAGTGGGGTTTGATCAGGCATGTATTGTAGTGGGACTGTTGATCCTCAGCTCACAATGCTTGATTATTTATTTATTTATTTTTTATGTCACTAGACATAGCCATTGACCACAAAAGAGCTCAATAAATACACTCTGAGCTCTTCTAAATTTCTTTCTGACATTGGGATTTTTTCAATCAGTGAGTTCTTTGAAAAGATAGTTTTCTGAGCCAGAGACAATAAACTGTGGTTGCTGCTTGTCAAATACTGTGCTGTTTGCTTGGATTAGACTCCTATGTGTTGTTGTCAGCATTGCATGGCCATCACAGGAGTGGGGTTGTGAGGTGCCATCTGTGATCTGAAGATACTAAATCACCAAGCAAGCACACAGACCAGATACTTTTCATGTAGAATTCATTCTTTTATCTTTCTTTCTGCAGATTTATTCTTATCTCCTCTGTGTTAATATGAGGAGGGGCTGACACTAGAATAGCTATGGCTTTTGGTATGATGGCTGTTAATGCTTGTTCTGACAATGTAAAGAACTTTGTTCTTCCAAGAAAACCATGGGAAGCTCTTATGCAGAAGTCTTAAGTAGATAATGAGTAAGATTTATCTTTAGTGTACAGCTCTGCTGGGGAGGGTGAACCGTTCAGACTGGGAGATTATGTAACAAGCAGGAACCTCCACAGGAATTTGATTCCATTTCCTCCAGTACTGACTCCTCTAAGCAGGTTAAAAAATTCTTTCTCCACTCTCCATTGCATATGCATAAACAGCTCCACAGTCATCGGGACAGGCACCCAATTCACACGTTCAAGATGTAGTCCATAAAACATTCCAAAAAAACCCCTCTTCGCACTTTCCCATCTTCCCTGTTGCTCTGCTCTATCTGCCAGCCGTGCAGCTCATTTGACATTTACAAGATTTCTTGTCAGTTTCATTTGGTGCTGCCATTCCATCCAGCGGAGCAGTGAAAGTGAAATTGACTTAATTTAGTCTGTTTCTCTTCCTTGCTCCAGTCCCCGCGTTAACTCACCAGCAAAGTGAGACTGACGAGGCTCCTTGTCATTCTCACCCATGGGGCTGGTCAGGGGAAGGCGCTGATAGGGAGCAGTGTGCTAAATTGGAAGATGAGAACCGGGATTGCGGAGGAGAGGGGAAGAGAGGTGTGAGCATGCAGCAAGAACAGAGAAAATGGGTAAACATGATTATTATTTCTCAGGTGCCCTGGGTGCTTTTGTCTAATAGAGGTGAATTCTTGGGCTGTTCCCTGAAAGGAGCAGTGTGGTCTAGAACAGCAGTAGTTAGTTGTCTAGGTACTAATTTATGAAGGATGCCAAGTTGAAAACGTTTAGCCCATAAATATTGGTCATCTGTTAGCAGGATGGGCAAAGCTTCCTGCCTTGAGCTACTATAGCTTTTGCTCCTCACATTTTCAGCTGCCAGGAGAGAGAGGAAGCCAACGTCCACTATATTTTGATGACAGTGGTTGGAGGAAAAAAAGGGTTCATTTGTTCAATGAAGAAAAATTCATACCTAATAAAATGTTCCTCAACATCTTGTATTTTGTGAGGTTTCATAGAACAAAAGTTGTGCTACACAGGTGCTCTACTTCAATCAAAACACTAAATAATAAACAAACAATTGCTTTGTAACGAACCATTGTAGTTAAAAAATGCATTTTTTTAATCCACTTGTTAGCTCCTGTGAGCTCTCTTGACATATAGTGTAAATCATGCTGGTTTATTATATTATGTGCTAATCCATATTTCTTACAGATGCTTTATGCATAAATAACCTTAGGAGTTGCAATATAAATTAGTACTATCATATATATTTGCATATGCAATGGTAACATATATACATTTTGAATGAGGCAGTGTTAATTAACTTGAAGTTATATTGCCTGCCTTCCTAATCCACAGCTCCAAAAGAATAACCTTTTTTCATTATCTGAGACCTGTGGATTTTTATATTCTCTGTTTTGCGTTTGGGATATTTTTGTGACATGTATTTTGTTTGCTTCACCCATCTAGGAATTAAATAGTTTTAATTACTTGGACCTGTACAAGCTTGCGGATCTTTTCAACCTCACTTTGTTGGAGAATGCAGTCATTGGCTTCTTAGTAAAACATCTCTCTGAGCTATTGAAGAGCCATCCTGAAGAAGTTCTGGCACTCCCGTACTGTCTTCTTCGAGAGGTTTTTAAAAGCGATAGACTCACTTCACTCAGTGAAGAACAAATCTGGCAGGTAAGGGGATTGGTGAACAACCAGAATGTGTGACACACTATAAACCATAGCAGTAATCTGTTGTTTTGAAACCCTGGAGCAATCTCGAGGGAGAATAAGCACTTGAGCAAAAACTGTGAATAACAACTGAGGGAAATTTCTAAACGAAATTCTAAAAATGTTGTGTTGTGTTAATGCAATTACTTTGTTTGAGAGAGAAATTTGTCATGCTGTTTAACTTCTGCTACTTAAATACAGACAGAGATTTTCCTCCAGATCCAACTTCTTTGATAGGAAGCGATGGCTGATGCATGCAGCTCAATTATAATTGCCTCTGATGAGGCTGGTGCCATGAGTTTGGTGGCAAACTTGCTTCTGCAGTCTCTCTCATTCACTTCAGACAAATTTAGCTGCATAACTTCAATAGTCATTGAAATTGTTTGGGCCACCATGGCTGACTTTGCCTGAAGCAAATGAGAGAATCATCACACAGGCAGTACTGCTCCAAGATGAGTGGAAGCTTCGATGGAAGGTTTGTGGCAAGAAGCCTGAGATCACTTCTTTTTAAGAAGCTGGATCTAGAAAAGTTGCTAGCCATGAAGTATTAACAAGATAAAAGCACTGTGTTGTGACATTTAGTGTGTATGGGCTGGGAGAAAACCTAATGTGAGAAAAACATATTGCCTATTAAGAGAAACACAAAAACTAAACCAAAATTTGTCCTTGGAAATGTTTCCATTGTATGTCTGTAAAAATTCACTGTGGAGCGGAAGGAAATCTCTGTAATATTGATTACCCAAAGATATCTTTCTGTTTTGTTTTTGCTGTCATGTTTTAGAGAGGAAAGTATTTCAGTGTATTTCAAGGTAGAAGGAAACTTGCTAAAAAGAAACCTGTGCATTCCTTTTAGAAAGTGGGTTATATTACCCAAACAGAGAAGACTGTGTTTCAGAAAACGGATTTATTTTTCAACCCCTATTATCTATTTATCTTTTGGATTATTCTAAGGAGATAACTACATTTGGATGCTATCAATTTCTCAAAGTGTAAAGTGTATATTCATCATTGGGATGCTTTATGTTCTGTGGATGAATAATGTCATGCAGGATAAGATATTTATTCTTTAAAAAATAAAAATGTCAGGTTAACCAGTATGAAGACGTAACATAACCTTTCAGTTATGTAGCAGGCATTTTTTTTTCCAAAATTTTGAGGCTTTACATTATAGAGTGTGTTACAAAGGTGATACTTTCTGCAAATACCAAAATGAAGTTTGACTTTTTCCTGTCCTAGTCCCTGGAGGATGCCTGTACTACACATGATGATGGGTTGTGTTTGGTTTAGGTTTTTGAGGCACACTGCTCTGGAGCCCTAGCCCATATTCCCTTTATCAGAAGCAAGTTCTGATGTACAAGTTTATGCATGGAGCATGGGTGATTGGCTGCTAGAAGAGTTTCTATGGGAAACTATTCAAGTATAACTTAATACTCACTCAAAATCTGCTATAATGATGTTTGGGAAGTGGGAGATTTCAAATCCTGTCTAACTGTCCTGTTCTGCAAGACTCAGACTCAGAAGTAATTTTATTAATTGTGTGCACTCCAGTCAATGAACACTTCATGAGACAAATGTGACAAAGCCTCTGTTTCTGTTGCAGGGTCATACTGGGCAGAGATAGGTAATATGCTGCTTTCTGAGTGACAACAAACTCCACACTGTCCATTTAAGTGTTATCATAATTCCCTCTCTAAAGGTTACTACTGCTGTTCCAAAGAATTTTTTTAAACTAGGTTTCTGCTGTAGGCAAAATGTGCATGCATCTTTTTAATTCAGTTTGTAAAAACCAGGAATAAATATATATTTATAAATATTCCAAGTTCCCAGAATGGATTAAAAGACATATATAAATATTAACCAATTTGGTCATTCAGAAGGCAATAAGAAACTGGTTTCTTGCTTTATCTTAGTAAATAAGTAATTCCCTCATAGTCAACCCAATAGAAGAAAATCAAATCAGACCAGCTATATTGCCTCAAGTGTAGTTAAGTTCATCATTTTTGCTAAGGTTATAGTGGTAATGCAATATACCATGGAAGAATCTAATATTCAGCCCAGGGTGAAGATTGGGTATGCCAGAGGATTAGTGTCAGGGTGCTTTATGGAAGTGAAACTTGATGGACAGGCTGGAGACAGATCTACAGAATCTCATTAAATTGCTGAATTGTTCATTACTGAGCACTCTCACTGTAATAAAGTGCTCATTGACTTTGACAAATCCCCATCCCATGTCTTAAGGAAGAACAGCAAAGCAAGAGGTGTTGGGGAAGCTGGAGGAAATTTGCACAAAGTGGGGCAGATAATAGAAAAGCTGATGGGGGGATGCTACCACTTGATTTATCTGTCTTACCTGCGACTAGTGCGGCCTCTGCACACACACATGGCTGCGTGTCACAGCAATATGAATTCAGCATGTCCCCAAGTCACCTTTGCTGGTAGGGCTGCCATGAAGCCCTAAGCAAAACTTAAAACTTCCCTCAGAGAACCTCTGGAAAGGGTGCCACTGTCTGCAGAGCACAGTTTTTTATGCCAGTTTGAATTCCCAATGTCCACTGGGTGATCTGGTCCTAGTGCACATAAAGATTAAGGTGGTTATTTTAATGTATCAAAAGGTGCATATGGAGTGATGCTTGAATATTATTTAAATGAATGATTGCAGCTCTTACCTGTCATACTTAGGATTTTTCTAGGCAACCAGTTCACAATTGGCTAGTTCTAGTGAGTATGGTGAAATATACCTGAACAAACCAAGTCTGAGAAAGTTAAATGGTAATATTAGTGACAGTGTGATAGGCTGTGGGTTACTGCCAACTACTACAGAAATTCCTGTTGATTTTTCAGACTTTTTGGCTTGATGTGTCTTATTTTGAGTGGAGACAATAGACAAATACTATAGTGATGTGTTTCTTAAAACAAAAAACCAAAAGCCCCACTAGAAAGCCTGTATAGGCTGTGAAATTGGATCTATTTATGAGCCTCTTCAAACAGGTTTTTCTTAGGTAAGCTAAGACAGTAATTATGATTATTCATTGACATAAGATATGTTTGTAATTATGATTATTCATTGACATAAGATATGTTTTCATGTTGATTTTTACAGTTTATCAGCACGTAAGATTATGAAATATTCTTCTACATAAGAATTTTTTTTATTTGTCAGCTGCATTAAAATGTGTAAAGTTAAGTCAGTGACATGAAAAAAAGGATTAAATAAAAAAAATGAATTAAACAAAGGAGAGAATCATGGGGAAGGTGGAGGAAAAAAACCTTTTTTTCCTGGTTTGTTCTTCTTCATCACTACCTGTGAAGCACCCTTCTTTTTTTCCACAAGAAGCAGTCATGACAGAGACATAAACGTCTAGTTTATCGTGAAATAAAAAGTGAATCTTTTCATAATTGACCATTACAAGAAAGATTGGCTGTACTTTAAGGAAGCAGCTGAATTCTTTGCCTTGGTAATTGAAAAAGTAACGAACCCTGTAAGATGGAACAAGTTTGCCAGAGAAATATAGTGGTAGATGGCTTGTTGTTGGAACCTTAGCAAGTAGAAAGCAAGCTAAAGATTTAAGTAAAAAACTAATTTAGCTTTAGATATAATTATGCCTTATATTTGTTATTAGAAACTTCAGTGTCATGAGGCTTAAATATTCATATTTCAAATATCCTACTAATGCTTAGAGAGAGAAATATTTACTGGATTATTCTGTCTCTGTGCAGTAGATTGGTCAAATGGTTCTGTATTAAATACTACACTTGATCCAAGGTGGACTCCTAAATCATAATTGGGAAAAAATCTTAAGTGAGATCGGTATAGATTATTTTCTTCCATCCCTGCTTCTGTTTAAGTAGGTTGTTAAAGGATACGTATAATTTTTAAGCAGCTAACAATAAAAGCAGGTCTATTTTAGTATTTGTCAATACTTCTTCAGAAGCAAGGTTAGAAGTTTTCCCTTGGCTTTCTTTGGCTTCTTTTTTTTTTTTTTCTATTTTTTTTTATTTTGCTAAGCAACTTGGTTACTTGGTAATCAACTGATAAGCAAGCAATCTAGGAAAAGCTGGTAGATAAAACTGCTTGAGTGGTTTATTCAGTTAGGATGCATGCAAATGTGTTGTGCCTTTTCCAAGGCATTCCTGAGACTTTCTAGCCCTGTTAAATTCCTTGTGTGTAACTTCTGAACTTGTGTTCATGAAGTAATATGTTCCATGTGTCAAAGTGTAATGCTAGTTATTCCTTTTATCCCTGTGGATGTGCAGAAACAAATACAAACAGTGTTTGGTCTCTGTATTGGAGAAGTGTCTTTGCTTAAATAAATAGAAGAATGAAGGACAAGAAGACTGCAGTGTTATAGGTCAATATGAGCTTGTAGTGTATCTTTTATAAAAATAATAAGTGTACAAATCCAGTTTTCCTATTTCAGTCCTGTTTATCCTCTTCTGTGCCCTATTTTCAACAGCCTTTTGTTACGCTTGAACTCCATTTTGGATTTCCTGATGGCATTTGTGAAGGACCAAAATTTTTCTTCTGCAGAAATCCCACAGTTCAATGCTGTGGGAAATTTTTTGGTGTACACATTGTGGCAGCCTGTTATGATGGAACAGTTTGGTGCTGATGACAGATCCAAAGACATCTTCCATACATCTGCAATGGTGCACACATTTACCTATGCAGAACAGCAGTGTCTAAAGTGGATTGTCATGTTCTGGTACAAGCTTGCCATTCCTTCAGATCAGTACTTGATTTTTTCTTCTGTCAATCTTTTGGTATTGCAGAGCAATTTTTCATATGGAGAGAGTATAAGTAATTTTTCTCAGGGGTATATATATATTCTAATGAAATGTGGCCTAAGTGCCTTGCTAAATGTGAACTTAAGTTTTACTGCCAAACAAGTAACAACATAAAATATATGTGAAGGAAAGCACCTCAGTAATCAATGTTGTGTTTAAACAGTATATTAGCCTTTCACTATTCAAGAAATAAGCTTAAGTGCTCTCTTGGGCAATAAGTGAAATAATGTCTACTCTGATGCTTGTTCCTAGTGAGTATTTACCCTAAGCAGAAACCTCTCTAAAATGTGGCTGTCAACCTCTAATCAAGAAAGGCATAGAAGAGAAAAAAGGGGCTTGAGGCATATCTGAGGTGAATAGGTGAGACTAAATGAGAAAATTAACATATTACCCATGTGTGTTTTGCTGTACTTTTACCTCTTTTTTTCTACCCTTTTCATGAAAGTCTACATAAAAGTGCCAGAGAACCAGTATCCAGTGTACTACATCTGTGATGGTTATGCTATTTGTGTCATGATACACTGAGCAAGCAAAATCACACAGTTACCCTCAAATAAAATTAGTATGGACACATAACCTCTGATAGGCTGCAGCTTTCCTTTTCCTTAGTCTAATCCTCATAAACATAGGTATCTCACCTGAATTGACTCTGTGCAGTGGTGTATTTCTCACAATCTCTCCAGACTGGGTGGGATTAATTTTTATAAGGCATGTGCAGAATTGGTAGGACATCCATCATAGGAGGCCAAGCTGGTAGCTGTGGCCCAAGGTCTGCAGGAGGTTGGTGTCCACTGGCACTGCAGACTGGCCAGGGTTCATGCACAAACAGAGGGTCAAGCAGTGGGTATAGGCAGCAGGAACTCACACAGTTCAGCTGGTGTGCTCAGGTCACACACTATTTATTCCTGATATAATTTCTGTATCGTTTGTTATAGTAATGGCTCTTTGGCTTATAGGGAAGATGCGTGCTGTCCCTGCTGGGACTGTTCCTTTATTTTATGAAACACCTTTCCCCTTTATCTACTTTGGTTTGATTCAAATGGGCTCCTAATTTGTCCTTTACAGTAATATCTTGTGAACTTTATATATAGCTTTTGTTCTGAACTTTAAAAAGTTTCCTGTATTTTGAATGCTAGCTAATATATTTACTGTTATTTATCAAGTATAACAATATAGAAAGTGATTTCCAGTATTAAAGCTATGCTAGGCGCAACTGTGTGTTCTTCTAATTTTCTTTTTGATACATGTCAGAAAACTTGATTATTTTGCTGCTGTTGTTGTGAGCCTTGGAGAATTACTGGAGAGCATTACTTTGGTCTTGCTGTCCTACAGTAATGTTGCCTCAACTTATTTATCCCAGATTACCTTCAGAAGTGCACAGAGCATCACACCAGTATTTAGGAAGCCTGCTGTGCTCACAGCTCTTGGATTTAGGTCAGTTCTTCAGCTAAGCAGTGGATGTGTGTTTTGATTTAGAAAAAGACACCAAGGTATGCACACAGCAAGACTTATTCTGTGTTACTGCATTCTGTGTTTGAATTTGTCTGCTGTGGGGGGATTTGTATTGGCTGTTGCCCTCTTTGTGGCTCAGATCTGTTGGATATTATCTGCAGTATAATTGTATAAATATACACATATATGTGGTTACATTAAAAAAAAAAAGTTGCTGAAGCTGTTTTGAAAGCCTGGTATGGTTGAAAATATACATCAATTTTTAAGTTGAAGAAAATAACATAAAGTCTAAAATCCACAGATACCATGGATGATCAAATATGGCAGTCTGTTGTTACTATCTTAGTTAATGTCTTCCATTCAGAGATATAAATGTTAGTAATCTTTACTCTTTCAAAACCTTGGTAAAGCTGTTTAGCGTTGTTTCCAATGGGTTTAAGCGTGTGGAAAATGATAGGAAATTAGAATCTCTTCTGAGAATTCCCAGTTCTGTATTTCAACAGATTTTCCTTTGGGAGCTGATAGAAGCATTACTGTGTAACCACAAAGCCAAAGAAGACGGTGGAAGAAAATTGAATTCCATGTTTCCTGAATCCGTGCACATGGTCATCAATGTGTTAAGGTAGCTGCAGTCTTGTTCTGGGGTCAAGTGCCTGAAGTGTGCCCAGTTCGATGTAGTGAAGTCTCACCTGTGTGTCCAGACCTGCAGCAGGTGTGTTGGTCCAGCACAGCTGCTGAGATCTCAGTAGCTGGTGCCCTTTGCTGCCTCTCCCGCCCCAGGATCAGGACACTGTGGCTCCAGGAAGGTGAGGAGGCAAGGAGATGGAAAAGCTGTGTCACTCCTGCACAGCCTTTCTTACTCCAGCTGGGACACCCTTGGCAGCCTCCATATGTGCAAGTGAGCTGCAGAGCTGGGTGTTTCCTTGCCTTGTGACAAAGGGTTCCTTTTACTCCTTTGATCACTTCGGACTCCCTCGTGCCAGGGAGAAATGGAAGAAATTATGACAAATACACTTGTCAAAAAGATCTTAAGAAGATTTCCTGTGAAGTGGCTTCCAAGCTAAAGGTCTATGTGGGATAGTAATGACAGATTGAAAGATCACAGTCTCTGAAGTGAAAATCTGTGCTGAAGAGCTTTCAAAGTGTTCCTTTGGGGTGGAGCCTATTTTAATGTTGGAGTGAAACTATAGGATGTAGTTTTACAAGGTTTATCTTATAGCAGTTACAGATGTTTTAGTTTGCTTCAGATATTATTTAGTAGGTTTATATAATAAATTAATGTTTGTTTTAATCTTATAGTGGGGAAGATCTGACATTCCCAATTCATTAGATTCTTTTGGGATCTCAAATACAATTACAAATGTGGTTCAAGATGTTTAAGTCAATTTTTGAAAGAAATAGCTTTCTTAGAACAATTAGTTGATTTTGAAAAATTAATGCAGGACTCATTTGATTAAGCAGTGAGCTAATCTGAAGTCCATCATGTGGGGATTAAACCAAAGTCAGTAAAACTGATTGAGAGAATGGAGGTTGTTCAGCCTGGAGAAGGCCTCAGGAAGCCTTTATAGCAGCTGTTCAGGGTCTAAGAGGGCAGACAAGAAAGATGGAGAGGGGCGTTTTTGAAGGACATGTGGTGACACAACAAGGGGAAATGGTTTTAAACGGAAAAAGAGTAGGTTTGCATCAGAAATACAGAAGAAATTCTTATTGTGAGGAGGTGAGGCACTGGCAGAGAAGTTGTGGATGCCCCATCCCTGGCACTGTTCAAGGTGAGGTTGGATGGAGCTTTGAGCATCCTGGTCTAATGGACACTGTCCATGACCAAGGGTTGGAACTAGGTGATCTTTAAGGTCCCTTCCAACCCAAACTATTCTGTGATTTTGGTTGGAAAATTTGACATCAGAGGTTTTGAAGTAATAGTGTGTTGAACACATGCATATTTATAAACCAGCTAAGGAGAGCATGTGCTTTGAAGTACTTTTTTGTGTGTGACCAAAGATATTGATGACACACAAGTCCTGTATAGCTGTTGTAAAGATTATTATAGAAAATGATACATTTTTTTTTGTGTGATTTGTTGGATTTGCCCATTAAATCCCTACAAAATAATACCCTAACAATAGGGAAGAAAGGAATAGGAATCCTTTTACATTCAAGAACCATTTAGAATAATTTTCACAGAGCTGAATTGCATTTTTATAGAATTTTGTCAATTTTGTGCCTATTTCATTTTCTAACAATTTTTTACTGATGAAAGCTTGTAGATTCTTGTCTCTAGAGTGAGTCTCTACACTTCTAAAATATATTTCAGAGGGGAAAATAGCAAGAGAGGAATAGCAATAAAAACTGTGTATCAGATTGTAAAAATTGTCTTTTCCACTTATTAATTATGTACCAGCCACTTGTTTTAGTGCTGAATGTGGCTACGTAAAGTTCCAATGCATTTGATATCAACCTGAGTGTTTTCTCTAAAAATAAAAATGAGCAATTCTAGATTTTGAAATGATGGCTGCTGAAGGTAGGTCCTTTTCCACCTCCCACATTCTCTGTCCTTACCCTGTTTCAGAAAAGATAAATACTATCATAAACCCTAATCTCCTTAAACTGAAATCAAATCACAGTTAAGAGCCCTAGTTAAACAACTCTGTTTATGAAGAGATAAGCTTCTGCTCTTTACAGCTTCAGAAAACTTATCAGATATAAAGGACCTAGCAATGTTGGTTCTACCATCACAACAAACGATGTAGGATCCAAACTTGAGCATTTTTTGATGCATTTGAAAAGGAACAGCAAGAAGTTTTTTACCTCAGAGCTTCATTTTATCCAGTTATTAAAGAGAGGTAGGTTTTATGGACCTATGAAGCTACATTTTAGGAATGTTGATGTGACAATGCAGAGTGACACAGAGTCCCCAGGCAGGGCAAAGGAGAGGTGCTTTATTGCAAAAACCTGGCCTTTTTAAGCAGTTTGACCTTTATCAGCTCCACAGTTTTAAATCATAACAAGCATAATTCAGCCAACCACTATGCACCACGATGTGAACTCACAATGGTTACAGAACTTGTTTTCCTACCTCTAATTAAGCTGAGTCACTTTCCCTTTTCTGCTTAGCAGAGGTAACAGGCCTAAGCCATGGTTTTACCAGGCCTTCCCTTTGTTAAGGTTTTACCTAGACGCAACATGTTTATGGTGAGGAGATTGATTTCCTTGTCATTTCTAAGTCTCGGTGGCTGGACTTGTTTCAAAGGAAAAAGTTGAGATTGTGTCTCTGGAAAAATCAAGATTGAGTCTCTGGATGGCATATTTTGGATTTGCTTTGCTCTGATTTCATTGGCTTTGCATTCTCCTTTTTGATGCTCTTGTTAAAACAAATTTTGCCTTGAATACGAGAGTAAGCAGAGGCTTTCCACTGTGATCATTCCCAGCTCATTTATTTAATGTGCATAGACTCCCAGGTGTGACAGCCACTGCAGTGCACAGAAAACAGAGGCTGTGAGTGGTGGGGTGGCTGTGAAGTCTGTTGCAATAGGAGCTGCACGCAAGCTCATTCAGCTTTTAAACACATGCTTGAACATGTGGAGTGTCACTGAGAGGGGTTGCACAGGGCCTTGCTGGCCCCGTCTACCACAGTGGAAGAACCAGTTGGGTGTGAGAAGGACATTTGTAAATCTGCCTTGGTAGAGAAGCTCCAAGTGACTGTGGAGGAAACTCCTCTGTGGTTTGAGGACCTGATGACACAAGATCAGACTTCTCTTGAAGCACACTGTGGGACAGTTTTGTCTTTGCTGCTCCAAGGTTAAGAAAGGATGCAGTGTTTATGGCCTGTATTGCCTTGCACTTTTCAGCTGCAAAAATACCTCAAGTATTTTTGGCAGATGATACTTAGGGAATTGTTTTGTCCTCGCGTTCAGATACCTGCATATCATCAGACTTTGTTCTGTGGCATGAGCACCAACATTTCCATTGGATTTTTGGTAGTGGAATAAAGAGACAGTTGGACAGACTGAGGGGACAGATTTTGATTAAGACACCTAATTTTTCTCTTAGTTCCCATTTTGAGAAAGTGGTTGAAATGTAAACTTTTCTTGGGGAAGCCTGAATTTTACTTATAATTTTCTTTTAGATACTTGGAAGGAACGTTCTGTATAATTTTGAAGTTCAGATTCCCCAGAAGGTGTAAAATGGCAAGCTTTTATGAGCTGTGATAATTTACAACAGCTGAGAGTTTACCTTCTGTCTGTACCTTACTTCACTTTGAACTCCAGTAGATGAGAACAGTTTTTCTATTATAGCGACTCATTGCTTTAATAGGATTACTTACCATATGTAATGTTATATACTAATGTAGTTCAGCTAGCCTTTTGTAAAGCTGATTTGCTCTCATAGTTATTTTATTGTAAGTCTGAAAAGATGGAATATCTTTATTGAATTTAATCAATGTCTTCTAGGTTAACTTCTTACTCTCATGGCCAGTAAATATAAGAAGTGGAGAAAGTGTGCAAAAGAAGTGAATACAATTCTGAATGCATAAATTCTATTATTTACTTTTATTACAAAACTGGCAATTTTTTCTGTGTTTCTTAGGAAACACATACATAAAAAGATGAAACTATAATTGTCTTTCTCTCAAACCTTTTTTGTAAAACAATGTCCCTTTTGAGAAGGCCACTATAATTATGTAAAGTAGGGGTGAAGGAAGCTTGCAGTAAAGCACTGAACTGACAATGTAAGGGACTGTACTGGGTGAGTGGAGAGTTTGTCTTTGGATAAACAATTCCTCTCTTTCTCACAAGGATGCTGGGGAGAAACAATTATTGAAAATTTCTGACACAGAAGTACAGGTGTTAAAGTTGTTACTCCTGAAGCTCTTTGATTATGAGTAAGAAATCTGCCAAAGATGTGTATGTTGTGTTATCCTTCTTGCACCTGTTGAAACACTGTGCAGGACAACATTTCTATCCAGCAGCAATTGGTGATGGATGCTTTACTGCTTAAATGCTTTAAGGAGGTAGACATTATCAGCAGTTATTACTATCAGTTGAGAAAAATTATAATACATAATAAATAATAAATAATAATAATACATTGTGATTAGCTTTAATGCTGTGAATGTTTTATAAATATGTGGTTTTAGTACACCTGTATTACCTGTCTCTGCTTTAATTACAGCATATCATGAAATGCATAATCTTTGGTGCTAGAGACTTTGACCATTAACTGTGCTTGCTTCAGTGTTTTTCAGCTGAAAGATCAAAATCAAATTTCTGCTTCTTGCAAAGTGGCTTACAGACTGCAGGGCTCATGTTCTGAAAGTTACAGGTTGTCACCATGACATCACATAAATCCCAAACCAGCAAAACCAGCCAAGAGATAGAGCATTTCTTATTTAGGCCAGCAGTTCCCTGTGTAGTACTCTGGACACTGCAGCTTCTGCAGAGCCTGATCAGAGGTCAGGAGGACATACTCTAATAAGTGCTTTCACCCTCCAGAGATAATGAACCTTGGTGTTCTTTAATCTTCCTTTGGGGCTGTGCATTTCCTGAAGTCAATTCCTTTATATTTGGCTTCCCTCTTTATTGCCTGAGCCAATCCCTCAGTCCTCCAAGCCCTGCCCATTTGTGAGGCTGAGTCTGACTGCATCACAGTGATAATATTTGGGTCTGGGAAGATGCATATTTTTTCTTTCCTGCCAGCTGTGATCTCAGTCTTCAGTTTGGGAGCAGACTTCAGGGGCACCCTTGTACACAATGCCAGTGCCACTGCTGAAGCAGAGTTCTAGCAATAGTGTGGACTTGGCTGGATAAGAGTTGGGGGCAAATAGCAGATAACAGGATCTTTGATTGTGTGAAGTGGTCCCTTGTGGTGGGAAATGTGAATCTGAGACATCTCTCTATGTAGAGAAATGTTTGCTTTGGAATCTTCTTTCTGCTACATCCAGCAAAACACATATTGGCAACTTCCCAAACTCTCACTTCCCTTCTTCACTGGTCTGTGAGGAATGTTTTGGGTTCATTCATAAGAGTTCTGATTTTATAAACAGTGTCCTTATATTTGGAATAGCATAGACTTCAATAATTGCAAATAGCACCCTGTGTGTCAGTAAGGATGTGCAAACCTGCTCATAGCTTCTATTACTGGCACTTCCACTTAGGTGAATGTTCTGCCTACAGTCTTAAACTTTTAAGGAAGTAAAACTTCCCTTCTGTGGTATGAGAAGAGATACAGGACATTAAATTTTTTAAAAACCTTTGGTGTTTGGATCAGAACTTCTCTACCCACTCATCTTTCAGACAAATCATAATCTTTGCTTCTACGCTGTTTATTTTGTTCTTTGGTATGCTGACATGAACATTGGTATGAATTTTGTAATACTTGACACTAGAGAACATCTGATGATGACCAAGACCACAGAACAAAAGTTTTACCCTTCACTGCTTGCAATACTTGCTTCTCTCAGAAGTACAATTCAATTAGATTATTTTTATTTATCTCACCTTCCTTGCAGCAGCCTTGTGAGAAGGGGAAGCTATATGGGTGGAGCAGGGTGAGTCTGGGAGAGGAAGTGAACCCAGCAGAGGAGGTGCAGGACACCTGAATCTTTTATTCTTTCCATATTTTCTGTAAGCTGCCCCTACATTTTTTCATTTTTTTTTCTCCCTGTTCACTTATGAGACACCCTGAATCAGTGCTGATAAGTAAGGTAAGAAACACCTACTGGGATTGATTAATTTCCCATCCTTTAAAATGTGGGAATTAACAACCCAACCCACCAGAAAACTAAATATTGATGCTGTCAGTGGCATGATAATTGGTCTCTACTTTCATCTGCAAACAAACCCTTGCTTGGATTCTATTATTTATTCAAAGAGGAAAAGGGTTATTAATGCAGTGTTCTTTAATTTATATTTTTCTTTTGTGTGTGTGTGAGAGAGAGAGAAAACAGGAGAGCAGTAATACAATAAATATATTGGCTAAGAGAAAACATTTGAAAATGATCCCTGCCCATTTTTTTTAAATCTTCTCTTATCATGAAGAATGTGAACTGTGATAAATTGTTCTGCTAATCAAACAGCACTGAAAGGTTAGGTCATTGGAAGTCTTTAGTCATTTTGTGCTTTTCAAGAGTGAATTTGTTAAAATTATGCTGAATACCCACTTAAAGCCTGGGCTGAAAACCCTACCTGTGTTTTATAACTCTGCACTGTCAGAACCCATAATAAGTCAAACATTCTTTCAGAGGTACTCATAAGGGAGAAAAAACCCCGTAAATTCAAGAGTAATTTCAGATTGTAAATGAAAAAGAGAGGCACGACTGTTCATTTGCACCAATCATGCCTTCCTTTCATCTGCTCTGATTAGGCCTGGTGCGGTTTCATCAAACTACTCCATCACTGAGCTGTCACTCCAGTCGTCTGTTGATTGAAAACAATCAGGGCTCTGATGGCACAATTATTCTGACCCTTTAACTAGAGGCTGCTGTGATAATGAAAGGTTGATTATGATAGTTTGTGCCTCTTTCAGTTTGCCAAGAAGGTTAATTTGGGCATCAGACGGATGTTTAATGGGCGCTTGCTGGCTACACTGAGGTAAATGAGAACGTGCAGTCTTCGATATTGCACGGATATAGTTTGGCTGTCAATCATTGTCATTTTGAGTTTGTGCCTCACACTCTGGAAATCACATTTTATTTTTTCCTTGGGATTTAATTTATTCTGTGCCCTGAGGAAGTTCTTTCACTCTGTGACCTTCACAGTAGCTTTCTCTGTCTTTTTTCGCTTCCCTCACACGGAGCCCAAAGGCATAATACATCTAGGGGAACATTTTTCTTTCATTTTTCACATTAAAAAAAAAAAAAGGTAAAATTTAAAATCCCTGTTTATCAGCTCACCCTGAACAGAGCAAATGTTTTAATTCTGATTGTAGAATCCAAATGTGCAAATGGAAGCACGCCTGCTTGCTAACGCAGCGCCACACAGGGAGCTGCTTACGTAGACACACATTTGTAAAACTGACAAACAGGTAATTTAAAAATGTCTCTGTGTAAAGAGGCTGGGGGATGGCACAGCTTTATTTTCACAGGCTGCACGCATATGCCTTAGCTTGGTGCCTTGGTAAATGTGGTCTCAGTCACTGCACTGCAAATTTTTGTGTTAGAAAGTCTCTCTTCAGGGTTCAGGGCAAAAGGCATTTCATTGCTGATTCAGAGATTATTAATATTTACTGTGTTCAGATTGAGAGAATCATATGCATGATTTTGTAGTTGTTTGGCTCAAGGTGCAAAAGAAATGCAAATACCTCATAATTTTGATTGTTTCACATGCGGCTCATTAGAGTCTTATTTTTATGCACATTTTAAATTCAGAATAAAAAGAAGAAAAAGATTTCTATCTTTAAGGCTGTCTTGCATCTAGGCGCAAGACACTTATTTTTCCTACTGTCCACAACTGTGTAAGATAGTACCTGACTGATAAAATTGCAGGAGTCTGGAGGCTGTGCCTGCATGGTTACTAACTTCTAAAAATATTCATGTTTAACTCATGGCTTTGAAAAATTGTGTGCCTGTGTTTTGTTGTGTGGTTCTTACATTCTTCTTCCTAAATGGACGATACGGACAAATTTAGTTCATCCTGCTTAAAAAGCTTCAATAAGTATCCTAAACCCCCTTGATTTTGTCCTTTGTAGCCTCTAGAGACAGAGAGAGGATGACAAAGACCCTTTAGAGATCCAAATTCAGGCCCTTTGGAAACCCTTGTTCATTTTAGATTAGGTGAAAGTTTCTCCATAGCCCTCAATGGACTTTGTTCAGACCTTTGGTAAGTGTCCGGGTTTGTTCATAGATTCTGCTCCTGTATGTGAAATTTGAAGAGTCAGGGAGTTGCTGAAAATTGCCAGCTGAAATGTGCTTTTGAGACAGGAGATCCCAGTCTGGAACACCTCAGACTTGCTGAGTTAGATAAAATCTAATAAAAGGCAAAACTATTGCAAGTTTACGGCCAAAATATATATTCTTAGTGTTTCAAAGACCAAACTAGTAAAGTCCAAGTTTTGCTTTTTGAAGTTCACTTGGTGGTTCTTTAAGGTGATTACTGCAGTAGCTGTGTTGCTTTCATGACTCTTCTTGGCTTCAAAGATCAATAGAATCAGGTCTACAGCACTGTCCAATATGCTAAGGATACAAAGATATTAATTTGATTTCTTTTTTTCCTGGCCAAAAACTTTTGCTTCTGTTAAGGAACAGAAGAACTGTTCAGGTGAGATTTATAGTTCTTTCTCTTCCCCTGATTTAATATCATCATGAGATTGTCACAAATTGAATCATTTGTGTTTCACATATCTGATCTCAGTCCAGGAAAATACATATTTCCACTTTTGTTTCCATATTTAAAATTTTGTTTTCTCCTAAAATGAGAACTCTCACTAGGTTATTATAATGAGGATTTCCATTTTATTTAATGAGACAGTGTGAATTGTTTTAAAACCTTAGAAAATTTGTTTCCTTCTATTTGTTTTTGCTAAAACAAAGCACAAAAAACCCAACACTCCCACCCCATCGTTTTTTCCACTGCTGTCACTTTATGACTTCATGTCATTTGCTTGACACCTTGGACGATATAAAGTAGCATATTTGCAGTCCATTGGGCTACAACGTGAATATATCAACTAAAGAGCAGGCCAGGATGACTTTAATAGAGTTCCTGTGGCCCCTCACAGAGCCCAGGTTTAGGTAAGTTTTTTCTTTCTTGGAACTCTGTCAACAGAAACTTTCCCTGACATTGGCTTTGTGACTTGGATTAGTTTCTTAGTGAACCTGAGTCTAATAAATATGAGTATCTCAGGCTTTTTGTACTCACGAAGTGGCTTGGCTTTTCTGATTAGAGGACTTGGTGTGGTGTCAAGGGCAGGTCTGGCCCCTCTCCCAGCAGAGTGGCTCAAGAGGGGCTGCAGGGGATGCTGAGCAGGCAAGGCACAGCCGTGATGGGCTCTCCTGCTCCCTCCCTGGGATAGCTGGCAGCCCAAAGGAACAGGTAGCCACTTCTTCAGGTAGCAAGGTTATCTTCAACAGGAGAGAAATTCAGCTTTAACCTCCTGTGCCTCGGTGGTCTCTCTGGCTGTGGGATATGTGTGGTATGTTCACCATTAACAGCAGGGAGGGAAGGACTGTGCTGCAGGCCTGTGTGACTTGGACTGTTCAAACTGGAAGCAGGTGTTGGAAAAACAATGAACTCGCTATCCAGCATGCAGATGTACTTTGATGTGTGCTCCAACTGTGCCACAACATATTTTTCCATCTCTTTTCTGCTGTTTTGAGAATGCACTCCATTGCTAAATCATATAATGTAACCTTGGAGAAGAAAAATCCTTTGGGTTAGGGCATTAAAATGAGAGAATTAATCTGGTTTTAAAATCCTGTCCTTCTGAGGGTCTACTTTTGTCATTTACTTAGTTTAGAAGATGAATATGGCAAAATATATTATTTATTGAAGTTGATATAGGCACTAGGCTGTAGCTTCTTTTACTCACACACTCATACATTAAAATTAATAGAAAAGAAGCTTCTAGCAGTTTAAACAGAATTTGCCTATATGGGAGTAGGAGTAGGAGTCTTTCCTTATTTTTGTAAATTATTTAGCACTGCTACTAATATTTTAAACCTCAAAATTGTAGATTGTCTTTTTTTTTTTTTTTTTTGCTTGCTTGTTAGCATTTTAAGCACAGTTGTAATTTCAAGTGCTATTGGTATTTCCTTAGAGAAGCCTTAAAGGATGTCTTTTTTTGCAGCATCATAAAGCCTGTAATGGCTTTGAGTTTATTTTGCCAATGCTGATTATAGTTGCTAATTGTTACTGCCAGAGAGGCAAAAACATAGGCACAATAATCAGTGTATAGATGAGGTGAATTCTGGATTTTTTATGTAGGCACCAAGTTTTTGGGTCTAGATTAAACAAAACCTGAGTAAAGGTGTTAGAAATTGTGTTGATAGATATACAGATGTGTGCTGGTCCTGTACATGGAAGTTTGTGTCTGCCATACATTGATGGGAGTTATGTTTGCCTCCTTTGCACCGAAGGAAAGTTAGAACTGTGTTACAGTCCACCAGTGACTACTTCTGCTACAAGTGAAAGATGTGTTTGGGAATTCAGTTTTCTTTCTTTTGAACTTTTTCAGCCCTCCAATAGCAGCTAGACTGTTCACTCACACCCAGTTTTCTCCATAGCATAAGGCATCATATTCTGCTAGAGAACATGGTAACAATGTTCTGCAAAATCAGTGTAGAAGTCTAAGGCTCACTTGGTGAGTGTTCCTGAAACCAGGTGACCTGTTCCATAGCCTTGTGTCACGATTTAGGAGTTTGTCCTGTATTCTCTAAATATAGATATAGATACCTACATTTGTAGGTTAAATTCCTAGCACTTATTTTTAAGTAGTGGCCCAAAATGAATTTTAGAACTGTAATTGTCACAAATAGCAAGACAAGGTGATAAAAACAATATAGCTTTTATCTCTTAAGGCCTTTTTTCTGCCTTGGAGTGTCACAGGTTAAGTGTGGGCCACACAGGCACTGTAGTTAGATTGTGTTCAAACAGTAGCATGAGTTGATTTGGACAGGAGCTTCCAAACACCTTGTGATTCACAGACTCTGTTGCTTCCCTAAGACTCAGTGAAGCTTCTCTGCATTCTGTTAAATGCCTACAGAGCATCCAGGTGGTGTGCAGGGTTTAGCCCTGCTTTCTAAACTCATACAATAAAATGAAGTTCTTCCACAGCAAGCTGACCTCAGACATGGAGTCTGGTAAGAGCCAGAGCATCCTACACAAGAGACAGCCTGGGATTCACGTTGCCCCTCCCCATGGCTGCTGCAGCTGCCTGTCAGAGGGGAAAGGGGGACGTAGCCCTTCCAAAGATACCTTGGGGTGCAGCACATAGAGAATCACAAGCAGGCTGCAATAAACCTCATTTGGAAAGGTTCAAAGGTTTTCATAAAAAAAGATGCAGGACAGATGAGTGAGGATAAAATAGTGTGGAATGGATAGAGAAGGTTTAGCTCAAGACTCAGAATAGATTGTGCATCTCCTATGAGTGCCAGCAGAATCTTTGTATCGCTTTGCAACCATTGCTGGAGTGGTTTAGGGAAAAGTTAAGCATTTAATTTAAGTGGAACAGTTTTTTACAACTCCCGGACTTTTCTCAGTAGAGATATAACATTATGAACCAAGCTGCATATGCCAAACATCCTACAGCAGAGAAAATGTATTGTAACAGAGATGTCCATGCCTTCTGTGCAGATGATCACACATTCCATATCCAGAAATGAATGCAGGTACCATTTCTTGCAAGTTATGTATGTGGTGTTAGTTAGGATGTGATGTTGCTTGTGTGTTTATACAGTATTTATGGGGGGACCAAAGGCAGGACAATAAAACAAAAGCAGATGGATGAAGTCCTAAGATATTAATAAGGCATTAATATTAAACTTCCTCTAAAAGACTTGTGGTTACCAAGTCCTGGTTTGCATTAGTGCCTGTCTTTTACAGAGTCTGTAATGTCTGTCATTGCAGCCCAAGTGGTACCTCTGTGATACCATTTTGGGTGTGAGCAAAGTCATGAACTTACAGTTCCAAAAGTGTGTTGGATGCAAGGGCTGACAGAGAAGAGCTCAGTTTTTTTTGTAATTTCTTCTGTCTTAATATAGTATCCCAGATATAATTTAGTTGATGTGTCCTGAAGATAGCCTGAATTTCTCCTCAATTTCAAGTGACTGAGAGATGAGAGCTAAGTGCCATCATTCACATGGTTAAAGACATGGTATAGGAAGTTGCCTGATACAACTCAGTAGGAGACTCCTGACACATGGGTTTGGTGGATTTAGAACACCTGACTGTGAAGCTCAATGATTTCAAGTCCAAAACCATTTTCAAATACATTTAATGATTGTCTTTTTTACTAGCAAATCAAAATACATATAGCTAATGCATGTATTTGAAACTCAATGCAACATTTAACTGACTGAACTGCTGGTGCATTTTTGATGCCCTTCATTGATTCTTTGTTTCACAGGGGTTCACAGTGCGGAACTCTCTGACAGAATAAAGAAACAGTAAAAAATTTAATGCATCATATATGAAAGCCATGAATAAGAGCAGCCTTTATTTTCAGCTTTTTTATGTGACATTCCCAACAACAGTACAGGGCCATAAGATTTAGCTGAAAATTTTTTTATCACTCAGCTTGTTAGAAACGCCCACTCCATGAGTTCTGTTAAAGTGTCAAGTAGAGTTGGTCCTTATCTAGAACTAGTCAATGTCTTTGAAATAACTTGTATGAAAGAATAATAAGGAGTTTGTTTCCAGAAAGTCAGAAGGTGAAATGGTTTTCTAGCACTTTTGAAAATGCAGTTTGGATTGAGAATGATCTTGACTGGAAGAGTGACCCAAAGTAATAGTAGAGAGTTGGGTAATGGCAGAGAAAGCATGAATTCTGTGGAAGTTCTACAGAAAAAAAATTCCTAAACAAACCAACCAACCACAAAAAAAAAAAGTACTCCATAATAAGCTTAAATATGGATCATCAACATCACAGTGCACTTACAGTCTTATGTGGTGCTGTACAAGCAAGAATTGCATAGATTGTTACATTCAAAGAGATTCTGCCAACCCATTCATTACTACTACAGCCTTAAGAGGAAGTTTATGTCCAGTTTTCAACAGCAAACATTAAAGATTTCATTAACAGAGAACTATGAGCCAAGCAGCAGAGATTTAGAAAATATGACCTAAGATGCATTGAAATACTTTCTTCATTCACTGAAAAGGAAATATTAACACCAATATTAAAATGCATCTGAGGTGGAGAAGAAAAAAAAGGTAACAAAATACTTTTCATCCTGTATGTATGAATAATTTTGAAGGGTTGCTCTGGAATATAAACCCAAAGGTGGAAAGTGGAGTGATGAGTTTAATGGTTTAAAGCTTCTGCATATGTAGAGGAAAATCTGTCTGGAAGAATATCAGAGTATGGGAATTGTTTTCCTGAGGAAGTTTTGGTATCTTCCGTACTGGACGTTTTCAAAAATAACTTACACAGCAATTCCTGAAATGGTTTAGGCCATTCCTAGCCTCTTTTAAGGACGAGTTGGATTCAATAAGCTTTATGTGGTTTGAATGCTATGCTTCATTTTGAATGTTGATACTAACTGCAATTGCTGAATTGTTGCTTTCTGCCTCCCCCAAACTAGCAGGGCCTCTTCTGTGCTTCTCTCTTCTCTGACTTATTTTTTTGTCCCCTTACACCTTTTTCCACTTTATAAATAAAATAAATGAAGAAGAAAAAATTATATTGAAGGATTCAGTATGTAATGTGTTACATTTCTTCAAAATTGTGTCATAAATAGGATGAAATAGGAAGGGCAGAAAAGGCTTTTCTTTGTAGTCTCTGACATTAGTCTTCTTTCTAGTGTCCAGTGATCCCATAGCCCCTGTGTTAATATTATTTTTCCAGCAGCTTGACTCAGGGATAGTATGGTCTCCAGCAGCACTAACAGATTGCACAGTGAGAGTATTGCATAGCAGCTGATAATGCTGTGGAAATTGTTTAGGGGAGCTGGTGCAGTACAATGCTTTTGTATATAAACTATCTTTTTATGTGGACTAACAGGCTTTCACAGCTGCTTTTTAGATGCATAGATACCGCGACTGAGGCAAGTATATATATCTGCTCTTGGAATGCAAGCAAATTTCAAAAGATCACATTCTGACAGAATTGTGTGCAAATAACGTGTGTCTTTTTTTCCCCTTCCTTCCCCCCACTTTCAGCTGGCTGTGAGGTGGCTGGAGCACAACTGCCGCTACCAGTATCTGGATGAGCTTCTCCAGTACGTCCGCTTTGGCCTTATGGATGTGGATACACTGCACACTGTAGCTCTCACCCATCCTCTCGTGCAAGCCAGTGAAACTGCGACCGCGCTCATTAACGAGGCCCTGGCGTACCACCAGAGCGTCTACGCGCAGCCCGTTTGGCAGACTGCAAGGACAAAGCCCCGCTTCCAGTCAGACACTCTTTATATCATTGGCGGGAAAAAACGGGAAGTCTGCAAAGTGAAGGAATTGCGATACTTCAACCCAGTGGACCAGGAGAACGTTCACATTGCGGGCATCGCCAACTGGAGTGAGCTGGCGCCCATGCCTGTGGGGAGGAGCCACCACTGCGTGGCTGTCATGGGAGACTTCCTTTTTGTGGCTGGCGGAGAGGTGGAGCACTCCACGGGGCGCACGTGTGCCGTGAGGACTGTCTGTCGCTACGACCCCCGCACCAACTCCTGGGCGGAGATAGCTCCCATGAAGAACTGCCGGGAGCACTTTGTGCTGGGAGCCGTGGACGAGTACCTCTATGCCGTAGGGGGCAGGAACGAACTGCGCCAAGTGCTGCCCACGGTCGAGCGCTACTGCCCCAAGAAGAACAAGTGGACCTTTGTACAGTCCTTTGATCGGTCGCTCTCGTGCCACGCAGGATATGTGGTGGATGGTCTTCTTTGGATATCAGGTAGAAAACGTTTCACACAGTTTGAGGTACTAACAAGACACCAAAATACTGTCTTGAATTAAAGTAATAAATCTTTGGTTTATATGTCATGATAACTTTTCTCTGCGGGGAGGACAAAGAACTGAAGCCTCATTGGAAGTATAGGAGCGTAATGTATCTTATACATTACACTCGGTATTCCAGAGCTGCTGATATCATGTGTGCTATCTCCAGTTGCCATTCATAAATCACAGTGGACTGGAATGATAATGCACTTTTGGACAAATTTCCCATGATAAATTCTGTGTGCTTCGTAAAAACAAGCTAAAAAGGACATTGTTTCGGTAATATGATCTGGTACTTTTGACAGTCACAGGACCCGAGGGAATGGCCTGAAGTTGTGTCAGGGGAGGTTTA
The DNA here is from genome assembly GCF_028018845.1 of Melospiza georgiana. Taxonomy (NCBI): domain Eukaryota; kingdom Metazoa; phylum Chordata; class Aves; order Passeriformes; family Passerellidae; genus Melospiza; species Melospiza georgiana. Next base: position 10,745,732 of record NC_080432.1, on the reverse strand, counting down.
GGTTGGATATCAGGAAAAGATTCTTCACCCAAGCTGATTGGGCACTGGGACAGGCTCCCCAGGGAGGTGATCATAACATCACCTTGACAAAGTTCGGGCAGTGTTTGGATAATGCTTTCAGGCATATGGTGTGATTCCTCACCCTGTGAAGGGCCTGGAGTTGGACTTTGATGATCCTTGTGGGTCCCTTCCAACCCAGAATATTCTATAATTCACTTATTCCTGATGATGAAATGGAAAATTAAGTGCTTGTTAGCTTGTGTTATTCCAGGGCTTGAAGACAAATGTATGATTTGGTCCCACTTGCTCTTCAGAATATTGAAACATGCTGAGATGACTGATTTTAGAAATCATCCGTGGCCCTGTCCATAGCAAGTGCACAAAGCTGTCTGGATGTAATCATGGCTTTACAGCACAGATAGATGAATGTATAGACCCTATAATCCTAAAAGAACGTGTCATTTACAACTGAGTCTTTAGTTGTTATGTTTCATTGTTGGGGGTGGGAGGATTCAGTTGCCTCAGTCCTTGTAGCAGGTATTAGTTATTTTGGAATATGGCTGATGCTGTCTACAGAAGATTTGACAGAAAAATATTCCCCCTTTACTAAGAAGTGTGCCACGGAAGATTATACAGTTATAATATTTATTAAGGAAGCTAATGAGTAAATGGGGCCAGCCCTTGAGGTAAATGTTCAGTGATTGGCATCTTCACCGTAGATACCCTCTGGGGATTTTAATATGGTCTGGAATGCCTGTGGTGAAAGGATGGAATGTGGATGGAAGATTAAGTTAGCTTCTTAGGCCTGCGCTGTGCTTCTCAAAGTGTGTCATTTAGGCTAGTGGATTCACCTTTCTGTCCCTGTGGATTAAGTGCCTCATGGGAAAGGGTTCCCAAGCATTGGCAGGGGAATTAGCAGGTATCTCTTTTAATACATAAAGTCATGAATGATGAATTTGGAATTAAAAGCAGGACAGGACACAGCAAACCACCAAGATCCTTGGCAGGTACTTTGGGTAATTTTCTTTAGTGACCATCATTTAGGGAGTCTTGTAGAATTTGTGCTGTGTGAATCCTGAGGTGAGACCCAGGCAGAGTACAGGAACAGGATTTCTGTGTTGGGCTACCAGCTGGGTGTGTTCAGACCATTATTGTGTTTATTCACTGCTTTTCCTATTCCGTTATCAGAGAGGGACGTGTGTCTGTAGTGGGCACTTCAAATGCATGGATGTTACTACTGGTGTGTCTTAATTGCTGGTTTATTTTCCTGTTTTGTGGTTTACATTTGTCAGTATTTATGAAGAACAGGACCTTTTAAAAAATGTTGTTACTCATTCTCACATGAAATCATTGAATGTGCACTAGAAATCCATCAGTGTGGTCTTTCCTCCACTAAATGAAAAAAGTAATATTTTTTGTCTTAATCACATGAAAATAAAACCCAACTAAACAACAAAACAAAACAATCAAAATTCAAGAAAGTATTTGATAGCAGTTTTTAAGTCAGACAAGGGGATGGTTGAAGATTAAATTTAATCTTTCCAGATTTGCTAGGAAAGGGGAAATTATCCTGAGGATTAATTCATGTGCTTAGTTATGTAGGTGAAATGCATGCATGCCTGTGTGTTTTAAATTCCACTTTTGTTTAGAAAATGATGCAGTATGATAACTGTGTTCAGGGATATGCCTCTAATTGAGCTGTAGAATCAGTGGAAGAGGTAAGTGGAAGCCTCCTGGATGAATTCTTTAAAACTGGGCAAAACAACAAAATACATTTTATCAGTATGGTTCCATTTATATTTGAAAATGCTAGCAACAGTGGAATAGGGTAGACACAGCTTTTCATTTTGATAGGTTCTGAGAAAATGCTTAGAAGCTTTTGAGTTGCTCAATTATGACAGGTTATTTATGAAGTATGAGAGTACACTTACTGTGCTACACTTCAGTAGATATTGATCTGAATTTTGTCCTCTCACACTGAAACCTGTTTGTGTATTGAATAGAGTTACTTTAAAAAGAAAAGTGGATGGAGATGTAATAACTATAGGTAGCTTTCTAGTATTAATTAATTGCTTAGGATCAGAATGTAGCTTGTGGTACATATACATTCAGGGGCAAGGGAATAGAACAGAGAGATATTTTATTATATCATAGTCACTGCTGGAACATCCACTGTTCATCTTTGAGTATAAGATGTTAGCATAAAAGTAATTAGTAATGCAGGAGGGAACGTAATTTTGAAGTATGTGGCCTAAAATTAAGTAATTAAAAAATTAGTCTGAGTTAGAAATGTTTCTGAGCTGTATCCCTGCTGCTTCTTCTGGGAAATACAGGTCATCAGCAACGAGCTCTCAGAGACACTCTGCTGCTACCAGCTGGCAAGGGAACCATGGAAATGTGCCCAGTGAGGGAATAAATTAAATAGTGATACTAAAAGTTTCTGGCCCTTCTATTTGTGGAAAGCATCATCAAAGCTTGATCTGCACACTGACCATTTACTTGCTCAGTGCCACTGCTACAGCCCTGTGCCCTCTTAAAGGCTTTCCTGATCAAAAGCTAACTAGGCTTAAGGGATTCCTATTATTATTGGGATTCATTTTCAGCTTTGCTTTCATGCTCCTTTGGGACAAATATGGCAAGGATTCAAAACTAATAGATACTAAGATCATGGCAAAGGCAGCAGGAAAGGAAAATTGACAAAGCAAGCCACTGTTTAGGAGCTTACACACTGGCAGTAGTGGGTGGGTTGCTCATGTTCAGGTGACAGAGGGACTCCTAAGCTGCCACCAGCCCTTTAGGGTTTTTAGCTTCACAGAAGCAGATTAAAAGAGGGAGCCTTTTGCACACTGGAACTAGTCAGTCCCTCTGCTCAGCACATGTGGGTTCAGCCCTTCAGTTTTTCAAGCTCCATATTTTCATATTCATGTCATTATTTATTGTTTTTCCCCCACAATTCTAATTTCTTATTTAAAGAAAAAGAAAACATGAGAAGTTATTAAAACATTATGTGCTGGTTTTGACTGGGATAGAGTTAATGTTCCTTATAGCAGCTAGTCTGGGCAGTGTTTTGGATTTGTGCTGGAAACAGTCCTGGTAACACAGGAATGTTTTTGTTATTGCTGAGCAGTGCTTCTACAGAGTGAAGGTGTTTTTTACTTGTCACCCCACCCCACCAGTGAAGAGACTGGGGATGGGCAAGGGTTTGAGAGGGGACCCAGCCAGGACAGCTGACCCCTGCTGACTGAAGGGATATTCCAGATCATGTGCTGTCATGCTCAGCATATAAAGCTGGGGGAAGAAGGAAGAAATGGGGAGTGTTCATAGTGCTGATGTTTGACTTCCCAGGTCACCATTATGCTTGATGGATCCCAGCTCTCCTGGAGATGGCTGAACACCTCTCTGCTTGTAGGAAACAATGAATTAATTCCATGTTTTGCTTTGCTTATGTGTGTGGCTTTTGCTTTACCTCTTAAACTCTATTCCAACCCACAAATTTTCTCAGTTTTACTTTTCCAATTGTCTCCCCACCCCATTCTGGGGGAGCAAATGACTGGCTGTGTGAGGCTGAGTTTCTGACTGGGGTTAAACCACAACAAATAAGTTCTCTGTACTGACATTGCATTGGACAGATGGTTTGGAAATTTTATAGAAAGGTAATTCTTCCAGGCCCCAGTTAACATCTGGTGCCATGACCAATTTCACAAACGAATTGCATGCCACAATGCTTGTAAAGTGAAGTATTTCAGTGAAAGAAAAACTAAGTACACTAAACACTTTGGAGTTCAACATGACTAACAATGACTATCTATAAAAGCGAGGAGATATTTTCCATAAGAGCCAGGACTTGAACTCTGCCCATTTCCCAGCATCCTCTGTGGAGCGCACATGCAAATCTGGAGACATCCTTTTCTATCCACGTTAACCTTCCTCCACCTGTATAGGTCTAGTGCCCCTGGGGACATTGAGGACAGGGAACCTCTGCCAGGCATTCCAGCTCTGGGTCATTCCTGCGCCTGCATCTTGGGATAATGACACTTCCCCTTGCCTTAGGTGCTCCAGAGATTAGCACATGAAAAGTCTTGTTTAAAACTGAGTGTTACACTGATGTTTTGCAGAGGCCCAAGTTGTCTGACCTTAAGTGTGTCAGCTAAAATGACATCTTGACACACACATAGAAATTCAGCTTAGGGGAAGGGGGTAAACAAGCCATCCCTCTACAGTTGCTTTGTACTTAATATAGAAGATAAAATTTTTTTTCAAAATTCAAGATTCATTCTTTTGGTTTTTAAACTGTTGGTTTTTTCTGTAATGGTGAAGATTTTCACCAAGGAAATGGTGGTGATAACATATCTTGAAGAATTATTCTGAGTTTGCAAGTGATTTGGGATGAAAAGTATGACCTTACTATCAATATGCTGTCATGAAGTAAAGAATTTTTTCTCAGGAAAAGTCTATAAAATTATTTTATGAAAAATATATCTGGAAAAATGGGAGTTTACAGAATCTATCCAAATCAAGTTTTATAGTGTGGCTGGCACAGGATTTACTGGAAATGGGAGGTTAACAAGTGCATAAAAGTTGGCTTAGTGGCCCAGTCATAGTCTCTATATGTTCCATATATATACAGACTTCATTTTTACTGTGTTTGAATTTTTTTTACTGTGTTTTACTGTGTTTAAATTCATGATCTCACAGCTTTCAGTGATAGGACATTGATGCCATTGATTCTCCTTAGACTGAATATAAACATCCAGCTTTAATGATTTAAACAAACTTAGGGCTTATGCCCCTCTGGTCTGTGGCTCGATTGCATCTGGAGTCAAGGAGCACTAAGCAGAGCTGCTGCTGGCCTCTTCCAAGGGACTCCTTACCTCGGGGGAATGTGCTCCAGCTCAGCTGTCCTCACTGCACCGGGGCTGGCTCCTGCAAGAGGCAGCAGGTTTGCTTTGCATGTTGAGGAAGGATCATCTTGTGTTTACCACAGAGACACCTGAGAGAGGAGAGATTTCTGGTTTAAATAGCAGAGCACCTTGGGGTGCATGTTGTGGATTTCTGTATATTCCCTGGATTTGCTGGAAGGAGCACACGTGGGAGCTCTTTGCCAGTGTGTAGTTTGACACATCTCCCAGTGAACTTGGATTCGCGCACACAGCCTCGCGCTTGGGGACTGTGCTTGGGGAGAGCTGTGATATTTCCTGGGGATTTGGGTTGGATCAGGTTTCTCAAGTCATATGGAGGCCTTGCTAGGCCACGTTATAAATATGGCTTATAAATTGTCATTGAGGAAAATGTGGAATCTACTGCCTCCTACCCTTCTCTTTTTAGAAGTGTGTCTTGAAGGTGTTTCTCAATGTGGTTTGTGGAGTGTTTGGGAGGACTGCAATAGTTCAAACTGTTTATCAAGCGTGGGAAAGGGATGGACGAGGTGTGTTTCGGAATCCTTGAGCAATTTCCTCATGTAGAGGGTCACTGTTGCATGACTTGGGAATTGAAAGGCTTAAAAAGCAACTCTTACAGCCTACGAGGGTAAGAGTTATTGTGGCAGTGTAAAAACATTGTGGGCCCGTGGGCTGGGTGATGGCCTTTCTGTGATGGTGTGCCTCTGTCTGTAAGAGCAAGAAAGTCTTGTCCTGAGGGTGCTCCTTGCCTCCCAGGAAATGGAATCCTCAAAGCAAGCTGCTGATGTAAAGTGGTGTAATCATCACTCTGTTTACAAAAACAGCAAATGCTGACCAAACTGTAAATTTTCTGTCATTTAACCAGACAGAATTTTTTTTTTCTCTTTCTCTAACTGTTGGGTTACTACCACATTAGCTGTTATTGCTTGGCATCAAATTTAATAGCATAGTTTCTATTTTTAATTACTTTCTCTCATCATGATGGCTCTGTATCCTATCCTTTCGTCATAGATAACACAACAGAGAAGTGTAAGAAATTCTCTCAGAACTGTCCCATTTCTTTTCTGAGAAAGTATGTATTATTTTTAGTACCATTTAAACTCTTTTTCCCCTTCTTTTCTTATTTTTAAGAGACATATTGCTGCTCTTTCGCCCTTTCCCAGCTGTCTGTAGTATTTAAAAAAAAGTAGTTCAAGAGGACATTGCAAACTTGTGAAATCTGAATTTTGGCAGAAAATTTTAAACTTTTGCTATAGCACTTCAAAGTTAGAAGGAACTAGAGTTTGAAAATTGATGCAGATATAAGATGGCATATTTAATGACAGATGTATCTATAGAAACCTGTTAAGATGCAGATTATCCCCCTGGGGAGGGGAGATCAAAACTGCCAATCTATAAAATATACTTGTTAGGGGAAGGCATGGAATCTATCTCTGCGAGCACTTTGATTGCAGGGGACAGTGTAGCAGCATGTGGCATCATAACCTAAGAGCAGACAAATCAGCTTGATGACTTTCAAAGCCAAGAATACTGCTGGAGGCAAGGGTACTCCAGTCTAGAAGAAATTAAAACATATAGAGACTGTTATTAATTCCAGATCTATTTTTGTGTAGTCAAATCTGTATGCAAATCCTTAGCATCTCATTTTGGCAGATTAATCTAAAAGTGAAGAGCGGTATGTGAAGGGAATGAAATGATAAAACACCAGAGATGAGCAATATTGCAGGGAAAAATACGTAAGCTGTGTACTTGATGTGAGGGGCCCTTTGTGAAGAGAAGGAAATAATTTGGCTTATTTTATTACTTTATGAGGAAACAATACTCTTCTTTCTCTTCTTCCTTCACATCTTTCCCCCCAAATTAAGGTGTCCTTTCAGAACAGAAACTTATGACCCAAAATTGTGTTTCAAATGTGTCTCCTGTAGTTTAACATTCTGGAGGTAATAAACCAAATAACTATGGTTTTTATTTTTCAAAGTACTAATCTGATGTCTCATTTTAGACATTGTGCTGGGAGTGAAAATAACTATATGTAAAAAAAAAATCAAATTAGAAAACAGATATTAGAAAAGATTGTTTTGTCTGTCTGGTTGATGACCAATAGGAATGTGAAGGCTGCACAACATTGTAGAGACAAATAACAGATTGTGAGATGAGGCACAGGAGCAGTCTTTGCTTTCCAGTGCCTGTTCCTGTGTGTGCATTTCACATGTGCTGTGATGGGCAGGGTGTGGCATAGTGTGATGGAAACAGTTTGGAGAGGTTGCATCTCATCCCAGCTCTCTCAGCCTGTGAGCATCTCTGAGCTGGGAGTTTGGGCTGCCGTCCCTCTGGGAGTGCCCAGCACAGGCTGATGCTTGCAGACATGCACCCAACAACAGCATCATTTCTCCTTGCTGCTGCAGTTGAAGAAAAGACTCTAAAATAGGTGCATCTGTAGTTTCTGCTGTAGATTCTTGGTCCCACTCAAGTGTTTTTGAGTGGTCAGAGGGTACTTCTATGTTAGCAAGTAGCTCAGCCCAGCAGGAGCAGATCAGCAGGTAAAACCTTGGCACCAAGGTCTCTGTGTTCACTCCATATACCCTTCACATTTTTTGCTTTGGGCTAGGCTTGTTCTGGTCCTCTCGCTCAAATGTTCCCAGTGCTCAGATGGTCCAAAGCCAAAAGACCAGTCATTATTTCACACCCTAATGCTGCCATTAGGAACTGGAGCACAGCTGGTGCACATCTGGAGCAGAGCTTCTGGTTTAACTTGAATGCACACCAGTCCCAACCTGCAGCCTAAAATGACATGAGGGAGGTGGCAGAGTTGCTTCAAAATCGCAATATGGCTCTGAACCAAAATTCAATCTGCCCTCAGCCTAGCTGGAGGCTGGCAAAATGAGAATTCCCCAGCACAGAGCTTGGGGATCAAAGGGAAGAAACCAACCCAGCAACCTTAGTGGGGCTGGGCCATAGCTCAGCCAGCCGGAGTGTAAGTCACTGTGCTGCTGTCCTGGCTGAAACAGGTATGCCCTGACAAAAAGGGAAACATCAACAAAATGAAATGTAATAAGATGAAAATCCTTCCTCTCATTGCTGCGGATTTTGTCCACTTTTGGTATGGGCCATTAAAACTGTAATATAAATAGTTTGTCTGTCAGTATGAGTGTCACTGGTGTGTGGCCACTGACATGCCCTAGTTCTGCCCAGACCTCGTGGCAGGAGGAAGGTGAGGCACAGCTTGGAGGTGTTATTTCTGATTCCATCTTCCCATGGGGCCAGCGTGGTGACAGAGGGGGACTGGGGACTGGCAGTGCTGCAGTGGCACCATGTCCCCAGGAGGCTTGAGCACATTCAAAAACGTGTTTGCACAGGTAAGATAACAGGCTGAAGGAGTTGTCCATGTTTACTTAGTGAAATTTGCCATTTTAAACAAAACAAGAAGATGACTGGGCATTAAGTGTCTCTTTACTGTGTTGAGGTAAACAGCTGGTTTGCAGCATCTAGTTGGGTCAGAGTCTATTCTGAGCTTTTCTAGGTGCTCAACACCATGATTTCCTGACCAATACTGAAAAGTAAACAGTAGAGCTGTTTCTGGTCACTGTGGAGGGACCTTCCAACCTAAGTTTACAACTAAATGAGATGTTTTCTATAACACAAGCTAAGTACAGAATTTCTTTCAAGTGTATAGGTAAGCACAGTTGCACAGGTTTGAACTACGCTTTTAACTGGCAGTGATATCCCCTGTCATGTTTTCGATAAGGCAGAGCTTCTCTCTGACCTCTTCCTTCTCATTGATGCAAGCCCACCTCCTCATCTTTCAAACCCTGTCACACACTGGGTGTTCCTTGGAACATGAATAGGTTTTATCTTTGTGTCTTGATGAAGGCTGAATGCACAGTTATGTATAAAGAGATCCATTTTTTACCATTTTTGGCCCATAGAATTAGCTGTACAAAGGAAGTGTATGAGGGCTGTTTATTGATGCTGTTCTGTGTTGCTTTATGTTTGATAAATGGGGCTGCTTTTTCCCTTGTAACCAGATTAAAAAGTGCAGTAGAATATAAGCAGAAGTGGTGGTATGTAATGTAATTATTATCTGCAGATGAACTCTAGAATTGTTTTCTTTGCTGTACCTGATCTTGGTCCTGGCTTTGCCTATATGAAAAAATGTAACCTGTATAAACTCTTTTATAGGAGGAGTAACAAATACTGCACAATATCAAAATAGACTCATGGTCTATGATCCTAAGCAGGTGAGTATCTGTGTTATATGTTTTGTTTTGCTTCAAACAGATCTCTTGGCAAATACAAAGATTTGTGAGGATAAAAATGCTGACCATTTGAATTAGTGGTGTTTTAAATTCCCTTTGTACTGATGCACGAGTTTAACAGAGTGATGGAAACCCTGACAACTTATTACATTGTTTAGGCCTGTAGGAATTAGAAACATCCTAGGTTAAATACAGAAATGTGCTTTAAATCCCCTGTATTTATCAGTATTTATTTTGCTTGTTCTTTTTTATTTTGTAATCCAGCAGCCCTGGGCAATGTATACTCAAAGTCAGTGTTCCAAAACCGCTCCTTGTCATTGGCATTTCCGTTTTGAATTGCATATATGGGCCTTTTTGTTTCCTGACTACTTTGAGAACTGTACTACCTGGCCGTGACTTACTCTGCTGACTGCAAGGGTGCCTATCATTTCATTACCCAAGCACCTAAAATATCTTTTAGGGATTATTTCATACATAATGTATGTGTTTTGATTAGGTTAGCACAGCTCAGTAACCATTTCAGAGGGTTAGGGCATGGCTATGCCCTCTTGCTTGTATTAGGAATTAAAAGTCCTAAGCTTGCAATCAGAGTTGCATAGCCTGATTTACACCCACTTGGAAGAGTATTGACTTTTCTGATTGTAGGATAGGGGCTTTGATTGCTGTATTTGGAACAAAATTGTGCCAGGAGATACTGCTATGTGGTTCCCACTGACTATTTAAAGCATAGCACATACGAGGCCTGAAGCAGGAGATGACACACCTGCCTCATTCTTTTCGAGGCGCAGTTTTGTCATTGACTACAAATGCTGACTGTTCTCAATCCAAGTAGCAATTACAGGCAGCAATCCTACTTTGTTTGTGAGGGGGACACGTATTTGTAAACCCTGTCTCTACTGTGTACCTTTCACTTGGGATTCTTCACTTGCTGATGTGAAAGTTGCCCCCCAAATTACTCGTGCTGGGGCTGCCTCAGTGTGCCGTGCTGACGGTGAGGAGCCCGGCACATGAAGAGTTACAGAGGAACTGTGCACTTGCATTCTTCAAACGACGTCTGCTTCGTGTTTGTACACACAAGCTCTCTTTAAAAATTCTGCTGGCATATTGTTTACGGTGGGTACTGGAAACCATCACATCTGCTCGCGCCTCGCGCAGAATCTCAATCGCTCCATCACGGAGCCGCAGCGCCCGCTGCCGCGCGCGGCCTTTGTGGCGCGTCGATAATGCCTGCCATCTGCCAGCGAGCACACAGCTACCTGCCAGCCAGCCTCCTGCACTGACCCCTGCCTCCCCAGCGCTCATCAGTATTCACACGCCGCCTTATTAGAAATGACCCTGCCAGGCCCCTCTGCTTCGCTGCCTTTGCAGTGCTTTGAGGCTCACCTGGCAGGCACTGCAGTGGAGGAAGCTAAAGATATAATCAGGGGATGCAGGCAGGCTTTGCAAAGCAGATGGTGTCTGTAGTCTGGTGTTAAGAGACTGGACTACTAATGCAAGCATTAATGCCTAATATTCAACTATTACACATTGAAATGTATAGCTATATGTTGTGCAGGTTAAAAGGCAGAAGGCTTAGAGACTCTGGACTTGCTGCACATGTATCACAAAAAATTTCCTAACGGATTTTTAACTTCCTCCACTTAAATTAATCTTATCCCTTGCCAGGTTGTTTGATTTGGTAGGCATAGCAGGAGCAATTGTTTTCTCAGCTGTAAAATACTCTGCTTTAATCCCTTGTCGTCCATGTCTTCCTGCCTCTCCCCTAAACAGGTAAAATTCTTGAATATTGTTAATGAGTAAGAAAAATATGCAAAGGGTTGGAACTTTGTAAGTTGCCACAAATAAAGTGTTGACATTAAACCAAATGAATCATTTGAGAAGATTCTTTAGGAAATTATTTTTCCTGTTGCTTTATTCCCCAAGGATAAGATCAAATAAGCTTCTGAATAACAAAAGGCAGAAGAATCTTTCTTCTCACATAACAGAGCTCATTGGTACAGATAATTTTAGCACCATATACAAAGGAGACGTTTAATAGTCTGGTTTAAGGAGAATTTGCTACTGAGTTATAAAGGGAAAAAAAAAAAAAAGACCTTTGAAACCTGATGAGCTAGACAAAAAAAATAGAGCAAGAAATGCCATTAAATTAATGAACTTAAATGTGAGAGCTATACCAACCATGTGTTGAAAGTCCACTATCCTTATTCAGAGTTACAACCAACACACATGTCTGGCATATGACCAGAACCAGTCTGTGCACTTGTGGTTCCTTACCAAGGGTAAGAAGAAACCGTCACTGTGCTGCTGCTGTTCATTGCACTAGCACTGTAGGTGTGCCTTTGAGCAGTGCTGGACCAGCCCTGTCTCGTTCCAGAACAAGTGGCTGAGCCGCAGCCCGATGCTGCAGAGGAGGGTCTATCACTCCATGGCTGCCGTGCAGAGGAAGCTCTACGTGCTGGGCGGGAACGACCTCGACTACAACAACGATCGCATCCTGGTGCGCCACATCGACTCCTACAGCATCGACACCGACCAGTGGACCCGCTGCAGCTTCAACATGCTCACAGGTGAGCACTGGTCACAGGGGGAACTGAAACATCTTTTCCCTTTAGATGCCTTTAGTCTGTGGAACTCCATGACTTTGTGACAAGTGCTTCCAATATAGGCACCACTGTTAGCCAAGAAGACACTTTACATTACAGTTCTGGCATTCAGTGGTCTACAAACATTTGTTCTTGTACATTGTACATTAAATTTTGAAGAAGTTGCAGATAAATTTCATTTAATTAAACAGTCAGAAAAAAATTGTCATAATAGTACCAGTAATGTTTTTTAATTCTCCAAAAGCCTGCCTGTGGTATTGGTTTAGCTCCCCGTGTGAGTGTACAAGAGACTGTTGTGTCTTTAGCGTGTAGTATCATTTTGTAGTGATTTCTGCTGGCATTAAAGGGCAAAGCTTTCACTGAAATCTGTTAACTCTTGCTTATTTCTAAACAGTATATTTTTAATAAATTACCCAAAAGGACATGTCCTTGTTAGAATTACATCCAGTCAGAAATTAATTGAGCACTTAGTTAACTACAGGATCTGTAAAGTTCTTCTTGACTTATTAGGAAGAACTGTTACAGCTGGAACTTGCAAACACTGCAGCTCACTGACCCCAGTCCACCGAAGTTCACCTCCACCTGATACAATTCCCAGATGTCATATCTCATTGAATCTCAGGGAGAAACAGAATCATAGAATGGTTTGAGTTGGAAGGCACCTTAAAGATCATCTAGTTCCCACCCCCTGCCATGGGCAGGGACACCTCCCACTACACCCATGTTGGTCAAAGCCCCATCTAACCTTGAGCACTTCCTGGGATTGGGCATCCACAAGTTCTCTGGGCAGCCTCACCACCCTCACAGTAAAGACTTTCTTCCTGTTACCTAGTTTAAACCTACTCACTTCCAGCTTGAGGACAATTCCCCTTGTCCTATCACTACATGCCCTTTTAAAAGTCCCTCTCCAGCTTTCTGGTAGGCTCTCTGCTGGTAGTGAAAGGCCACAGTTAGGTAACACTGAAGTGTTCTCTTCTGCAGGCTGAACAGACCCCAGTCCTATCAGCCTTTTATTCTAGGAGAGGTGCTCCATCTCTCTAATTAGCTTGGTGGCCTCCTCTGGACTTGCTCCAGCAGGTCACCATCCTTCCTGTAGTGAGGTCCCCAGGGCTGGACACAGCACTCCAGGTGGGATCTCACCAGAGTGGAGCAGAGGGGCAGAATCACCTCCCTGAACCTGCTGGCCACACTTCCAGACAGGCAGGTGACGCATTCTTAGAGAAGCACCAACAGAAGGGTTGCTTGGTTTCCAAGTCAGACCATCAGAGTACTTGATGGACACTAGGGAGAGAGACAGATTAAAATGGAATTACACATGGTGAAACAGAAGTAGTTTTTCATGAGTCTTTTGCTCACTAGTTAATTATTTTGTAATGTGGAGGAACTGACAGCTTTTGAGAAAGATGTCTTCTGATTTGCAACTGCGAAACCCTGGCACTGCAGGCACCCTCTCACTCTGGAGCTGACCCTGTCCCGCTGAATGCTGTGAGGCAGCCTCCTCTCCACTGCCTCCTGGTTGTTTCCACAACCTGCATCTTAAGAAGCTGCCTAAGCCTTTCTTTCTGTCAGTACAACTGGCAGTAAATATGCCAGGTGAACTGTGTACTGCAGATTTTTTTAGGCTGTATTTTTCCTTCAAAACTTCCAGACTTGTTGGGAGACCGTTGCTATGGGGATGAACTTGGGCAGCAGCTCCTGTGATTTTCAGTGTCCTTGTACCTGGAGGAGCGGGGCTGCACAGGAGGGGCGCTCGGTGGGGACAGTGTCTGTCACCTGTGGCACACGTGAGGAGGGAGCTGATGGTCCCCTGCACAGCCACATTAGTGCTCATCTGGGCAGGGCTCCTGGGGAGAGCAAGGAGCTGCCCCCACGCCTCACCTTCGCTCCGACACGATGGGAATCCTGAAACGGTCAAACCACCGCCAGGAGTGTTTGCATGCCATTTCAGAACTCCAGCATTCGGTGTTAAAAGGGTTAATTAAACACTGAAAGTGGTTTCTATTTCCTTCTTTGCTTTAGGTCAAAATGAGTCTGGAGTTGCTGTCCACAATGGCAGAATATATTTAGTTGGTGGCTATTCGATTTGGACAAATGAGCCTTTGGCATGTATCCAGGTGAGCGATTTAGGTTTCTTTTAAAGTCTTTTCCAATAATCTTGCAAGTATAAGTTTTGCACAGTTGTTATTAAAAAAGGAAAATACATGTGAAGAGGAGAGATTAAGGATATTTCTTATGCAGCCACTGAACCTGCATAAACAGAGAGGAAATACTGTAGAAATTAAAAATATTTCCAGATGAGCCAATAGATGCAATTTCTCTAAGATATTCCAGTAAATCAGGGTTGAATTGTCTTTCCTTTGGCAAGGTTTGGGTAAAATAATGTGTATATATTCACCAGTTACACAATTAAGTCCAAAATTAAACAGGTTACAGAAATGGATGATGGGGCTAAGAATTTTTCAGCCCATATTGGGATTTTTCTTTTCTTTCCAAGCTGTGTTTCTGAGGGGCAGCCAGAGTTAACGAGTTCTTCATTGACCAGGTGCAGTCAGCCTGCTGCCTGCCCTTCTGCTTACTGCCTTAAAGCTTCAATGGCAGTTTTTTGATCCCTGCCCTAGGCAATAGGTTCTTCTACAAACTCATCTACTCTCCCATCTTCTATAAAAACAGCTCACCCACAGATCTATGGCTTTCAGGTATTTTGGTAAAGAAATTAGGAATTCTTATCTTTCTGCATGTTTCTGAGTGAAGCAGTTCTGCACCACAGCCACTGCTTTGTCACCAGCTGGGCAGTTAAAAGCAGAAACGTCTGTTTATATCTCAGTTTCTGCACTTTTGCTGATAAACAACATTTTTATTAGCTTCCAACTTTTTGGATTTTAGAATTTCACCTCCAAACTGTCCCATAAGACTAGAATTTAGGCTTAGCATAAGAAGGGGGTGTATTGGGTTGCCAAGCTGCTGGTCTTACATTGAACACTTAGTAGCATGAATTTGTAAAGAGTAAGATAACACAAGATAAAAGTTAAAAGCATGTTCTGGTCACTAGTATAATTGTGTTTTAGCAAGTTGTTGGATACCACACAAAAAAAATTCTTGGAAAAAGTCATTCAGGCTGGCTTGGATATAGCTGACATATAATGCTTTGATGGAGTAATTGCACTGTGTAGAGGTAGCAGCTGTGCTCCACCTGTGGGCTCGTTTATAATCAACAGGTACTCTGCAGTATTGCACCTGGGTTTTAATATGGCTTAGTGACAAGCAAAAATAATCCTGGGATCTTGCTTTCTTAAATGGACATTTGTCCACATCCCCCGACTGGTTGTGAACTGGCAGCCTGCCTGAAACAGTCCCCACATAAAAGGGGAAAAGAAATATAATGAGTGATTTGGCAGAGCTGAGTGTGCTGTCCTTTCTCAGCTGTTGGCAGTGTGCCTGGCTTTAACCAGCAAAACTAGCCCTTTTATCTTCCAGTTGAGGAAATCTGCGGTTGCTCTCTCCTTTGGAAGAAAAAATTACATTTTTCCTTTAAATTTCTTTACGTACTTTAAGTCGCTCATTTATTTGGCATTCCCATCTTCCACAGAGCTTCTGTGCCCCCTAAATACCTTGGGGCTGACAAATGATTTGTGCTCTGTGCTAACAGGAGCCCTTCTGTGCAGAGTAATCCATGTGCACGGCTGCACTTTCTCCTGCCAGCAAGCAGGATCCAATGTCATTGTTTGCTCCTGAGTGCCTGAGCACTCAGGTTTTGGGTTGGGTGATGAGAACAGCAAATGGATCACCAGATCCTTAAATAATCTAAAAATTATCTGAAACTACCTTTACGCTGGGATTAATAGTAAATACATGCGGTGGGTGCCCACAAATTTGTTTCAGCTTTCTTCTGTGATCCCAAAAATATTTTGTATGCTTTGCCATGCAGGTGCTGGATGTTAGCAAGGAGGGGAAGGAAGAGGTGTTCTATGGGCCTACGCTCCCCTTTGCTTCCAATGGAATAGCAGCCTGCTTTCTTCCAGCTCCTTATTTCACATGCCCCAACCTTCAGACTCTGCAAGTGCCTCACCACAGGATCGGCACGATGTGACACATTCCTCGCGCTTCACGGAATCGGAAGTGGAGGAGGAAAACATCAAACCCCACAGGGTTTGACAGAAGGGTTTCCCTGGGTCAGTGGGAAGAGTCAATCCACTCGGGCTGCTGCTTTACCATCACACACTTGTCTTAAGGCCAGGTCCCAGCGGGCAGGCAGGGAGCCCCAAAGGCCGCGCGCGGTTTCTCTGCCGGGCTCAGCGGCGGCAGCGACGCGTGAGCGCCGTGTGCGGTTCTGCCGGTGGCCACTGGCTGCATCTCCTTCATCTCCTTATGCAACCTCATCAGGCATTGTGGATGCTCTCAGCTCTCCCTGGGCCGCTGCTCTTTGGAGTCTGCACTTTCAGTTGTTCACCAGTGGCGCTTTCAAAGACAATAAAAAAGCTCTGTTTGTGTTGACAAAGATGATATAATACTGTGCTAATTATGCAACTTACTCAATACCTTTGGCAAAAAGAATAACAAATGTGTTGACTTCCAATTCCGAACTCCATCGTTTACAGTTTCTCATTTAATAATACTTCATTTGAAATTTAAATACTTCAAAACAGATTAAAACAAAAATAAAAAACAAACAAGCCCTATAGGATAAGAGGAACAGATAAAAATTGTCTCAGCTGAAAGGCAAAGAAAATGAAGCCTCACGGTTAAACTCAAGTCTGAACTGATTGTGTTTGTCTGAGACTCTAAAGATTGTTTGGGATGTCATTTACCAAGGTCTACTACCAAATAAATGTTACCTTCTGTCATATGATCAATTCTTCCTGACAGCTGCAGTCTTTTAATGGTGGAGATCAGCCTCTTTACTGCATAATTAAAATGTGCCATTTACTTAATATTTTTAATATCCAGTTTGCAAGGGGTCACCACATTTACAATTATCAATGAACAGTCTCATTTTGTCCAACATATGGTCCCACAAATCACTGGTCTCCAGAGGCTAAACAGGTGTGGAACAATGTCAATATTTATTTATTTATTCTTTCAGTTTATATAGCGTGTCTCCATTCCACTCTCCAGGCATATGCCAGCTCACAGCAAATACTCTAACCTGGTGTATTTTGGCTTTGCTTGGCTACTGCAGTCCCTGTGTCTTATCTCTGTGTTTTATTTACATATTGAACAAAAATGTCAATGTTTGTAAATATTAACCAAGCATGTAATTAAATCTTTATTTCTGATTTATGGATACTCTGCACTTCTCTGCCTTACCTACTGATCAGCTCCCTGCCACTGTGCTGCCTGAGCAGGCCTATCAAATTCCTGCTGATACTCCTGCTATTCCACATGAGGAATGTGCTGCAGCAGTAGCCTGTGCCTGCTGGACAGGAACAGGTTTGACTTCATCCAGTGAGCAGCAGCACTTTCTAATCAAAACTATCTTTTAAGGGTCTGATTACAGGGAGGTAACTTTATTATCATTTCTGTCTCTCGCTGGGCAGTGTACTGGTGGAACATCCCCTTTCCTTTTCCATGCTAATCAGTTTAGAATGTTTTATGGTTGGGTTTTTTGGGGTTTTTTTTGGTTTTTTTTTTTTTTCTTTTTTTGCTGAGCTTCCTCACTTTCCCTGCCTCGAGCAGAGCTGCAGCTGCACAGTCTTTGCCTGGCACACTGACTCGAGTTGCTAACACCATCTCACTCCTGGGCACAAAGCACACCTTTATCTAGGCAGCACTTTTCTCTATGCTGTGTGGGAGCTGGATAGCCTGTACATTGAGACACATTTTAATTTCTTGGTTTAATTTGTTTGATGTCCTGGAGATCTGCATGCAAGGGACAGCTCTCTGATCAGTACATTTACAGAAATTGTTTTCCTGTGTGGGCTGCAGGGCCCAAGCCAGGCAAGTATACAAACTTTGACTTAGGTGTGGCTTTCAGGGACACAAACGGAGTGCATGTCTCATTTCAAGAGGAGACTGGCTAAAATAATCAAAACCTGTGCAGGGGCTTTGAGTCTCATCCCAGAGGTGCTACACCAGGTGAGTGATCCGCTTTTGTTTTGGGGGCAGAACCAACACTTCGGTTTGTAAAGCCCAGGGCACTTCTGGACAATTGTGCCAAGTGTGTTTTCTGTGTCTCAGCTTAGTTTGGAGACTTTTATTCCTAGGTCTCATGGCTTACTACAGCTGTAGCTATGGAATCATTTCTAAACTGCTGCTTCTGGAGAGCAGGGGGAGGGATTAGGATGGATCAGGACAACTGCTGAGCAGCAGCAGAAAGTGGCAGCAGTGGCCTGGGTTTGAGAAGCAGAGGGGGGCAGCTTCCTTATGCAAAGCAGCATGTGCCTCTTGGTTTGAGGTCTGAAAGGCAAGAAAGTTGTTTATCATGTTTGTTCTGCCCTTTAGACACTTCTACTGCTCTGGTTGTTGTCACCAATTGTCTGCACTGTGAATGGCAGTTTCAAACAGCTGTGCAATTGCATTATATTGGTTAGGGGTGCCTCTGCCACAGAGCCTCAGGACAGCACATATGCTCCTATTAGTGTCAGGATCCTGCTCTGGCTCTTAATCATCAGGCTCCACTGATTACAGAGGTCTTTCACAGCAGCCTCTTAGTCACTAAAGTTTTTGTGTCACACTTTCCTATCTGGGTCTTTCTGCTTTTGTTGCAGGACCTACAGGACAAATGGAGGGTGCTTTGCTGCACCTGAAGTCAGAAAATGGCTCATAGCCCTTGCCAGATGAGCAAAACCCAGTTAATTATTGCCAGGTAAGAAAAGAGAGGAGTGTGGATGCAAAGAGCAGAGAGAGAGCACCCTGCTGTGGCTGAGGGGTCTCAGCTGGAAGGAGCAAGGATGGGAGAGCCAGGCTGGCATCACCTGCCACCTGCAGCTGGGCAGGACTCCTGAAAAGGCTGCCTGCAGAGCTGAGGTTTCTGAATCATCAGGTCCTCACTCTGCCAACCTTCCATTGAATGTCTCTGGCTTCTCAAACTGCCATGGCTGCAGAATCCTGTGCGTGACCTCCTGATCCACCTGCGATGTTTTAAATTTTGTACTATTTTGGGCAGGCATATGACTCTGAACCCAACCTTCATACCTACCCAGCCTGCTGGTTTTGGTATGTACCTCTGACACAGTTTAGCTCAGTTTTTCCACACAGCCTTAAAGCTGTCCAGAACAAGAATATTATTCCATGCTTGCTGGTTCTGTTGCCAGAGTCTGATCATCACAGTGGGAGAGCAGATGCCAGTACAAGTCATTTATCCAGCTAGGAGTGTGCAAGGTAAAGGGACAAGTTGAAACCAGTGAGAACTCACTACGGCTTCAGGGAAAGAGGTGTTCTTACCAGTGAATAATGCAGCAGTCACTGACTGTCCTGTTTGAAAAAAAAAGTGCAGTTCTGTGCCCTGAATTCCTTTGATTTACACATTAAGGCTATTTATATCTGCAGCTAAGACTTTTGGGACACAAGGTCTTGAAGAGCTGTACTGAAGAGCTATTCTCTGATCTTTTTCAGGCCACACCTATAAAGAATAATATTCCATCCTTTATATAGCTTTAATTAAAGTATATAAATATATACTTCACAAGCAGCAGCAGCACCATAAATATATATACTTCACAAGCAGCAGCAGCAGCACTAACAGCCTCTTCTGCCACTTTGGTGTCTCTTGAGCATTTCACACCCAAGTGCTGACTAAAGGAACACTCACATTTGATAAGCCAGTGTGCAGCAGTTCTGCTTCTGTACAGTAATGTTTTTGTAATCTTTTAACTTCTAGATGTAGTTTATGATTTTCTTCTTAGTTTTGCAGCTTTTGAGCCAAGCTCAAAAAGCTTTCAGAAGAGCTGAAACTTCTGTAACTCTTTTTCATCTAAATTTTGCCTTCCCCAGTTACCCTCCCCCAACCTGTACAGACATTTAGTACATCAGTTGCAGAATGGTGGAGAAACAGATAATTGAATATTCACACATGCAGAAACAACCCAGGCAGAATGTGGAACAATGTGGAAACAGGCGCGAAAAGAGGCGGCATCTGTTTATTGAAAATTAAAATGTGGAATAAATTAAGAGGGCAAGGTTAAAACGCTTCATCTGCAGACAGTTTGTAAGGGAAGAAGACTGCAGGAAGTTTAGCACATAGATTGTGTAGAAAGGACTTAAGCAGTTCTATTTTTGCAAAATGAGTTTTTTTCCCCTTCCAATGACATGTTATAAAGGGATAAAGTGTCCACATAAAGAATGGTTTTCCAATAGAGATGATTATATATAGCAGTTTCACAGTAATGCCAGAATTAAAATGCTTAAAACGTTAATGTTGCAATGCTTCAAGCGCTGAAGAACAGAGTAAGTATTTTTAGCAATACCCTCAATTCATATAAGCAAATGCTGTGCTAATTTTTCCACCGGTGCCTCTGCAGGTCATGCTGGGCCTTTCTAAAACAAATAATGAATTTAGCAAATTTGCATTTTTAATGCCTGTTTTGGTGTCATTCTGCAAGGAGAAGGGTAGAGCCAAGATAGTGTTTGATGGACTGGGAAATGCAGTGAATTTGGTTGTAATGTGGAATTACTCTGCTGGCATTTCCGAAGGCCTGTAAAGCTAGCACATCTATGCATAGACGATCTGAGCTTTTGCTTTTTTTTGTTGTTGCTGCTTTTGTTCTGTACATACCTTTGCACTTTGTACATTAGGCTTACAAAAGGTTTATCACTTTAAAGCTGCTCAAGTAGACAAAAGCCTAGTCATTCATCATAAAACAAGCTTAATTATGCTAGGACATATTGACACTGCATCAGATTTTTAATCTTCAACATAATTTTATAACCATTGCTAACAGATGGGCTGATTACACTGAATTTAAGTTTTAAGTAATAGTTAAAAATTCTAAAATATGATTAAACTGGAAATACCCATTGCATACCTAATTTTCAAAAAGCTTCTGAAAGAAGAAAAACCAGAGTTCAGTAAAGCCTCTTTTTTGTTTCCTGTGGGAACTATATTGCATTTAAGTGCAGAGTTATCAAAGTTCCTTAGATGAACAAGCAGTTAATGCTATTGGCAGCTCCTCTTCTGTCCAATTACAACCCATAGGCCAGGACCTTATTTTTTCCATGGGTCTGTTGCTCTATTCCAGCATAAAAGATGTGAACTTTTCTATTTCAGAACCTCTTTTTTATCAAAACACATACCCTCCCCCCTTTTTTTTTCATTGAAAATTAAAGCAAAGAGTAATTAAAAATAGGATGTTTCTGCTCTTCAGTAACAATAACAAATGTAGAATTCTTATGAAACAGAAGGACAGCTTTGTGGGACTAATGGAAGTCACATGTGAATTCTGAACAGAAGGTAATTTTTTTCATGCTATCTTTTTAAGGTTACTAAAGGAAAGATAAGCCAGTTTTCCCTCTGTCTGCCATTGTTCATCATGTGCTGGACATGTGTTTCATATCACAGGGGTGATAATGGGTCAGAGGTGATTGGTATCCTGAATTCTGGAATAGGGGAAATACAAAGATTAAATACTGTCTATTTAGATCTCAATTCTATACATTGCAGAAAAAAAAGGGTGCTTAGTATATATATACACACACATCACAAAAATGTGTCCTCTTATATTCTGGAACAGTCCTCTGGCCAAGGAGATAAGTGTGGAAAATTCTGGCAAGGCTCATGATGGCTCAGTTTCAGACAGGTCTCCCGTCACCAGTATTAGCATTTCCAAATGAAAGGACACTGGTCACAGACTGAGGGCAAGGAAAATCATACTGAAATTAATTTTTATTTTAAAAACTCCACTGACAAACACTGATTCTATAGTTATGAGCAATTAATTACATGTCTACTAGTTTTGGCTGGAGTGGAGTTAATTTTCTTCACTCTATCTTCATATAGACGTTTTTGTTATTGCTGAGCAGGGCTTCCACAGAGCCAAGGCTTTTCTGCTTCTCATAGTGCCATGCTGGTGAGGGGGCTGGGAGGGAACACAGCTGGGACAGGTGACCCAAACTGACCAAAGGGACATTCCAGATCTGCCCTGTGACATCATGCCCAGTACATAAAGTGGGGGAAGAAGGAAGAGACATTTGGAGTGATGGTGTTCATCTTCCCGTGTTATGTACTACAGTGTTCCATGCCATGGGGCCCTGCTGTCCTGGAGATGGCTGAGCTCTGGGGAAGCAGTGAATTTATTCCTTGCTTTGCTTTATTTTCATGCATTCCTATTTATGGCTTTTGCACCCTCCCCATTAAATTGTCTTTTTCTCAACCAAATAGTTTCCTTCCTTTTACCCTTTCTCATCCCACTGGTGGGGGAGCAGCTGTGGGCCGGGGTTAAACCATCACAACATTCAAAACAGCTTAATACCATAAAATTTTCATCATATAGATGGGTTTGAATAATGAAATTTCTCTGAATTAGGTACTCTAGCTACAATTTTATTGTCAGGATCTTTTCACCACCCATTGCAGAATTTACAGCTGCAGGAAATGTTTGTCCATGCAAGCAGTGTTATTTTTAAACAACATACTGGGAGACACCCTTGCCATCCTCTAAGTAAAACACCCCTGCAATGAGTGGCAATCTTCAAATGAGTGAGGTTGCTTAGAACCTCATCTTACCTGACCTTCAATATTTCCAGGGATGGAGTGTCTACCAACCCTCTGCGAAACCTGTCCCAGTGTTTCACCATCCTCATAATAAAGAAAATTCTTTCATATATCCAATCTGAATCTACCCTTTTTTAGACCAAACTCTTCAGTGTAAAATACTGTAGTAAGATTTAATTTAAATAATGTTTATTGCCTTAAGCAGCCTCTATACAGACAGCATCTAATAAGATATATTTTTTTTTTTAGCTTTTAGGTTTTTTCCTACATTTTAGTTAAAACCAGCATTTTCTTCATTCCTTCTGACTGGTTTTGGACTGCTGTTTGGTGTATGCTTGGTAGGTCAGCATAAACTAGTACTCTGCAAGTCATCCTCTCGTTAATATTATTGGAACTATCAGTGACATCTGCAAATGTCCATACCACCCATCAGATCCCCCATTTGGCACTGGTTGATGACTATGATGCAAAATGTCTTGTTTCTGTTTGCTTTAACTTTGTGACAAAGAAGAATGATATTTTCCAAACTGTTTAAATTAGTTTTTCATGTGCCAGGAGCTGCTATGCATTTACATAAAGTCCTGTTGCTTTTTCAGAAACTTCCAGCCACTACTGATAGTATTAAATATGTCCTTAATAACCTACTAAACACATCATTTAGTGCTTCACTGTAATATCTGTTCTATCCTTTAAAATCACAGTTTTTACTTTCAGGAAGTAATACTACAGTCAGACATCTGTGTGGTAGGACTCAAATTTCAAAAGCATCTCAATTAATTTCTCTTGGAGAGGGGTGTTTTTAATTTTTTTCAAAAAAGCTTTTCAGAAGCAGAATCCCCCTGGGATGAATAAAACTCCCAGGTACATAAGCTTACGAGAAGCTACAATGCAAGTTCAATAAGTTACTTTCATAATGAAAAGAACCTCCATGTTCTGCACTATTAAGTAGCCTAAAGAGGCTTTTAGTTACTGCATTATCTGAAGTACTGATAGCTGATTTAGGCAAGAAGATTATCTAGTTCGACTTGATAAGATTACTGTAACGAAAGGGAAGCTGCTCTGAACAAGATTTTAGGGATTTTTCTGGAGCTATTAGTCATAAAAATAATTTTTTACTTCCTGTTAACATTGTAAAATTAAAATATGACTTTAAAAGTAAAAGCCTGCTCACTGGTGTGGCCATTAATGGCAAACCTAACCCACTCCAAAGTCCAGTAAGTAGTTTCAGAAATTTTCAGAAAGCTTTGGATTATTGAGGGAAGTGAAGTGTGGATACCATAGCCATCAATGAAAGTTTCCTGAGGACTTTGAGAAAAAAATATAGAAAAAGTTACAGAGCTAGATCCACCCTGCAAAGACCCATAACACAGCAAAATACTTGAAAGATCCAACTTTCTCAGCAAACAAGAATAATTACTAGCCTATCATCAAACGATGAGTATTTCAATTAGAACTCTGTCCTCTCTTCTTTTTCCCTCTCACCTTTCACACCTAGTATAAGTGTATAACTAATAATGTCATGACTAATTAAAAGACCATTGGGACCCCTGGAAATTATAGGGCAATTTTAAGAACATAGCATTGAAAAGGAAGGGAACAGGAAATCTAAACCTGCCTTTTCTTATATTACCCACAAAGAAAACAGAAAAGTTTTACAATGGAATATGAAATACTGAAATGTTTTAATACAGGTGAAAGTTAAAGACAGCTATATACATTCTGTGCAACATAAACACATTAAAAAATACTCTCTCTTAACACAAGCTTTATCACACTGGCACAACCCCTGGTGAATGCACTGCATTCAACAAGTTGAGTACTAGAGAGCACATGTTTTTCCCATTCTACTAAAATAATAAATTAGAAATTACAAAATTACGATTTTCTTAAGAACAGCCTGAATAAGATTTTCAAAAGTACACTATTTAAGAGGGACAGGTCTCATTCAATGGACTAAGTTGTGAAATTCTTTGAAATTCTGTCTTATATGTTACAATATATAGGCTCTGTTCTTACAGATACTGAATCTGTAATAAATTAGCTTTCAATCTTTCTATTGCTATTCATCAGGATATTGAGTCAATCTTCAAATGCATGACAATAATAAAATACCAAAGGTTTTTTTTTTTTTTCAATTAATACATAAATTGGGGGGAAAATGGGGAACAACCACAAAAATTGATACATGTATTTCCATTGTAAAGATAAAGAGCTTGTCTAGTTCTTGTTGTAGTCTGCAGTTCTTGTTGTAGTCTGTAGTTTTAGGTACAAACAATGTCATAATGTCCAAGAGGAAAGGATTAATCACCAGCACATTACTGATCTGTCTCATTTTCCAGTTTTTGTATCTCATTTTGTCCAGCCTCTGCAAGGTGAGATAAGAGTCTCTTATACGCTTCTCTGTTGGGGGAAAAAAACCAAAACATATAACATGTTACTTTAATAATCTCACACATCCTAGGAGTAAAAGTGTGTAATTCCCAAACACATTGTTTAGATATTGAGATATTAAAACAGTTTAATGTCCCCCCACCTATTCAGCTGCTTTTTTGCTGTGACTCTTTAGCGTGGCCAGATCAGAGGAAGAATAGGGACTGCACTGTTTACAGCTAGAAGTGTAGTGGAGCTCTTTAGAAGCCTAATTGTTTAGTAAACTGCTCTGAAATACAAGTTCCTTATTTAAAAACGTGGAGTTTCCAAGGCCTGGATGATATTAGCATTCAGCTTTGATGATGTTTGCTCTCTCATTTCTGCCTAAGCAATCCCTGGGACTCTCACCACAGCACAGTGATGGGAGCCCCTCACACTTGGGTGCAGCCCAAGCACTGAACCAGATTCAGACCACCATCCTCAACCAAGGACAATGACTGTTAAAATAAACCTGGAATTCAGAAGGGAACTGTCACTCAAGTGGATTTGCCAGAAGAGTGCATATGTGTTGATGAGACTTTTCACCTTAAGTTCATTCTAATACTCTCCAACCCAAACAATGTAATTATTGTTAAAGTACTGCCTCTGACATTTAGGTCTTTTCTAATTATACATTTTTGTCATGAAATATTAACTTGAGCAAACAAAACTGCAGTTTTCATACTAGTTCCTTGCAATTACAACACTGGACATCACCACTATAAGCATTTAATGCAAATTCTGAACACCTTACTTCTTTTATAGATTGAGATTTGCACTTTATTGTCTACAGTAATTGCACTGAATATGTTAATATCATGTTATTTAGAGTCTAGGACCGAAGAGAGAAAATCAGGTGTTCTTGAAGAGAGAAAATTAGTGTTCTTACAATAAAATGCTCATGGAACACCTCAGGCTGCTGGGTAATGCAGCACATTCTAAATACAAATTACTAATAGAAAACATTGACAACAGATTAGCTAATATATATGGCTTAAGTGATGAGGATAAAGGAAATGGAGCTCTTCAGTAATCTCCAAGCATGTATTTCAGGAAGCTCCAACAACCTGCATGCTTTCAGCATTTTGTAGATAATGAGATGAATGTTACCATATTAATAGTATTTAGCAAAAGAAAAACAAGCAAAACTTTTAGCTATGAAAAGCATTATCAAAGGATGAAAAAAAGCAGGTTGTGTGGAAATCCTACATATAACAGTACTTCAGGCTGGTCCTGGGCAAATTCTCTTAAATAAAAGCAAATGCAGTTGTTGGCAGTGGATAGTAAAAGGTGAATAATATAATTACAAATTAATTAAATACATTTTTCATTAAATGGAAGATGATACCCTGTGAGTACCCTTCAGTGTCTCATAAGTTATTCTTGCACAATTCTGTCTTTTGGACTTGTTATAGCCCGGGCCCTGCTGACACACACCTCAAAACTTCCCCAGTGTGAGGCATGAGTGGATTCTCCCCTTTGAGTAGTCCCAGGATGTGCAGCAATGCCAACACTGGGGCCAGTTCCTTGCCCAGACCACAGGAGAGTCATGGGCAGCCTTCCAGTGAGCAGCACTGACAGGAAGAGCCCTTTTGGCCCCACCAGGCAGAGCTTCCTGGAGTTCTGTAGCACTACTTGCATAGATGCTGAAAGGTCAGTGCAGCATCTGCACCCAGACACCACCATCCCTGCAGAGCTGCTCCCCTCCTCCTCTGTCATTTTCTCCTAATGCCAGATGGATTCAAGTGTCAAATATTTCTGTCCTGAGTTCTTGGGGGGCAAACAGAGGAATCCTGAGCCTGCTGTGCCCATCAGAGCCAGCCTTTCCTGGACACCCACAACTCTTCTAATTTTAGATTATGAGAGAGCTCTTGATATTCAGTTGGGGGTATTTATTTTCCAAGCATCTCAGACCATACCTGATTGTAGCATAATTTCACATATGACCCATAGTCCTCTAAAACAGGGACTAACAGGAAAATTGTTTGAGTAAGGAATTCTTAATTCTGTTTTGCAACATACATTGTAGAGACAACCTGGCTTCACAAAAATTCTGCTCTGGTCTGTGGACCCTAGTATCAAAACATCTCTGGAAATATTTAGCAAATATAGATGGCTTTAAACCATGACAGGCTTGAGTTAAGGGAGATTTCTGGCTGAAAACACTTAAAAATAACTCATTTTTGGGTGTCTGTGCTGCTGTCTTACGACTGCTTTCTTTCAACAGAATGAACCTCTACTAGTCATTGTCAAAAATAGTATTAAATGAAAACCAAACCTCTGTGCAGCATTTCTTCCAAGGCCTTGTTTGCGCTCAGAATCCTTCAGAGACTGTGTGATTGTGGGAATCAGGCTGGTAACTAAAGTCTGATCCAAGACTGCCACTGTCTCCAGTATGCTGAGAACCCGGTGATCATAGACAGCAGTGTAGTCCTGGATGAACTGCCTGGGGTACACAGGGGCATTTAATGCAGGGTCAAAAGAGATGCAGAGAACATGCCAACAACAACTGTACAGCCTAATCAGAACAAACAATCTGGCTGCATAGCAATTTTCACTTTGTTACACTGGAATACTCTACCTGGAATACTTTCTCTAAACAAAGGATGGTTTTGAAGCCTAATGCTAAAAATTCCACACATTTATTTTCAAGTAATTTGGCAGATTCTGCTGCTGTTTCACCAGGACTGCCTTGTTCCTAAGGCAGTGTGTGTGTGCATGCATGTGTGAATTCCTAAGGCATGTGTGTGAATGCAAAACTAAACCATACATTTCTTATTTAATAAATAATAATTGTAATAAAAAGACTAGCAAAACAAGAGTTTTAGATTCAAATTTGCAGAAACAATGTTGGCATTTCTTATAAAGCTCCTCTGGATCTTAAATAGGGCAGATCATTAGATGGAAGCACATCCATTTGCCATCCTGAGGACCTGAGGACTTCAAGGCTCACAGATTACATTCAAATCAAAATTAGCACCCTAGGGATGACACATCCCATGAAATTGATGTATCAGATATAGACTGGCATTCCCACAAACACCAATTCTTTTTTCAGTGAGTCTCTCTCAAGGCTTTCACCTAGACCTAGCCCGATACAGCAGCAGTGCTTAAGGTTTGCAGAATGTCTGTGAGTGCCAGGCCATGCAGCTCTGCTACTGTATCCATGCAAGACACAGGATTCATTTTGTACAGCTATGAAATAAGGATAATTTACATTATAATAATCTGTTATTGTCACAAAATCTAATAAAAAATTAGTTAAGCTTGTTATGTGAACTTTAGCTGCACTTCAAATTCAGAACACACATCTTTCACAGCACCATCAGCATTCCTGAGGAGTTTTTCCCATTGCAGGAAAAACTATATGCCTCTCAAAATAGTACCTCATCCATGAGGAAGCAGGTATGCCTCTCACTTCTCTTTTTCTGCTCTGGCTTTTTGGCAAAGCTGTGCTCAAATCCAGTGCCAAAAGTACCATTACTAAAATACCATAAACAAGCAACAATGCAGCATGTTAGGATAATTAGTTATTTTAAGAAAACATGTTTGCTGTCAATTTGCTTGCAGCAGCTTTGTTGCCAGTTGGCATATTTTCTGGTTACCTAAATACAGAAGTCAGCTGGGTGGCATGTTCTCCTCCTGACCCTGCTTGGCAGCCTTCTACCATGTACTGTACAATGTCTGTAGATATTTTTTTAACTGCAAAAGAAAAATCACAGGATTCACACAGAGCTCTTGAACTGGCCATCTGGAGGATGTCTTTCATGAAGACAAAACATTTTAAATGAGAAAAAAAAAGGTTTAATATTTCTTTGATGCAAGTGAAATGATTGTGAGAGCACTTAGTTAGATTGGCTATAAAGAACAGAATGAGTCACGGGTTTATGCAAAAATCTTATTTTCACCACCATTATCCTTTAAACAGATTTTTAAATACACTATGGTTTTTTTAAGTTAAAGCCAAGAGATATACATTTAGAGGAAATAGAGGTTTTATTTAAATCTAAGTTCTGTTTATATTCTTTAAACACTCCTATTTGATTCAAAAGATAGGTAGTCACAGCATTATATTCTGCTCAAAGCTGTGTGGATCTACTCTGTAATTTCAGTGGTGCAGATTGTTCTGAAATGCACCCTAACTCTTTTTTTAAGGGAAAAAAACCCTAAAAACCCCAACAACCTCTCCCACTATTTTCTCAATAATTGTTTCCAAATAAACACCCAAGTTGCAAGATGCAGCTCTTCCTTTATAAAGGTGGAACTGGGCTGCAAGGACTTTTCTGGAAGGGAGTGGCAGAGCCCTGTCCAGGCAGGCAGGGAGCTGGTGGCTACATCAGCCCAGGACTTCTAGCTCACTGCAAGGTGAGTGCTCAGCTTTTAGCAGATATGGCTGTGATGGCAAAAGGGGGAAGAAAATTGGTGATGGCTGAGTCAATTTCCTAAGCACATCTTGTCCCTGAAACTATTACAGACCAGAATCAAACAGTACTTTATCAGAGAAAATTCCCAGGAGAAATCAGAGGTGAATCCAAATTTTGCTTAACGCCTCTCCAGCAGCAAGAAATGGAAATTTTGAGCTCAGGTACATTCATTATACAATGGTGGGGTGAAAAGAGTGCTTCATTCTGTAAGTACCTAAAAATAAAGATGTTCTTGCTACAAAACAAAGCATGCTAAAAGAAGAAAGAAGACTCAAAGATAACTTCATGGAGCAACATGTTACTTTTAATCCATTTATAATACCTCTAGGGGAGAACATGACTCTAGTCTTATTTGGTCTCAAAACTTTAGGTGGAAGAAAAGTTCCACAATTGCTAATGGAGGAGATTATATGGGAAGGATAGGGAAAAAAGGAAATGCCTTCAGATTCCTGAGAAGCTGATTAGTTCATTAGAGAGTTAAATGAGGCAGGATTTCTCTGCCTGAGAGGCAGAAGTCCCAGACCAGTTAATGAAAAAAAAAGCCTCATCCAGTTTATCTGGCCAGATTGTTTTATTCACCTCATCTGAGAGTCTTAAATACCGGGATGAAGGATGCTCAGCAGTGCAGAAATCTTGCAGGCATGGAGAGATGTACTTAAAGCAAACAAACAGCTCACCTTGCAGCTCATTAACCAGCACCAAGCACTTCAACACAGCTGGGAGAACCAAGTCTGTGTCACACAGTTCAGTGCTCTGGGTTCTCTGAAGTACTTCAAGAATGAAAGCAAGAACAGAGGCCAAGCGAGGAGGTGGAGCATGCCCTTTGAACTGCAGGTAGTTTTCCCTGGGAAGACAAAGCAAGCCAGAACAAAGTCTATGATTTGGGTTTTTTTTCCATGTAATGCAAGCACCATATACCTTAAAATAACTGTGATATTTCAGCAGGAGGCCTATTACATAGATTTCTATCTTTATCTAGGCTTAAATAATGGCTTCTATTTATCTTAGTCGTAGCAATGACTCCCAGTTTGTCAGAGAACAGTGATATCTTCTGACTCTTCTGTTCAGAGAGGAGTGAGAAATAAGAGCCATCATAATTACAGTTTAAAACCCATGTGTGACTATTAAAAGCTAAATACAAAGGTAGCTTCATAATATAATTGAATTCATGAAGGAATGAAGATTCTAAAATCCTAAATCAACATGCATAATACATCTGTTATTTAATTACATTATTTAGCTTTATGTGCTTTTGCAAACTCACAAGCATACTTGTGGTAACAGCTCTGCTGTTACACTGGGACTGTTATTTGATTTTTATAAACAGTATGTTGTAACAGGACAGCCAGTGACTGATTTTGTTCTGTCAGAATTAACACAAACATCTCCAGTATAAAATCTGGCACAAGGATAAAAGGTGACCTGTCAATCTGCAACAAGAGCAAATTTTAACATCACACACATGGAGTGTTCCAATTTTAACACATTGATTTGTTCATTTTCCACAAAAGAATACAAGAATATGAACTACTGTTGGTTTGGCACCACAATTAATGGAATCTGAAGACAACAGGTTTTGCAGGTGAAAGAGAACACAGCATTTATTCATCAGTCAGCAAGAGCACTCCCAGAACCTTCAAAAAACCATTTTAAGATATTTAATATTAGGTACTGTTACCTATCAAACAAGGCACATATGTTGGCTGAACAATGCATCAGATAAAAACCAGAATCCTTATTAAAAGCTCAGTAAAGAGTGTTTCTACAACTTTCAAATGAAATGTGACTTTCAGAGCTCTGTGTACTTCATTGCACTGCTTCAGAGCACTGGTGTGACTTGGCCAATGAAAGCTGTGACACTCACAGTTCTTGTATCATGTGGTCTAACTTTAATATTAGCAACTCTGAAATCTTCTGTCTCATTAATTACTCTGAGAATTTCCCACAGGTTTTTTTTTGTGTGTATTCTTCCACTACAACAGCTCTGTGAGCTGGGTAATACAATCCTGATGGAGTTTCCCTTCCCCTCTGCAGCAGCAATACATTCATTGCTTTCATATGGCAAAGTGGTGAACAAACTGGACCTATTTGTGTACAGACCCCATGACTGCCTCATGACCACCCAGCACTTTGCAAACCAGAGTGCTGCTCAGTTCTAACACATTCTTCCCAGATCACTAAGGAATGTTTCACATCTTAAAGATCCCCAAGTGCCATTACACCTTCAGAACTTTCCACTCTTAATCCCCATGTTCACACATGCATGCACACATTCAAAAATAACTTTAATAAGATGACAAAGTTTGGGTATCCAAAAACATGTCAGAACTAAGATCGTGAAATCTTAATTGACTCCCTTAATAGGTGATAATACAAACTTTACTTACAGGATTTCCTCTCATATTTACCCAAGATTAGCACTGACATTATTTTTCTGATCAACATGTATACCCACTCTTCAACAAATAAAGATCCAATTACCATGGATATAGGCCTGTATTTGAGGGGGTTTAAATCCTTTCCCAACACAGAAAAAAAGTACAGATTGTTCACTACTCTGCAGTACATAAAACCAAGTGTCAGCCTCTCAGCAGCAGGAACAGAGATTTGTAGCAGCTGTTCACATCATGCGAGTGGTGACAGCGCAGTGAACAATCACTGTCTCCTGCCTCTCTGTCTTCCTCTTCCCAGTTTTCCATGTCCCCTGGGCAGCTGGCACACCTGTGCATGCCCTGACACTTAGAGAGCAACAAGGTCTCCCATGCACAGCTAACTGGCAGCTCTCAGCACTACAACTCTGTACCCCTAAATGCAGCTTGAGACACACGTGTGATGATGTCCATTGGAGCATAATTAGAAAAGGATTTGCATTTCACGTGACCTCCTGCAATATTTTTTGTTGTGGTCTAGGACTTTTATCCTTAATTAATCTCTCATAAATCTTTCTGATTTTGCTCTTCTGATATATAAACACTCTTCTTCCTTTGCTCCCTGCCCAGCAACTCCCAGGCTCTTCCAAGAGCCGCACCATCAGCTGAGAGGAAAGCAGAGGCCTGAGCTCATGAGCTGTTTGTGAAATGTGAATCTGAGGCCTGAGAGAGTGATGATTTACACCCACTGCTCCTCACCTGAGGACCTGCAGGGTGGTCCTGCGGAGGCGGAGCAGCTGGGGGGCGCTGATGGAGCTGCCCAAGGCAGCGAGCAGGGGATGCTGCCCAGCACCGGGCACGGCCGGGGACGAAGGCAGGAATCGTCCAAAGTAATGGCGAATGATGCTCCCAAGGAGTTGGTTTAAATAGGCACCCTGGGTTTGGGACTGACAACATATGAAGGACAGGCCCTGTGGAAGAAAATTTTAGAAAGTGAGGAATTAAATAAATTTTTAGCAATACAGTTGAATAAATCTTTAACAACTGTATGGTAAACACTCACTACATGCTGTGTAAACTGCTGCACACAGTACTATGCCAGACAAATAAGCATCGCTGATTTGCTGCAGACATGATGATCTGCAAATGAAGACAGAAGCAGGCCAGGCTTGCAAAGCAGAGAAAAATCTTTCACTAGACTAATATATTGGAAGATAAGCTTTGGGACATGCAAGCTCCCCTTCAAATTCAAAATAAAACTGTGGCACTTCTGCACCCAAAAGCTTCTCATTTCTGTTTTCCATCCTGTGCATGGTCTAACAAAGTATGTTAATCAGGTAAGATTTAAGATGGGACAGGAAGAATAAAAACCTCATCTGCTTGTAAAGGATTGTGTGAAATTTTTGTATAAATGCTACAGAAGAAAAATGAGCACTTAGAATTGAGCTCCAACAAGAAAAGATTTGCTCATAGTATGAACAAATTAGGGTAAATTAAGCACCATTTATATGGGATTTAGAGGAGGTTTTAAACTCTGTTTAAGATAAGGCTAAAACTGCTGTGATTTATCCAATATAAGCTATATTGATCCAGAGAAAAATCTATAATGAAAGTACTTGCCCAGAAAGTGCTTATCTGAACTCTACCTGTAGTTTTAGAACATATATATGCTCCATCTCTGAAAAAAAGAGTATTCTTACTGGAATGGGTTCCCATAAGAGAAAGTTAAGATCTTGTTTCCTTCCCCCTCCTCTGATTACTGAGAGCAAGAACAAATCACTAAGAAAAAAATAAAAAGGTCCAGCGATCTCCTATCTCAAGGGTCACAGTCAGCAGCACAAACAGAAGCCTCTTGAGAACTCAGTTTTCACAATAGTTTTGTCCAACAAGAATAATTGTGTAAAACAAGGTCAAGCACAGAGCTCCCTAGACAGCAATTTCAACAGTACTTCAAATTTCCATTAGCATTGCAATCCAGACTCTGGTTTTGGTAGGAAGAGTATCTGTCTGAATATTTATGGTTGCTGAGGTAAACTAATGCCCCTGATATAGGAATGAACAGATCAAGTCAAGCTGTTTTTGTTCCCCAGCTATGGAAAAGGTGTATTTCTGTTGCTTTTTGTATTAAATTCAAAAAAACCCATTTCTTGACTCCCCAAAAACATTTTCATCTATACCTGTCTGTATGAACATGACAAAACATTCAGGAAGGAAAAAAAAAAAAAAAAGCAGACTGAGGGTCTTGCTGAGGGTCTTGAAATGCTGAGTTCCCACTTTTGGTTCCACAGTAAACAAATACAGGAAACATGAGATTTCAAGAAATGAGATGTCTGAAGACCTGGTGGCTCTCTTGAATGCAGATTTGGCTTAAGGGTTTTACCTCACATACTTTTGGGGTTCCTTGATAATTCTGGCAAATCTCAGTGACAAAAAACCACACTTTCTGAACTGAGGCTTTGAGTAAAACTTCAGATTTTCTACTCCTTTTGTGTACACAGAGTAAATTATTGTAGAAAAAAGCTGCTGCTGCTGTATCAGAATTCTTAAAAAAAGAAGTCAAGTGATACTTCTTGGCAAGTAGCAGACTTAGAGACTGTTAAAGATGACAGACTATTTAGTGTATAAACTTGAGTGTCTGATGTTTTCAGTAAGATATTGCAGCAGGCATAAAGAAGAGTTGCCTGTGCTTTCTGCAGTAAAGCTCATACAGAAAGACAGAATGTACTCATTAATCCAAATATTGGAACTGGCGCTCTTAAGACTCTAGACTGTTTTTTACACTAAAAGAACCCAGACATCTATGACAAAGTGTATTAACTTATTGGATAAAAGGGACATAAAGAACTTCACAACCTTAGAGAGGATACCTGCAGGAATACATGAAGGGGGCAGCACCTCTGAAGAACTAACAATGACAATTGCTAAAATGAGACAGAACTGAGGATCAACAAATGATACACAGTATCAAGAAGACATCAGTTATTAACTAGTAAGAGTTACTGTTTTTAATAATGATTCTAGACTTATTAAATGGTTGCAATAAAAAGAGAATATTAGAATTCAGATGGAATGCTGACTAATTTTTTGCAGGTCTAATAATTTAATTTCAAAGTGAACCAACAAACCTAGCCCGATCCTTCAGAAAAGCATTTTCATTTTTTGGGTTGAAATAAATTGATTTGGAATCTGCATCCCAAAAGTTAGAAAAGAACATGGATTTCTCTCTTGGACAAAAAGGCCTACTGACTTTAGGTCAGCACTGTGTTCTTTATTTTGGACTCTTCCTTTTCCTTACAAAGTGCAGAGAGCAACAGAGCTGCACAAGGTCTGACAACACCATATCCCAAGAGGCACAAGGCATGAGTTACCAGCACTGCACAGTAGGTGCAAATCTCCAGCTACAATGGCAAAACACCCTAGGCAGTACTGGCCAAGGATCTGATTGCAAGATAATCACACAGAAATTTCTTCTTTTAAATCCCACCAGTAATTAAGTGAGATAAAGGAAGCTGCTGTTCAAATGAGAGAAAAAAGAAACACACATGCAACTGGACTGCAGTTCTGGACCAGAGATTTGAAATCAATCACATCAGAGCCCCAGGACAATCCCTACAAAGCAGATGGACTTTAAAGGGTTGATAGAGTTGCTTTCTTTTCTTTAACTATGCTCTTCAGCCATCTTCTGAGGTTAAGATTTAAAAAAAAGGACATTTTAAGGGGAGCAGAGAAGCATGACATCATCTGCTCCTCATTTTAGCAGAAAGGCAATGGATTCCTGTGTGTGTTCACTGCAGGAACCTTTTGTGGCCAGAGCTGCCTCTTCTGATTTATCTGTGTATCTGTAAATCACCTGTGGAGAGCAAAGAACCGATTAGTGTGGATTACTGGAACTATTCACTGCAGAAATGCCAAGCTACCTAATGATGACTTACACTGCAAGTCCTGCTGCTGGAATAAATCTGCTGTCCACCAATTAATGTTGTACAATTCCTATTAAACACATATTATAATTCACAAAATGTACTAATAAGCTTGCTCAAACATCAGACCACAGATGTGGCTCATGGGAGGGCTTTCAAGGTCTGATCTCCGACAAATGCTGAGCCTGCACAGAGCCATTAAAATCACTGGGAAGTGCATGGGCCAAGCACTACTAGAATGAATCACTTTTGCCATTCTCAGTATTTAGACAGAAATCAACAAATCTTCTGTACTTGGACTAATACTGGATTAATACTGATAAATCTTACCTTCCCTGTCATTATGTATACAGTGCTTATTCCATGCACCCACACTGTATTCTGCAAGATGGATTTAAACTAATATTTCTTCTCCAAAACAAGTTTCTTGCACTGCTTCAGTCTTTTCCCATATTACTGGTAAACATTTACTAAAATTCTTCCAAATCATTCTCCAAGAAATCCATCAAGAGCAGTATCGGTCAGAAACTTTCTATGATAGATGTTACCAATCCACTACCACACAAATCAACCCAACTTCTTTTTGCAGTAGTGAAATAACTACAGTTAAATTTTACATACCTCACTATTTGATAATTAGGAACAGTCCCATACAATCGTAAAATGGCTGCTCATTCACATTCTTTGTGCTTTACTTTCCAAAGTCAGTAATTCAAACAAATCTGAGGGCAATTTTCATATCTCAATAAAAATCTTTCTTAGGTCATCAAGTATTACCAAAACACATGTGCAGTGAAAGAAATAGTATCCAGACAGTAACCCTTTAGGCAAGATAAACCAAAAAATAGCTTAAAAGTTGCTAGAGCTAAGCTGTTTTAGCAAGGCAGTATCAGTGACTGAGTTTGAAAACAAAATCTTGATAAGCTCCCTGTACAGTAGAGACCAGACCAGCTGCCCAAAATCTGTCAAAAGACAGGGATATAGCCCAAAGTTCTATATAAGCACAAACATAACAAGTAAACACAGTCAGTCTGAACTGATGAGAGAGAAATGCAACATCCAGTCTTAATTAGTGCCTTTGACAATTATGTGTGCTTGTGTAAAATGAAGCAAATAAATTTGTAGGTTTGGGGTGGTGAAGGAGGGTGAAATACAGCCATTGGTTTTCTGATGAATTGTGTAGTAATAAACTACACAGTGTGGAGAGAAGGAGCTCTGTATGCTGTCCTAAAAGATTAAAATATTCAGGAATTCTATGGAATTTCATAAAATTGTTGCATCAGTGGATATGTAAAATAAACTGCTAGTAGGACTGACCTCAAAACCCTTTAAAACCCAATAAATGGATCAAGTAAACCAGATTAAGATTAGCTGTTAAATACTCGGGAAAGAGGGATTTTTTTTCAGGTCATTGCTAGCAAAACTAAAATGTTTTCTGAGATCTGAAGCAGGTTTTTTGAGCAAAGCAGGAAAAGCCTACACTGTAGGAACTGAAGAAAAAAAATGGAGCCTGGAACTTTTCAGAAGACTAAAGAAACAAAAATTAAAAAGGAAAGGCTGCTGAGGAGAAATTCCACTCAAGGGCTTTTATACTTTGACTATGAATAAAGAACTCACATGTATAAGAGAATGCTTTGCATGGTCTCCAAATTCCTGTTTCTTTATTTTCACATAACTGTGAAAGGATTAAGTTGTAAGCTGGAGTATGAACAGGGACAGATCTACAGAACAATGCTTGTCTAACATTAGGGTGAATTAAGGCTCCTGCCCTAAAATAGCAGTGCTCTACCCCCACAAATGAGCACCAGGCACAGGGCAGCTCCCCAAGAGTGGCCTCATCACACATTTCACCTGCAGTTTAGTTAAGTCAAGGTGAGGTTATTCCCAAAGAATTCTGTTTCTCCATCTTCCCTTCCACATACACTGTTTTATCACTTTCTGATACACCCATTTGGGTTTCTGGGTTTTGTTTGCTTTGTGAGGCTAGTTACTATTTGGCTCAAGTCACAAATTGCTATTCACAGAATCATTAAAGCAAATTAAATGAGAATGTGTATTGGGGTGAAAGGGAATGAATGCAACTTTAACCCAACTGTGAAAAAATAACTTCAGATGTCTGAGAGTGCCGAGAATCCATTCAATCTCAAATGATCTCAGAAGAGTTTTTTTTGTTGTTGCTTTTAAACTGATCTTGAAATATTTTGTTTTGAGTTGATTCGAAATTGTAATTTTCTCACTTTTCCAATTACTTGTTTTCTAGAAGCAGTGTTTGTCTAAAATATTTTGTCACACAAGATCATCTAGCATAGCTGGAAAGCACATGGACAATGCAGCAGACTGATGAAGAGTACAAAAGAGAGGTCTGGAAGTCAGAAACTGGCAAATAAAACAGGAAACAAGGGTACACAACACTCAAGACTTCAACTCAAGTGGTTTCATCTGAAGGCTACATCTGTCTCTGCAGGCTCCAGAGAAACTGGCTCTACAAGAGAAATACCAAATTAGCAAACAGACACTCACAGTCCATGCTAATACCATTGTCCAGATGGCCCTACATGTACACAGCTTATGAAAACACCTACAAAGCAATAAAGCAAAACACTGTGCAGAGCATTGCACAACCATATTCACTTCCCTATGACATGCCTTTGATCACAATGAGCTGCTTTTGAAACTAATAAATTCCAGTGATGTTTACAATGTCACCACTGCATTGTTTCACAATGCAATCCTGCAAAGTAGTGAGTTAAGACTTCAGTCAAAATGAAGACTGAGAAGGGAAAATGGTAAGCAAAACAGACACAAAGATTTACAAGGAAAACATGTCAACTTATTTATTTTCAAAATATAGTCTTTTCTCTTTCTCACCAGCAGAAATTAGTGTCTTCCTACAGCACCACAAGCCTTACAGAGTTTCACGAGTGACAGGGTAACTGGGAGAGGAGTAGGACAAATAACAGGGAAGAAGGCTTTAGTCATGCAATCCAAAGCAGCAGGAACCTGATTTAGCAAAACATATTCTCCAAGTATTAAGACAAACCAGTGGCATGATACACCAAGGATTTTCTTTTGTTCCCAAGAGCAACAAAAAAGGGGTAACTCATTTATAACTATCTACAGTTAGCCAAGTCAAGGATGATTTAAAATATTTGTTCTGTCATCTTAACAATTTTCTCACTCCATATTATGATTACTTGATGCACTGTTTGAGAAATCTGTCACACTGGAGACCAGTGTAACCAGCAGGTTGGCTAAATGTTTTCCATATGCAGTGATGAGAACAGAAGCTCTAAAATGTACCACAGCACAGCTGCCTGCAATGAGGAAAGCCAAATGGGGGGCAATTTTCCTTTCACTTCTATAAGAAGAAAAAACTTCTCTTACTGCTTCAGTAAATTCAGTCAATGCTTGCTGACTAAGGAAAAAGAAAAAATTCTCTGCAAAATTAATATTTTCCTGAAGATTCATTTGTGTGCTGATAATAGAACTGAGATATTTACCTGGAGATAGAGAGGCAGGCTTTCCTGAATGGCAGACAGCAAAGCCACAGGCAGCTCCTTGTCCTGCTGGAGCACAGAGTGTGGCAGCAGTAAGCAATCCACAATGCGAAACAAGAGTTGCTGTGCCTTGGAAGTAGCCAGTATTGGGGCACAGAACTTTACCAGACATCCTGTTGAAAAAAGTTCAAAAAAATCCCAAACCAATTTACAGTTAGTAAAAAAATTAAAGCCTTAAGAAGCAATTATGTTAAATTAGATAATCTGAGAGTAGCAAAAGCAACTGAATTGTCTCACTCCTATGTACTCATTCCATGGCATCCTGCAAAAAAATCCCAGTCAAAACAACTCAAAAGTCCATTTACAGTTCAAAATAAAATACTATATTGATTCAACACAATACAGTTACAAGTTTGTAGGCAAGTGAAGATGTTTTAGGAAAAGTACAGCAATGCTAAAGATAGGATGAGTCTCTAAGATCCCTGCAGAAAACTTAATTAAACTTGATCCATAACCCTACTGCAATCAGCACACGTGCACTTGAACATTTACCTTGCTGTGTGCATTCATCTTTCTTGCAGGGAAATGCTGCCTTGGCCTTCCCTTTATATTTGTCTAACAGCACTGGGCAACACCACATCAGCAACTACTCACACAGCAATTTAATGTTAGCAAAACATTAAATATCCTTCAAATTGCATTTCATTTCAGCAGATTAAGAAGAACAAGGGGCAGCCAACTCCATTAAGTCTTGCTAGTTTTTTGTGGGCTCTCAGTTCACAAACTGAGAGCCTCAGAGAACATCTTTCTTGTTTTCAGCACAATAATGCATCACTTGCTCAGCTTTCAGCCAGTTTTTGATTGTTCTTTTGACTTTCAGAAAAAAAAAGTAAAAAGGTTGATGTGTAAATACCCCAACTTTGAAAAACATCTTTATTGCAGGTGAGGTGTATT
The DNA here is from genome assembly GCF_028018845.1 of Melospiza georgiana. Classification (NCBI taxonomy): domain Eukaryota; kingdom Metazoa; phylum Chordata; class Aves; order Passeriformes; family Passerellidae; genus Melospiza; species Melospiza georgiana. The sequence goes on along the minus strand of NC_080432.1, from coordinate 10,705,757 downwards.
TTTTCTTGAAAAACTAACTCCCTACTCAGAAGTGTTAATACTCAAAACACATTAAATAAAACAAGATTCTTATGTAGACATTTTCAACTTTACACATTATTAGAGGCAGGAAGAAGTTTTCTGGGTTGAAAATACAGGAATATCCTGAGGAAACATGTTTAAGACTTTGAAAATAATGGAACATCAAAAGTAGGCCGTTACAAGATATTATTAATCTATAAAAGTCATTCATTATCATCTCTAAAAACAACGCAAAACAACATTAATCTTATGGAGTGAAAGAAAACACAATGATCAATCATAGAGAAAGAGAACGATCACCTAACAATACTTCTAATAATGTTGTCTAAGCTTCCTGCTTTGAAAGAAACATGGTCATTCCAGCTCAAAGTACTCCTTCTATTATCACTGCTGTGATGTATGGGACAGTACAAGACACAATCTGACTACAGACAGGAGGTGTTTAGATTTGTTAAGTTTTGTGCTTTGTCCTTATAATTTAACAAGCCCACAGAATGTGAAGCAGTGATTGAAATATACTTGATTTTTTTTTTCCTTTTAAACCTTCTTTATGTTTTCTTAAATAAAAAGGACATTTTCTTGCACACAACAGCATGATTGAAGATTAGTCGTTTCCTACAGCAAAGAACAAAAAGGACAATACCAAACTAAAAAAAGGAAAATACCAATCTAAAATTACTTTCTAAGGCTCCAACCCACATTTGGGTATCTAAGAATGTTTAATTTTATATACATCCCGTGTATCAAAGTATGCTGATCTCACAATATAAAAATTGAGTATTTTTTAAAACTCTAATTCCAGTACATTTGGTGCACTTTCTGCATCTTGGTCATGCTTTCCCTGTGCTCCTTAGAATCATGATGTAAACTGTGTGTGCATGCAAATCATTATCTCTGTTTTAAGATACATAAGGTTTACTCTGTTTTTAAAAGTAAGTGGGTCAGACTGGCACATTTTAAAGCATTCTTCTTTTGCACCCTATTAGTGGTTCCACGTTTAATGAATAAATGCTAGAATTGCATTTTAGTAAAGTACAGAGTGCTTGTCAAAGAAGGAGTTCCAAAAAAGAAGTGAAGTACATACCTAAGCCTACTTGGCCACTAATATAACTCCACTACATAGGATGTAGCCTGTAATCATACTGCTTATCACAGAATATCCTCAGATGAAAGGGATCCACAAGCATCACCAACTCCACCTCCCAGCCCTGCACAGGACACCCACCAAAGGTCCCACCATGTGCCTGAGAGCATTGTCCAAGCTGTGACCACTTCCCTGGGGTCGATCCCCCCAGTGCACTTTTCCAGTGCCCAATCCCCATCTGGTGAAAAACCTTTTCCTAAACTCCCTAAAAACATAGTTTTAAACACATTACTCCTCCACACTGGCCCTAACAAAACCTGCCTGCAATTTGCTGAATTCTACAACTCCTTGGCTGCACTTCCACTTCTACCATAACTATACAATGATTGAAAAAACCCATTCAAATCAGTGACTACTACAGTGTTTTCTTTGGTGAGTCAGGCTATGTCCCATAGAGTGGATACCTAACACCAAAGCTGCACGTTTTCTCAATCCACATGGCTCAAAACTTGGAATTCTTTCAGAAGGGTGTACACCTACTTTTATGTTCCACAGGAAGAACTCAGAGTTCATCACTTCTGTTTAAAATGAGTGGGCAGAGGAAGGAAACAATAAGAGACCTCACACAAAAAGATTTCATGACCCTGTCTGGGAAGAGCAGATCCACTGTGGGTATAAATTGCTGTAACTTCAGGAACTGCTATGACTTACAACAATCCTCACTACAGCTAAAGAGCCAGAAACCAGCTCTTGTCACTGTTTCTGGGTTTGTTTAGGTAAAACAGGTGGTTTTCAGTAATGAAAGACACAAAAGCATTTTACTTTTGAAAATACTGATTTGCAGGGGTAATTAAAAAAAAACCATAAACAAAAACCACAAGGAGGTTAGACATCAGGATGTAGAGAAAATCTAACTGTAGCACTGGTAACTTTGTTTTTTCGAATATTAAATAGTATAGAGAAAAAAAAATGCGGATAGCATAGAGGGAAAAAAAGTATCATAAGTTTATTTTACTGATTCTTTAAAACTATTTCCTAGAAGAAAAGAGGTGTAAAATAATTACCTATGATCCAGTATGTAAGCTGCAGACCTTCTGGAGGTCCTTTTGCCTTCAGATAGGGTTTTACGTACTTTAACACATCACCCAGATACTCCAGAGTCTTTGCTACCATGGCAGATTTCTCAGGGAGAGTCTGAAGACCACTGTAAGTTCTACCAATAGCCTGAGAAAATGCAAACATTGAAATAAATATAAATCAGTCTCTCATGAGACTTTAGTGAGTAATTTCTTTTTTAGCACACTAAATCTGATACTTAGTCTCTTTTCACTGAAATTGTCTTATGAAAATAACATGGGGTAGATGTACAGTACCTTAATGAACTGGACAAGAGCATTTTTTGGGTCTTGCTTGAAAACTGACTGTCCAACATTAGCCTTTAAAAGAATGTTTTCTACTTCTGAGAGTTTAAAAATCAGTCTTGTCATTTCCGTCAGCTGCTCCATGTAGGCTTTTCCTGATTATTACAAGAGAGCAATCAATAAATACAGTATACAGTATTTAATTTAGTCCCAAAATAATGAAGTGAAGCATTATTTTAAAATATCTAAAACACAAGTATTTGGCAGCCAACTGCATCTCTCCAGATAAATAAAACAATTCCAAACCAGTTATTTTTCTGATATAATTTATAAGAAAATACAGAGTTTTAAGTATGGCTTAAGGTGATTTTTTTTTTTTTGAAATCCACAAAATGTGTATGAGAAATAGTGACTGGAAGACAAGTTCTACAGATAATTAGAACTGCATTGGTTTTAGAAGAAGGGATAAAGTATTGCTCTAAGAAAGCAAAGTATCCAGTGTAAAAAAATGGGAGAATTAATTGCAGCTAGATTCCCCCATCCCTCCTTTTTTTTTTCCTTTTAGGCCATTCACAGCATGATTTCTGACTATTTACTTCAGATTTTCATTTTTTTTTGGAGCAGTTTCTCCATGGGGGAAAAATAACTTGTCTCCTTGGGAGCAAGTTTTTATTCTTTGCTTCCAAGGAAACAAGCTCTTTTATCTTTGTTTGTGATAAATTTGTCATATGCAGAGCAGGCAAACTATCAATAAATAGCACAAGCAGTGTAAAGAAACACATTTTGTAATTAGGTAAAAGTAAAGGAATACAAACAAAAATACATTTTGTAATTAGCTGAAAATGTTTGCCAGCTTTGCAATATAGCCCCGTTACTGCAAACATGAGGGAAATGTGAGCACTTACCAACTGTTCTCTCAGCATCTGTCTTGGCCCAGGCGCCACTTGGTTGATCGAGGAACATCTGCAAAACGCAGCGAAACCACGAACGCACTGTCAAAGCTTCATAGGATGTATAGCCCATGCTAGAAAAAGCCTCACACAGTGAACTGTGGAGGTGGAAGAGAAAGAAAAAAGGTACAGAGATCTAATAAAAGCAGGCAGAAAGGTGACAGAGTGTGTCACTTGGCTGTAGATGACATATACTCGTGTATATATGTTTTGGCTACAAAAAAACAGAGGGATGAAAATCCACACAATGGGAAATGCCTTACTGTAACAATGGATGATTTGACTGTTATCTAAACTGACAATGTACAATGGTGAAAATAGTTTATCTGAATCAGCTTGGAACTTCATATTGACACTGCTCACACTGCTCCAGCCTTTCATATAAAGCCAGCCCAGGTGCCCCATGCTACTCTGAAGTGTGCTTAGTTCTAACTACATCAAAGATGGAGAAGAGAAAGCCTCCTTTAGCAAATAAAGATATGCCATGCTCAAAACAGATGCAAAAGGGAAACATAAAAGGGCACCTTGGAGATGAGAAAGGAAACTGCTGTACTTGGCAGTACACTTACAGACATATTCATTTAGGTATGTATACACACACAAGTATATCCATTCCCACATAAACATGCTATATATACTTTCAAACACTTGCTACCATTCTACCAGTCAGGTGCCAGACCAGAATCACTCAATGCACAGTCCCTGTAGCTCTACTGCTCTGTATTCCCAAAGTTTTATTTGCCTCACCACCACGAGTAGCTGCTGCAGTTGTTTTTTCCAAGCATATCAATCTTGCATGATTAATTCTGGAGAAACTCCTTGCAAAAAGACAGCAGGTGTGTGCTGCACTCTGTTCCCAATTACTATCAAATGAGGTGCATGTGTGCTTCAGGTCAGAGCTATTTCTTGACAATAGTTACACCTTTTATTTGAGAGACTTCCTCCCTGGTCAGTCCTAGATACTTCAGCTTTAATGAAAAATGCTTGTACTCTTTCTTGATATGTGTACATGTAAATCTACCTATTTTCTACTCATTTTTTTACTCATGCTTACAACAGAATGTCAAAGGTCCAGATGGAAACCAAAATGGATTCTACTTCTCACTAAACAACATTAATGAAGTTGAGGGGTTTTTCTGCTTCACTTACTTAAAACCAGTGATATCTGTTGTTATATTTTGTCTGAACATTCCTGTTGAAGCACTATTAACAAAATAAGTAAGGAGACCAATTGAAAGCAAATAAAATAAAAAAATTAACACTGAATTCCAGCACTAAAAGAGAACAAATAGGTTGCCTATGGACTTAATGCTACTTGCAGTATCATGTAAAGAAATTCAGTCTGGTGTAATCTTGATGTACACAGCTAGTCTACTTGGTCCCAAAGGCTGATAAAACCACTTTCTGTTGTAGTCTCACGCTTGTTTCTCTTGCTTGCTGGTAGGTGGGCCACTTAGGCATCTTCCCAGAACTGGAAAGGAATATGCTCCTAATCCTTAGAAGGGAAGAAGGAACAATAACTACCTGCTGGAAGCAAGGCAGGTGGTCCTTTTAAAACACTGAGCTTATTCACATGCTCAAAGTTAGTTTGGACAGGTTGTAACACTATCATGCACTACACAACATGGCTCTGGAGAGGAAGGTTTAGGCTCTACTGCAGAAGAAATTCCAAAGCTCATGTGTATGTTGCCAGAGCTTGCACGGTGTAACACTATTGGAAACAAAATAATCTTTTTACTTTTTAACTGAGAATATTTGATGGGAAAATTATCAGAGCACAGTAACCATGAAGTCTTAAGACCACAGCACTTAGATACTTTGATAACTTTTGCTATAGAACTGCCTAAGGTAAGTAAGCACATGAATCACGCTACAAAAGTCCTTTCAAGACAACAGTGATACCTCCATATTCTACTAAAAATATCTTACCTTAGGTACTCACTGTCATTTCACAAGGAAGCTGAGCAAGGATAACAATGTATCTATGTATGCATTGATAACAATATGTCAGGTGCTTAATGAATATTGGTGACAAATACTTAAATAACTACTTTCAAATACCTACTCGAGTGAAGAGAATTGGTAATTAACCTTAAGACCTAAATAATACCAAAATTCAAGTTCAGGAGTCAAAATTTTTTTCTTTTCATCTCACACAAAGAGCAACAAAACTCAAAATTATAAAATTCAAATTATAAAAGGAATTTAATGTGCCTAACTCATATTTCATTCAGCACATGTTAGGTATGTGCAGCCTTGAATGAAACTCACTCTTTAAAAAACATAAAGGAGAAATTTAGCAGAAGATTGAACACTCCTTTCCCAAGTTCCAAACTGAAACACAAGGAACTAAATTCAACCTTTTCTAACACCTCCCTGCAAGAAGGCCATAGCCTCATCTTTGTCAATCACACTTAAATAATCTTTACCATATCCTGATTTACAGTTACTGTCCTTAGTACACTACGTACCCTAAAAATGTGCAACATTTTTCACTTTCAAATACAGTCCAACACAGAAATATTCCCTCTTTCTCTCTCATTTCTCACCTCCCCTGCTTCCAAAACCTGATTCAGAAGCGGGCATGGCAGGCAAAAAAAAAGCACACAACAAAAACAACCACCACCCATCCATCTTAGGTTCACAGAGGCTTACTTAGTGAAAATAAAATTTCTCAGGTATATAAAAATGTTACTGGATTGTCTTGGGCAATCTGCACTAACTGATCCTCTTTTGAGAGGATGCAAAGAATCTGCACTGTTTTAATCAAACATTACATTCTGAAGCAAGATTTTCCTCAAACCTAATGAAGGATGAAAAGGTGATGGAAGAACAAATAGTCACAACTTTTCACCTGTTTTCAATTAGATGACTTAGATATCTTGACACCAGCTGAGGCCACACCATGTCATCCCACCCAAAGAGCCGCATCATCGACAGAACAGGCTGTGGCTGCAGATCTGACAGGGCTTTGCTGGGTATATCCAAAGCCAAGAGAGTAAAACCTGTTTTTAAAGGGAGAAAAACATGGCACCATTTTAATAATTTTTCAGTAAAATCTCTGTTCCACAAAGAGCACTGAAAATTAATTACAATTACTAATGTGCAGTCTGGAAGTACCAGAAATCTCAATTAGAACAGGGCAACTGTTCTTACAGTGATTGTTTGTATCCACGTTAAAAATGTAGTCTCTATCCCAAGCAGTTTGTAAATTATCAAGACACATGGGTGGCAAAGGAGGAAAGATAGATCCTAACACATGCAATTTTAAACAGATTCACAAAACCACAGTTTATAAATCCTGAAGGCATAGTTTTACCACCTCTGCAATGTCTTAAAACCTGCTTTTTCATCTTCTTGACTTCTTTTCTTACCTCCATCCACTATATCTTGCCCTGTACACTTAAGTATTACTGTGCTTTACAGGGTTGAGTTTTATTTATTTGTTTTGTTGTTTTTACACACTTCTCACAGTGAAAAACTGGATCTGCAAAGAATTCACTCAGTAAAAGCTGGTACCTCTCTATTTTTAGAAGGCTTTCATGTATCAAAAGTTACCATATAAATAAAGCACTACAGAAAAAAATTACTCTTGCCAAGGATCTCCATAAAACTGCTGCAGATCTAGAAACTGGGGCAGTACTTTGTGCAGAATTTTGGTAATGAAGCATAACCTTTTGCTGTTTCTGTTAATTCCACTGTAGATTCTGTATCCAACAGTACCAGAATAAAAATATAATGCCTTATTAATACTGCAAATGACAAGTGCATAAAAACTCAGAAATTTGATGTAATCTTAAATGCTGAGCAGTTATTAGGTTACAGGAAATGAGAAACATCAAATGAGTCAGGAAAACTGACCTTGGAGGGCAATGAAAAAGGGGCTCATTAGTTCCCAAAATCTCCAATTCAAATAAATATAAACCTGCATGCATTGACAAACTGACTTTAAATTAGACAGAAAAGGCTAGTTTTATTGTTGTTCAGAAACAACAATAAAGTTGTTTTAATTAACAGTACAGGGACAGACTACCTTTAGCCATGAAGGACTTCCCATTTCCTTATGTGCCTCAGAATAAACAATAAGGTCATACAGAGTCCCCATTCTGCCTTAGGTGAGGAAACAATTTGTGCCAGCCTTCTTCCAGATTATCACCTCGTTTCTGCAGCATCAGCCTTAGGAGAGGCTGGGAAGAGACGGGAGGCAGAGCAGAGCTGTGAGGCCCGGGCTGTTTGCCTGGCAGGGGGAGCAGGAGAGCTGTGACAGCTGCTCTCCCTCTCCTCTGGGCTGCAACCTTAAGGCAAGAAGCTCAAACAGCATGGGAAAGGTTTGCCTGTCTCTGTAGTGCTACCTTACACATCTCTATAAAGCAGGTCACAACTGCACTCCCCTCCTTCTCAGAGGAGTTTATAATAGCTTGCTGCTCTTGCTATTTCACTGTGCTAATATAAAATAGAAAAAAAATCTATGTCACTGTAGGAAATGAATGAAAGTTTTGACATTAACAACCTTCTCCTTTGATTTGTATTGCTGTTTCTCACACATGTTTCAGCAGTGTGAGACCACTACTGTTGCACACTGCCTCTTTCATTAATGCTGCCTCCTAACTACCACAGAGCTGCTTCAAATGAAGGGTCTTTTAGGTTTTCTATTACCAGCTCAGTACTCCTGAGCTTGTAACTTTATCTAATTCATATCATGATGGGAAAAAATATTTTATGTTTCACTCTTCTGAATTTTAGTTAACTGAATACAAGATTTCATTGTAACTGCAGAATGCCACGTTAGCTACTGATGTGAAAGATCTAACTGGGATATCTTTCTATTCACTGCCAAGCTGACTCGTTGCATGTGGAGTTCACACACATATGGAATGTTGTACTTCAAGATTAAAAGCCTTCAGTGCAAAGCATGACAAACAATTAGAATGAATCATTAATAGTTTTATGACCACAAACATAAGGATTTGTCAAGAAGCAACAGTCAAGTAAGCAACCTTTTAAGAATTGCTTTCAAATGAAAAATATTTTAGAAAATTTAGTTTGAATCTCAACCATTATGAACAGTTCAATACAAATAAACATCTACAAAAACAAGTAAATTCTGAATATAGTGGAAAACAGTATCCTTATTTATATTGTATAACACTTGCATGTTGATTATAATTTGTGACTAGTAGTGAAAAAGAAGTCAGGTTTGTGTAGCTTCAAACCCCTTTGGCATTCTCAATGTGTTTGTACCCTATTAAGGAACTCAACACTACAATAGTTCCTTCTGTCAAAACATTTAGCACAGATTCTTCTTTTTTCATTTATACACACTTAAGTTACTACATGGAAGGAGAAATATCCCAAAGTACAAACTCCTTGAAAGTTTGTGACCCAGAGAATAGCACCAAACCCAGCAGGTCGCAGGCAGGGTCAGTGCTAACCTGCAGCAGTATCAGCAAGCTGTGGGGAAGGCGGCGTCTGTGACATTCTCTGGCTCTTCAAGTGGGGAAAGAAATTTCTCCAGAGAGCACTGGCGACAGCAAGGTGGTGCTCTTTAGCCACTAATGCAAGCTGTGCATCTGGGGCTGCGTTTCCCAGCTGAGGTCCCTGGCTTACACGTTCGTGCACGCTCCTAGGGAGAAACAAAAACAATGTTTCCGTACAATAAATGAAAAATTCACATCTTTTTAAACAGTATTTACAGCTACTTTAAACTGTAGAGTCTGAGAACTGAAGGATCATTTCGAGCAATTAAAGCCTTTATGCAAAGACATTATGCATACCAGTTATTTGATGGATGAATGATGGCATATTAAGCACCATAAAGTTAATGTTAATTACTAATGTCAACCATTAATTATATGCTTTTTAATATGTCAGATCAAAATGCAAAATTGGCAGCTTTAAAATTAATATCTGCATTTTGCAACCGTTAGCATGACAAGCAAGTCTGCTTCCAATCTAAAGGCAGGTGCTTCTTTAAAATTTCTGTCACTAGGATTTTTAGGATTGAGTTGTGTACAGCCAATAATGGCAAATGATTTTGATCAATTGTAAAGCTTCCTTCTGAAATCTACTTCTCACTTGTACAATCTCACTAGGTACGAGGTTAGATAAAAGATTCATTTTATCCTGATGCACTGCAGACAATTAGGTTTGACAGCAATGCCCACAGCTTTGTTAGTACAGTAAAGACAAAAGTTACCACTACACATAACTCCCATCTCTTCCTCAGACAATGTGGCATGAATTCAATAACACACTCAATTTTCTTTGATTCTACTAGTACCATTCCTGCTACTTAATCTAATTTGGAAGTTGTGACTTTCTAGAGGTTTAATAGAGATATGTCTTCGGGGAATCAATGTTCTCTGAGAAATGGGGAGGGGGACATTAATAAATTTGTCTGGTAGAGCAGGATAGGAGGCATTATAGTAGCAGGCTGATCAACTAAATAACATGCTTATTAAAAACAATCTGTAGGAACGCACTATCATTCCTGTTCCTATTTATCTTCTGGTCAACCCAATTGAGATTGTGCATTAAAGCACAAGCAGCATTATTACATTTGCTTTATTAAATTCTATAAACAGCACTGTAAAGTCAGAGTCAAGATATTTATAAGATAATGGCAAACTGCAGAGGCATCGAGAATTGCCTTAACACTAACATTTCTAGACCACAATGTTTTTTTCTTAACTGCCATTCTCACAATAGCAACTGTTTCACAAAAATCTTCCCCTGGATCTTTATCTTATGCTTACCCTAATTTGAAATAGACCAAAACAAAAATAGAAAAAACTCCAGCTTCTAGTTCCCTTCTGGGAACGGAGGAAAATTATGAAAGAATTACACAACTCACAGCACTCATTAGGACATCTGAAATGGAATAATTTTAAATAAAGAGTAGGTTGGCTGCAAGGCCTTCCCGTACTACAGTTGATATTAGAAGCGCATCTCATTATATCAAATTAGTATCCAAAAATTCTGCCCAACACAATGTAAAACATAAAACATAGTGGCTGTCAAAGGTAACGATACCTTATGCCTGCCTGCAGGCATTCATTAGTTTCAATAGGACAGACAGAGAGAATTGAGTACCAGATACTTTTTGAATGGCTACATTTAACAGACAAGGAAAGGTATGCAGCATTAGGAGGAATCAAGGATTTCTTTGAGAGATGGCATGAGTCCAAACACAGGAGCAGAAGCCAGGAATTCTAAACCCAACATTTATTCCCTCTGTGGCTTCACATAAATCATACAGCCTTTGTTAGCCTCAGTTTCCCAGCCATGATATTTGGATAGTGAGACAGCTTACCCTTTAAGGATGCTGTGAAAACAATCAATGCTTAGAAACTGAGGATTATATTCAGTATGCCAGTTGGTATTCCTATTTACAAGGCATATTCTCCAAGTCAACATGAACTGAAATAGAAGCAAGATTAGCATAAAGAGTCAAGCAGCACTTCTTTGGGAGCATCCCCTCATGAAAACAGGGCAAAGAAAAGGGTGTAGAAACCGTGAGGTGTAGAGGTCAAATGATGAGATGGTAAAAGCAAGGGAAAATACAATAGTTTAAAAAAATTATTTTTGTCTATTGCAAAAAGAAAAAGTTTAACAGTAAAAACAAAGGGCTTTTCTGTTCTATTTTGTTAGGAAAGGAAACATGATGCCTCATAATGCAGAGAATAAAACTTCTGGGACCAAATTCTGCCCTACTTACACCCAGACTACACTGTAAAACTGCACAAAGACCTTTTTCTCTCCTCTAAATTGCCTCTCCAAAGACGGGTGCCTTGCATCTCCTTTAGCCATCTATGCAAAGTAGAAGGGTGTACAGACTTCCAAAGTAAGGTAATATATCTCTGTGTCAGTGGAAGGGCAACACGTACAAATCACTATTTATGTTTATTCATAGTAACCTACACAAATGCTGGCAATAAGGTAAATGCTTGGAATAGATGGGGCATCAATATATGCTGCAGCTGAAGTAGCCAGCTATTTCTACAAACTAGCACATTTTTAACTCTACGAAAATATGAATAAATGCAATTTTACTTTTTATACAGGTTTCTACTATTTTCTAACACTAGACAAGCATACCATCAAACATTACTCAATTTCTAAAACTTTATACATTTGATTTTCTATTCTGCTGAGAACTCAGGAACCACTAGTTGCCTTATTACATTGGTAATAATTTGGTGTGGTTTTTACTTCTTTTAAATAATGAATTTTCCATTTCTTAAAAAAAGAAAAAAAAAAATCGGGTTTTTTTTTTTTGTTTTTTATTTTTCATTTTGCCATCAGATCAAATAAACCCTGGGTTTATTAAAGAAGGGAATGCTTGTGCTACCTGAATGAGGATTGTGCTGGATGTGTCGGTATAATAGTAGCATACAGGATTATTTTCTATATCCTACACCTAAAGAATTGCAGCCATTTATCTGGATGTAGACACTGTAATCATAAAATATGCCCTTGCAAGCCTGCATTACTAAAACAGACCCAAAGTTTGTCAAGCCAGAAGAGTAAAACACAAAACTCACTAGTCACTAGTAGTGACTTTCAAGTCACTACTAGTCTGTAATCTGCAATGGATGCATAATAACATCCAGACTTAATGAAATGTCATTTAATTTGATCTAGAAGGGTTCAGAACTCCCCAACATGAGAGAAGACCTCTCTCCTACCAGCACTGCCAGGGGCTGCCACCCTCAGGGTCTCACAGGCTGTGAATACAGACATTGGTTTCTTCACAGACAGTATTCCCAGCTCCTCAACTCCCAGTCCAAGGCAGGCCAGCCACAGCATCTACAAATCTCATCTGCCCAGTACAGCCTAGATTAAGCTCAAGAAAGTCTTCTTAAAGGACCTGAATGACCTTTTGATGTTGAAACAAATTAATAATGAAAACCCACCACCTGAAGGATCAACACGCTTGGATAAAACTAGGGAATTGGGAAGAGATATATGAGTATTTCTAAAATGGTGAATGGTTTTGATGCGTAGAATTTCAACTACAGTCATCAGTTATTTCCAGAAAAACTCAGGCAATGTGAAAGGAAGCAAAGAACCATCACAATCAGATTCAAAGAGAGGTAGTAAGTGCTTTGTGCCCTTTGCAAATCAATGGAACTTGCACAATATTTAAATTTTGAAATTTCCCTTCCAAACATTCTCCCTCTTTTATATCAGTATAAGATTACCAACACAGTTCATGGAATCATAGAATTGTTTCAGTTGGCTGGGACATTAAAGATGATCTATTTCCCACACTACTCCATGGACAGGGACATCTCCCACTAGACCAGGTTGCCCAAAGCCCCATCCAACCTTGCCTTGAATACTTCTGGGGCATCCACAACTTTTCCGAGCAACTCCTTCCAGTGTCTCACCACCCACACAATAAAGAATTTCTTCCTAATAGGTAAGTTAAATTTCCCCTCTTTTAGTTTGTACCCATTACTCCTTGTCCTACCACAACAAGGACAGATGCAGAGTCCCTCTCTGGCATCCCTGTCGGCCCCTTCAGACACTGGAAGGTTTCCATGAGGTCACCACACAACCTTCTCTTCTCCAGGCTGAACAGCTCCAACCTTCTCAGCCTTTGTACAGGAGGTGCTCCAGTCCTCTTGTCAACTTGGTGGCCTCCTCTGCCTTTGCTCCCACAGGTCAGTATCTATTCTCTGCTCAGATCCCCAGATGATGCCATGATTGACAGCTCAACCAGGGCTTGGGCATGGCCTGGGGGTGGAGCAGGGCACTGCCTCACCTTTAGCAAAGCCTGGCCTGCCCTCCCACCAGACACAGATACTGGGATTCCAAGGTGTTTCAAAACATCCAATTTCTGACAAGCAGTGTGACAGTGTTCACAGGGATCTTAGGATGAGGGAAGAGATGAGGATCTCACTCCATGTTTCAGAAGGCTTGATTTATTATTTTATTATATATATTGTATTAAAACTATACTAAAAGAATAGAAGGAAGGATTTCATCAGAAGGCCAGCTAAGAATAGAAAAAGAAGGAATGATAACAAAGGCTTGTGGCTCGGACAGAGAGTCCCAGCCAGCTGACTGTGATTGGCCATTAATTAGAAACAACTCCATGAGACCAATCACAGATGCACCTGTTGCATTCCACAGCAGCAGATAACCATTGTTTACATTTTGTTCCTGAGGCCTCTCAGCTTCTCAGGAGAAAAAATCCTAAGGAAAGGATTTTTCATAAAAGATGTCTGTGACAAAGCAGTACACTCAGCTTTTAGCAATCAAACAATATTTATCAAACAGCATTGCAGAATTACTTAAAAACTACTCATTCAGTTTCACTTTCTTCAAATGCCATAAAACACCAATACATCTTTAATACCTCTACTGACTTCTTCCTGTCATACCACCAGAACTGCTATTTAAAGTGACCAGAACTGCAAGCAAGGTTTCAGCAGAAACCACACACATTTCCAGTAACTAAATCTATCCAAGATTAAGTTGAAAAAGTTCTTCGTGTGCCCTCCATACACCTTTGAATATTGAGTATGAGTATTCAACTAGTTGACTATTATGTCATTTAATTGCGTGTTATAGAAAATTGCAACTATAGCACCTGTTTCATCGATGCCTGTGGATATCAACCCTCATGTTAACAAACTCACTGTTCAACTTCCACTGAGTAATTTGTTCACAGGCATTTATTTTTTTGTTTGTGCTTCAAATATGCAGTTGACACCAAATACACGTAACATTTCTGAACCACAACCATTTCCGATACCATAAAATATCATACAAAGTGTAAGGAAAAACACACTTTTAGAGTGAGTAAAATACTTTTATACAGGACTTTTTAAAACATTAAAAAATAAAAACTAGTTTCAATCTGAAGTATAGTACTGGCACTCAAAAAGGCAAAACCAAAATGGCTGCATCTAGGTTCAAGTCTGCTTTCAATGCAGTATCCTAGCACTGTGCCAAAATACAAGTAACAAACTGCAGGATCCTACCTCTTACAAATGCAGATTCATGCAAAAGAAATGGATCTGGATTCACAAAAAAGGCACACTAACTGCATGGTGGTGTAGCTCAGAGAGTGGTGGCAAGTCACAGATTTGGGTTTCAGGCATCTCATGATAAAGGCTTTTGGCTCTCTTTTCACTGAATGACTGTGGCCATCTGACCTCATGTGTCTGAAGAGGTGAAGCTCCTTTCTCTTGGCCCCAGCTATGAATGCGGGTGTGCCAAGTGGCAGAGCTCCGCACTGAACTCCTGGTTATCAGCATGTTTAGTAAGGGCACTGACAGCATGCTTACAAGAATTTTAAGTGCTAGAACATCTACTTTATGTTCTCAAAGTGCCTAAGCTGGATGCTAAACAGCTAAGATCTATGAAAACAGCCTTAATGCCTCTGGGCACACGTTTTGGTACCCATGGAAGCTGGGTGCTTAAAACAAAGTGACCTACACGCTGTCAGACACTTCCATATTCAGTCTGTTTCAGTGAGACATGCATGAAGGAAGGTGACTAAATTCTACCCAAGTCTGATTCAAACATCCAAGCCTTCTTTTAAATCTGTTTCTAAGCTCTCTGGGATACAGTTTATTTTTTATAGCCTTTTATATAGCACCCAGTATATTGAGTCTGGTATGACTGCAGTAGGAGCTCTTAAAGTGCACAGAATTTTCACCCACCTTTGTGGAATTAAAAACTACATTTCAAAAAGCTAAGCAAAACAAGAAACTTAAGACCAAACCCACATTTTCCCATCCATTAAAAGAAACATTTGGAAAAAGATCTCACAGTTTATATAATGTGTCAGCACTGTGGAAGCCATAACAATAGCACCACCACCACAGAGCTGTACTGCTGTACAGCACAGTGTATAAGCAGAAGTGGAAAAATCATGACACAATATCATCAAAGATCAACATACCCCTATCAGTTTAGTACTTATTAAATTATCTTTTAGTGTTCACCCTTCATTTTAATTTGCTTCAATAAACCATTTGTTTAAATGTTTACTCAAAAAAGGAAGTCCAAATAACATGCCTGGTTATGAATGTGTATGATGATTACTGACTTATGCGATGGAGTAGGGAGGGCTAACTAGGGAAGTGGGATGTTTCTCAGAACTCTCTATAAATAGGAATTTTATCAAATGCTTAAATTCCCTCACAGTGCTCAAGTTCTTTATAGTGGTGTTGTATAGTAATACAACACCATTAGTATCAGCATTACAGCACACCTTCATCAGGAACAGGAAGCACACACAACGTGATGTCTCTTAGATGTTGGATGAGATCCAAAGGGATACAAGGATGTAATGGTTAAAAAGCAGGGCACAAACAGATATCAGACTCCTGAATAATAATTCCCAAACTGATCACTTAGATCACCCTCTTTTGACCAGAAAGTTCCCTAGATGCCTGCAACTAATCTACACAAAAGCCTTGAGCTGAGCATCTGATTCAATCTCTGTCTACTGGGGCCCAGAAATTTGATCACGACTAATCCAAACCAAAAAAAAACAGGCAGCTTGCATAAAGTGCAGCAGTAGCTACTTGTATTTTCAAACACAGAATACACTTTTCTTTATGTAGCAACCAGTGAATCACAGCATCAGGGTGGAGGGCAGCTGGGTCCAGTTTTGGTATTATTTTGGGCTCTGCTTTTGATTGAGTTCTATGTTACTAGATAAAAATGTGAAACCAATTACTGGATAAAAATGTGAAATCCTAGAACAAGGCATGGACACTCTTCTCTCCCAGTATTACATACTAATCACTAGAGAGCAGATATCATCACTGCAGCTGCTGCCTGTGATTTAAATGACAAACAAACAACATAACTAAACAAAACCCCAAGACACTTAAGCACATATCTTCAGCAGCTGGGCTCTGCAAGTGGTTCCAAAAACACAGATTTCTGTTTTCATGACACTAAATCAGATGTCTCTGGGCCCACCACACATGCTGGATTCAATCCTTTACATTTTCTGTAGGTCAACAGGAAACAAAATCCCAGAGAGGAGGCAAGAGTGGTTTGTTGTACAAGATACATATACTACATGTGTCAAATGTGTTGCTGGTGAGCTGGACCTGTTACTGTAGGTCATTAACCATTGTATCTTGGAAGACCCCTACATCATTTGAGAGCAGGGTTCTTCCAAGTGCTGGCAACCTTTAAGCTCACCTGAACAGAGCTGTCAGGCAGACAGATACCCAAGAATAAAAGGTCAAAAGATGCCAACATCACCACAACACTGTAGAAAGAAACTGATGCACAGAAAATTCCACCTGAACAGGAGGAAGAACTTTCTTATTGTATAGATGACTTAGCACTGGATCAGGTTACCCAGAGAGGTTGTGGAGTCTCCCTCACTGGGGATACTGAAGAACTGCTTGCACACAATCCTGTGCCATAAGCTCTACAATGATCCTGCCTGAGCAGGGAGGTTGGACCAGATGACCCCACTGTGGTCCCTTCCAACCTGACCCAGTCTATGATTTCAATTACCACTGCTTCCCTGTAAAACCTCAGCTAAAAGACACTCTACCTTTCTCCACCCAAACCTCTCACTCACACACTGTGCTTGTTTGGTTTTTTGCCACACACACATTAGGAATACATCACCCCCAAACATCTTAAAACATATTTTGCATTGTGTTGCCTTAATTGAAAAAATGTCTTCTAACAAAATAAAAAAGGCTACAGATCTTTTCAATTTACCACACATCAATCATTGCCTATGTAGAAGCAGATCACATACTCTTTCTTACTGAAGATACAGCAGGTTTAAATAGAACCATTCCACTTCTTCATTGGTGGTATAAATCTTCAAACCTCAGTGGAAGAGCCTAGTATATTCCTATTGTTAGTGAATCATTGACAGAACAGACTCAACAGTTAAGAAGATTCTAATGTGACAATTTATATAAGCAGAGTAATTAAAGTATATTAGAAATCCAGATAATCTCTCCCAATCAAGCCAATGAAGGGCAGCCCATGGGCATTCAAATTACACATTGCAATTTAGCTCAGGGTCACCTTCCCAAGTTAAATAATGCCAACAGAAAATGCCTGCAACAAAATGATTCTTACTCATAACTAAACCTATTCAGGAAATGACATAAAGCCTTTTGAAGATATACACATTTTAAGAAGTTTAAACCACTTTAAACCACTACTTTTTTCCTTCTGCTGATTGGAAGACTAGGGCCAAATTTAATTTCTCAGACATTACTTGAAATATTCACTAAAACATAGGGAAGAGAGGAGAAAATGTTTCAGATCCCTTTACATGCTATAGTGAAGTAATATTTTCCTATATTACTTGAGAGGGTGTGAAAACAGATGATGCAAGATGTAGTAATTAATGAATCACTCTACCAAAAGATAAGGAATTTAGTGCTTATGATTTTTTTAATATTCTCATAAGCAGTTTTTTTTACTGCTTTTAATTTTTTTTTGTTTCATGCATCTTCCGCAAATCAGTCTATGGATTACACAATTAAAATTATTCAATTACATTTTGACATAAAATTAAATCAAAACCAGTATATATAGTTTTCCAACTTTAAGGTTACAAAAACAAAGCAAACAAAAAACTCCCCCACAAAACATAACCATTGCAACTGATCCCATAATACACAAAAAATAGCAAACATACACTATTCAAATTTTAAGTCCAAGTTTCTAAATTTTTCAACACACAACTGCTACTTCTTTACAGAAATACAATTCAAGAAATGGGGCTCTGTCTGAAACTAATACAGAGGAATTTGCTAGATTTATGTTCTTCACTGAATTATTTATATTTGTATGTAACAGAGCAAACAGTATGTACCACAGAAAAAAAACTGAACTGGAAGTCTCAGGCTTCTAAGACAGCCATTTTTTCTCAGCAATATGAAAACAATAATGTGCTATGATACATAACCAGCAAAGTTCTCATTGATTAAAGGATCTTCCCAATCAAGGAGTCACTAAAACTGGCAAAAGCAGCCATGACCTAATCCTCTTCAAAATTTTCAAACTAAGCATTCAGAGTAAGGGATGTTAGTTTGTCAAACTGAAACATTTCTGAACACAGTAATCCCTTGAAACTTCAAATATTCCTTGGGAATTCACCTTCTGGACTTTTAGAAAGAAGCTGCACATTGGTGTGACAAAGACTCAAAATCTAGGTGTCATTCATATAGACTCCTTTACTTTTTTTCCTACTGGATGGCAGAAGTTGCACAAAGGCCAAAGTGGTACTAGCCCGAATATTCCTGCCCTTCACTGAAAAGCAGTGAAAGTTCCCAAGATACCACCTACAGACTTTGCAGAGATGAGAGAATAAAAGAAGACAGTATTTTTGAACCCATGAAATTGCAGGAAGAAATGTGGTTATTCTTCAAAGAGGAAAATGGGTACACAACAAATTCAGTAGAATTTAACTAAGAAAGAAAAAATAAATAAAAGACACAAATGAAGTGTCAAGCAGAGACAGTTCTCCCTACTACATTACACCACTTCTTTTATCCCATTCTTCCTGCAGTGACCTTTACCTCATGCACTTACAACAGAAGAGAGACTTGGATCCTCAGTGAGACTTGCAATGATGCAGGCCAAAGAGATGACATAATCATGAGATGCAGATGAATACTCCATATAAACACTAAGAAGAACTTTTCACTGATTGCTTGATCAAAGTCTTACAAAAATGGAGAAATGGGTCAGCAGTCTACCTGAAGCAACTCCTACTAAATTACAAGAAACAGCAAGGATTTGGAGAAGAACTACTATAATATAATCAGGGACAAACTAAAGGATATCAACCTTGGAATTCTTTTCTACTGACTGGATTCTCTTTACTTTAAAGACATGAAGTACAAGTGTCACCAAAATTCTGATTTTATAATGTGTAATATTAAAGATGGGGCAATAAGTTCCAATGATTTTCCTATGCATTTAACATCAGATTTTAGAGGAAAGCTATTCATTAATGTATTAATACAGAAAATGTCAACAAATCTTGTGTTGCTCCTTCAATCCACTGATTCATAGATAATTTGTGGATGAGGAACACTAGAAAATGTTTTTCTTAGTTACTCCAAAATGTTCTTGTGTATTTCTTTTAGAACACATATTCTTCCAAAAGCATCCACTATTTTGTAAACAATTAAACAGCATAATAGTTTAATTATGTTAACCACTAATTCATTCATCAATAAATTGTTTTACCCATTTTTGAATGGCTAGGCTTGATGATTATTCCCTCTATATGCCTAAGTGAAGAAATGTCTGAGGCAACAGTTGCAAGACCACACTAATAAATAAAAAAAATTTAAAAATTAGAAAAATTATTTGCCCATCAAGGGACTCATCTCCTGATATAAAAGATTCTAATCTTCACTGGGATTGAAAGTGTTAATGCTGTGAATAAAATATTTTCAACTGCAAGTGAATCATGTGAAGATTATCAATATAGCAGCAATGTAGAGAGGTGCTCCAGCAAGGTTACAGAGTTTAATATAATCCTCTCTATAGCTAAGCACAGTAATAGAGAACCCTGCGATCACTGTGACAGCATGTTGTGTGTGCTCAGTAATACTTTTAAAACACATGGGGAGAACAAGAAATCCCCAACATCCTTACCATTCTCAAAGACAAAGTAAAGATATTAACAAGAACAGACACACAACTCTAAAACACAAAGGTACAGAAAAGCCAAACATTCAAAGCTGCAGAATATTACTTAGCACTTTCTCCTTAACCCTTCTCAGAGGGTTTAACTGCAGCACAGAAAAGACAAGTTGTTATGACCGTAATTTAAATGCAAGCAACAGAGCCTGAGCTTGCTTTGTCTAGGTCTGCTGTGGGGGAATATTACATCTACCACAGCCACCCTAGCAAATTTGTGTAAAGGAGCTGTTTCCTTTTCCTAATTACATTTAGAAAAGATAAGGTTGCAAGAGCAGCAAAGACAACGCAACCTGTGTTAATTCAGTGCAACTAGTTCACATTTCAGTTTGTGGAATATTGTTGGGAAAAACAGACACCAGATTTGAGCCCAACTGCAATTTTCCTTCATTACCTTCACTGGTGTTCAGCCATGCCAGCTTCTCCCCTGTACTACGCAGGCACATGCTAAGATTGCAGTTTCCTGTGTCTGCAATGCAAAATACAAACTGGAAGGCACAAGCACACAAAGTGACGCTCTGCTGCCCCAAAATCTGAAGTCCCAGGAGAGAGTGTCCAGGTACTCATTTTAGCATAAGGGCTTAGCCATTCACAGATCTCAGCCAAGTAGTCTCTCCTAGATTCTGCACTATTCAAGGCACTGGGAGTCATCTTGTTGCTTTAAACAGGTGCTTGCTCAGTTCTTTTGAAGAAACAACAGAAAAAGTAGAGATAAAAAGACATTTAGTTTCCCTAAGCAGACTTTCAGTATAGGTTAGACATAGAATTTTTTAATCCACTGAAAGAGCAAAGAACAATAAAGAAAAAAAATTGATTTCAATTTCAATTGCATTGAAATTGATACTATTCTAGGCTGTTGCATTCCCTTTTTTTAGTTCACGTATATGCAAAAATCCCCACCTAAACAAAATTTAGTATCTATAAGTCATTGCCATACCACAGAACTTAAAATAGCTGCAATTCAATTTTCAAAAGCCTTATTTTGAATAGAAATCTTTTGCAACACTGCAATTAGTTTTATTAAGACAAAATTCCCCAATAAATTCCCTGTCACCTTACAAAATTAGAGTTCAAAAGAAATACTCATTCACCGCTGACGGGAAGGAGAAGACTTACAGAAATCATTTGAAGTTCTGTGATCTGCTCTGACCATGAGACACTTCAGCCTTTGGTTTTGAAGATTTTGTTAATTTCTTTGTTTAAAAAAACACTAGTAATCTTTTATTGAAAATATTTCTTAGAGAACTGAGAAACTGTCATTACACTTCTGTAACTTGAAGTTACCAGGGACAAAAGTTCTTTCTATTATTTTTTTGTTTTTTAAACAGGATATTTTGTTTCCAAGCTATTTTATATCTTAAAGTACTGGGAGCCCAGATCACTTCAGGTTATATTTATTAAAAATCAGACTTTATTAGGAACATAAATGCTAATATCTGCCACAAAGGGAACAGAAAGTGTTAACTGTTAGGTGTTTATATGAAAAAACACATCACTGCTGGTACCATGATTCTTCCTCCTTGCCATCAGAGCAGAACAGCAAAACAATGAAAGACTCAAGGGTCACAGCTAATAAATTTAGCACCATTTGTTCCTTGTTAAAGAGTAATAAAATAATTAAATTTCAAAATAATTAAAGAAAGACACACTTCAAAATAATCAAAAGAAAGATCCACTCAACCCCATCAAGACCTTCTGAGTGAACTCCTTGCTTGCAGAAGTTGACTGCCCACAACCACGTCCAGATGGCTTTTGAATAGTTCCTAGTATGGAGACCCCACAATGTGCCTAGACAACCTGTGCCAGTGCTCAGTCACAATAAAAATAAAAGTGTTTGCTGATGTTCAGAAGGACTCATCAGTGACTCTGGTCTTATCACTGGGCACCAGTAACAGCCTGGCTCCGTCCTCTTCACACCCCCCCTCACATAGTTCCATTTATTGATAAAATTCCCATTCACCAGTCCAGGCTCTCTCAGCCTTTCCTCACAAAAGAGATGCTCCAGTCCCAAAATCCTCTCTGCAGCCCTTCACTGGACCCTATCCAATATATCCACGTCTCTCTTGTATTGAACAGCCCAGAACTTCACACAGCACTCCCAGCTGTGGCCTCACCATGAGCAGAGGGGAAGGGTTCCCCCCCTGCAGCAGCTGGTAATGCTCTGCCTGCTGCAGCACAGAATGCCACCAGGATTCTTGGTGGCAAGGGCACATTTCCTGCTGAAACCTCAGTGAAGGCATATGGAAACCTTCCACATCACTATAAAATGACTCATACATGAATATAATTTATAGTGAGAATCAGAATGCCAGATTATCTGAGAAACTGAAATGCTGAACCGAGGAGCAAATGTTTTTATAAGCCATGTCGCTTAATAAGCAGACAAACTGCGGGCTGCAAATAGGTATCTTTCATAAAACTCTTCCATTTAAGCAGCACTTGTAAAGTTCATCATACTTTAAACATTATGTTAAACAGAATTTCCATTTGTATTTTGTCATTTGTTGTTTTTTTTTTGGTGCATTTTTTATTAAAAGCTAAAGTCACAGAAAAAACCCTTTTTGGAAGGGACCCCCGGAGGTACAACCCTTGGCTCAACGCAATGTCAATCTTCAATAAACCAAGGAGGGAAATTCTAAAACCTGACTTAGAAATTTGTTCCAATGCCTGTGAAAATGTTATTTCTAACAAAAACTTCTTTCCTCACAATCTCAGTCCATTGATTCCTACAACCTTTGTGATGAATCTGATTCCATCTTACCTACTACTCTCCTTTCCTAAGGATGAAAAACTCATCTTTCTCTGTCTCTCCTTGTAAGAGCATTTGCTCCTGCCCCTTAATGATCTTGTTCATCCTCTGCTCAACTTAAATTGGTATGCCAATGCTTTTCTTTTACTGGGAACACAATATGCTGCTTACTTATACAACATCATTTATTTGAACTGTATTCCTGCAGAACACCAGGAGGGCAATGAAATGTAGCTGTCTATCGCTACACAACAGCCCAGACTCAGATACAACATATTTTCTGAATTTTTACAAGCTAAGTCTTTTTTACCAATTCCTTACTGTCTTTTTTTCTCAGGAAAAAAAATCATGAGAAACAATAACTATATAGTGTGATTGGAATGCCAAGAAATGGTGCTGAAAGGCCAGCACTGAAATCCAGTTTTAGGTAATTTCCAAAATCCTGCCTTTAGCTCTTCTGTGGGACTCTGAGATCAGCAGCAGCTGACAGAGAATTATAATATTGGGACAGGTTCATCTCTTCTCTAAACTATTGTTTACACTTTAAAAAGTAATTTGTTACACAGTACAGATGGCTGAAATAAAAATTGATGCTTAAAGATTGAGCCTAAACAAATAATTTCTTAAAATTCAGACCCCAGTAGTTAATCAGACTCTCAGTGTTGGATGGACTCCCCACACTGGGGAAGAGACACCCACACTGTACTAAAGTGGAACTTTCTTTCAGCTAACAGTGTTTCATTCAAACACATTGAAAGAATACAGATAATTTTGAAAGTTTACAATCTTAGAAATGTGATGGTAAAATTTGGCTATGCAAATATCATTAAAATTCTTTTTAGCCATGCTATAAAAAATTAAAAAAAAAATAAAATCCAAAGTTCAACAAATTGTGAGAAACATTCATTTAGGACAACTTCTCCAACGTCTTCCATTATCTAGCACAGCTTCAGAAATGCAGTTTCCCTCACTGAGCGTGTCCTCACCCAGGCTCAAGTACAAAGAAGCAAAGACAAACTGGTAAAATTGTTATGCTGGCTGCAGATATTCATATGCTGAGTTGGTGCCACCTCAGTTTAAATTTTCTGATGGGATCAGAGATGTGAAATGGACTCTGAGGATAACTGCACAAAGTCCTGAGGAGAGTATTAAAATATTAAACATTAAACCCAAACACTGAAAACAAACCAACTAAAAGTACTACTACCCACAGTTCTCTCTTCAGATATTCTGAAATAATTTCCAGTAACAGACCTATCTTACCATTACACCTGTAACACTGACAGTATGATCACACAGCTCATTTTTAAGGCAGGAAGCTTGAAAAATACTTCAAAAATACTCTTAATTTAAAACAAGACTGTAACAGAGAGAGGAACTGTAGTTCAAATGAAGTTTTTCTTTTCTAAAATGAAACTCTCTTGCTCCAGCTTCTCTAGCTATCTTTGCAAAAAACCAAGACCCACATGCATATGGATACTCTCTAACAAGTTGCTCGGAGTCATACACTGTAAGTGGTTTAGGAAAGTCTTCCTCTCAAGAGAGAAAACAAATTTTGGAAGGCAGGGAAACTTGTACTCGAGATAATGAACTAACTTGTTTCCAAATTCCAAAACAAAGTATTTCATTTCCTTCTTGCAAAATCAATTTTGTTCCTTATGGAGTATCTATTGCAGGAAAGGATGCTGTTTGTGTAATACATCTTTTTAGTGGAGGTGATTACTATGGGTACAAAACATCCCATAGTAACCTTGTTCCCAACACTGCATAATACAGAGCTAATCAGTCATCCAGGAAGAATGGCAGGCTTGCTAAACTTAGCTCATCATCCCCTCTGAAACACAGTAAAAATCACTGTTAAAACTGATCATTTATTAGATCAAAGGTACCATCAACAACATCAATTCTGCCTGGTAGTGTTAACAGGAAAATGTTTTACAAGTTCTACCACTGGGCATCCCTTTAACTTCCAGCACCAGCTAGGCTGTAAAACTGTGCACATAATTTATCTTGCGACCTGTGTGTGTGGGAAGCATTATCCAGGCAAAACTTCTCACAGTCTGACAAAATGCTGTGATTTGCACTGTTCAGATGATTGAACAGACTTTAAGCAATCACCGACAATACTTTCTATCTTCAAACATGCTAAAGTGTAACACTTCATGAGAGCAACCTATAGCTTTAAGACCAGATTTGATAGAATACAAGTAAATGAACAATTACTACATTTGAAACTTGTCCACACCTTATCCATTAGGCTTAAGTATTATTAAAGTTCACATTTATATTTCACATTATTAGCAATTTCTCCACAGGACACCCCTAATGCTTCTATGGTGTCCATGGTAACGTCTTTGCTTACATATAGATTAAATAGGCATTCATTCCAATCAGGTGAAGTAAACAGAAAAGAGCCATTCATAATTCCTCAAGTTATTGTCATCTTTTCTTTTACATGGCAATCAACAGCCTTCCAGTTTAAGTCTGTCACATATAGTTGATGACAGAGAGGTGTGCCAACAAATTCTCTTTTCCACATTGTGGCAAAAGCAATTTAATTAGTCCCAATAATATGCACAATACAAAAAAAAAAGTATTTAGCAATAATTCCAACAATGTAGATTTGATAACTTACCATGTTTCTTTTCAGTGTAAATGTATTGCTAGTACTGTGCAAGGCTTCCTGAAGCTTAATCTAATATTTTTCTATACTATAAAAAACATTTGATTATAACAACACATGCTGTAATGCCTTCCAAAAGACTCACCTCAGATGGAAAATAAGCACAATAAAATAGGATTGTATGAAATTGTGCTGGTTTTGCAATATTGTATTGTATTTAGTATCAAAACAGACAGGGATGCTGTTTGAAAACTCGCAGCACATAAGTTTTTAAAACATTCTGATTTTATGTAACTGTTTGTTTCTTAATTTCTTAAGATGCATTTGCCTAGTTTGCAGTGTTTGTTTTTTCACTGAGAAAGTAGCTGATGAAGGTGTTTTCTGATGTTTTTTTTACATAAAAGCCACTATAGCGGAAAACAGCATGAGCCCTGGAACACCTTTCAGCTCCTACTACTCTGCCTATGTTCAGCATGTCATGCCTTGCCATGCAGCATCACCTAACACAGGTAGACAGCACATTGTTAATAATGTCACAAATAACTTCAAAAGTTTTCTATGCAGCTGCTGAAAGAATTCAGAGACAACTTCAAGACACAGAGTTAAATGCTGCAGCTGTTTTCCTTATTTTGCTCTTCAAAGCCCTAAACCAGAAAATCCCTTGAGTGAAAAGTCAGAGAAAGGCTACCATCCCTTCTAGGGTTAAAAGATGCTTTTGTAAGATTTTTAGCTCAGATTAACCTTTTGCTCACAATAGGGCTGGTTATTGGTTTTATTTTTTACTGTCTTTAACACAGGTAAAAAAATCAATATGAAGCGAGACAAAGGGCTCTGGAGGCCCTGGCTGCACCAGCTTTTGGTTTGGCTCATACACAATCCTACAACATGCTGAGGCTGGGAAGGATTAGCCTGCTTGTGTTGAGTAAACCGATGATACTCAATAAACAGTTTCTGTTGTAAACCCCTTAGGACGTGCAAAGCCACACTAGTTGGCATTAGACCAGATAAGCTGCCGAACCAGCTGTAATCTCATTTAGACCTGAGCTGATCCTCCTGTCCTTTCATTCCACAGGATCAAAGCAAACCACTGAGGAGGCAGCTGTATTATAGCAGCAGTGCTTGCTGGATGCAGCAAACATTTCATAAATTCCTCTCCTTGAAGCAAGCCTGCACATAATCTACCCAGAGCCAGTTCAATCAATGGATTTCTGAATTCATTAGTCTTATTATTACAGGATAACTGTTTTCTCCACATAGTGTTGTAGCTGTTGCAAGTCAACTTTGCAAAACAGCTCTTATTGCTGACCATTTCTTTCTGGTAATGTGCCTTTGCATTTTTGCAGTGCCACATGAAAATGATTTAAATCGCTTCAATGCAGTATTTTTTTTAAAGACTAGAAATAAAACCAATTCACGAATATTCAAGTAGGGAGCCTTGAAATATAGTACACTCTTCCAAGCATAATTACTGGCTACCTGTTTGAATGCTTCCATGCATCAGTAATAATGACCAATGTTTTCTGAGCTCAAATGATAACAGCAAAAGTAGAGATTATATCACTGTAGCAGCATAAATACAGACAAAAAAATACAGATGCGAAAGACAGTAATTCCAAGAAAAAGATTTCTATTTATCTTTTACTCTATGTGTTCTCTGGAATTAAAAAGAAGAAATATTTTCATTGCTGAAGAAATGAATAGCACAACTTAGGAAAACTGGAAAACCACATAAGCAACAAGTCTTTTTAAACTAAGCAAAAATGAAAACCAAGGCACTGGATCAAATAAGACTAGAAGGTGACACATTTGATTTCTGTATCACATTTGGAGTTTTCACTCCAGTTGCAATTATAGATAAAAAATATTATAGTATAACCTTAGAGCTTTAGAAGAACAGAATGTGTAATTCAGAAAATGCATCAGCTGATCCATTTCCCACCAGTGAACTCTGCAATATATCACATATTCATAGATAAACAAAGTAAAATTAGGTTTTTTTACTTACAATGGAATAAGGAAAATATTATTTAAAATATTTTTCAGTCCTTTTAATTGCTAATTATAGTAATCATTAATGTAAAGACTTAAGTTTTCTGAAACAGTCGCATTGAAAAAAAAAGAAAATGGATGTAATAATAATTATGCACCACAGCACCCATTTTTTAAGGTCATATTCAAGTAACATTACTGATTCTTGAATCACTCCTTGAGTAATGAGTAGTAGTCAGAGAAAAAAAGTTTGGTCTGAAAAATAAGGACAGCCAGGTAACCCTTAAGGTAAAAATAGCAGTGTTTGTGACTTATTGCTATTTGCAGCCAGTATAAATATGCAGCACATTCATGCACAAACTGAAAAGTCAGGAAGATCCTCACAGAGAACTGGTTTGGGTTTACAGAGCACAAGAGAAACATCTGTATCATCTTTGCAGACACACCCTACCCTACACTGCATAGATCTATTGAACATCTGTATCTGGCTGCTCATGTTTTTAAAAGAATATGAAAAAAAGTTCTTGTAATAAAAAGATTCAATGAAGTGGAATAAAATCAAAGTTTAACACACACAAATGATTTTTAACAGATTACAGAGATGTTTAGTATTAAACTTTTTCAAGCACTACAGCACCGATGTGCTAAAGCATGTCATGGGCAGCTGGCAAAAATGAACAAAAGGTATTTGCATCTATCATGTACAGATGTATAAAAAACTCACCACACATCTCTTCCTCAATCACTTAGAAACCATCTGATGTGCTAGTTAATGATTCCCCTCTCTCCACTTCATTCTTCAGACATAAAGGGGTCCCATTTAACATAATCACTTAATAACAGCAAAGTGATGGGTATCAGAACTCTAATTCTTCTAATATTTGCAAAATCCAGCTCTTTGTAATAATAATAACACCATGATAGCAAACTGTAAAACTGTGTAATTATACTTTAATTGTATTGTGAGGCATGCATTAATCACAAAGTTTAAGTACCAAGGATGGAATTATAATAATTCTGTAAAACAAATTTAAGCTAGCTAAGTAGGTCAGAACCACTAGCATGCAACAGGAGACCTCTGGGAATTTATCAGTTAATGGCTATTTATGTGCAAATGAGTGCCCTCCAACCCTCCCAAATCCTGTGTAGCTGAAGGGTATTTCTGTTAACCAGGAGCATGCTTAACTGCTGAGGCATAAATTAAACCATTTATTGGAATGATTTTAATTCTTCTCTCCCCCCACCCACTCTTACTACTCCCCTCCACCCTCACTAGTAGCACAATTTACAGTATTAATTTACATGGAGATAGGATTGCTGAAGAGTTTTCAGAATTTACTCTGCTTCAAGAAAGAGCAGGAAAAAGAGAACGGGGAAGAAAAAAGAGCGAGAGACAAACTTTTAGTAAGAGACAGTAGCAATGCTGCACCTAATCTTCAAATCTTGGCAGGTTGAGCTGTTAGAAATTCCAGAGGTTCAGTATCACAGCAGTGCAGTGGAAGCACTTTCATAATGAACTTTAATGAAATGAAATTCTGTTTTCATCCTCATGAATCATAGAACCTTTCAGGTCAGAAAGACCTTTAAGATCATCAAGTCCAAACATTAACCCAGCATTGCCAGGTCCACCAGTAAACCATTTCCCCAAGTGCCACATCTCCTTTCTCTAAATACCTCCTGGGCAGCCTGTTCCAGCGCTTGACAACCCTTTCCATGAAGAACTTTTTCCTAATGCCCAATCAAAACTTTCCCTGGTGCAACTTGATGCCATTTTCTTATCTCACATTCTAAATTTGGAGAAGACAATGAAGCTCAAGGGGGACTGCATCCACTGTATTTTCTGTCGTAACATTCAGACTGTACACATATCAAAGGTTTTCTTTCAGGAGAGAAAACAATAAAAATTTCTTGGCTGCAAGAAAAGAACACCTTCAATTTTTGAGTTTGACTTGGAAAAAGATAGTAATTTTTCACGTCTTGGGAAAATAGATACCTTTACAAACTACTCGGAATCAAGATGTATTGAATTTTCACTGTGATGTAAAATGGGGATGATTTACAGACAATATAAATGATTTCTCAACACTTATAATCATAGCAGTAATTCAGTACAGCAAGGCAAGATAATGTAAGCATAACTTCAAGGTTCAGTTTTAGGCTTATAATTTCATATGCTTGGGGTTTCTTTTTTTTCCTAAGTGCATGCACACACATTCTTGCAAAGCCTAGGGTCTCAGGACAATAAAACAGCAAAAATCTGATTATCCTAGCATCAATTAACCACAGCTCCCTCTTACCCTAAACAGGGTCACAGCTCCCAGTGCCTAATAATTATATTGGAAAATCCCTTGATTGTCTGAATATATTCACTCTTCCCTATGATATTTGGATGATCATGGTTGTGTTACAGTTAATTATTATTTAAGACATGATTGCAGTACATCTTTCTGATGTCATCTTTGCACCCAATACAAAAGTCCACATAAATGTAACACACTGGACAAATACACACAGTTTTTCCTCACCAGTTCAAGCTGTTGTAGAATATCCCTTCAATATAAATAGGTATGGTGTGAATCAGAGGAATTCCCTGGGAGCAAATCTTTAGCAGCCCTAAAATATTTTTAATTGGCAGACATGTGGAACACTTATTGAGGTTTTTCCAAAGGCACATCCCCAATAGCTAAACAATATATTCACATCCAGAAAAACAAAAGAATATCAATGAAAATATTGTTCTATTCTTATGGTTGAGTTTTTGTAAGGAAAACAAGACTGCAAAAAGCAGTAGAAGGAAACCTCATTGTCCTGACAAGCACATCTGTACTTGCCTGTTCTTCCCTTCTCCTGCCCTCAGTGAAGGCTGACACATCCCTGGCAGCAGGATGCTCCTGCTGTGTGCATAATGGCTGCTGTGGCTGCCTGTGCAGCCCCTGCACCACCACAGAGAGAGCCAGGAGCTTTCTGCCTCTTAACACAGATTTACAAGCATGCACGTTAAACCAGACACTTCATACAACTCTTTGATAACAGCCAGAAATTAATGAATGAACAGAATATCTGAACAAAAATAAGTTCATGCCTGTGTTTTCAGAAGCATTAGCACATGTGCACTATTAGAGCCTGTGACAAGCCCATGGTTACCTCCCCTTCCCTACAGTGAGGGGCTGCAGCCTGGAGTACCTTAGAGTCATTGGCAGGGCCTCAGTATTGCCCTCAGGCTTTAATTAACCCCAATTACAGATAAACAGGGCCTTCTGCTTGTGAAAGAGGGACTAGACAGCACCTTCAGCTTATCAGGCAACTATGTAAACCACAAACTGCTTTTACCTTTCTCTACTTGCTTCTCCCAAAAACAGACATGTTAGAAGAGGCCCCACAAGATCCTGAGATGATGCACAACGAACATGTTGCAGAGCATGCCTTCCTCTTTCCAGTTTTGTTTTTAGGTAGGATATATATGGTGGCCTACTATTTTGGGCTCATTTCCCATTAAACACATTTTCACTGTCCCTGCTTTAGTGCCACTGTAAAGAAAGCTGGAGCATTTAGCCACAGGCAATTAGTGACACTTGCACTTGCTCCAAGCCAAATAGAACATGGCAGCGCACATCTGTATCAATGCCTAAAAAAGCATTTGCAAAGTGATTTTCTAGACAGATTTCAAGACAAAACCACCAAAAACCCATCACACTTTTCAGCAGGGCCACTGTCCAATGCATAAAGTAGAAGCCATCTTTACACTCTCACCCCAGAAATTCCAAGAACAAGTAGGCTACAGTAGCACTAAGCAGGTTCAATTTTTCTCCTCCAACAGAACAGGGAAATTTTAAAAAGATCTAAAAAAAGAAAATAAGTAAGTTTGGTTCCACAAGTCTCTCTTGAAGCCTGCAAGAGTGCTACATTTGCAACCTACTCTAAATAACCACTTTGAACTTCTGTCCAAAATTAACCAATTCTGTCTTCAGTAGCATGAAGAACAGCAGAAAACCTGTAACATTCTTTTCCATACTGGCTGAGTTCAAGCATGTCTCCCCTCAACTCTTCCTAGCTGAAATCACTTCCAAACTTACACAAACTGCCTACTCTAGTCATTCATTTCTGTGACTCTCTCCAATTTTCAATTTATTCATAAATATTTTGTAAAAATGACATATCCAGAACTGCATACAGAACAAAGCAGCTAAAGACAGAATAAGCAGCTCTTCTCACCTGCAGGAGATTTATTAATACAGTTCACAATAATATTTTCTTTTCTTTTTTGTTTTTTCCTAAAGCAGAGTCATATTAGGCCCTGGTTTGTAATATCACACAGGCTGTGTGCATAAAAATGTCACTGTAAAAAGTTAGTTGGCCAATAGCTATCAGTCAAATTGGAGATTTTCTTGCAGATACTATGGTCTTAGAAACTCACAAAAATAAACATCCTGTAAACAGAGGTGAAAGCAGAAGTACCAGGTACACTTCACACTCCTTGCAAGATAGGAAGGAATCAATCCACTTCACAAACAATTCCAATTCACAAACAATTCCAGCTTTTCCCCCTGCACTAGGTGGCAACTGTGCTAGTGCAGGGACAATACTGGACCTTGCAGGAATCTGTGCTGAGCAGGCAGGCAGCAAAGTCTACAAGCAAAGGCAAAAATGGGGTTAAGAGCAATGGCAGCTACCTCACTTCAAACAACCCCAGATGTGGAGAAACCCTGTTTCTCTCACCTCCCCATTTTGACAATATGGCTGCAAGTCAAGAATTCCATGTTCTATTTCTGTGTGTTCTTCCTAATTTCAGTACTTGACCTTCCCTATTTCCTCTTGTTGATGGTAATTTATTTCAAAATGTCAAAGTAATTTTTAATTCTGGCTTTACTTTCCATTTGAACACAGAAATACTCTCTAATTTCTGACTACATACAAACACAAATCCTAATTTTTTGAGTCTAGTACAACTACTTGTGCTAAACAGGTCTACATTTTCAGTGATCTGAACAAATGCCATTAAATACTTATTATAATAATACTAAGATTACAAAAGTAACACTGAAGTCTTACACTACTGATAATTTTTGTGAAAATTTTCTCATTCCCATAGTCACACCATTTTACAGAAAAATTGTTTGTAATTTTAAGGCTGCTGTTTTCTTTTTTCTGCCTTTTTTTTTGCTTAGAATACTCAGGAATGAGTACACTAGAAATTGTTTATGTCCAAGAAGAAATTAAATCATAAGCAAAAGCATCCTAGGGGACGAAGTATCAAACAGTATATACCCAGAAAAACACCAAAGAGTAAACAGAAAACACAATGTATTGAGATCAATCCATTCTCTTCACTTGGTCATTGCTTTCAAGAAAACACACCAAATTGTTTTTGCTGATTAGACAGTCCTAGAAGTTGGTAGCAAGAGTTGATGCTGGTAGGCTACAGCTGTCAGTAAGTGAATCTGAAACAAATTTGGAAAAAAACTAAGCAAGTGGCTATTTCTCATCACTGTAGCTATTACCCAGTTGCCAAAGTATGAGTGATGGTGGGGGAGAACAAAACCCAAAAGCTTGTTCTACTGAATCACTGAACTGAATCTTTCAGAACTGCACCAAGTGCTTCAATCTATGTTGTCTTGTCCAGCACCCAGCAGGTGCTTTCCTTGCTTTTCATTTTCCTCCATTAAGACAAGTACGTTTATCTGTTTGGTTAGCATAAGGATTCTCCTTGGAGCTGGTTCAGATTTTTTCCTTCACTTTAAAGGTCAACTTTCTTTAAAACATAGGCACAAATTAATTCTCCTCTCCAGAGATATCAACTCCCATCTCAGGGGCTAGCAATGGAGAGAAGAGCACAAAGGGAAATATTCTGGGTGAAGCAGAGCCAGATGTGTCTGGTTCAGTGCACATAATTGACTCATCTAAACATTCTTGACACATCCAAGACAGGGGTTTGCCGTTGTCCCAAAATGTACACTTGCTCTTTAATCAGTCAGGTCTCTGATTAGAGAATCAGAAGAGGCTGAGAGCCCAGGAAGCCCGGGCACAGCTGGGCACAGCTGGGCAGGCAGGCTGATCCTCCCGCGCAGGCTGGCAGTAGGAGGCAGCATCGGCTCTGCCAGCAGCGGCTCCGCACAGCAAAGTACTTGGGAGCGAGCTTCATTCTTCTGTCATTATATAAGCAAGATGACACTGTTCTCTAATCCAGCCAAAGCTGATAAGTACCATCAACCTGTCACTTCCTACATTTCAAATTCTAACATTGCAGCATCAAAGAGTTTTTACATTTCGATTTCTTTTGCTGGCAGCGGTCGGTAGCCTCTCATTCTCCCACGGTGTTCTAATGCAGCATTTGCACACCGGGGTTACTCCCAGCCTGAATAGCAGGTCATCCCCTACTCACTGAGCTCATCTGCGGCCCATGTGCTAGGCAATTTAGATCCAATCAGCCCTTATTTAGCTCAAGAGTAATGAGCAGCATAGTGACACAGACTTAAGCCTGACCCTCAGGACACTGCTCATCAAGCAGTAAAACTGTGACAAAATCATTCATCTTCCACCCGCTGGCAAGAAATAATACTCGCACTCACTGTATTACTTTTTCAAGACATAGAAAAAAAAAAAGGTCCTGAATTTTCATGATGTGAGACATTAATTTGCAGAAAGCTGAATTCCCTTAAACCCCCCTGTTGCTATGAGCTCACCAGGGGGAAATAGGCCTTAGGAGACTGAAATGGAATAAAGAAAATTGCTTCAGCTTTCTGTTCATTTTAAATAAGCCTTAAATCTGACATGAGATATCCTAAAGAGAGAAGAAATATAGATCTTGTAAGGTAACGAAGAAACAATCAAAATTAAGAGATTAGAAGGCTACTTGCATATAATGATTTTATTGGCAAAAATATTTCTTTTGTTTAACATCCACAACAAAAAAAAAAAAACAACCACTCCATATGAAAAGCCATTTTCACACCTCATGTGAAGAATAAAAGGAAAACCGAGATGAAAGTTAATTTAGGGAAAATAGTTTCAGAAGTGAGACACTTCCATCAGAAAACAAATCTGTGCTTTATGTCCTTCAGGGAGCACGTATTTCTCTAAACAACTGCAGGGTCCCAAGCAGCAGGCTCTCAGTACACCTGGATATGGTTTTACTCTTTTTTTCATGGATTTACTCTTTCACAACAGAAGTCTTGTACTGTTGTCAGGTAGGCTACAGAAAGCTTATGTGGATTAATTTTTGGAAGATAAAATGGATACAATGGAATAAAAAAGTGTTTCCATCTGTAGCACAGGGGATTGAACTGTGTATCTTTATGATTCATGTCTGAGTACTAGACTTGAATTTCTTTAGCTTTGGGTGTGCACCAAGACTGACATTTTTGGGGTATCAACAAATAGAAGGTTTTTTGATAGCTTTTAATGTTTCAGTTCGTTCCAAAGTGATTCTAGAATAGAACAGTAGAACGGAATATTCAATTACAATACAATATTCTAATATAATACAAGGGATGTAAAATGACTGTCTAGTCCAGCTGCCTAAGTAATTCAGAGCTGATCAAGAGCTAAAGTAAATTATTAAGGGTATTGTCCAATTGCCTCCTAAACACCGACAGGCTTGGAGTAACAACCACTTATTTCGGTTTGTTCCAGTGCCTGACCATTCTCTCAATAAAGAAATGCCTCCTAATGTCCAGTCTAAACCCTCCCCTGGTGCAGCTTTGAATCACTGCCACATGTCCTGTCAGTGGAGCCCAGGAAGAAGAGCTCAGCACGTCCCACTCCACTTCCCCTTCTCAGGAATCTGTAGAGGGCAAGGGGGTCATGCCCCAGCCTTCTTTTCTCCAAACCAGACAAGCCCCAAAACCTCAGGCACTCCTCACAGGACATGCCTTCCAGCCTTGCTGCCCTCCTTCTAAGGCAGATGCTCTCTATTACATCCTAAACATCAATGTGAAATTAATGTTAATCAACTGTTCAACTTCCACGTGTCCACCTACTGATTCAAGAAAATGGGCACTGAGAAGGGGAGGTGAAAATTCTTGCAAACCTGAACCAGTGACAGACATATACAGGAACTTTCTATATGCAAAGTATTTAGGGACACATTTCCAGTGCATGCTGCTGTCCCATTTCATTTCTTTACACAGTAATACTCTCAGAGCAGAAGAGAAACAATCAAAACACACATTAGTTTTAGCTAGTCAGCTTTGAAGGTCAGAATACAAGGGACAAATTTGTAAAACATTATTTTTGTCTCCAATAAAAACCTGAAAAAACCCTCAAATCCCTTAAAGTAAGAAGAAAAGAAAATTCAGTGTTAATTACCAGAGCCACACCTTAAGGCAACAACTGCAGCTAAGAACACACAGTATTTGCTCAGAAGGTGGTAACAGATTATTTTTAAGGATTTAGACATAGGAAATCTCTCAAAATGCTGCTATTTTCTAAATCTGTGCTTGCTTCTCATGCATGAGAGCATTTAGAGACTAGATTTTCATCACACTCATTTAAACACCAGTTTTGTTAATGGAATACCTGAACTTCAAAAATAACCAGTAGAAATACTTTTAACAGATGGTTCAAGATAGCAAGGCATCCTTGCTCCTCAGGCATAGGATATTTGCTGCAAAGTGAAAAAGGAAGGATTTATGTACTTTTTTTCACACAGGTGAACAAAGTTCACAGCAACTTTTAGTGGTCATTCATTAAGAGTGGGAGATCTTAGAGCTAAACTAACATCTTCTGACTCTCAGTTCAGTGCCTTAGTCACAGAGTTGCCTTCTCTGCTTATCAGGACATCACAGCTGGCAGCTCTAAATATCCTCACAGGATGGGATGGGTAAGTGAAGACTCATGATCTTCCAAACTCCTCTGAATACAGTTTTCAGAAGCTTAACATCAGAAAAAAGATTTTACAAAGACTAACACTATAACCCCTGAGGGGGAAGAAAAGAAGGAGGGTGGACCTTTCTATTCTCCTCCTGAGCTTATCTACTGACTTACACAGTAACAGAGAGGGGGAGAGATGCTTCTGTTGGTCTCAAAAAAGCTTCCCACAGGCTGTTTTGATGGCAAGTATAACTCAAAAAAAAATTACAAATGACTGTACATTTCCATAGCAAAGATATACTGGATAATCCATTCCTATTGTGGCTTCTCTCACAACCTCAAGGCTAAACACACTCAGATAGAAACATTCAGTTCTCCTGTTACCCATGGCCCAATTATTAATGTAACTTTCTACTAGAGACAGTTTACCTGGGCAATATTGCTGTAAGAGCTTATAAAATTTATACATTGAAATTTTCAAAAATTAGCAAGAAAGTATCAATGGGCACAAATGCACAAAAATGGTTTTCAAAGTAAAATTACCACTTATTATGGTATTAGGTTAGTGATACTTCTCATTTCTCCTACAGGAATCTCAATTCTCCTACAGGAATCTCCCTGAAACTAGGCAAAGATGTTTGCAGCACAGCAGGATATCTACTCACATTTTATAGTCGGTAACTCTGTGCTAACACCCAAAAAAACCCAAATGCCAGGATGACAATAATAAGAGAAAGCTCATGTCAAAGCAATACCCCATTACAATACAAGACATTTTAGCATGTTTCAAACACTTCTTTTAAGTATAACATATTGCAGTGCCAGCACCTACAGCCAATTTCTCTGAGCCTTGTATCCATTTTTACAGCAAGTTCTGTCAAATCTATTTAATGCCTGTATTTTTATTAACCTAGGGCTTCTTTTTGTGCCATGAGGCACTGAGATGACAGATAGTTCTAGAGATCTGGAACAAATGAAAGCACACATGGGCAAACATCCTGCATTTACCTTTCAGTAAAAAAAAAAGAAAATAAAACCAAAACAAAACAATAAGGATTTTAAACCATTGTCTAAAAACAGGGGGGAAAAAGGCAAAAAATTAACGTCTGAGCTAGAAGCAGAATAAGTAAACATAGGAAGGAAACACTTCATGTTTTGTTTAGGGGAGTTTCTTAACTATTTACTGTTTATTTTATATGCTTTTTAAAAGGAGACTGTATTAAAACACAAATCTTACACTTCACAGTGAATCTTACTATGAAGATCAAATATTTGCAAGTGCCAGCAAGTAGCATTTGACTCCAATTACTCACTCACCATGAATCAAAAACTGATAAAATGAATTCTCCTGCCAAGACATAGTTCTATTTAAATATATGGATCACAAAATAATCAATGTGATAACAATCAATTAAAAAAAATTGGTTTAAGAAACCTTATTTAAAATAGTCTAAACATAGGTAAACAAAACAATCAAAAGCTACCTGTACTTTTCTAGAAGACAAGAAAAACACAAGAAAAAGCCGGAAAGGGTTATTTTAAAACACTGTGGTGTAAAAATAGTCAAGGTGGGGGTCTCTTTTCAGATGTCTTTTAAGAAAAAAACAAAGAAAGAAAACAAGTGCACTTTCAAATCCTTGTATGCCGAGTTTTAGCCCAGAGCAAGTTTTCACTGCTATGTTACAAACCCTTGAAAATAAAGGTTTATAATGGAAATGCTGACAGACCCTTAACCACAGCAGCGTGAATAGCTATAATTAAAGAAGAGCTTTTGGCTACACCTCACTCTGACAATGAAAGACTGGAATTTTTACAGTATCCTCAAATAAAAACAATTGGGAAACTTGGAATGAGATTCCAGCAATCCAACAAGATATGTTAAAGGGGACTGCTAAAACTATTTGACATTTAAAGCTTTAAATATTGAGGCACTTAGTTAACACAACCAAGTCAGTATTTTCATAATGCTACTTAATCAGCAATAAAGAATGCTCCTGTGAGCCATCATCTGAGGTTAACAGAAAGTAACATATGAAGTTATTATTTCCTAACAGCCTAGAGGGAGCTGCTTGTCTCTTTAATCAGTGATCTCACTTCCTTCCTACCTGTAAATTCCCTGTCATACAGTTATAAAATTATTGAGAGTACAGTGTACAGAAAAATTACATTTATGAAAGTATAAGTATATACATATTATGAAAGTATGTATTATATACTATCTTATACAAGCCTGGATTTTAAAAACAAGCATCTCATCTTTTTCTGAGTTTGAAAATAGACCAGGCCTAATCAGTCTGGTCAATTCAGTAACATTTTAGCATCTGGTTAGCACAAAGCCATCCATATCTTCTGAACCAAAAAAATGTTTTTAGTGCTGTTTTATTTGCATGAAAACAGGGGATTGACTGATTGACTTCAGTGAGTCTGTCAAAGCAGGAAAATCACTAACATTTTCCTGTTCCAAACAACCTGAAGATCAAAGTGTTTCATAAGTGTTAAGGAATTTAATTCCTCTGAAGATAGGATAAACAGGGTGGTAACAGTAACAAAATGTATAAATAAAGAAACTGAAATAACTGTTAAAAGCAAGGTTCTAAAAATCTCTCTCATACCAATTACTATTTGAGCATGTTGGTAATTCAAATATTTCAGCAGAACTACTTTTTGCAAAAGAAGGTACTAATACTGTCCTGTACCTTGTCTGTGATGACCTGAGAAGTCTAGATTGAACTTCCATGCCCTCTTCTCTGTGTTACAAGAGGGCCACATAAGCCCCAGTCCTGGAAAGCTTAAAAATAATGCCAAGTTATAAAAATAGGCAATTTTTTCACCACTCTGAAATTTCTCTCTATTTCATCTTTAAAAACAACACAACAAATGCTGTCTATTAGCTAATAGAGAAAATGTCAAAGTATTTTTGAAGTCTCCAATTTATTCCAGGAAATACATTCAGTTGAACTGAAATAATAAATAATAAATCAACTAAACTTAGTTTTGTGCTTCATCTTTTTTCAAAAGACTGCCTGAAAAACAGTTGTCTTTGGATCTATAAGCTATTGACAGCTGCAGTCAAACTACTAGACAATAACAAAGAACCTACTTAAAGAGAGATCTTGCATATGGGCCTCAGAATTCCTATTATGTACTCTTTCACAGCTCTTTACACATATTTCAGTCTTGCACATTTGAAGTAATGGCAGATCAATAGCTACCTCTTAATATCCTATAAAAAAAAAAAACAGTTTGGGCTTCAAACTGGAGGACTGCTTCTCAAAGGCATCAGTAGAGAAAAAATATGCTTATTGAAGGGCACTGTGGATGTTGAAGAATGAACTAGTACATCAAAGCAAAATTGCTTGAAAGTGGTAAAATATGATTTCCTTCTTTCCTATCGAACCCCAGACATGTATTCAAATCTCCATAACTGTAGAATTTGAATGCAACCTTGGTAAAAGAGAAAAAAAATAGAATGAAAAGTCTGAAAAACAGAACACATTCAATGAAGAAACAAAAACAAAAAAACAACACACTCCAATTAATGTAATTAGCAGAGACAATAATTTCCAATTTTCCTTTACCAAAGAAAAGATGATATTTTCTGAAATAGAAGCAACTGGGTGACTTTCTAAAGAGACACTAATTCATAACAAAACATCTGGATGTCAAACCTAATCTCCTGAAATAATAAGGAAACATTTCAAAGATTCTGTATGCACTGAAGTATTGGTGAATTTTGAAATTTAACATATCATTCATATCCCTTCAGAGATTTCTCTTTCCATTTATACAATTTTGGTAAAAAAATTAATAGGAACTACAGTATAACCCTAAAAACAAAATGTTAGTCTAAATCCACAACTTAACCAAATAACTTACCGCAGTCTGGCTAGAACAACCTGAAGAAAATTCAGCACCATGCTCAGCTCAGCTCCTCGACATGCAGGCAGCAGCATAGTAAAGCCATCATTTAGCAACTTCTCCTCAGAAAGGCTCAAGTAGCAGCTGGTCTCAAACACTTCCTGGACCCCATCAATGTAGGTTGATAGCAGAGTCCAGAGATTTTGTCTCTGTGTGTGGTCATTTTTGGTCACTAAAAACTCCTTTGCCTTCTCACGGAAAGCATTTGAGACTTTCTCGGCCAGGGCACTGATGTCCATATTCTTCTCAACATAAATTAAAAGAAAAGCAAAATGACCTCTCCAGATGAGAGCTCTCCTAGCTGTGGTGATGGAGGATGGAGTCAGGAAATCCAAAAGATCCAGCACCCGACTCACGATATCTTCTGTCTCCACAATAATTGCCAGCACGAGGAACAGGCTAAAGAAGTTCTGCAGCCCCACCTCTGTCAGCTCCTGCATTCTTTTCCGATGGAACTTGGAATAAATTCTACATTAGAAAAACAAAAAAAAAAAAAAAAAAAAAAAAACAAAAAAAAAACAAAAAACAAAAAACAGGAAAGAGAAAGTTTCTTAAAGTATGCAATTTTCTATCTTCTCGAGTGACTAAAATTGCACTTTCATGCTTTTAGTTTATGGTTACCCTCTTCCAGTAACCCTTAAATTTTAAATACTCTTTATTTCTTATTACTCTTACGATTACTGGAACAAACATGCTCTCAGTTTTTGCTTTTGTTTTAAAGAACACATTGTTTCCAATTGGAGGTGCAGCCAAGCCCTTGCCCCTTATCCAACCTCTAGTACCAAGCTGAGCACAATGTTACTACTCTACAATGTTACTACTACTACTCTCTCTGCGATGGATGTCCTCCCTTTATACCTTCAAATCAATCAAGTTTAGCCCATGAGGGCTCCTAGGAAAGGGAGCTGTCAAGTGGCATCTCTTTGCAGCAGCAAACCATCCCTGTACACCAACTTCTTTCCTGGAAACTTCATTTCCACCTGGAAATCAGCTACTGGTTTCTGCTATTACGTTATAGTGCTGCAGCTGCAGTGATCAAAGTCTCACCTACCAAACTATCACTGCAGTAAAAAGAAGACTTCTGTTGGAAAATCCCTTTTCTCCACAGTGCTTTGCCAAAGTCTATATCAACTTTTGCTGCTCACCTATGGTATGGACAGGCTTGAAAGAAAACAGAGAAACTGAGGCATTTGGAAGAGAAACCTCTCTCCAGGTAGGAAGATGTTATGAAACTTTATCTGCATTGCTGACAGGACAATGCTCAAGTCATAAACAGCTGATGGTGACAAGCATTGCAACTTTGAAACTTTAAAGTGGTTGCCAAAAAGGAAAAAGCTTACACAAAGAGATCTTTCCTGGGACCTTTGCTTGGATGTGGACTTTTATTTAAAAATCACCATTCCTACAACAGAGGAGTAAGATGATAATGGCATAACTTTTTGTGTTTAAAACTTTAGGTATATCCTTCACCTTTAATTTAAAATAAGTTCCACCTACAGTAGTTAAACATCCATAAATGCTGTTTTCCTATTCTGTCACCTAGAAAATAGTTGGAAGTGGTGTTGAGGTTATGAAATTTAGCCACCAAAAATTACAGCAAATCCAATTAATGTTGTTTAGTAGTAAATTACTACTGACAGGCATTTATGTTTTTCATGCATCAATTAATGCTTGGTTAGCTACTGAAAACAGAGTTCATCCCAAAATCATAGCTGTAGGCTGTTAAATTTTGCTACTTGTGTAATTGATTTTTTCAAGGTAGAAATGAAGAAAACTGGTTCAGCAGACTGATGCACTGTGCGTTGTATGTTATTACTCCCCCTCTTAAATTAGGCAAAGTAACAAGCTATAAGAGCACAAAAATGTAAGTACAATTTTATTTCAGTAAGAACTGAGCAGGCTAATTAAAATTTTAAAAAAAAGCAAGACATTGACACAGAATCCAGCAACATATTTGTTTCTACATAGTTGCAGTGATTCATAAAGCCAAACTTTAGTGACTAAACTTCTGAAGTGTACATAGACACTAGGCATATTGGTTTTTTCTGACAGCCAAGATAACTCTTCTTTTCTGGAAGAAGAACACCACAACTTTGTAAGGTGTGTATACACGTGGTTATTTTTTAATGTTCATTACTTGTGTACATGAAGATCTTACTAATGCTTAATAAAATTTTAATTAATTATATTAATACTTAACAAAATCTTTTAAAAGCCTAAACCAGAACTATTTTTGTTTTCTCTATCTAATGAAAAAAATATTTAACAAGTCTGTATTAATCATTACAATTGCTATCTCATTGCTATAAGAAAAATCTTACAGATTAGTACACATCTAAAACATCAAGGATTTCATTTAGAGCTTATATATTTTATGGTTTTTTATATCATGACTGACTGTACTTAATTAGTATGTTCCAAGATTAAGTGAAATATTAAAATCCTCACAAAAATATTATGAGAAATTTTGAAAACCACTGAAAAGAAAATATTTAACTGAAAATGCAGGTGTAGCAAGTGTCAGTCTGCATGTTCTTGAACAACACATGGCTTACATGGAGCTCAAACACAATTTCTGTGCTTTAATTACATTATCTGTCTGGCAACTGGGTTGTACCACTGCACTGGTTGCCAGTCTACCAAATTCCTGGCCAGTGGGACGAGGTAAATCATCCCACTCTATGGATGCCAAGGTGATTCTTGGACCCAGTTACAGCCTCAGCTGGCAACAGAAACTTCAGGGAACAACTGCTTCCTCAAATTATGAGTCACCCTGGATCCCTCACCCCCTTTATTTTGTCATGAGCAGAGTGCCCCCCACTTCACATGTGGCTGGAAGGGCCCCTAACCCCCCACACTTGTTACAAAATGAGACAAACTAAATAGCATCCATACCGTCCTTTAATTTGTTTCCAAGGATGCACACCATTGTTTTCTTCTCTCATAATCTGTGCCAAGATGCTGAGGAAAATGAAGTAACTGTTGCTAGAGTTGTACAGAGAAGGGACCTGCTGTTCACAGCAGCAGCGTTTCACCAACTCAAGCATTGACAAAGAAGTCTTACTAATATTTGCCAGATCCTTCAGACCAAGCCAAGGAACAGTAAAGCAGCTGTTCTAAAAGAACAGATGAAAACAGAAAATATTATAAATAACAATAAATGCCAATATTACAAAGGCAGTAAGATGCACTCCTTCACAGGAACAAAAGGATATATTCCTACCATGGCTAAAACAATAAAAATGCATTGTAATTGTGTGCAAAGTATTTTTACAAGACCTTAAACTGTGTAGTCCTGATGAAAAATAGGACTTAAAATATATTATCATATTCTATAATTTCATAATGTAATGGACCATAACAAATTTACACATGATTTCATTACACAAACATAGCAAATTTAAGGATACTGTCATTGATTAGGTAGTTTTACACAAGTATAGCAATCAAGCTCAGCTACAGGAAAATCAGAATTAATTGGCAAAAATCAAGGACTGACTACGTGCAATTCTACATTTTTATATATTCAGCTACTTACCAGATTCTTGCTGTAATAATCCCAGAGTATGGTGACAACAGATAGGTTCAAATCCCAG
Source organism: Melospiza georgiana (assembly GCF_028018845.1). NCBI lineage: Eukaryota > Metazoa > Chordata > Aves > Passeriformes > Passerellidae > Melospiza > Melospiza georgiana. Next base: position 10,661,984 of record NC_080432.1, on the reverse strand, counting down.
AAACTACACAAAGTCAAACAGCACTGAAGGTGCATTCGTAAGTGCTCCTCCAACACACCAGCCTTAAACAGGAGGTAAGAAATTAATGGTAGGATACATAAAACCAGTACTAACAGACTATAAGCAATCTCCTAATATAAAATATAATTTTAATTATATACTGTTGAGTAAATGCATCTTCTAATACAAACAACAAACTTGAAGATAAAAGCTGACAATTGCACCCTGCAAACCAGCCAATGCTGGTTCATCCCAGAATCATAGAATCACAGAATCGTTTAGGCTGGAAAAGACTTCTGAAAAGGTTCATAGGAAAGAAAATAGGAAATACCAAACAATTTGAACACAGTGAAGCCTTCAGGTAGTAATTGTGGGATAATGAAAGTGGAATTATTCTCATCCAGCTTTTGGTAACAACAAAACAGAACTTTTATGGGAGGTAGGATATTAAGAGCTCCATGCTCTGAACTGAAACCATGTGTTTAACCCAGCCTATTTTTGGCATCTACTTTAGGGTGATAATTCCCATAAGGGCTTTATTGTCTCCACTGCCTGCAAAAGTGGTTTAATGAATCAACTTGTGTGCAGTTGTCTGAAGAGTAGATTTTTACATGTGTGAGTCAGTCTAACACCTGTACCCCATGGCAGGGGTGTGGGAAAGTAGATGACCTTTAAGGTCCTTTCAAAACCAAACCATTACATGATTCTATGATTTACTCACAGTGCTACTTCTTATGACTTACTGTGTCTTTGAGTGGTTTTTTCCCTGTTTTCAATGCCACACAAATGAGTCTAACTCATGAACTTGTCTCTACCTGGCCATATATCCATGTGGAAAACTTGACTTGCTACACTTTATCACAACATTGCAAACAAGTATACAATCACCCACAAGAACTTCTAACCACGTCTGCCTTCTCTTCTCATGAACAATTAATGTAGGGCATATGGCTTCTAAAGTGGTACAATCCTTAAACAACTTGAAAATTGAAAAGACATTTTCAACTGTCACAGAAAATTATACATTCAAGACATTACATGTAAGATATAAAACCAATGAAATAGGAAAGTAACTTTCCAGTAAAGACTCATTAAAAATATCCAGAATAGTAATTCAAATGTAATAAATATGCCTAAAAATGAAAGGTGATACTCAAATATTTTTTAAATATATGATGTAACTATTAATTAAACAGACTTCCCAAAAAAACCTCAATCTTGCACGAAAAACAAGGGACAGAACAGCTGCTCTTTTTTTTAATGAATAAAAGCAAGAGTCTTGATGTAAAACAAAAAATCCTGCAGCTGAACAGACCTATTTCTCTAGAGGGATCTACCCAGTTACAAGGTTGCAAAAAAACCAACCAAACAAAAATGAAACAAAAAACCCAAAACACACACCATTCAAAAATTCACAGAAAAGGGAATGCTTAGTCTTGAAGTTGTATTTTGAATCTAGAGCTATGTTTAGGTTCTAATTCAACAAACAATGATTCCTTCAGTTAAATTAATTCAACAATAAACACAGCAGTTGAGCATCTTCAATTTGAACCATTATTTATCTGTCCAACTACAGTTTTAGAACAGTTTCCAAAACCATGATAGCACTGAAGGCTTTATCTCAAATTTAATATAAAAGAGTATCGAGACTTCAAATATCCCTGGGATTAATGGATTCTCTCATTGCTCTTTTGCTTAAAATGGTCTCTTGCACTGCTGGAAATACTATCAGAACTCTTGAGGTAGTCAGCTTTTAATTTATCACAGAAGGGAGGAACACCTGATACTATCAAAATGATAGTACTATCTAAACACAACATTTTTCTCTTATGACCTCCTACTGTAGTAACAAAATTGGTTTTCCTAGAAACCCAAGAAATACTTCTCTATCTCTCTTAAGGCAGAATTAAACAAAAAATACAGTGAAGGTATAACAAAATTGAGGCAGAAATGAAACAGCACAAAGCATTTGTTTTCTAAAATGAGAAGACTGCTATTAGTTCTTGCAAACTAAAAAGCTTTTGATTCTCACAATAAAACTTCATAAACACAAATTCCTCCTATACTGACAACCCATAAATCTAGTCAGTTTGATGTTTCCTAGTAGACAAATACAATTATGATAATATTACTACTATAACAATTTTCATTTTGCAGTACAAAAAGAATTGTAAACTAGCTTTTGTTCTTCTTTTGGAAGAGAATTCCAAATTACAGGAAAGGTAGGAAACACCTTGTACAACTAGTTTCCTACCTACACAAAAATGCCCTTTTTTTGTGATAGACCTGGGAGTTTTTTCACATGAGCAATTTTCTTCAGCTCTTATCTACTTGGAACTTTAAAAGAGAGCAATTTGTGGCTGAAGAACTCAGCTGTTGGTCAACTGTTTGAAGGTGAAAGGATATATCCAAGGCAGAAGCCCACTACACTTGCCCAGGTATCCATGACTGCTCCTATCTTCTCACAGGGTGCTTTTGGGTCCCATCACTACTGATCCCATAGGATGAACAGCACCTTCACATCTTTCCCTTGCTCAGCAGCAGGCTGACTGAATCTTAAAGCAGCTCCTGTTGGGAACAGGGCATTATTGGGGCACCCCTCAACCATCTTCACTTGGACACACAAAACAATCTTCTGGAGGTGCTCATCACACCCAAAATCCAGCGTATCCTGGATTACCATGCCTTAGGCTCTCTGCTGCCTGCATGTGGACCACCTAAACACAACAGAACTACTGAAACTACCAAAATGCTGCAGATTTAACACTGGTTAGGCATTTTTGTATCCCAATACTTAGCTGTCCTAAGGATGTTAAAGCTAACTCCAGCTCCTGCTGCTTCATGATGCTCTGGTACCCTCAGTGGCTGCAACAACACCTACTGTACCATCTTTTCACAGCATAGAATTTGAAGTTCGCATGAAGAGACTTTAACAGTCATTGTTAGGAGATTATCAATTTACCTTATAAATGTATGTTCTGCACCTTTTTCAGATGCTTTTGAACACACAAAACTACATATACTTCATTTCTTCTTCATTTCCCCCCCATTCAGTGTAAACTGCCATTCTTCTGACCATGCAGTTTACAAGCTATAGGGAAATTAAGGAGCAACAAGCACAAGATTATGAGGCTGATGAACACAGTACTAAATGTGGTTAGTCTTTAAGTTGCCATATACCTAAAAATGAAGTTTTTTAACTACCAACTCCTGCCCTCTCTAGCAAATGGATAATCAGCACTATTATTTCTTTTAATTTATGTTGCACAGCTACTGCTGTGCATCTTTAGTAGATAACAGGCTATATGCTGAAAAGGATGGCTCAGAGAGGATTAAGTAACAAAGTCATGCCAAGTGTTAATAGGCAGTATCATCAATTCTGTCCTGCTGTTCATTCAAAGAATACTATTATCAGTTTTGCTTTTTCCCACTTTTCAATGCTCCGTTTCACTACTGACTTCTTGATATCTCATTGTGCTTCTCATTACTACATTTTCTGGACTCAAAAATACTTAAGAGATGCAAAAGGAGAAGATAAAAGGTAGGAGTGGCCACTTGAAGCTGACAGATCAACAGAGGAGATGGACATATCTACTGGCAAAAGAATTCTCCTTCCTAGACACTGTCTGGAAGGCTGCTGTGCAGGGAGAGGGAGCAGGATGTGTGTTTTAATAAAGTACTCCATTCACTCGTGCATGCACATAGAGGAATTAATGTTCCCCAAGGAGCACTTCCCTTGGGCAGCTAACTCCATAATGCAAGAAAAAATAATGAACAAATAAAAAAAGGAAATAAACTAGATGGCTCCTTAGATGGTTGGTAATAGTTACAACCACGTCTTTGGCAAATGAGGGTTTGTTTTAATTCCAACAGTGGTTGCTGTTGGAAATTAAAACACATATTTGCTTCATATTACTGTCATGACTGACTCAAAATGCAAGTCTTCTGAACTTGGCCACTTAGCTGCCTTTCTAAACTATCTACAGTTCAATACTTCCTTTTTATTGAAAGCATCAAAAACTGCGTATTTTATGTATGTTCTGTTTCAAAGTAATCTTTATTCAAAACAATAAACACTCACAAGAAAAGGGGATTATTTTGAAGAAAAGAACATTAACTACAAATGTGTGTCTCAGGTTGCTGCCACACAGAAGATGCAAACAGGAAGGTGGCTAATAAGCCACTCAGTTTTTATGCATCTTATCTAAATCTCTCCAATTTCTCTCACAGAATGGTAAGCACATCCAATAAGTAATGTCATCACTTGGGGTTTTAATGTATATGCACAATTTGTATTTTGTCATATACCATAAAATCATTCAAAAAGACTTCATCTTTTACGCTGATAAAGTACAACTACATAGCCAAACATTAGGGTTTATGTTTAGAAATCTGAAAATTCATGCTATCATTTCAACTCTCCTAACAGCCACAATTATTTTCTTGTCAAAAAGTTGTAACAAGTATTGTTCTGCATTCCAGCTTTAAGTACAATTGTTGCTACTCCATGAGCAAGACAGTTATATAATTTTAAAAACTGAAAGAACTGATTCCCCTTCTGCTTTCAAAAATAGAACTTTGCAGGATTTTTCTTAATTTCATATACCAAATGAAAAAATAAACATGTGTATTCTTTTGTTAAACATACATAAATAAAGAAATTATTTTTACAGGCATTGCCGATACAACAATTGCAATTTGTGCCATGCAACTTCAGAACAAATTTACAGAGCTACAATGTAACTTATTTTTAAAACTTGATGAACAGCATATTTAAAAGCATATTAAAAGGAGGTCAATTCTGACCTCTGGGCCATGAAGCATTGCATTAACAGTTCTGCAGAAAGAAAAATGATAAGGTATGAAATGAGTGCTCAGAAACTAGAACCTTATCAGTAAGAGTTTGATTCAAGCCTGTAAGACAAATTGCTCAGCAAGGCAAGTCACCTTCCCGCTGTGATGAGGATATAGCTGAATTTTCAATGCAACTGACTATCTCCTTCATCATGTCTCCTCAACTTGATATCCTTACATTCAGTATCTGATTTACATTTTCTAAGCATCCAGTTCTTATTCTGAATACATCTTGTCTAAGAAGCCATATACTACCCTTCCAGGATAATTATCTTTTTTCTTTATCTGACAATTTAGCATGAAGCACAGCACTTTAAAGCAAGTGGAACTGCTAATAAGGAGGGAACTGTACACTATCATAGTTTAGCTATGTCAAGGTTGTTCATTTACCAGTGATAAAAACACTACAACTCCAAAAATACACTTGTTAGTTGGACTTTGTTTCATGCACTGTCTTTTCCTGAAAGCATCCCTGACATTTTCCTTGTTCATTATTCTTTTCTTTATACACTTACTTGAGCATCAGTGGATTTTTTAAGGAGCTCCTCCACAAATTTCCAATTGGATTCCTTCTGTTTCTGAAAAATAATTATCAACATGAAATAGCATTTGTATCCCTTACAGGAAACACTATGTAATAACACAAAAGTAAGCAGACAAAATATTTCCAGAAATATTTAATTTTATGACAGAATACAGTAGTCATCACCAAAAAGAGCATTTTCTGTTATAGGAAGGTAATTGATATCTGTCCTAAAAATTAGCCCTCAGAAAGCAAATAAAAATAAGAAGCATACAACTTGAACAACTTTAGGTGACTCATTTGCAATCCCAACCTTCACTTTTAATGGAGATGCAAAAGAATCAGGATTTATTAGCCCAAGCAGTATGCCTTACAGTTTCTTTCTTTAATGTTCTGTAAAAAGGAAGCTATAAGGAGTAAGAAGAAAGAAAAGGTATAATCTCACAGTTTCTTGCTTTTTTCTTTTCCATCTATTTATGCAAAGCAGGAAAGGGTACAAGCTTTGCAACTAAGGCCATTTTCTCAGGAAAAAAAAAAGGCAAGAAGGCCAATATACTCACATTTCTAGGAGATTCAACAATCATCTCTTACATACAGCTACATATACAGCCTCTACAGATAAGTAGATGTGTGAACATAGTACTTCCATCATTGTCCTGCCTAACTTGCTCCCTCCAGTACCACAGCTGTTTAGCCTTGTACATTATTTTGCAGATAGGTGTCCTTTAAACATCAGCTTAGAATTTAAAATAAAGAGCATTTTATGCTTTGGTAATTGAAATATAACTACTTTCCAGCAGCAACACCATTGTGCTCCATCCTCCTCTGCTACTGATAAACTGGTTAATGGTGTGGCTTAATGACAGTTTCACACAGAACTCCAGTAAGTATCAAAATAATTTAAAAAATTAATTATTTTTAAAAATGCACTAATACTCATCCAACACTATTTGACTACTTGGTCACCACAAGAAAAAGAGAATCCTGAAAACAGGCCATGATAGCAAGTCATAGCCCACAGACTATTTATGGAACAAATATGAATGAAAGGACAGATCTACAGAAAGTTACATTAAAGCTGTGATTTCCTGAGATTCAGGAATGTGACACGTATCAGTTAAGAAATTCCCACTGCTTCTTCCTCACCCTGAGCTCCTCTTTCTGCCCTCACAGCTATGGCATGCCACTGCTCGGTTGTTCTGGTACTTCTGTTTGTGGGACTCTGAGCCAGAACAGGGAATCAACAGAGAGCTTTAGGAGAGGAAGAAAGAATGAAAAAAGGAATAGGGCCTGACTTAGGTCACAGGAAATGGAGACCACAAATTGTGCCAGAACAGCAGAGGGCATGTCATGCCTAGGGTGGTGAACAGGATTTAAGCTGTTACTGATGCCAAAGGCTCTGTATCATGAAACCAGAGCTGGCATCGTGTCAGGAGGACATTGCACCAACAGACAGTCAAGGAGTAAAGGCAGCACTTCAATAACAGGTAAACCCAGGGTTAGGAACAATCAGCATTTCCAGACAAATCTTGCCATTATGTACATTCAATTTTTGACTGTGTTTTAGAGCCTGATGTTATGTGAATACCTACACATGGGCAACATCCTACTGCAGAGTCCCTGGAAAGCTAAGGAACTGCTAAAAGGCCAGTTTTGGCAGCAATACGTAGATATTAGAGTAAAATGTCTATGAGAGCACTGAATGTTTGAATCAGCCTGCTTAGAACATGTTTTTAGCAGTACCATAGACCAAGGACACATGTTTTATACAACAGGTGTTTACTGCCAAAGTTCCAGCTCGCCTGCAGTATGCAGATCACCTTACAAGATCTTGGAATAATCTAGCGCAAACTCCTGACACCAGCTGGGATTGATTACAAGAGTGCACCCAAGTTCAGTCCAAACTCAGGAAAGAAGGACACTAACCACCTGCTGCACTCTTTTTAGTTACAATTGTATCTATATTTTAACAGACTTGCTTCATTCAAATCCCAATAGATTTATATCCAAACATTATTCCCTACTGCACTGGCAATATGGCACAGCACCTGTTTACCATTGTTTCCAATCTGTCCCTGTCAAAACATACACAGAACCTACATCTTTGACTCCAAACCACGTGTCTTAAAACATCCTCCCTCCACCCCAAGAGAGTCCTAGAAATCAACAGAACCCAGAGAATTCACAGAGCATAGAAGTGCTGCTGAAACCAAAAACTTGAGCTGAGTTTGCAGGAAGAAACTTTTGCAAGGACTAAGAGCTGAGTGTCTGGAAAAGCTATATTAGGCTTCTTAGCTGGAAGTCCATGTTTGCATATCTTGCCACACAGTCATTTCAGATTATTCTATTCAAAGGCAAGAATTCTTAGCCCCAAGTAACTCTGCCTATATTACCTTAGCCTACAGGATATTAAAATTGACCCCTGCAATGTTCAGAAGTGGCAAATTTTCTCATCAGGTCCCATCTGAGTTTTAAATATACAAATTCTACTTTTCAGAAGAGTGAAGTGGGACCTGAACAGGGGAATATTGAAAGAGACACGTACTGTACATCCCTCAGAACAGTCTGTAAGAAACCTGTCCAAAAGTTTCTAGTTTAAAACTGTGGTTTCATGTATGTGAAATATATATTCAATATATATGAATCATTGCATATTTGAAATCACTTTTTATGAGCTAAAGGGGGAAAAAATAAAAAGAAGCAAGGCTGAAACCTATTTGGAATTTTAAAAGCTTTCATAACAACCTTACAGCCATGCAGACCACATTAAAAAATTGAAAACCTTCCACAGATGACATAGGCTTAGAGGCAATTTTTGCTACAGAGCACATGAATAACCATCATTATGACACATCACACTCCCACCTCTGATCAGAGTTAATTAAAAGAAAGCATGTGTCACAAAGCCATTGCAACATATGTTTAATCAACAAAACAGGACAACAGAGTCCTCATGTAATCGTACTGATTTCACAAGTTCATATCAGAGATTGTTTTACCTTATAATGTTCAAAAAATATTTTGAGGTTGCAATTCAAGGAGGGGAACAGGACCTCAAGGGATGGTTACCATTAACCTGTCCATGACAGATTATATTACTGTGGTGGGTGAAAAGCCCTGATGTTACTGATAAGAATTTTTTTGTACAAGAACAGGGATCCCTGGGCAAACTCACAGTAACTCAGAAATGCAAAGCAGAGCTAACAGTTTGAACATAAAGACTACTGGAAACATCAAGAGAAGCATGCACAGGATGATCTCATGATTTACAAATCAAGACTTGGAAATTCTGTTCTCCCAGGTGGGGTCTAAAGGAAAAGTATTATTTAATCTTGGGCAAGTCACTTCCTGTCACTGTGTCTCAGATTCCTATTTTAAAATAAGAACAACACGAATCCTTATTCTCATTCCCTTTTTTTTTGCTTATGTAAATAATACAGTGCCTGGGGCAAAAAAATAATCTCTCATGAGGCTAAATACAGAGCATATATCAGAGTGAGATACAGGAAAAAAGCCCCAATGATAAAAGTAATCAGTATCACTGTATTTGGATTAGGGCATTAAATATAAGAAACCCAGTATAAATGTGTGCTTCACAGAGATTTCTGTATTCCACCTGGGAATAACCTTTTCTCACTTTCTAAATTCTGCTAAGAAGAAGCAGTGTAGTAATTTTGTCTTGCAAGGTCCCTCTGTAATCCACTCTGGACTGTGTCCCTCTCCACCACCAGGCAGCAACATGCAAAGCCAAGGGAGGCTTGGGACAACCTCAGTGTAACAACCAGAACTGGTGTGCAACTTTACACTGTATGAATGTGCAAGAGGTTGCTTCACTTGGCCACATGATAACAAGCAGCCTGCCAGGGCCTCCTGAAGGATCTGGAAACTGGCAAACAGAAGAAGCTTAAGCATCCCACATCCCCAGTGAAGAGACATGGTCATGAGTTTTTCACTGAAATATTCAAGGACTGAATTAACAAACCTTTGCTACATTTAATTTTCTTAAAATAAATTTGCAGATTAGAAAATCCAAGTAATTCTTAATTTTTTTGTAAAGTCTAATTTTACTTAGGATTGTAAGCATTCTCAAAATTTCAACACTTTTCTTTCATTTTCTATTTACAGACTTACTGCTTTTAAAGACAAAGAAAGGGATTTTAAGTTATCAAAATTGCTCAACCTGCGTGATCACTCTTCCCTTCTTACAGATTTGCAGTTCACAAACACATTTCCAGGTTTTAAACTTTCATCCTAAATCAGGAATGGAAATCACAGTACCAATTTTAACATAAAGAAGGTATGGCCTTTCCAGTTTTAATATGCATTGTCAATTTACAAATAGTTAAAGACAATTCACAAAAAAGGGCAATTAAGCCCAGTTTGTAGAAGATGCCACACAGTTTATGCTTGGAAAATTAGGGAATATGGGCAATGCAGACAGAAGGTTAAAAAAGCCACCATACTAAAAAACCGCAAAAATCAAACAAAGAGACCTCCAACACCCCCCACCCCAAAATAAAAGAAAAACCACAAAAAAAAAACCCCAAACAAACAGAAAAATAGATTAACAGTAACAGCATAAAAGAACAGAAGGAGAAATGACAGAGGATGGCATGACCAGAGTCTCCCTAGTGCAAAAAACACTGTTGGGGGAAAAAAAACCAAGCAAAACACATTACACCAACAACATCCCAAACCCCACAGTTTCTGGGTCCTCATCCATCTCATTGGCTTCTAACAAGCCTCCTCTATAGACAATTAAGAAAAATTGTCCACTTTTATACATCTCAAAATGGATGAATTGCCTCAGCATGTGCAAGTTTCCTAACCAAAACTTGAATTCGAGTCATTAGACAGTGTCTATTGGTAGCATACCAACATAAAAATGAAGCTGGATAGACAAATATATATATATCTTGTGATGCAAAGGTAATGCAATTAGATTTAAATTTATCCAGAGCAGAGCTATTACTTTAGAAAAATAAGTGGCATTAATAATTACACAGTCAGCATTTAAGGTTTATACTTCATAAACCACAAACTCATGTGCTCAATTCCTAAAACAAGAAATCCAGTGAAGCATTTATGCTGCAGGCAGACAATCTTAAAACATATGCTACGTCATTAAGTATATGTGCTACTGACTAGTTGGGATATTTCAAGTTTACTTCATACAGTTCCCTACTGAATATCTGGTATGTAACATGAGTATGTCTGGGACTCCTGGAACATTTACCAACTTGTACAAAACACATCTTAACACTTCCAAAATAAAAACAACTTCTTTTAAGGAGTATGTAAATTCCTGCATTACAAAATAAATTGTTTTCTGTCAACAAAAATAACCAAAGAGATCAAAATCAATTACAACAACTCTTAGGTATTCAGAAAAGGGCATACTCACCTTTTCATCTAGATTGCCATTACGGTCAAACTGGTAGAGTGGTGCCAGATGATTCATCATCCACCAGCTAAAACTCAGTGGGTCTTTACATTGAACTGTGTCAAACCCAGACACACTTTCAGAAGTACTAGGCTGTTCAAGGATATTCTTCAGGGTTGTGTTCACCAAGCTCCAGAAACACTGCAGAAAAGGTAAAAGGTAATTTGAACTGTCTCTAATAACAAAACCTATGTTAATTTTCTCTACAACACTGTCCTATTGATAAATTTGCTTTTACAGAGAATGCAAGATGACAGTCATTTAAAGAAAATAAAAAAAGCAGTTATGAGTATTACCACAGAAAACTCAAGGCTACCTTAGAAAGTCCTCTCTCAAATGTCAGTAGAAAGCAATGTGAAAGGACAAGCTTGGGCCACCAGTGCAATACTTGACAGGCAAAACTACAAGCTGATGGACTGATGACATGCAGACAGGAAGGTGCCCCAACACTCACAATAGAAAGATTAGAGTTCCTTAATGAAGAATTGTTATAACATATTTCTGAAAAACTTCTAGCGCCAGAATATCCTAACCAAGAGGAATACAGTAGGTGGTAGAGAATCAATCTGAAAGACAGCAAACAGATTCCAGTTCCTTGTTTTGTCACAGTCTGTTCCAGCACTGACAAACTGATTAATTCTCATTGACTCAGACCCATGCCTATATCACATTATTACTACTTCTTATAGCCTGTGTGTGCCTATCTTTCCTTCTTTTAAGGAAACTCTCTGGGACTTCTTTGCATGTGCGTTTCACCCACCTTAGCTGGGTCCTGGTAACAAAGACAAACATGAGCTAGCTGGATCACTGTTCTGACTGTACCCATGTTTCTAATGCCTGGAGATGTCACTGCATGACATATCACAGAAACTGCAAATAATTTTTTTTAAAAATAGGTAAACATGACTTTTTGTATTAGAATTTCCAGAGTATATTCCTTTGCTTTGATTTCTTTAGCACTAGGAGTGCTCTTTATCAATGCCCTAGGTCATAATCCAACAGCACACTGCAAACCTAGAGTCAGGATTTCATGCACTTTCCAGACAGTGACCCAAGGTATCACAGTTGGCATGCAGTTCTCCTGGAGCAAATATGAGTTCAGTTCTACCATCAGATCTGTGCATTCATGGCCAAATGGGAACATCTGGTGACTGCACATGTAACAGTACTCTTGCTTTACCTCTGTATTAGACCCTTTATTTCTGTGGTCCAGCAATTGAATAAGTAGAATCCATAGCTCCTTAATGCAGGTACAGGAATAATGGCTACTGGTAAGAGCCTCAGAAGGTCGTACCTGAAAGATAATATAGAATAAAATTATTCACAGAAGTGTAATTTTTGAAGTGATGTTTTATATATCAATATTTCTTTTTGTCTTGGTTGTTTGGTTTGAGAGGTGTTTTTTCAGGTAAATAATATAGTTAGAATTACCCATTCAAAAGTGCATTATTTCACTAACATTCCAAATATCTCACTCATACAATATAGACTCTTTCCTAATTCTACATAAATTATAGGTGGTGATATTTCCTAGTTTCTTCTAATCCACACTCAGACATTATTTAATCGCACAAAAATGGCATTCTGTGTCCTAAATGAAAAGAAGCTACAATAAATACTAATTCATTGTCTGATAGTAGGGAAAAGAAAATGATTGATTACATTTTCTTTATGTTCTTGAGAAGAAAAAGATTTCAAATTATTTACCAGCTATTATTGTTATTTTTAACTGAAAAATCCTTAATGACTAGGCATAATGCAAGTAGAATATGTTGTTGTTGGCATGATGAGGATGTTAATGTTCCCACAACATTTCACAAAATCTGCTTTTCGGTAAATTTACTGCAAGGCATTCTTTTAATATGCAGAAAACAGCATATTTCAAGTCATGTACATTACTTGATTACTATTCCATATTTAACAAAATTCACTCAGACTGATGCATTTCAAATGCAAAATAGTGTTCTTGTGATTCATCTTTCAATTTTATATTCTCTCAATTGCGGAAAAAAACAAAACAGCAAAAAGAAGTGCTAAATACATAAAGAAACTCTGTATGCTTTAATGATTTTAAGATCTACCAAACCTGTATTTGAAATAATCATACTATAGATAAAACTTCACTTACTCTGTCCTTAGACACATGAACCCACTGAACAGTATTCAGAAGTGGCAAAAATTGGGAGAAAAGCTTTGCTTAAATAGCTCAGTTCAGCGCTTTTTACCTTCAAGCAAGGATACAATGGCAGAAATGTAGAAAGAAAAGAGGGAAAACAAAGCAGCTTATACTCATTTTATCCCTAAACAATGAGTAGTCTTAGTTTGAATAATCAACCTACACCTCTCTAGAGCAAACAGTGGGGAATCCTTCCGTGACAATAAAAAGTACCTCAGGTGACTAGTTTAGCCAACTAACTCCTAGCCATCCACATCTGATGAGGTGGAGCCTGAATTTTTATATCCTCATGTTTTTTCTGATCCATTCACGCACAGCTATTCTCAAATCACACTGGGACTTAAAATAATTTCTGAATTTGGAAACCTAACAGTGCAAATTAAAAATTAAATCAAAATATGCAATGCCAGTGACAGAAGTGGCTGTGTGAGACATTATAGAAGTGGGAGTGAATGACTAAAAACCTACACTTTCACAGTTGGAACAACAAGTATATCACCAGTAATTTCAAATCTGTATAATATTCTATTAGGATGCAAACTTCTTATTTATTATCCACCTTTAGAATATGTTTACAACTACAGTTTCATACAGGTTTAAATAATTTCAATTATAAATATGAATTATAAATATGAACATATGAAATATGAAAATGTGCATATCCATTCAGGACAGAGTCTGGCTACTAGTATCAAAGCAAGACACCATACAGATACTGCTTTCTTCAGAGATACTCCCCATTTCCTCTCACAGAAGAAAGATATCCACAGATATATATTTCTCTGCCAAACATGTCTCAGAGCACACTGGAGTCAGTACATGATCCAAGTCAAGCACCTTGATATCAGAGCTGCCCAAGAAACCAATCTGAAAGTATGAGTCTGGAACACTGGCGTTCATGTCCCTCCTTCCAAGGATATCCACAAATGTTAAGAGCTGCACTCATGAATGTTTCTCAGCCAAAAGCCCAAGGACATGTTTTAGTGATGAGCTGATGGTGCCACCTACTAGGGGTATTAGTTGCATTTTGAACAATTAGAGGGATGCTATTTCCATTATGGGATGACAGAAAGGTTGCATACTATAGGAGGCATCAGCTCAAGTGTAAGCTTCACTTCAGAAATTCATCTCAAATAGAACTAATTCAAGCAATGTGGCCCAAGCCTAGAGAAAGCTTAAGAAAAACCAGTTGCAAAACAATCTTCTCTTTGTAACATGGCTCTGTGAAAGGATGTAGAATCTGTCATTTTATCGTCTGAAATTTTCAAGCCTACCATCAAGCACTGTGTTCAACAGATAGATACTATTTGAATTTTCTGTTATAAAAATATTACTCTCATCTATTTGCCTTTTGTCAGGGGAGAAGCTTGCAGTATTATCTGAATTTAATAGATCAAAACTGATTTTAAAAGGTAACAGTTTTCTACAGGAAGGTATTTTATAAGTTATCAAAGGCTAGTATAGTCATTTCCCCCATCCTCAAAAGTAACATGAAGAATAGAGACTCTATTTCTTATGCTTTTGTACTAGGAAAACAAATTATACAGTGGTCACTGCTGTTTTTTCTCAGAGTTCAGTCCGGAATTCATGGATCACACACGTCCATCTAAAGCAGGTTTCACAATGACACAAAGATTACAGAGCTATTTTACTAGCTGCTATATGGGGCTATTATGACCTTCTAGCTCTGGAGTGCTCAAAACAAGTGAGAAAAAGACTGCAGCTATAGAAGGAAAGAAAAAGGAAAAGAGAAGACACAGAAAAGCTTTACCACGGCAAATGCAGAAGTGCTCTAACAGAAAGATGAAGTGGTAGAAATAGGCACACTGCAACAATAAACTGTAATATGACATTCTCTAAGTGTCCAGTTAGCTTACTGCCAGGATTAGAGTTATCCTCTTTTTGTTCCTGCTCAGAGAGTTTGAAAAGACGGGGTTTTTTTTGCATTTATCTAAACCTTTTAGACTGTGCCATGTTTGGCATTAAACCTGGAACACTGAACTTAGAAAATGTGGCACTCACTTCTGCTCTGTACACAGTGCATTTCAATATTACTGTCTCATTCAACTGCCAGATGGTCATGAATAAATATAACACAATTTGAGCTCCTAACAAATAACACTCTTTAAAACATGGAAATACAAAGCCATACGTAACATTTACAACTAAGCACTAAGAAGTCATCCATGCACTGGGGTTCAATACCCAATTCATATGGCTCCCAGTAAAAGCATCTAACTGCCCATGGCCTGTATAAGGAAAAAGAGTTACCTTTGTATATTTGTTGATGGCCAACCTTATTAAATCAGATATGAGATTTCCAGAGTGTTTTTCAAATAAACTGATATTGGTTAGATTCTCTCCAGTTAGATTAATGAAATGGTTAGCATATACAACTTGTCCTAAAATACAAAAGAAAAGTAGAATTGTTTAGTTCTAGGTTTGGTTCTAGCAACATAAAACAGACAGGATTTCTCTTCTAAGATATACATATATTTTAGAATGGGCCTGTTGACCTGTATGTAATTTTAATTTATAAATTCATGTGAGAAAGCTCATCCTAAATTCAAACTAATCTCCATCATTGCACTGAAATCTGGTATTATTCAGGTTGACAGTAAAAAAGCTTGGCACTTTCCAGCCTTTTACTGGCACAGATTTTGCAGAGGAATAAAGATTTATTTATCTGCAAGTTCCTCTTTGTCACATGGCAGTGCGCATGTTCTGGAATCATGACATGTTTTGCAGATCTGCAAGTTGATGACAAACAATTCTGGAGAGGTCTAACACTTTCCTTTGGATGTGTTGATGTAGAAAGCTGGCGTGATCATGTTCCAACTTGAGCATTTGTAGGCATTAACAGATAAAATGGTGAAGTTAAGAGGCTGTAAGATCTTATCCCACAAGCTTTTCAACAGCACATCTCCCTTGACTTTAGTGGAGCAGACAATACATAGTGTGCCTGTATTTTATTCCTGGAAATATAATGTGAAGCCCTGAATCCACTATCCTGACACTGGTCTCAGCAGTGTGAAGTTTCCACTCAGAACACTTTACAGAATGAGATAAAAACCTAGGAAATTCTAAGCACATAAGAATGCAAGATAATGTATGTAGAGATATGACTGTCTTGACTAGTAAATTTTGTTGTTAAAAATCACGAGCTTTCTCTTACAAAGATAGATGACTGCATTATAACTCAGAACATTATCTAGAAATAAATATTAAATTCTGGAAAATAAATTGCCTCCAACAGTTTCACTATCCTTTATCCAAAATGCTCTAAAAAAGGCAAACACACTATCCCATAATGGATCATAAGAGAAACTTAGAATTATGGAACAAAAAGCCAACCTACACACTATACAGTAATGTAGAAACAGAGAAAATGTGTTAATGGGAGCAAGGCTGTGTTGTGACAGCACTTGGAGCAGGCAAAAGCTAATCCAAGAGTTCACATTCAACACAGTTACTGGGGTAAGCATACAGTGCCTTCTTTCTATACCTCAACATTACTTCAACTGTTGCAATTCCTATATGGAATTTATATTCACAACGTATAATCACGAGGTGTGAGGGAAGGTATGGTTGCAGTGACATACCAATTGTAAAAGAAAACACAATTCTGTGATTTATTTTGGTAGAATGGACATGGAAAACAGATATAAGCCTCACAAAGCAAATAAAGTTCTCTTCGGTATTTTAACAATTTTTCAGCAAACTGAACTACTCTGAAATTGAGTTTTTCAATTGCATCCTATGACCTTTTTAATCTAACTTCTATGAACAGCTTACTCTTATCAACTTACTTTTTGCCCTTTTAAAGCCTTATAAATTTTTTTAAAAAGATATTGCCTTGCCCTTTTCTTTCTGTACTTTTATAAGCTCTCCTGATTGAGGCTTCTTCTTCTGCCCAATATTTTCTTAGTGTCATACATGGTTAGCAATACAAATTCTCTCCCCCGAGAATCCTTTTTCTGGTGCACGCCTGGACACTTTTCTTACATTGTTGTCATCAAATTGCCATTCATTGTTATGCATTCTGGATATCTGTAAATGCATTTTTTATGTGATGTCAGGAAGTGCATTGTTATTAAATATTTAGTATGGTGCATCAGTTGAGTATGAACTCCGCGATCTTTGTTTTGACAGAGCAAATTCCTAATACAATTTTATTTAATTTGAGCTGCACAATGATTCACAAAGAACCTACCTTTACCAAATCTGACTTTACCCCATTAAATACAGACAGCTATGCTTAAAAAGTACCAACAGTAGTTTTTATTCTAGACAAATCAAGATGGGAAAATTAGGTAAGTCATATGCAAAAGAATAAGTTCAAGAAAAAGGCCTGCATACTTACTCTTCAGTTTTTCACCTAGTACATGAAGAACCTCTAATACCAGCCAGTTAATATCCAAATGGAGATGTAGTAAGTGCCATGATGGAGGAAAGACCTGTGATTATAAATATATTTACTTATATTTAACATTTCTCTAGTGAATTCTGGATACAGTGCTAAGGCTTTGGAACAAGCTGCCCAGGTTAATGGTGGAATCACTATTCCTGGAAGTGTTCAAAAACATGTGGATGTGGCATTTGGGGACATGGCTGAGTGGAGAATGTGGAGAATGTGGAGATGCTGGAGTAATGGTTGGACTTGACATTCTAAGATGGACTGCAATGAACATTATGAATATCTATGATCAAATACAACGTAACATACAAATGCCATTCAGATCAAGAAAAGAAAAGAAATAAAAAGTTTCATTACAATTCTGTCTGTAAGAGGCTGTTTATGAAGTTTTGATTTGAGCTTGACAAATTACAACGTCCTTAGTTAACCTTTTCTTTACAGAGAAGCATTAGCAATTGCACACAAAAGTTGCTAAAATGAGCTCTTAAAATAACTCCAAAATTTTAGTATTCTCTTCCCTAAATTTTACTTGAAATTACTGTTTTTAATCAGCTCAACCACTTGTGACAAGCTAAATAAATGTCCGAAATGCTGCTTCTCAGCAGATTATTCCTCTCCAGATACTAGTTTATACAACATAAGCCTGAAATTCCTTTTCTAGCTTTATAAAAGATTTGAAAGCATTAGCTATGTGTATGCACAAATCCTAATGGTGCACACTTCAGTAGTACTTCCACATCCGCACTTTTCTTTTATAAGAATCTTTTCCCATTCTGAGTCAGATTTCAGAATGTATTTTTAAAGAAATGCCCCTCCTGCTGGGATGCTCAGAAATTTTAAACATTACTACAGACAAACACCAAGGAATTTTTTAAACAAGCTATGCTAATTCAAGCCTACTTATCTACCTGTAATTGGTACAATCATTTGTATACTATAGGAAGAATTCTAAAGCTACAGAACGAAAATAGGTTAATAAAACAACAACAGAAAATACAGATCTAATTAGTTGTGTTTACCAAGTACAGGATGGCACTTAAAAAAGAAAAGAAAACAAAACAAAACAAAAAAGATTGACTTATATAAAGCCAAAACTTTTCAAGTTGAATACATAATGCCACATAAAAAATAAAATTATAAAAAGACACCAACCTTTGCCTGATTTTGAATAGTAAATGCTGCCAGGACATTACTAGGAAGTTCACAAAGGTGACCAACATGCACAGTCAAAGCATGAAGCTCTTCCACCAACACTGAGGGTAACTGAGCTTCTAGTTCTTCATAAGGATGTAGCACTCTATCATTTTCCACCTTAGGGGGTTCCAGATACCTGAATGTACAGAAAAATACAATACACACAATCAGAAAACAGGTAAGTAGCAGCTACACAAAGCTCAGTACCCAATTCAGTAAAACGTGTGTAAATCTCACCTGAAGATGAAAGCTTTCACATAATGCAAAAACTTAAGACATTGATGCCTGATGCTCTCTGCTTCAGAGTGCAAGTGTGCAGCTTGACCTGAGGTAAAAGAGACCAGCAGCTTAAAGCAGATGACAAGCACACCATGACTTGTTTAACATTTGCATTCTCCACAGTAATTAGACCAGACCACGGGAAAGACAACCTCTGAGGACAAGCTGGGAGGTGACTGATGGTAAACACTCACTTCTAAATGTCATTTTGCCAGAGAGATCCATTCTTTGTCTTATCATCTCAGGCACATGTCCAGATACAGACAGAAAAGAAGACACTCAGGAAAGGTGAAGGTAAGTACCCTCAGTGCTAGAAGAAATCACTCAGCCCTACTGTCCTGTTTCCTGACTGCTTCCAAGACACCTTCAGTAAAGACATGGGTAAAACAATTTGTCAGTACCCTTTTCTCCTGACAGACTTAAACTGTGATAAGGTTCAATAATAAGGTACAAATGAGCTCAATAAGGTGAACTTATTTGTAAATATGCTTTGTAACTTTTCCTTGGAAGCATCACTGTTGCACAGAACCTTCAGCTGTATAATGCTAAGAGCCATCCATTCACAATCCTGCCTTTCTCTTGCAGCTCTGTATGCTTTCAGGCAGCTATTCTGGCTGTATGTCTCCTTTCCTTTGTTCTCTGAAGCTATTGCTCTCATGGTGTTACCATCTTCGCCTTGCACCTACAAGCTCAAACACCCCCATTAGAGCAGAGATTCACTGAAGTTATTGCCACTGTGCGAGAATCACTCCTTATTTATTCCTATACCTTGCCTTGTAGCTTTTAGCTTGTTTTAGTGCATAATAAACAAAGTAACTACTGCCAAACAATATATATACACACAAGCTTAACAAGCAGTCAGCCTGCAACATGATTACAACACATGCTGATTATTCAGAGCATTTTCAATGCAAGCATCAAATTAGGGCCTTGAGCAGGACCAAATCAAAGTGCATCACCCTAGAGGAGATGCATGGCAAAAACTCTTGGTCACCTACTACACTGGACTGCAGAGCGAGGGAAAGACAGTTCTTGCTCCTCTCCCCAGCTGACCACTGGGGAGTCTTCCCATTTTTTGATCTTGCTCTCACTCTCCCTTTTGTTTTCCCACATCTCCTCCAATTAACCTGGAAGTTCTGGAAGTTGATACATGACACTGTTACAGATGCCAAAAATAAAGCTTTGTGCATACAAGCCTATCTCAACATCTTTTGAGCAACAACACTCAGTGGGCAAAGCAAACCAACTGGTACAAGCACCAGAATATTCCAGTGTACAGCCTACCTGAACCTCACCAGAAGCCATAGTATCTGCCATGGTAATGAACCAAAAGTTTGGAACAGAGTGAATTGATCCTCTTAAAAGTAATTATTTATAGATATTACAGTTGATTTGTACAAATAACAAATACTGTATCCTAAATTCTCAGAAGAACTGTGTAAATGGAATTTTATATTACAGTATTTTCACATGCCTTCTTCATTACACAGCTCTCAGTACAAAGTCTCCAAAGCTCATCAAGACTGATAGGAAATGAAATTTAAAGTAAAATATTGATCTCTATATAAACACACAGTACAACATAGATTTACTGAGCCAAAACTCTTAAATGGTGTATCAACAGTGGTGACAGCACATTTTTTTAAGACATCAATAATAACTAACACTACCCTCTGATCATTTAGAACACTTCAATCCTCACAACACTCTTCTACTACTAGCCCACTTCTATAAAGGGAGAACTGAGTCACAGCTGAATCAGTGACTTGCTTCTGATTCAGAAAGAAAGCCTGGTGCAAAGCACAAAATTCAAGTTCTTCATTTTACTAGCTTAACTGACAAGTGGAAGAATGGGATACAAAGAAAAGAATGCAACCAAGCAGG
This sequence comes from Melospiza georgiana, assembly GCF_028018845.1. NCBI lineage: Eukaryota > Metazoa > Chordata > Aves > Passeriformes > Passerellidae > Melospiza > Melospiza georgiana. The sequence continues at coordinate 10,641,214 of NC_080432.1, read as the reverse complement.
TGCTTAAATTTAAGTGAATAAAATGCCACAGAAGAGTTTCTTGACATTGAAACATACAGTTCTGTAGTTGAAACCTACAGAACAGTTTCTTGATGATGAACTGTATATGAAAGAAGCTTGATGATAAATTCACATCAATTATTTAAATGGCAGAACATCCCAATACTAAAAAAACAATAGTAATGTGTAAAAATATTCACTCATAGAATACTAGCATGTTATCAGTAATAAGACACTATAGACAGTTTATTTCTGAGTAATTACTGAACTTCTCAACTTGCTAAGTAATTCAGCCTTCAACTTACAATAAGCCCAGAGCTGCAATAATCCTTCAGAAACATGCTGCTTCTCATGCCCCAGTATTTAATTGAAAGAAAGCATTTTGTAGTGATCCCATTTTATCGATCCTACTGCAAAGATAAACTAAGTTTATAACTAAGTAAATAACTCAAAACTAACCAAATCTAACTTGTTTAAATGTCAGCCAATGAAACACTGAAAAAAGATCCAAGCCACTACCTTTGTAGTTAAAATAATTGTTGGGATGATCAATGAAATTTTCTGGTTTTAACTGAAAGAGTTAATAGTTTTGCTGAATTCTGCTCTAGGGGTGACACCTTAAGTCAAATTAATGCAAAATGCCTCCCTAAGGATTGCTCTGTCCATCTACCTTTACAGGCAAATCTGGTTTCAAACTGACTCCCAGCATTTCCACTCTATCTATTTCCCTACTATTTTACCTCACTTGGTTGCCTATATTTCTACCCTAACTGCAGGTTTACGCTGCTTATAAAGGAGCTGTTCTGAGGCACACTCCAAAATCCCTTGGTCAAGAGTCAAAGCACATGCATGAACTGTGAGAATTTACTTCTCTAATGAAAGGTAGTCAGTTGCCTATTGCAATATCAAATTAAATTCGTAAAACTTACCAAAATCAGATGAACTCATTTGTACTAGGTTTTCCAGTCTGTATATCTGTTGCCTAATTAAAGGAATACAAAGATTTAGGGTATTTATATAGATATAAGCTGTTTAACTCCACTTCAGTAAACATAAAATAGAACAGAGAAAGGTAAGAGCTGTTTCTTGCCTTGTAGCTCTGAAAAAGCTTACGGAAATGTAACTCAGAAAACAGTTTTAGTCAAATGGACACATCCAAGTGTGAAGGGATGACATTGAGTAGACTTTGTGCATGTTTATAAATCATTAAACACAGTAAAAAAATCCCCAAACAATTGTCTGAATATTGGGGAAGGCAAAAAACAACAATACAGACAAAAACCCCCAAAAGCCATTCCCTGCAAGTGATCTTACCACAAGCATAACTCAGCTTCATATTTGACCACAGATTAAACCTAAAAGTTAGTTCTCATGGCATACACTCAGTACACACTAAATTAACCCACTTGTGAATGTGCCTTAGTGCATCCTGCCTGCAGCTTCTCTCATTCCTGCTCAGGGTGATCAGCTCCTGAACCCCAGAACAAAGCATAAACAGCAACACAAAGAGCAGAGTAAAAGGAGGTGTCTTTAGAAAAGTTAAAGCTCAGTTCAGTTTTGGAGAGGAAAGAGAAGATTTTTAAAGAAGCCCAGTGCCACTGTAAATGAATATTTTTTAAAAAAGCTGTAACATAGGTAAATACTTGGCCATATTCTGTAACAACTGTTATTTGCAAGTGGTCTTCCAGTAGAATCTCCACAGAGATAAAGCAGTACTAAACTGAATATATGAAAAGCACAACTGTGTCAGACAGACTTTAGAAAGAAAATGCTGCATAAATTGAGGAGAGAGCTCTGTCTCATTTCTTATACAGTCAAAGCAATAACTACTGAAGGATTCTAAAATAGGCTACTTGGATCTAACACAAATCAAATGTTCTTATGAAAAAAACCCTGAAAACTAGGAAGCATTTAAAAGACACAAGAAGCATCTAAAAGACAAAACTACAGGGTGTAACTTGCATATTAAAGTGCATACAGACAGTAAAATGATCTCCCTTCACTCTATCCTGTTTTCTTGGATAAAGCCATGTCAGCTACCCTTCCATCATTTAGGTGGGTTGTAGAGTTTTTTGTCTGTTTTGAAATCAAAGTTGAATTTCCGCCTGGATTTTTCAAGGCTTTCAACCACAAAAAAAGGAGGGAAGTCTGAAGCAGGAGGGCTTTATGAAACAGGGGTGTTGAGACTGGTGTTTAGAGAAGGAAGGTATGAGAAAGGAGTGACAGAAAAAAAAAAGAAAAATACTCTCCAGTGAATTGACAAAGACAGAACACAATGAGCTGATAAAATTAAAGCACAAACTGGGCACAAGAACATAACAAAAATACCATTATTTAAATAAATTTTAGTTTCAATTTGCATTTGTGCCTCAAGGATTGATCCTCATGGCTGTTAATCATTAAATCATTTGATTTGCAAATACACATTCTGACAGATAAACTGGTACTCCTGTTTTTTAATCAAAGCTACATTATATTAATATACCCACTTAAATGGTTACATAGTCTCATTCACTTTGACTCACACTTCTCTCACATGAAAAAATAGTAATTGCATAGAAAAAATTTTACTTATGGGTTAACTTGCAGTTCTGCAGTATACGGTTATTTATTACAATATTTAAAAACTGCAAATAATTTTTAATTACAATATTAAGTATAATCTCAGACATTAAAAGAGACTAATTTTCTGTAGGCATATATTTAAACATAGATATTACCTTTACTTCATAAACATAACTATTTACAACCACACTATCTTCAAAAACTACTATAACTTGTACTTAACACATTAAATTTCCACAGTGGAAAAGCAGAAAAAGCAGTTTTTCTACTTTTAGTTGTCAACTGGTCTATAAATGAAAGTGTTCCATTTTATGATTGAAACAAATGAACTGAATGTCTTTGCAGATATTCCCCTTTGCAGAGGAACTTGTCACACCAAAAGACAACTTAGCAACCAAACACTTGGCCAAGAGTTAGCTGAAATCCATTATTCCTACCAGGTCAGTAGGTTTTAAAGAATGTACAGCTTGAATAACTTAAAAACTACATTATACCTTATGTTCATCTCTATTACAATTACAGAGCAATTTACATTACAGGAAAAAAACTTTAAGAATAGCCATTTAATTCAACATTCCTGTGTCACTGCCCAGTGATTTTATGTTAATGAACAGTTAAAAAATCAGACTAAATACTTAAACTTTTAACTAAATTATACTCCCATCTCCCACTTTATCACTTTGGGGGTCTTTTAAAAAACACAGTGAGGTCAAAGCTTGCATCAAGCAAGCAAAGCTAAATAATAGTGCTTTTAATACACTTCCAGTCATCTATGTCACCATGTTCCCACAAGCCAGACCCTATTAATCATGTTGCACATCATGCCCTTGGTCACACCCTAAAGGGATGGAAGAATTCCCTGCAAAGAAAGGGACGATGGAATACACCACATATATCTGTGAAATCATACAAAAGCTCCTCTCCCATCCACTCTGTATGTGCTGTACATCCTGAGGATTATCAGTAGAAAAGAGGATTATCAGTGATCTGTGTATTTGCATTGACCAGATTAAGCATCTACATTGAATTAGTCAAACACTGAGTAACTGTATCTGAAGAGATTGCTGAAGCTATCCTAATCCAAACAATTGAAGAAAGCACTGCATCCAGCATTTATAGTATTTGATTTTTAACCTCCACTTTCCTTTATGCACAAAAAAGGACTAAAAATCTTCAAAAGAAAACTTCAATTATATGGGCAGCACAATCTCATTCAAGGAAATCTTATATAGTCTATTCATATAATTCTGAAGATAGAGCCTTCTAAATTAACCCCAACACTCTGTTTAATAACTATACTTAATTTTTTTTATCTGGTGATGCCTCAGATATGCACCACACTACTTAGAAACTTAATAATAAGTCACATAATATTAAGAACCTGTGACACAATGTACCTCTTCCTGCAATTCCATCTGTGTCCTATCCATCACTTACTGGAGCACTAAACAGACAGCATTAATCATTTTTAGATGCATTCCACAGCCCAGTCTTTCATGGTGTTTTAAATGTGAAGTTTGTAACACCCTTACAGAAGGTATAATTACAGATGTGGATTAATTATAAAATACAATGTTATCATACCTAAGTAATCCAAAGAGAAATCCACAGGATTCAACTAATGCCATTTCAGTAACCCACTGAAAGCCAAACAATTCCACTGTATTTTCTTCATAGTCATTTGGAGAAGGATCTAGTCTCAGCAAAACCCTGCAAAATAGAGCCAACAATATTCATACATTTGCCAGTAATAAACCTATGGAGTACAATATCTACAGCTGCCTTATGTACCACCAATACTTTCTGAACGTATCAGCAACATGGACATGACAGATGTCTCAAAGACAGTTGTACCTTTTAGAGCAATATGATCTATAGAAATACAACTCCTAGTTTCAAAAGTAAAAACAGGATATAGCCACAGGTGACAAGCAGATTTTGGAAATAAAAATTAAGAAGTTACCCTCTTGAAGTATTTTCATACTTACAAAGGGGCGGAGACATAAGACACAGACTGTGAAGAGAAGATGCTGCTGTGTAAGATAATCCACTGCTCTGTATGCTTGAGATCTGTCTCAAGGCACACTATATACCTAGTAACTAATGCTAGAACATACATTTATTCATTTAATAATATTTTTACTGAACACACTGCTAAAAGCACACTTTTAGGCAGGTGAACAGATGAGGCTCAAAATGGTACCTTGTCACTATAACTCAAGCTAACACTAGGCCATAATTACCCTTTGCTCTTGTTAAAGAAAAATTAAATAACACCAGAATTATCATTTTACTCAAAGTGGAGAAAATCAGACACTTGTGGTGTTAAAACATTATAATTGTGCAAATAAAAAAATGTTTCATTAACATGAACTAAAAAAAAAATTGCAGCAAACTGCATGACAGCATGGTAAATTATTTCAGAATTTTCCAACTGCCTTTCATAAAATAATCCCACATAGAGGCAGCTCAATTCTCTAATATGTAAAAACTATTTTTATTTTAAAAATTAAAAAGATATACCAGGCAAGCACTTAGTTTCCATTATATTACACACCAAGTTCTTATTCTGCTTGAACTATGCACTAGTTCCAATTTCGTTCTCAGAGGCAAAAAGAGAATCTGCTGAATAATTGGCTCAACCTTCCATAACACTTTAATTCACTTGGTAACTTTCTGAACACTGGACTGTTTTGAAGCCTCCAGCAACTAAATCCAGCTACCCCAGTTCCAAGCAACAATGACAGAAGAGTCCCTGACATGGAGGCTTTTCCAGGACTTTGCAATTCAGGTAGACATCATGAACAAACAGTGGAAGAACAGTGTTATCACAACTATAGTGACTGGGAAACCTGTCTACATACAAGCTCCTCAGTGAGTTTTAACGACAGAAACAACTTCAGGTGAAATGTTTCCTTATCAATGTGGAATCCACTACTGATATATTCATGCAGATACAGGATCCCTCAATCATCTATTTGATGTAAATTTGAATGAACATGCTCTAATGCAACTAAAAGATGTGATAGATAAGGCAGAGAAAGGGGGAGGTGCAGTGGACCCCCCCTTAAGCCTTTACAGAAAACATTGTGGGGAAAAAAAGTAACAACACAAACTACAAAGCCTGGCAGGAAGACAGACAGACAGAAAGATTAAGCTTTTGTAGAGAAAACAAGACAACACCTGCAAGATGAGCAAACAGCACAGAAAACTAGGGTGAATGACAGACAGCAAGGCAGATAACAATTAAACCAAAGTGACATTTTAAAATCTCACAGGAAATGCTTATTTGCTATGCCTATGACATCAAAACCTTAAATCCAGAACGCATGCAAGGGTAAAGCTTTGAGAAAGATGGTCTTGAAGCTACTAGGGCCAGCTCCAGAAAGTTGGGGAAGCCAGGCAGTGTGGAAAAGAGAGAAAAATGGCCAGCACTTATTAGAGCAGATGATTAGGAAAAGCAGCACTGAAGCTCCACAAAAATTCAAGTGATCTCAGATGCTGCTGCCCAACAGGCCAGTTTTGAATTATCCTAACAGGCTTGTAAATGTCCATTACAGTATCTTAAAAGTAAGTTCAGAAAGCTAAGAACTGCATCTAGAGCACCGTTCAAAGCTGTTTATCAACACAACAGGGCTTCCCACTTTGATATCACCAAGCTGATTTCAGCACCGGAAGAACAAACTGATTTGGAAACCTGTCAGCACCAAACATGAGAGGAAAGAACATCTAAAAAGGCTTTTATATTTGTAATTAAAAAAAATCCCTTACCTCTTAAGAGACCCACTTGCTAAATAAGACTCCGCAGAGAACCCTCTCCCTCCATTTTGGCTGTCAAAGGCACAAGAAAAGAAAGCCGGCCTTGAGTTCTCATGCTCCACTTCCATCGCCAGCTCCAAGCTGTCAGTGAGAAATGGGGATGTGGAGGAAGCACCACAGTCATCCTCCATTGTTTTCACCTGGCCCAGAAAAAAATAGTTAAATACAAAAATACTCATAGCATTTCTTCAAATGAATGTCTCATTGTTACAACTCCACATCATCCTTCAGCTCAAGTGAGGACACAGATCTGGCCAACTGCAACACTGAAGTAAAAGCCACCAAGACGGGCAATCATGGTCACATGCCCTGTCACACAATTCTGCACCTTTGTGCAACCACATCTTCCTCATTGAACAGAGCCTACTCAAGAAGACACATCAGTGACTTAAAAAAAAAACCCAAACATTTTCTTCTGGTTTAGCTCTCTAAATTAATTAGTGATGAGGTTAGACTAGCAGTAGGTTATAACATGAGGCAGCACTGCATTACAAAGCAACACTGCATTTTATGACCAGAGTAGCTATGCTATGGAAGTACATCATGTACTAGAGGCTCACAATATTAAAAACAAAAATCTAACTACCTAGTAATCTGAAGAAAAAGAGAAACAAAACCAAAAAAGGATTACCATGTCCAATAGAAGTTCACTGTACAGATAATATTAGTGTATTCATACTTTATACAATATACTGAAAGAGCAGAACTAGGCAACAGGTGTCAGAGAGTCCAATAAAAATGCACAAACAACATAACTAAAATGCTAAATTAAAGTTTTCAAATTCTTTGCTGGTAGATTTTGATATGGTTCTTGCCGGATCTAGTCAACACAATGGCTGGAGGTTGGTAATACAGAAGCTTAACTAAAATATATGCTCAAGGGGAAAAAAAAAAAGAAGAAAACAGTTTACGTTCTATTTTCTCACGTTCTCTATTAACAGTTTCCATTTCTCACTTTCTCTATTCACATTCCTGTGGAGCAGGCGGCTGGGAAAGCAGAAAAAGAATGATTTGTGCTCCAGTTTACAGCCAGACCCTGTGCAGAGGTGTTGGGACAGCTGAAGGGAATGCTCTCAGCCACAAGGGCTCCAGGGAAAGCCTGTTCAGTTCGGGGAACCAAAATCGCCCCACACGACAGAAACCCCTGGGGGAACAGTTACATAAGAGGGCAGCTCTTCCCCGCCATAGCTCCCATCCGTTCCATACCTGTCTACCACATCCCTGACGCAGCAGAAACAAACGAACACTTTAAGCACCTCCTGGTCCTCCAAGCAGAACCTTCCAGGCGGCTGCAATCCGCGGGCAGCAGCTGCAAAGCGGCGGGAACAGCGCTGTGGGCCGCCGGGACGCGCCCACGAACACGACCCGCACGTGGAATGCCTGGGCCCCGCACCGCCGCCCTCTGCCCAGGGGCACTTCCCGGCTGGGCCAGCCCCGGGCGGGCGCCACAGGGACTCGGGCGGTTCCTGCGCGCCGCTGTCGCTGCCCCTCCGCGCCCGGGCCCGTTCCGTACAGCCCGCGCGCCGCCGCCAGCCGCGCACTGCGCAGGCGCCAAGGCGCCCATTGGCCGCCGGCCGCTCCTCCCCGGCCGCGCTTCCTCCGCCCGCTCCGCCTCCTCCCGCCCGGTTCCTCCCGCCCCGCCTCCTCTCCGGCACGGCAGCGCCTGCCCCGGCTCCCGCCCGCCCCGCCTCCTCTCCGGCATGGCAGCGCCTGCCCCGCCTGCAGCGCCTGCCCCGGCTCCCGCCCTCTCTCTCCCGCCCTTCCTCTCCCGCTTCCCGTCCCCGTCCCGCCCCGCCCAGCCCAAGGCGAAGCGCCGCCCGCCGCTCCTCCCAGGACTGACCGGCCGGCGGGTTTCTTTCGGCTGGGTGTGCTTTGGCGGGCCCGCCACCACAGGTGGTTTCTGGCCACCTCGCACATGAACGCCACCGTGTTGCCGCTGGTGTTCGGGTGTTCGCCTGTCTCCCTTGTGCCCACAGAATCGTGGAACCATAGAATGGCTTGGCTTGGAAGGGGCATTAAAGATCATCTACTTCCAACCCTGCTGTGGTGACTTCAAATACACCAGGGTGTTCAGAGCCTCATCCAGGCTGGGATAAAACCCCTCCAGGGATGGGACATCCACAGCATCGCTGTTCAACCTGTTCCAGTGCCAAACCACCCTTACTGTAAAGAATTTCTTCCTAACACCTAATATAAACCTACTCTCGAATTGAACCCATTCCCCCAGTCCTGTCTCTACATGCTGTTGTAAATTAGTCTTGGCCCATCTTTCCTGTAAGTTCCCTTGTACTGCAACTGTCCCCTACCTTTCTCTGGTGTCTTTCTTGTCTAGACTTTACTTGAACCTCATTTCCCTTCTTCTCCTCAGCTTTCTCAGTTCACTCATTCCCATGTTCCCTGACAGAGATGGGCATGAGGCTCTCCTGGTCTTTTCTGATGTCTTACATGTGGAGATCCAGCTTTCCTATGTCTGCAGTGTAATGCTCATATCCCCAAACACACACAAGTGCCATCAAGCTTGGGAAGTGGTGTTCAGAGCATTTGAAATTCAAGCTGAGTATCACTCCTACCATTTACTGCAGCATCTCCATTGGGTGTCACAGCCACCACAGAATGGGCGCCAGGGCAAAAGTCCTAAACCCTGTGCCTGGCATAACTTAGCTTAAAGTGCCCGCCTGCTGTGCACCTAGAGGCTTCTAGGTCTTTTTTTTTTTTTTTTCTTTTTCTTTTTATTTTTTTTAATGTTATATTATTTTGGATTGTTGTGGTTTGATTTTATTTCAAAATGAATGCTTTTCCATTTCTGCCTGGATTTTGGGTGCAAAATAGCAGCAGTGCACTAAACTTCCTTCTAGTAAGAAAGTTGCTATAAAAAGTTTTGCTGCTGCTGCTACAGCTTGCTCTGAAAGCTTTGCTGTGATTTAAAATGCTTCATTTGCTCCTGTGTCTGTAAGAATCTCTCATTTCCTTCTTTAAATTCCTGTCTAATTAAAAAAACAGTACATCATGGTTAAATAAAACTGTACCCAGGATAACCCTGATTTCCATATGCAGATTTATCTGCACTGACAGCCCCCTCTCCCTCTCTTAGTCTTTCTGTTTCCTCTCCCTCCCTCACTCTCCCTCTTTCTCTTCCCCTCTCTTTCTCTCCTTGTCTTTTTGTCTCTTTATGTCTATTGCATTATGCCTGAATAATTTTCAGTCTTTTTTTTCCTCCCCTCTTGCACGCACATGCTAAAATAACTAGACAAAGATGCAAGGTGGTTGCTGCAGTCCCTGTCTCTAGGACAAATCCAAGAAAGCTTGTGATTGCAATGCCACCTTTCCTTTTTTTTTTTTTCCTCTTCTTTTTTTCTTCCCCAGCCATGCTTGGTGATTAAACTTCCTCAGGTTGGGGAAGAAAAAGGAGCTGAAAATGAAATAGGGTTGAGGAAAAATCCCATTGCAGCAGCTGCAGCCAGTGGTGTCTGCTGCCAGATGTGCGAAGGTTCCTGGGGTCCTTGTCACTAAAAGGCAGTATTCAAATATTTGGAGACAAAAGCTGCATCCTCAGTGATCATTTTCTTTATTTAACATGGCAGCAGGCATCGTGTGAGGAAAAAATCAACATGCTGGATGTTGAATCGGACTTTTCTCCTTTCTGGGATGAAAGGATGTTATCTATCCCGTGCCAAGAGGGAACTGAGGTAAGAGAGCTGATCCAGCTTGTTTTTTTCCTAGTATATTTCCTAAGCATCTTTTCTGAAACAACCTATATATATGAGTGTGTCTGTGTGTGTGTGTATAGATGTTTCTATGTTTGTATATTTGTGTATTCGATTTCAAGGCAGTGAGCGGTAATGCTTTTTTTTCCTCTGCCTTCACATCAACCCAGAGAAAGTTAATTCACAATATATATTCAGAGCTTGTTCAGAAGGGTCGTTTTGTGGGATTTTTTTTTTAATACCTTTTTGTTTCCAGAGAAGACTTCAGCAGTGACATCATGGTCGGCTGCTGATATTAAACCCTATTTTCAAAGTCTGTAAAAAAAAAAAAGCCAGTAACTTTGTGATAAGAAATTGTGCAGGAGATTCATATGCTCTATTTTTCGGTTGCACTCTAAATATTGGAAGTCTTATTAAAGCGATAGTGAGAATTTTTTATTATTATTATTTCTAGCACAGAAGCGATGAATGCTGCATAATTAAGTACAGTATTTAATTTGGCTGTTGTGAAGCAAAAGAATAAGGTAATAATTTTTATTGTACTAATCAGACTCAAGATGTTCTCTGTGTTAATTGGGTTAAAAAAATTGCAGTACTTATTAGAAATTCTAATTTCACAATGCAGCACTGACAATAAGCTCAGCCAGTGAATTATTCACATCTTTAATTTGCTCTCTTAATGACAGTGTTCTGTAATCAGAGTGCAGCGACTGCTTCCTATGCATTATGTATGATGTTCAGGACTTAAATGCAGGACATTATGAAGCCTCTCAGTGGCTCAGTAATTAGTTTTCCACAAGACAGGGCTTAGATATTCACAGATAAAAGTCTACAGCTGAGATAATGTTAAGGTGGTGACTCATGCTAACAAAAGCAGGGAAGTTCAAATTTAATGCTGAAACTGCTCTCCATTCTCCCTCATTGTGCGTAGGGGCAGGGGGAGGGGAGGGAAGGCTCCCAGAACAGCCCGGCACGGTGAGCGCGCCCTGGGCACGGCCCGCAGGGGCAGCCGGGCTCCTTCCACTCCGGGCCGGCTTTTGGCAACTTGGCTGATGGGAGGGTGGAGGCGGAGCTGCCTTTGGTGCCTCCTTGTAGTTGTGGTGAGAAGGGCAGTAGTGTCCACACTGTCAGAGAACAATCGTGTATAGGTGAGATGTATTTTAAAGGATTTCATTTGAAGCACTGACGTTGGTAGCTTTGTCAAATTACAGTGTTTTGAGTGGGAGCTACTTTGTTATGTGTAGGAACTTTGAGAACACCTGATACTCGCTATATTGCAGTTGTACCTACTTCAACTGTCATGGTCCTTATACATTTTAGAAACTTTATTTTCTCGTAGTTTAGTTCTCACTATCCAAAAGATGAACTGTGATGCAGGTTTTTTCTTTTTGTCTTGCATCAGTTACCTGGTGTTAGATCAAGTGGTTTAAATGTAGGGAATAAGTATGGCTGTGTAACTTTCCTACTTCTACACGCTGCTTATTGTAGAATATTAGGCAAAAATATTGAAATGAAGCTGGAAAATGATAGGTTTTCTGAACTTAGTTGCTAATCAGGCTGGGAGCTGTACGTTTGTCCTGTGTTCTCCCTCACATTAATCAGACATTTTTATTGTAAGCAAAATAACTGAGTAGAGAAGGTTCTTAACTTTGCGTTAACTCTCCAATGGCTCCAAAGACTTGTGGCCTTGTACAGCATTGTGATTCTAATTATTAAATTTGATATGCCTGTAAAAAGTTTAGGCTTAAATCAAAAACAAACAAACAAAACACTAAAGATCCCAGCCTAACAGTAAAGTAGAGATATGATAATAAGAACTTGGAGTACATCTAGATTTTTAAAGCATAATATTGTAAAACTAATTCCTTTAAATTTTTCAGCAGAGTCTACATCTGGAATTCAGTGTTACTAGCAGCTGTTGCTAATGTTGTTTGGCCTCAAGGCCATGGGACATGTTACTAAGTAATTGCTGTCAGCAAGCAAAATCCTATATCCTATGGCTGGATCAGATATTGGTTGTAAATAGTCCAGCCCTGAAAGTCATTATCATTAAACTGTTGAATAAAGAAGCTGCAGATTGGATCAATGTAGCTAGGTGATTCATAGATTATATCAGAATCCAAGTGATTGTGTATATGAAGAACCTGATTTGGTCTTTTCCAGAAAAAATACTTTCCTTCCAAGTCAAGATCCCCCAGCAAGTGGGTCACTCACTACATGGCTACAATTCTTCAGTCACTTCAGCATGGAATCATACAATTGAAACTTATTCCCTAAAGGTGTCATACCTGCCCCCCCTCTTCCTCCAAAGCCACAATCAATCAAAGTTGTCTTTTTAAGTGAGCCCTTGCCTGTCTGCCTGAAGATTTGTTATGATTACTTACCTAAGTGAGTTATCTATTCCAGCATTTCACTAGTCTTCCCATTAGAATGTTTTTTGTGCTTGCTGATCTTAAACTTAACCTGCTAAAAGTAAATTACTTCAGCCCATTAGTTTTTGTTAGTCAGTAGTTACAGGGATTTTTATTTTCCTCTTTGCCCCAGACTCACATATTTGAGATTCTCAGTCATGTTTCCACTGTGTTATTCTTTTAAACAATCCCTGGTTTTTGTTTTCTTCTTTATAGAAAAAAGCCCCCAATATTATTCTTGTATTTCTTTAATTTTTGTTGCTGTGATCTGGACTCTCATTATTTCTACTTCCTTGAAATGCAGTGTTCTAGACTTAGATGTAATTTCATATGCCATATAAGTTCTATATTTTCACTTAATGAAATGGTGTTGTCACTTCTTAAGAAAATCTATTTTCCCTGAGAAAATGACTTGCACATGGTGAGTACAAAGACATCTATTAACCCAGGCTAGAGTCTAGGGTATCTACAGTACAATTGGAAAAGGTGCAGCATGTGTTTGAACATGTTTTTAATTCAAGGATTTATGCTTCTGGCAGGAGTCTTTATGGCTATTGTTTCCAATATCCTTGTCTCACAGGATAAGTACCTGTGACTGACCTGATTAGTGATGCCCAGATGTGAGCTATCCAGCTGTGCAGAATATCTGAAGTGTTCAATCCTCAGGATTGTTTCAAGTTGAACTATTGCAGAGTTAAACTTTTTTAACAGTGCCCATGTTATAAAGTAGATGGGGGTTAGCAGTTAAAGTCTGAACTTTTCCAGTCAGATTAGACAATCTGAATTTGAGGCACTAACACAAGCAGGTGAGAATACTGTTTTACAAAAGTGGCAAGTGTTTTACTAGCCATCAAAAATAACAGTCCATGGTTAACTGTGCAGCAGTGTGTTTTAGGCAAAAAAACCCTAAACATTTAGAAAGTTATCACATTCTAACTAGCCTAGAAGTTTGACTCTACATCTGAGCTATGCATGTGGGAAAGAGCCAATTGCTGTCTATCCAATCTGTTGGGGTAAAGTGGAGGTCCATTCAGTTTTAGCTCAGAGAAGGGAAGGGCCCAATATCTTTCCTGGGTCAGAGGAAGAGAGTTCATACTATCCTTTAATTGTCATGGCATGGGAGGAGAATTGCATTTATGAAGTCCAAATGGAAATCATGTCTGAACAGTTAAAGATGACTGGCTATGCTTCCAGAAGATCAGGTTTAATGAGTTAAAAAAGACATAGGGATACCAAGAAAAGTTTTGAGGACCTTTACATGGTTACACAGACATCTAGTTCATATATCTGCAATGTATTTTTAACTTTTACTGTCCTCTTACTGATATGTGGCTTCTCTTGTTTAGGAATATTGCAAGTCTTTTGGAGTGATCTGATTCATATTTCTTTATTTGTTCATATATCAAAAAGCAAGAAAAATAGTTTAAACTCTGTTCAGTTTTATTGAAAAAAGTTATGAAAAATCCATCCATAGTATATTTCCAGGAGTTGTATTTTGTACTTTTGTTTATATTGCTCCAGGCTTAAGTACCATGATAAATATTAGGTTCTGAAGTGGTATGATGAGTTAAGTATTTCTAAATGCCTTATCTTAATCTGGCCTAATAATGCAGTCTTTTCACATGCATAATTCCCATGAAAGCTAGTGGGAGTACTACATTATAGAAGGAATGATAGATACACATGCCAAGATGTCTTCATTTTGAGTCATTGTTTTAACTTGATTGACAAAGAAGAAAGTTGACTAAAGGAAATATATACTGAGAGTGGGAAGAAGGTTATTGATAATACTTTTAATTCTAAATTTATCTGTTTTGCCACTGAAATATATGTGCCAATAGAATTACAGTAGTCAGAATATCTGATGGAAATCTCAAATGAATTTAAATTCACTAATGCTTTCTAGGAAACATTTCACAAGTAGAACATATGCATTCTAGTCTGTAAAATTCTATAATTGACTCACTATGAAGAATTCCAACCTATATATAAACCTATGTATATATTATGTAAAATAGAATAGTGATAAATATTCATAATATAAACCAGTTTGGTTTTTTTTTTTTTTTACAAAGTCAAGCTGGGAATAACATAATGTACTGGATGAGTTCAAATACTCAATTTTCTGTAAAATGTAAATCCATAAAACTTAGCAGTTCTTACCTGTATCTGTAGTAGGCCAGAAAAAACAGTAGTAGGAATACTTAATACTGTACAAAAGCATCTCACTGCTTCCAAGTGGCTTTTCTTCTGTGTTATCATCTATACTTATTTTCTGTACTGACTCTCATCCAAGGAACTACTTCATACCCTTATCAAATCTGAGTTTTCATTTCTTGTGTGCTAATTTTTCTGCCTTTCTTTTTAAGCTTTTCTCCATACTCTTTTTGAAGCTCATGAGGCTTTTGCTATTCCCAAAGCATGCCTCCTGAAAATTCTTGTTTTGTTTCAACATGTGTTTGCAACAATCCTTGAAATCTTCATATCACACTGTTTTTTTTTCATTGTTTTCTTAAGTATCCCATTTCTTGTCTCTTGCAGTCTTTAGATTGCAAGATCATTGATGAAAACAAGGGGTTTTTTTCTGTGCTTCGAGAGAGAACAAAATAAAGGGGTTGAGACTCTAATAGTAGGAATACAAAAAGTATGTGAAGTTAATTTTAACTGCAACCCTTCTAATCCCTAGTAACACAGGCTTTTCAACTTGTAACAACTTCTTTGCCCCTTCATCTGGATTCTGGGAAGTTGACAGGTTAGAAAGAAGAAGAAAACTGAGAAATAAAGGGGCCAACTACAAGCAGAGCAGAACTTATCCTCAAAATATTCCTGTTCAGTGCCCTCTGTTTACTATTTTTGCTTCTCAATATAATACTTTGTCAGAGAGACCCTAGGTCCAATAAAATTATTCAGGAAGCTTTTTGTCTCTCAGGTACATAAATTCTTTCTGGTGTGTGATGCACAGAGACATTACAGACTGTTGGTCCAGATGAAGGATTGTGTCAGTCCAGCTGTAGACTGAGGGGTTTGGGGTTTTTTTTTCCAGAAGGAATAGCTTTAACTGAGTGGTTGTGGTGCAGGTGTCTGTCAGCATTTTGGTGTACTGTGTTGGTAATATCAAGTATGAAGGTGTACTTGGAGAAGCTGAAGGCACAACTGTGCAGTCCAATATGAAGCTTAGCAGAAAGCTCTGACTTTATCACAGAAAGATATTTTGTCCATATCACAAACTTTTTTAATGCAGAATTTTTTAAACCAGAATGTTTGCTTTGCTAGCACTGCATGGATTTTTAGTTGACAGTATTTGAATGAAGGCAGTTAATTTCAAAGTGGTGCAGTTCTCTGACTCCAACTATCACTCTCCACCTCATACTGTCTAGTGCTGGGACAAAAGGCTGGGCTCCCACTTTGCCAGTCAGCAAAGCTCTTTCTCCTGACTTGTCCAGAGGCTGTAAGTTTAGAAAGCAGATTAATGTTTTGTGTGGATGTGAATGTGGATGTTACACAGTGTAAACCATGTTTTCAAAGATGTGTAAAAAAAGCAAAATAGCTAGCTTTCACCAGCATAATTTCAGAATTACAGAAATCATTCAAGAAAGTGGATCTCCAATAAGCTTCAGCTGTGGTTTTCAGCACCACACTATTTTGTCCATTCTTGTGCAATCCCAGAAATATTCCCTTTTCCTTTTCTCAGTGCTTTATACTCTTTGCCTCAATGTAATCTGACAAAAAAAATTTAGATGACTATTGGATATTTAGCATAATTTCAAAGATTTTGTATTTTAAAATATGTTGATTTTTTTTTTGCCCCTCTGAAGATTACAATAATGTTTTTATAGTGGAAGGAAGGAAGTGCTCTGCATACCTCAGGTCCTCCTTTATCAACTTATTAAACAGATATAATTAGCAAAAATGATAGAAATGAGATGGCTCATATTCAGTTTCTCATTCTACATAGTTCATCTGCATGATTTCAGGAATTCACTTCATTCTTGCATCTCCATTCCTCAGCTGTGTAATAGAAAAAGAAACCTTCCTACTATTCAAAGAATCTGAAGTTCAAATCTCTTTGGACAGTATGAATTTTCATGCAGATTTTGTCTCTTAGTGTGTCATTAAAGCACACCAGTGACATCTTAGGATTATTAAAGGCTCCTAGATACTCTGGGACTTGAGGAAATGTATAAAAACAGGTTGGTATGAGCAAGCATGGAGATTAACCAGTGTTTCTAATGGTCATCATAAGGAGTTCTGATGAGCAACTGTGTAGTGAGATTCTTGAAAGAGGTGGGGAAAGAGTTGATTTTTAAAATGATAAACACTTTGCAGAAGGGGTCATTTAATATGCTGCCTGTGAAACATCTTTTACATAAAACATCTTTTTATAACTTTATTTCAAGATTTGCAAGAGAAATTTGTCAAAATACTAATTATTAGAAGGAGCTCTGCATTGAAGCCTTCAAATTCAAATTATGTTCTCTACTTTTATTTTGCTTTTTGTCATGTTTTTGTGTTCATGCAAAGGCTTTGCACATTTTTAATATGATTTCCCATTGCTTTGTTTCTTAGAACTTGGTATGAACACCATCATATAGCCCTGAAGCTTTTCCTCACCTATTTAGATTTCATTAACTATGGTACTTACTTCAGTGAGTGGGATAAGGCTGTCTAAGCTGTGTCATGAAACTATTTTTTAGCTACTTATACTAAAAATATATTTATAAAATTATTTCCTATTAAGTTTGTGGAGTTTGTGTTGGTTTTTTTTCCCCTCAGAAAAAGTGATTAGTGAAGAAAGGATGACCTTTCTCTTTAAAGGCATTACAAAACATAACAGGAACCAGTAAAAACAAAAGCTTTAAAAATGTAGCTAGAAATCAGCCCAGGTTGTCCAAATATGAGCTGTTAGCCACTACACTAAGGACACTGGATACAGATACTATTTTTATCAGTTGTTATCAAAGCCTTTGCCAAAGTAGATGAACTTACCCTTCATTTTGCAGATGTCCTGGCTACCTAATTTGTAAAACATGGGTGTAAAGTGATGTAATCTTTGTTTTGACAGCAACAGCTCAAATAAATATAGCTGAAACAGGCATTCTGGCTGAAGAGTTCACAATAACAAACTTTAACATGACTGAACAAAGGAGCTATTCTGCAGTGTCTGTCAGTCATGGATAAAAACCAGAAGAGTTTTGTTCCTCTATCTGGTATCTAACCTTGGAAGGCCTCAGTCTGCTGTATGATAACTGCAAATAATGCTATTGTGATGATCCTATCTCCAGATATCCATGGTAGTGTGTGAATAGGAGCTGTATTATCCTTTTGGCAGAGAAAGGTTACACTAGATAGAAGGGTGAGGATGATGTTGTATGACTAGATCTGAAATCTCGAGGGAAATTTCTTTCTGGCAAGAGAGAAGAGGAAGTTTGTCTGAACTAGTTTTCCATTCTGTAAAATCTCTTAAATTTTATTCTGTCTCCTCTATTTTTAATAAACACATACGCAGAAGCTGAAAGGAATTATATATATATATATATATATATATATATTTAGAGACTTCTCAGGTTTCCTGATGAGAGTTTTGTGTTGCAATTTTCCAGGTATCCTTGCAAGACTTAGAAGTACATTAAACTTTCCTTGTTGTCAGGCTGACATATGCAGTTTAAACTTGGAGCAGTAAAAGTAGAGAGCAATGAGAATAAATTGACAGCTGTCTCACAGCAAGCTAAAACTAGAGAAATGAAAGTACCTTATCATGAAAACTGTATTGGAAAATCCATCTCAACTACTGGACATAGGTAATGAATCTACCTAATTGCATGTTGCATATTCTAATAGATTTAACAATACTTACCAAAATAAGGAAGCCACTCTATTTGAAAAATGAAAATTATGCAATTGTGTCATATAATAGATTAGACCTAATAATTTCAAGTACGTTGGTAAAAGCTGTAAAATTGTGCTGTAATTACATTTAGAGCTAGATGCTTTTAGTCAACCTTTTCCAGTAAAACAACACTCCAGAGATATTGTAATTTATCCCCTGCTCAGACTGATGTGGTTCTCAATATATGGCTATCCTTTGTGGACTAAATTAAAAAAAATAACCTCTTCCACCTCCACACTGAGTACAAATTCAAGCTGAACATTCCAAGAGATTCTGAAAGCCCATCTTAGAGGAAGAGCTGAGTCAATGGACCTCTCTTATCACTTTTTCTTTGGGGAAAAAACCCCAGGTTTTCAGAGGTGCATTGAATGAATGGTATTTGTGTTTCACCGAGGGATGAATTATAAGCAGCCCTCACCACTCTGAGCACATACTGCTGACCCCTGCACTTTGATGGGAGAAGTTTGGATGGGAAAAGCATAGTCCCTTGTCCTGGTGCATGAACAAATATGGTTCTTAGTAAAAAACCCAAACAAACCCTAAGAATTTACCATTTGCCATAGTGGTGAAAATTTACAGTTTCATTTCAGTGTGATGCACAGCTGCTCACTGAGGCAGACATTTGAATAGACAGATATTTGAGAAGAAATTCTTCCTACACTAATAAAAGGAAAATATTTTTGTTTGTTTGTTTGGCATAATGAACACAACAGACAATATTGTTGGTTGAAATGATTAAAATAGTTTTGACCTCATCTAGAGTCTAATTAAGCTGAATTTTAATTTTTTAATGGAGGGTATGATATCATAAATCGTGCAGAAGCAATTAAAAAGAAAGCCAACAGGGAGCTCACCAAGAAACTTGAAAAAGAGAATGAATGTCACAGTTTGACTGCCATTCAACTTTTTGGGTATTTACCAAGAGAGAACACCTTTGTACTGCTCAGTAAAGCAGCTGGATGACAAAAACTTGCCAGGTTTGTGGAACAGAATGTGTTGGAGAACTTACAGTGAAAATCTGGCAATTTAATTCAAAATAGATTTATTTTAGAGTTTTTAAAAAATAGCAGCTGGTTATTTAGTAACAGCAGTTTCAGATACTTCAAGATCAGGTTTTCTGAATCTTTATTTTGTGGAAATTGTTTCTTGTTCCTGACATTTTAGAATTCACATTTTTGACTGCTTTTGAGTATTTTAATTTTGATTTTATGTATTTAGCTAAGTTATACTTTAGATATTCACCGTAGAGCAGGGAGCATTTTTAGACAAATGTTGCCAGTCATCTTTACTAATTGAATAATCTCTTGTATATTAGCACAGTGGTTTAATCTTTTTGAAATCAATACTGTATCTTAATACTTCTTAGAGCGAGCTATTATTAGCAGGGAATCAGCTAGATATATGAGATAATCACAGCTACACAAAAGCCACCTATCCATTATAAAAAAACAGTATGATAATTAACCCACAAGATTCTTCCTGACCCTAAACTGAGGATCAATCAAGCTGGTTCTGTTATAGTTGAAGTGCAAGTACACTGGCTAGGATCTCAAAAATAATAGCACTGAACTAGCATAGTATTTTTTCTGAGCTGCTGTATGGTACATCTTAACACAGCAGCTAAATTGAACACAGATTTGTGCTGGTGCTGCCTACTTCTGCTTCGGGACGTGTCTTGATCTGAACGAATATTTGGGATGTCCTCCCAGTATACAGTGTTGCAAATACAAATTGCAATCTCTCTCCATATTCATTTTGAATAGTAGATTTTTGAAACTTGAGGTTTAAAATGTTAATGCTTCTCAAAATATTATTAGTTGACAAGACAAAGCAGTATTCTATTTTACGAGTGTTAACACTGTTTACGAACTCTCTCTCATTCCAGCTCAATTGTAAACATTGTTAATAAAGCCAAGTAAATTGTCGTGGGAGTCTCACTCTCATACAACAGTCTGATACGAGATTTTTTCCTATTTAAATTCTGCATAGTTAAGTTACAGTAATAACAGAAGTGATATCATCCATGTCTTGTTACTAACAGTGTTCTCCAACTGCTGCTTTCAACCTATATTGGATGCTGAGCCAGTTGGACTTTTGATCTGATCCCATTCAAATGTTCTTAAAGCAACTGTTATACTAAAATCTGATCCAAAGAATAGATGAGCTTCCTATTGCAAAGAAAACAGTGTGGCATAGTAGCAAAATGCACATTTCCTTACACGTTGCACATTTCCCTAGGTATTTGCAGGATTTTTTGGCAGAATGTTAGAAAAAGTAGAAGCTATTAAAGATACTTCAATTCCATACCATTTTGGACATTTTTTTATGGGCACAATTCTTGATGATCAAGAGCAGTGAGAACTAGATTGCCTGTTTTGGTTATTAAAACAAGGTTTGTGGAAGTTTGGTGCATAAATGCTAGATTATAGCAGTCAATGGAAATCAGTGCTCTTACAAGTGCCTAAACCAGCACATCCCTTAAACTCAGTAAATTTATGTTACTATGATCTTAATTTCCCCTTAAATTCAGGTCCTTGTATTTAGCTACCTGGTGCAACCACTGCACTCTTGCTTCTCTTCAATGTCTGTTAAAATCTAGTGATAAAAAGGGTGGCACTGAAATGCTGCCTTCATCTTTGGAGGTGTCTGATATGTTTTGGGAGAGGTACTTGGTGCGCTCTCAGTGCAGATGGGCAGCACTAAGATCTGCAGAAATCCCTAAGTGTGATCACATCTGTGTTTTCATGTAGCACGTTTTAACTACCAGGTTGTTCAATAGTCTGAGAGGGATGATGGGGGAGCCAGTGGGTGCTGAGCCACACTGCAGGCAGGAATGCCAGATTCTGAGTGCAAGGCAGAAGAAGAAAGAGTGGTGGGCTGCATGCCAAAGAGATGGAGAGAGTGGAATGAGCAGCATATTGGTTGGTTTTATGCTTTGAATTAGAGAGTTTTGGTTTAAGAAATAGTCCTGTAAGACTAAATTAATCCATATTGCCTATGGGTTTGGATTTGTGAGTTGATATTTTAATTGAGTAATACTCAGGTTGCAATATGAATTTAATCTGTATTAAACAAAAGAGAATCCATTTGAAAAGGGGGCCTTTAATGAGAAGTGAGGTTTATACTACTAAGTAAAAGTTGCATTCATGTTGCATTTTCTTTTTCTTGTAGCTAGCCGACAATCAATACAGCTATCTGCTTTCACAAAGTTTGTAGGAATGTTAAATCTTTGAGACCTTTTCCCATGTATTGGACTTTGATGGAATTGGTTACTGGAAGTGATCAAGAGGAGCTGAGCAAAGCAGCTCATTTTTTTCAGGAAACCATGTAAAAAGGAACAATAGTCTTTGGTTCAAGGAGCTTTTTGTTCTCTCTGAGTCTACAAAAAATGCTGCCAAGCTTGGTGTCTTAGTAAAGATATGGTGTTTCTTTCATTTAAACTAATTTAAATATACTCATTATTTCTTATTCATAGAAACCTGATCCATATCCTGAAGAATCAGGTCAGGTGCCAGGCTTTTAGGAGTAAGAGCTTCTGATGGGAAGCTATTACTGATGTTTCTTTCTACTCTTACCCTAGAAAACTGAGCCACATGCCCTGCATTCCTATTTCCTTACTGTCCTCTGCTCTTCATGTCTCTATTATTTTGTGGTCTACAGTATTCACTGTTTTATTTTTCCAAGTGATTATTTTATTATTTTGCAATGGATTGTTCACTTTCCTGACCCCAAATAATCAATTCCTTTTCCTCAATTCTTTCATCATCATTAGCAAAAAAAAAAAAAAAAAATTAGCAATTTTTGCCAAGTAGACATTATCTGAGCTTTTAAAAAGCATCAGGTTTCTTTCTTAATGGTTTAAAAATATTTAGAAATTTTACCTAAAATTATGCCATTTTAGGTTTTCTCTGTGTCATCAATTTTCTTAATCTAGGAAAAGAAAAAATATTAGAATATATCTACAAACATGAAGTGATAAATAGTAAAAAGTTGACAGTTGGTAGTAGTACTTTAATAGAATCATCTTCGATAACAACTCCTCTGGTACCTGTTATATGTGCTCATGAATGGCCACTGAACTAACACAAAACATCTGCTGCTTTGGCTGAATTTAAATGCCCCAGTCTGATAACCTTGTTGAGAAATTTAGCAGTCGTCTAGAATGGAAATTCACGTACCAGTCGTGATCCATCAAAGAGAATGAGACTCCACACACAGAGAAATGTATGTTAGCAGATCCAAAGATTTTGTGTTGAGCATTATTTTGTATTGCTATGTTTTACATTGTGGCTAATGGTTCTGAGTTAGGGAGTATTGTAATTATACAGGTAAATATGCAGGCACTACCTACAGTGTAGCCCTGAAAAAATAGGCAGAAAAATGTGTTTATTTAAATTGGATTCACTGATGCATGCATGCACAGATTTTATAGAGTAATGAAACTCTACATGCAAGACCTGTTCATATTCTAGATTCTTAAAATTTTCTAGGATTCTTCACCTAAAGAACACTAAAATAAATAATTTTACGGTATCACAGGCATTTGCAGCGTATTTTGGAGGAGTATTTTATGTGATGCATGTTAAAATTAATTTTCCATTGAAAAAAGCACTCTTACATACTTATACATTTCTGTGACTTTTCTCACAATATCCCTTTTTTTTTTGATCATGTCAGTTATGTGACTTAAGCTTCTTATTCTTTTATCAATGAAAGTGACTGATACATGTTTTATATTTAGAAATCATTGAGTGGACTTACTGCTTTCTCACTGCTTTTTAAAAACTGAGTGTAATGGAGGTTCTGTTTTATGTATTGAAATCTAAGCTTTCTGATATTTCCATCTTATGCCTTTTAACTTTCCCAGTTATTTTTTAGAAAAAATCTTGATGGTATGACTTAAGAAATCTTAAGGTGACCACAGTTACTCTTTTTAATCTTCAAGTGCCTTTTTTCCTAGCTCTTCCATCCTAGCTTCTTGTCGTGGGCTTGAAAATCAAATATACTGGAAAGTAAAATAAATAAGTCTTTTAATGTGTAAGGCAATGTTACCTGTTTCAAATCCTTCAACACTTAGAAATAACTGTTTAAACACCTTTAGTCTGTCAAAGTCTATTTTTTTAAATCAAAAGGAACAGCAAGGAGAAAAAGAAAGTATATAAATTGTGTACTAAGGGGAAATATTCAAATCCAGTTTTGAGATTTCATTCTTGAATCTCAATAGCGCATATGTGTGATATGGTTCTGCAAATCCAGACAAGGTAATCTGTAGAAAAGTGATGCAGAGTCCTGCACCTGGCAGTGAATAACCCCAGTACCAGCACAGGCTGGGGGCTGACCTGCTGGAAAGCAGCTCTGCCGAAAAGGACTTGCTGGCTGCTGGACAGCCAACCAAGGGGCACAAACTGATGCACAGGGAATTCCATCTGAATTTGAGGAAGAACTTCTCTGTGCAGGTGACTGAGCACTGGAACAGATTGCTCAGAGAGGTTGTGGAGTCTCCCTGACTGGAGATATTCAAGAACTGTCTGGGCAAAATGCTGTGCCCTGTGCTCTGGGGTGACCCTGCTTGGGCGGGCAGGCTGGAGCAGATGACCCACTGTGGTACCTTCCAGCCTCACCCATCCTGTGATTCTGCAATTCCATAAAGCACAGCTTGTTAAATTCCAAGTTGTCTTAATACCATGACAACTGGAACAGACTCAAGACTGGATGTAGAAGTTCCTGGGGCTTCTTCTCGAAGGTCCTTAGCTATTTTTCTGTGAATTTACGTAAGTACTTTAAGTACAAAATTTCTGTATTTGATACAGTGTTGGCAAAAATGTAGTCCATGAAGGAGAAACAATTTAAAGAGCAACTTGAAAGTTGTTTGTTGTACCAGTTCCCTGGACATAGACTTATTGCTATGATCTTGTGGAAAAAAGGACCTATTTCTTACCATATATATGTATATGCAGAAGTATAGGATAAGTGTACATATTTGTAGAAGTGTATGTGATTGTGTATAGTTGGCTATACACAACATTATTGTTCCCTAGAGAGCTCTGATCCCCTTCAATGTCATCCTAATTACATAATAGATAAGTAATTAAGACTTTTTAACTTACGTTCAGTGATCAAATTGCTCTTTTTTAACCTTTTTCTGTTTGTCTGTGTGTGTTTAGGTGACCAAAAATCAGAAGAATTCTCAAAGACAGGATTAAGATTTATAGTAAAACTGCACATATTTTTTTCTATTGTCATCTGCACATCTTTTTACATTATCAAACATGGGCACTCTAAGCTAATTTTGCAAAAATTAATAATTGTAAAAAAATAAAGTAATTCAATAATATTTTACTAGAAAATTCTTCTCCTTCTTCTTATGTAATTAGTAGCTGTATTACCTAGAAGTAAAATCTAAAGTAATCTCAGGAGTTTCTTGATCAGTGGAGAATACTCTTAATTAAAAAAAGAAAACAACCCAGATCAAATGTATAATTGCTAAAAAGTTACAAAAGATAGGGAGTGTGCTGAAGAGGCTATATTGAAAGATCCTATAAACTTCCTTGAACATTTTCTCTCTAAAATTCACAGATTTGTGAGGAAAAAAAACAGTGCAACTGAAGGAAATGACTGATTTTCTTAGAAATACTTCAGAAAAATAACAATGAAGTGGAGTCTGTTTCATTTTTGCTTGGGGATTTTTTGGGGTTTTGTCTCTCCAACTGTGCATTTTAAAAAGATTTGGCAGCAAATGAAATATTTGAGTCCCAACATAGGGACATGACAAAATGCAAGAATAACCCAAAGTTGCCAGTGACTCCACGTCCTGACAGATGTTGGTGACTAGAGGTGTCCCTCAGGGTCTGACTGGGGCCAGTGCTATTCAATGTCTCCATCAGTGGCACAGACAATGGAATTGAGTACATCCTCAGCAAGTCTGCAATTGACACCATGCTGTGTGGTACTGCTGACATCCCTGAAGGATGGGATGCCTTGCCCTCCAGAGGGATCTGGACAAGCTTGAGGAGTGAGCCCATGGGAATATCATAGGGTTCAATTGTGCCAAGTGTCCTGGGTCCAGACTACATGCGGTGGAGATGAACCTAAAATTTGTAGGATATTTCTACACTGGTTTGTGCAGTATTAAAATGCATTAAACTAACAAAATATTAGCCTCAGCAGGTAATACTACAAACTCCAGTGAGACCCTGATGTTCTTAAATACTGTATTAGACAGACTGGAACATCTGAAAAAAAAGGCACAAAAAGTGACTTTATGAATAAAGTTGTCATATATGTAAAGAGGAACAAAAAGTACAAAACTGGGGAACTGAGGTCAGTACTATTTTCATTTATCTCTTTTTTGACGTTTTTGTTAGTGAGCTAGGAAATCAATAAAGACTAATTTCATTGGCAAGGATTAGAGAGTACATAGGAAGGAACACTATATACTCAGAATGTGTATAGTTGCTTTCAAGGACATTTTGAATAAAATGTATTTGTTATAAAGTAAATTGAATGGTTCTTTTTGTCTAATTGGCTCATATATCAAACATTATTTTTTGGAAGACCCACTACACAAAACTAAGTTTGCAATATTGAATATACTTGAAGTATTTTGTTTATTTCAGTTATTTTTACACCCTCATAATAAATGCTTGTCTGGTAACGAAAGCCCTTTCATAGAAATAATAAATCA
The DNA here is from genome assembly GCF_028018845.1 of Melospiza georgiana. NCBI lineage: Eukaryota > Metazoa > Chordata > Aves > Passeriformes > Passerellidae > Melospiza > Melospiza georgiana. The sequence continues at coordinate 10,615,144 of NC_080432.1, read as the reverse complement.
TGTAACTCAGAGTATCAGTATAATACAGGAAGTGTCCTTTTAACACCCTCTTAATCAATAACGTTCAAAAATTGAATATATTCCATGTGCATAATCTGTGATGTAGTTTCTCTGAAAGAAAAATGCAGGGATTTGTGCTTTCTGTAGGAGATTAACCCATCAGTGTCTGGAAAGTTGGAACTGTTGTTTCTGGAGTTAACAATGTGGTTGCACACTGGTTACCCAGCAACAGAAAATAGGCTTTGGCAGGAGTAGGAAAAGATTCTTCAAAGCTGAGGAGGATCCAGATGTGCTTTCTAGCAAAGTTTCTGGGCCAGCTGACCCCGAGCTATGAAAGGCTGATAGGAGGAAATGGGGAGTGATAGAAGTAGGAACCTCCATGCAGCAGGGGCTGGAGACAACTGTTTGCCAACCCAACCTGTCACCTAGAGAAAGTTTCTGCTTGCCTGAGATCTGGATCCAGGGCTGTGCTGCCAAAGCTTGTCCACACCTGTGGCTGTTGTTCTTCCATGTGGGTACCAGTGATACTGCTGGTGGCAACCTGGGGAGTATCAAAACTGACTGCAGAGCTCTGGAGGATATATTCAGTGGTGTTGGGGCCCAGCTCTTGTTTTCATTCTTGCAAGGAAAGGGAGGGCTGCAAGGATACTGCACATCAGGGTTTGGTTATAGATCTGGTGGTGGCAACTGAGATTGGGTTCCTATGACCAAGGGACCCTGCTTGAGGATCAACACCTACTTGGAAGAGGTTGGAATCCACCCCTGTAAGCAGGCCACTGGTGTCTTTGCCAGCAGAATGTCTGACCTGATAAGTAGGGCATTCAAATACTGATGTCAACAAGCACAAGAGTTACCACCAGCCCTCTGAGAGAGCGATTATCAGGGTTAACAGCAAAAAGTTTGGGATGATGCAAAGGAAAGGGAGCACAAAATTAACAAAAAAAGGCTGAAGTGGGGACATTTCAAGAATTTGTGTGTAAACAAGGAACTGCCTTATGGAAAAGTGGCATTATGGAAAAAAAAAACCAACCCAGACTCTTTCTGAGAAATCAGCATGCTGGCATGTCTCTATGATGCTCTGTGCACTAGTGTGGATAATAAATATGAGGAAAATTAGAGATTTATTTGCAGTTGCAGGGACATTGTCTTGTTGGGATCATTGAGATGTAGGATGGTTGCATGACTGCAGTAGAAGAACAGATGGCCCTGCTTAAGCTGGGGAGTTGGACCAGATGACCTCCAGAAGCACATTTCAACCTCAGACATTCTCTGATCCTGTAAATTCAGCTAAAATTAGTACATGTTCCATTAAACTCGCTATTTATGACTATACATTCCTAATAATCTTGGGTAACAAACACTGGCAAAGAAGGGCATTGTAACTTGTGTTTTCCCGTGAAATAATGGTGTCTTAGCTTATAGAAGAAATGTCTCCTAATGGTTTCCTTTGGAAGAAATAATCAGAGGAAAAGCTCCAGTGTCATGCATACTGAAAGTTTGATGCAATGCATTCCAAGGTGTGTTTGTTCTTTACCTAACATCTTAGCTAAGCATTGCTGAGAGGAGAATTATGTTCTTCACATCTACTTTGAAAAGACTTCTGTAGAAGCAATAAGTCTGCTTCCTACTTCTGGTCAGATTTATTTCAGAAAAAATTAAGTGTGCAGTTTACTTCCAATGCATACTTTCCACAAAATCAAGATGATTTTATCATTGCTATAAGTCAGTATAGCTTGTAGTCATGCATAAAAGCATGAGTACTTCATTCATTTGTTGGTGCTGGTGCATAATTTGTGGTGCTCAGCTGACATAGAAGACAATAAGAGCACCAAGATGTTTTAAGTGATGATTTACATGTTTCTCATATGGCCTCACCCTAGCCTTAGAATTAATCTGTAAAGGCAAAACATTCAAAGATGAAAGATCTAATTCTATACTTTAGGGTGTGCTGTGATTTCTGCTGTAATTGTGAAGGGGCAGACAAGGGAAAAATCCTAAAACATCCTTACTGTGCTTAACAAATTCAAAAGGAAATTTTAGCAAAAAGGACTTTTATCACTTACCAGTGCAGTACACCCCCTTGCATCACATGACTTGATCACACTTTTGGAGTTGCATAACTTTTCTATTCTTTCCATTCAAAATATTGAATAGAGTATGTATGCTACCAGGTAGTTTTATTATGTGCTTCTAAAGAATGCTGGAAAAGATAATGTAAAGAAATCTTTATTCCCTTCACAGTATCAGCACCCTGCTGAGCAAGTACCTCTTCTTATTCTGGAATATCTGCATTACATTAAGTGTTTCTGAAGGAATTTTCTAATGTAATTTCAATAGAAATCTAACAAATAAATGACTTAGATAATATTTTTTCTGCTTTAGAAAGAGTTTTAAAAACCTAATAATTATCATTTAGAGAAGATATTATATTTTTATACCTGATTAACAGTATTATACAATGCAAACATACTTTACTCTTGTTTAGTTTAGTTTGTTAAACTATTGAATTAAGCTTATAATTGCATCAATGTCCCACACTAAATCACTACTTTACTCTAGATGTTTATATAAAGATGTGAAATGATGATTCCTTTAGAGAGACTGCATACTAAAGACACCCATATACCAAACACCTAATTGTGACTTCATTGGAGCTACACACACATTAAAATTAAGCATGTGTTCACAGTGAACTTGAGACCCAAACAGAAGAGTGTCAGGAAAATGAGATACAATCAAAATACATAGAGTTACAGGCATATATATTTCCCTGTGTACTGTGTAGTTATATAAAACTTGAAATCATTACATTTAGTACAAGCAAGAAATTTTAGAGGTAATGTTGTTTTAGTCTTTTTTGTCTCTAAATCCTAAATATTTTTTCTCTTTGGTTTGTGTTGTCATTTTTTAGATCTTTCCTAGTCTGTGATATGTATTCACTTACACATAGCACTGAGACCATCAGTGGTTACATTGTCAGCCAAATAGCTCTAAACATTGGGATTCTGTTGGTTGACTGTCACTTTACAATAACTGAAACAACAGGTAGATTCAAGAAACATGTTTTATATGCTACACATTTATTATGCTACATGATTTAATGATAATGATACCTTTATACCTAGATTTTCTGTCATCAGAATGCTCTTTTTTTTTGTTTTTAATACATGGAAGGGACTGAGCAAAGAGTTAATCTGGAAGTTAATTATACACTGAATTATTATAATGACAAGACTTAAACCCTGTTGTATGGAGTCCAAACAAATTTGGTTAATGCACATCATAATTCTAAACCTGGAACTTGGACTGAGCAGAGCTTGTAGGTCTTATCACTTAATCTCTGTAAAGCTTCATGGGTTACTTATAATAGTGTGTTTAGTATGGTGTCAAGCTTCATTAGTTGATGTCTGCCTGTTGAGACATGCATCTTTGTTACCAATAGTTCTTAGCTAGGAAAAAACCCAGATACCTTTTGACAAGTTTTCGAATTTATCAATCTGAATGTCATTGCAACACGAAAGTAGATGGCACAATTTTATGAGCAGCCATGGGTTGATATTGAATAATTTTGGGGGGGAAATTCCATCAGGAGACTGCAATGTTCTCATGAGACTGATGATGTTGAATCTGCCATTTTTGATGCCCTAAAATCTGCTGCTACCAGAATTTCTTTTCTTAATGTCAAGGTCTGCTTTGGCAGTGAAACAGGGGTCATGTTGTAGAGCTGAAGAAAAAACAGTTTCAGTGCCAAAAGACATGGAACAATTGGTGCATAAGGTCAACCGATGTTCTTGCCAAATGCTTCATGGCATTCGACCCTTCTAAATCTTTCTTTAAAAATCTTCCATCAAAAGATTGGAATACATTAATCTTGTCCTTTAGTGCTCCACAGAAAGGATGAATAGTCCAGTATTAAATTTGAAAGTAATTTTCTAATGAAAAAGAATCTAAAATTTTTTAGAATGGCATTTGCATCTTTGAATAAAGCAATACTCTTTTATGCTTTATAACTCAAGCTGATAGCTTTTTCATGAGTTTCTTCTCATTTTACTACAAAAAATTGAGAACTATTGTTTTTGTTGTTAAAAATGTCTAGTTATGGAGAATTAATAAAATATGATCCTTTTAGTGTAAGAGAAATCAAACTATAGAATAATTCCTTTCATACAGTTTTATCTAGCACTTGCTAAAAATGACAAACAGTGATTCCTATTTACATCCCCAAGATGCATTATTTTTCTAATTGGTGTTATATAGCTACTTTCCATGCAAAGCTCTCTCTAAAGAGATTTCATTATGTTTCTGTTTCTTTTACATGCAATTCTTCTAAGACAATACTTGACTAAATTCTTCAACCCTTGTGTGCCTAGTATGGGTCTTAATCAAACCTGTAAAACCTGTAACACCGTATTATTTAATTTATTTTTAGGTTAATATTTCTTATCAGTTTCAATGGTAAATTTAGTAGGATTGAAGGTGGAAAATTGGTGATATGTAATTTTATGCTTCTTAATATACACTAGTTAGAGAATTGTCTTCATATCAACATCCTGTAGAACTTTTTAAGGTAAAATCTGTACAGAAGGTCATTTCAGGGCACTAGTTTAACTCTGAATTTAAACATTCTGCAAAAACACAGAGTTGAGTATAAAGGGGAGAAAACAGTATTGGCAATATTTTCAGTTGCTTTGATTGCCATTTTATACTGGCAGAATTTACTCAATGGCTTTGCTTTCCTTAGCTGTGGGTGCAAAACTGAGCCAGAATCAAGCACTCATCTGGAAGCTGGCAATGGATTTGGTCGGTGGCCCGTTTCTTTTGATAGGAAGTGTGTTTTCCCATAGCATAAGATATAGTTGACCTTGAGTTGTCTGGAACATTGTTAATGCTGAAGAAATGGCTGACAAACAGCAATTATGGAGAAACATGTGGTTTGTTGCTATTCTTATGCTCTCATCGGGTATTGTTATACAGTTGAGGTCAGGCTGTGAGAGGTAACATTGTGGGTGAAACAGTGAAAAAGAAATAGTGTTATTTTCAAACTCTCTATTCACGACTGCAGATATTTTCTATATGATTTTCCCTTTCTATCACAGTGACCTCTACAGATATGATGATGAAAAATATTAACAAAAAGATAACGACTAATAGCTGGCATAAGAAGTTATTCACAAACACTAATCTAAAAGCAGACAAATAATTTCATGAGTTGTTGTTGGCATCAGAGGAAGTAAAAAGTCAGATCTGGTTTTCAGACTTACTAGTGCAAGTACTCCCTGCTGGAAGCATGTAACAGATGCAGGATTTTCTCAAGGTTAAATGTGATTATGGTGCATGCACACATACAAATTGCAGTCAGAGATTGACTCACAAAATAATGAGATCTTTTCAGAAGGTAGTAAACTATTCTGATTATCCTTTCTACCTTTAAGATATGCTTGCGTGTTAAGTCTTTATACAATGTGTTTATTGGGTAACTGCATTTAAGCTGCTATTATATCATTGAACTTGAAGGTTTCTGCACTTCGTCGTATTATCCACAGAAAAAAATTAATGTAATGTAAAGGATCTACAGTTTTACTTCTGTGTGTCAGCAGTCAGAATTATCTTCATTTTTTTTTTTATTTTTTGTCTGATTCCTTACACATCTGAAATGGGATAATAAAAATCACAAGAACATATTAATGAAATGGAAACTGCTGTAAGTAAATAAAATAGATACGAATAAGTAACATTCTGTGCCTTGTACTGAAAACAGATTAGTTTAAATTTATTACTAACTGTCAAAATAAGTGACTTCAAAACTCCAAAATCCTATAGTGAGGTGGATTTAAAAAAATCTTTTACTATCTAATATTATAAAGTGATGGTTTAACTCAAATAGAAAATAATGAACTGGTTGGATTGCCATAACCAGAGGGTCTCTGAATGCTCTGTCTGCCCTAGTGATTTGTCTTGGTGCAATAAAAAATATTCTGTGTGAACTACCCAATGTTATCCATTTGTCTTTTCTGGTTCAGGTTTCTGTGTAGTTTGATGCACAAAAATAGAATTCCTTTTTTGAAGAAATAAAATCGGAAGTCCCGATCCAAATGTATTCCAGTGTAATACTTTGACATTAGGCCACCCCATTCTATGGTGATTTAAGAGAAAGTATCTGCTAAACACAACCAAAAAATTAGGTTATGCCAAGTGATTGTGAAAGTCATAAAATAATGGTGAAGCTGAGGGCTTAAACTGATTCAGTGTGATGCTGCAAAGAGTTAATTTTCAAATTAATATGTAAAACAAAGCAGTTTCTACTGTATTCTGTACTTGGTCCCAGCTCTGCCTCAGAAAGGACTGAATGCTTCCTCCATTCAGAGTAACACCATATTGTGCTATCCAGAAGTTTTTCACAAGCCTCCACCAAAAGAGTGCTATGCCTTCAAGGCATAACTAGAGCTCACTGGAAAGCTGTTCCTTTAAAAAATGCTCATTGAAAGATGCAGTTTCATTGAAATGGAAATGTACACAGTTTCATGGATTAAAAAGCCAGAAGGGAGTACTGTGATCATCTAGCCTGGCATACTGTACAACAGAGACCTCATGGCTGTCTTAGTTTCTTCCCATTTGAACTAGGTCATGTCTCTCTAAAGATAAAAAACCTCTCTACCTTTCTTTTTGAAAAGCATACTTCAAGGATGGGAGTGTCTGTCACAATTTTCAATGAGGTACTCATCATTGGTAATTAAGATGTTAACTCTAAGTTTGGCTGTCTTCAGTTTGTAGCCCCTGGGTCTTGTTATGCTTCCGTCTGTGAGATTGAAATGAATTTTGTCTTCCTGTGTATATATTTATAGACTGTAATATAGCTATCCATTATACTAAGAAGGTGAAATTTCTTGATTCTCTCACTTTAGGTCATGTTTTTGAGTACTTTGATGGCTATATTGTGAATACTTGGCTACTTACTGACATTATTTTTGATTTGAGGATGCAGAAATTGGATGTGTTACTTGAATACCTAAGTAGCGAATGCTAAGCAGTGTCTCCATTCCTGTTTGAGATTCCGCTGTTAATACATCCATGTTCATGTTCTTTTTTAACTGAGATTAAGAAAAGTTTGGAGCTATCCAGATGGTCTAAACCTGTAGGGAGTTCTTTGCTTGACAGCTTGTATTGTAAGCTTTTAGGTGTTTGTAGTTTACAGCTCTGTTGTCACCTCTAGTGACACTAAATCATACGTTGTTTCATTCTTCCTTGATGCTAAGTCTTTTTTAGGCTACTAATTCTGGGAGGATCTTTCTTTTAAAAAATCAGAGACCTACTGCATTTTTTGTTCACTTAAATGCAGTCTAGGTCTCTGCTTTTGGTTTATTTAAAGCAAATCACAGTTTAGGATGGACTTCTCCAAATAAAAGCCTTCAGAAAAAGTAGAAAAAATTAAAAAGAAGGGTAAGGACTGGACTGATGATGTAAATGATAGTTGTGTTGCCCTATCCACTTTGTGTGAGAGTTCACATGCTAGAGTCTTAAGCTCAGATGTGGGAGACCTTAGTGCACTTTCTTTTCCTCCTCTCCCTGAGAATACTTTTGCTACATAGAAAGAAAGTGATTTTTTTCTGTCTGCCAGAATGAATGTGTAAGTATTTCATGTAACGCTGAGTAGTGGTATGAGTTCATTAGTGTGCTTCAGAGTATCTTCTTTTATTTCTTAACTAAAGCAAAGAATCACTTTGACCTCTCAATGGCACCTCTTGACCACCAAGACAATAATGATGTGAGTTTTTTCCAAGCAAGTTTTGCTAATTGCCATTTTAAAAAACAAAATTCCTTATTTCTTGAAAAAAAATCTTAAATTCGTGGTCTTTCTTCTGGTGTATAATGAATATTTAAGAATGTTTCAAATTTTTCAAATTTTCATTATGTTTATTCTTAAACATAATGAATATTTAAGAATTTTTCAAAAGGTAGACTGTACAGGATTTCTAGAATATGATTAAATTATTTTAAACTTATTTTGGAGTACAAATATGCCATCTCTGGGATCTTCATTGTAGCTTATGCCAATGTTACAGACAGGCAATGAGGTGAAGTTAAAAAATGAATGGCATTAAGGATAAAGTTATTACATATCATGTGGTAAAATGTTTCTAAAACATTTTCTTTCTAAAAGACAGAATCATATGATAATTACAAGTCGTTTGATCTTTGCAAAGGAACAGTATTTCCCAAGGAAGAGCGTAACAGATGTGGATATAGGATCAGTAGTATTACAGGCCCATTTTCATTTATTTGAAACTTGCATAAGTTTAAAAATTTGATGCAAAAATTTTCATGCTGATGTCTGCCTTAGCTAGTTTGTTATGGTCATTAGAGCAAAATGGCCCAGTCATTGAATAAAAAGAAATGAAAAAGAAACTAAAAAAAAGGGGGACAAAAAAGGAAAAAATTCCTTTTTTTAATTTAAATACTTTGTGGCTCTAGTGCTTTGACATGGGACTAGCTGCTTCATCAGGATATGGCTTGGTTTACCGGTTTCAGAAGTCTCTACCCAAACCTTCCACACTTGGTTTTTCCTTCTCCCTTCCCTTCCTTCAAGATTTATTATCTTTTGAAAAACTACAGTTTGTGTGCTCAGTGTATGAATAGTCAGCAGGGACTGCCTGGAACTTAATTTCTAATTCTCTATCATAATCACTAAGCATGCTGTATACTTTCACAGTTTGTAATTGTAAGAGATGGCAGCTGAATATACTTCTCCCCTTTGCATCTCCCACCCCAGATATGCTGTTGTCTCATCAGTTTGTACCTGGGCCATTCCTACTGAACTAGTTCTACCTCAGAATAAATTTCTTTCTTAGAGCAGTTCTGAGTCAGAATAGCAATGAGGCATCAGCTCTGTGATTTGCAATGCAATTCTTTTCAGCCGGGCCCCTTCGAGCCCTGGCCTGGCTGCTGGTGCTTGGATCAGCTTGAGGTTGAAAACAACACGTCTGCTGAGTCTTAAAAGATTGAGAGAGAAACTGAATGGAAACTGGAGGATAAAGTAGAAAGTAATTTACTTTTTGGAAGGTGGCTTTAAGCTGAGAAGCTGAAACTGAGAGATGAGAAGTGTAAGAGTTTTATTTGCCTGTATCCACTGTCTTCGTCAAATCTCCTTTCTGCTTTGCATGTACACTTCCACATTTCCTATGCAGCCACTCTAGTTCTTACTCCAAGTACTTGTCCCATTTTTCAGTCTCATTCACAGCCATGTCCAGTCTCACCTTTTGCTAGCATCTTAGCAAATTTTCCTCCCTACTCTCCATGTGGGTTTCTGCTATGGTACAGGTATTAAAATATGAGTGCTTATCTCATTTCTCCTTGTGGCTTCTTATTTCCAGTTTTTGCCCACCTACGCTTAGGTTTCTCCTCATTCTTTGTCAGAATGTTCTTTCCAGACTCCTTTTCATGCCCATCCACTACTTTTTCCATGACCAGACTTGAACTCTTTGCTTCCTGAGAGTTAAGTGAATTCCAGTGCTCACTCCCTGACTACAATCTGTGCAATGGAGATTAAATATGTGGATATTAAATACAGGTCTCAGTTACAACTGTATTTCAGCTTTGTTGGCCTGTTGTTTGACATGTAACCTTCCACGTTCCGTGTTGCTCATTTTTGCTCTGAAGTCTAAATTACTGCATTTTCATGCTGCTCAATGTCTGAGTCTTCATAGTCTTAATTATTTTATTTCTTTAATCTTCTAGTGAAATGAGGGAGGAAAGAAAGTGGTTTTATCCATATGAAATAATCCAGGATATACAAATTGAAAAAAAAAAATAAACCAAATAACCTAATTTTTCAAAGTACTTAACATTATATACTGTATATTAACTTCTGTATGTTGAAAGCAGAACTCCTGTGGATTACATTTACAACTATGTTATCAGCATTTTTGCAAAAGATATTTAAGGAATAGGTTGGAATGGGATATGTGTGGGCACAATTAATGATGCCTCAGAAAGGCTCCGTTTAAGTGCCTTATCAATGTTACTGAGGCATGCAGCAGGGGAACACAATCCAAGTTTCCCAGGGAAGCTATCACTTGTTTTGATCATGATACCTTCTTTTCAATTGTGCAGTTGTTTATTACACAATTTCCAGGTGCTGCAGCAAATGAAATAAAAATTCTACTTACAATCATGGTTTTCTATCAGAGCAGATTCCTCCTGAGCATCAATTGAACCTGGAGTTTTCTGGGAAGGAATAGTGGTTGTTCATGAAGTACCATAGTGTTGTTAGTCAATGGTACAGGGAGGCAGAATTACTTCTGGATTGATGCTATAAGCCTGTGTTGAATGTATGATGTGTAATCCCAATAGCATTGTATTAATTTATCAAGGTAACTATGGCAGCTGAGGTTGAAATGTTCATGTGTGATAAACATTTGGAAAAGTTTGGAAAAGTATTAAATGCTAAGAGAAATTTAAAAAATAAGTATAGTGCTACACAGTGCAAATGGATGTAGTTTGGATGTAATTGTTATTAAAAAAAATCAGCTGCTATAATTTGCTGATAAGCAGGGCTTAGACAATAAACATTAATTATTGGAGGTTCTTTGACTGACAAGGGCACCAACAGCATGCTTTGACATACAAGGTGTGTTTGTTTACTGGCTACCAAACTCTTATCAATGGAAATGTGCTTAACTGACATTTCAGACTCTGTAAACCCGGGCTACTTCTTTCAAAATTTAAGGCAGGATTTAATAATCAAAATAGAAATGTTTAGTGCTATTTGAAATGCCCTACCACATTTTAGCTAGCCTCCAGCTGTCACTGCAGAAGGACTAATTTCCTCTAGTCTCATGTCTGCTAGCCCCAGGTGTCAGATATCCTAGGTGTCTGAAATATCTGTGTTAGAGCCACTGAGTCAAAGTTCTCTATTTCAAATGTACATTCTTAATCTAAGTTGTATAGACCTTGGTCTGGGAATCAGAGCTTAGAGATTTCCTGAATTAGGAAGATATTTTTCTTAGAGATTTTTAATTTTCATAGCCCTTGGTAGAATTTTGTTTCCCCATGAATAATTTGATAGTGTTTGAGTGAAATTTAACATCCCTGGTTCTATGGATGTGTTTGAAGGATTATCTTCTTCTGTTTGTTTTGAATCTTCTGTTAGCTATTTTCCCTTATGCTTTTCCAGCTGCTTCTATGGGGAGGGACAGTAAAAAATGCTTTTCTTTCACACTCTTAATGAAAGTTTTAATGTAAGGACTTTGGTATGTCCCTATTTATTTTCTGGGCTAAAGAATTCTGGTCATTCTTTGTACAGAAATTGTGTCAACTTTGATCCTTTATTTTTCCTTTTCTGTACCTTATCCAATTATATTTCATTATTTTTGTGGTAAGAAAGGCCACCAGATTTACACACCTCATTTAGATGGAGCTGTGCTTTTTATGTATTCTGTGGCAATAAAAGTAATCATAATAATTTTTCTCTTTGCTTTTTAAAACTACTATTAAACGTATTCCTGATATTTCCAGAGAGTGATCTAACTCCAAAGGTCTTGCTGTTTAAGAGTATATACTTCGGAGTCTATAACTGTGTAAAGCCAGGATTTCTTTTCATTTGGTCTGTGCATTTATATCTATTTATATTGAATTTTTGTCTGCTTCTTAATTGCCGTAGTCAGTCAATATAGTGATATTTGAAACAACCATTATTTTACCATCTAAAGTGAGTAAACTCTATAAAACTCCAGCTTTCACATAATTTATGAATATGTTTAGCAGCACAGGCTGCAATATGGGTTCCAGGAAGACACTACAATTTTTACAGTAAAAACTGCCAAAGTATTCCTACATAGCTGTCCAATGGACCCAGAGCTGGCCAAAGCTCAACTATCCAGACAAGTGTCGTGGTTTGACACTGGCCAAAAGCCAGGCACCCATGAAAGCTTCTCTCTCACTCCCCCCTGCTACAGCTGGGCAGAGGAGAGAAAATTTAATGAAAGGTTCATGAGCTGGGATACGGACGAGGAGAAAATACTCCCAGGGCAAAACAGGCTCAGTTTAGAGATATTAAGTAGATTTATTACTAAAAAAATCAGAGGAGGATAATGAGAAGTAAAATAAGGCCTTGAAAACACGTTTTCCTCCCCAACTGCTCCCTCCTTCCCACTGATAGCGCAGGAAGACAGGGAGTGGGGGTTTTGGTCAATATATCACCTGTGGCTTCTCATGCTGCTCAGGGAGAGGAGTCCTTCCCCTGCTGCACACCGGGGTCCCTCCCACAGGAGACAGTTCTCTGTGAACTTCTCCAGCATGGCTCCAATCTCAGAAGGAACAGCCCTCCCAAAACTGCTGCAACAGAAGTGCAGCCCATGAGCAGCAGTCCCCTCAAACTCCTGCAGCGTGGGTCACTCTTCCACGGGGTGCAGTCTTTCAAGAATAGGTTGCTCCAGCCAGGGAGCATTGCCTTCCTCTCTCTCCATGGGTCTCCGACTGGATCACAGCCTCATCCAGGCATCCACCCATTCTAGCATGGGCACCTCCCCCACAGGCTGCATGTGGATCTCTGCATCCCCTGTGGATTCCCAAGGGCTGCAGGGGCACAGCTGCCTCACCATGGTCTCACCAAGGCCTGCAGGGAAATCTCAGCTCCGGCACCTGGATCTCCTCCTGCCCCTCCTTCTCCACTGACCTTGGTGGCTGCATGTTGCTCTCCTCTCACAAATTCTCATTCCTACTCAGGCGGGACTTAAAACTGGGGCCCAAACTTTGTTTTGATTTCTTCTAAAATGTATTACCACAGAGGCATGACCACCATCTCCAACTGGCCCAGCCTTGGCCAGCAGCATGTCCATCTTCAGAGCCAGCAGGGATTGGCTCTGCCAGGCATGGGAAGCTTCCAGCAGCTTCTCACAGAAGCCCCTTCTGTGGCACCCCCACTACCAAGGACCAGGCCGTGCAAAACCAACACAACTTGTGTTTGGCAACTCCCCAAATGTGCAAACATATTTAAGAAAGGGCAGAAAATACCAAACAGAAAGAGGAGGAGGGAGAAGAAACAGTGAAACAGTGAGAGAAACAGTAGAGGCTACATCAAGGAGGAGGAGGAAGAGATGTTCCAGGTGCTGGAGCATATAATTATATAAATATTTTGTCTGACTAAATCTGTATCACTACAGATGATCAAACACAACAATATTCCAAACATGGCTGCTGCTGATCCATCAACAATTCTTCCCTGGTTGTCATGTAGTAGAATCCTCTTTAATTTAAATATTTTCGTAATGCAGCAAATGATACTCTAAACATAAGTGCCTAGTTCTCCTTTTTTTGTTGCTCTTTTCCCTCCCACTCACTTTAACTTGTAAGAGTCTGTGAAAATTAAAAATATTTTAGAGTGTAAATATTTTATTATTAATCTAACAGAGGTATAATTGCTGAATTTCTCACAGTAACTTTGAAATATGTATGCACCAATTAGAAACCACAGAGGGAACAGGGTAAAAAAAAAACACTCAGAAAGACTCTCCTCATTACATTATAATGTCTTTAAAGTATGTCACATGTTAGATCTAAATGGCTCGACAGGTAGCCATTTTAAGGACTTTTATGAATATAATCAATGTAATTCTCAATAGTTATATTTCTAATAACCAATTTGCTGACTTCGTGTTCTTGTCAGGATAATTTATATATATATACACCATATGTTCTGTGAAATTTTTCTTTGCCCAGGTGAGCATTTAATCTTCCTTTCTCCCTAAAGGAATTATCCACATCCCTGAAATCAGAGGATCCTCTGCTTATTTTTCCTGTCTGTCAGACCTTCCAGCCATAAGACCTCAAGTCATAATGATCATCTTTTCAGCAGAGGGCAGCATATGGCATTCTCAGAGTCCATCAATTCCACTGTTTAATTGGCTGCAGAAATCACTGTTGAGCTACAGCTGATTCTGAAGCCCTTCCAACTCTTCTTGAGTCTTAGGCAAGATTCAGATTTTGGTATCCTTTGTGATTGTGTGGAATATTTCTCAGGGGAATGATTTGTAGTAATAATCTATTGAAGAAAATGAAAGTTGTTTTTCCTTTTTCTTTGTAGTTACAAGAAAGGAATATTCATCTGGTTGAAATTTCCTTAGTAATGATGGTAAAGATTACATTGTTCCAATAAATTGAATAGGTGCTAAATATTTGCATATCAGATAATTTTCATCATTGGTTATCTTAAACCTTTGTCTTCATATTAATGGTAAATCTGTTATGGGGAGAAAAGCTTGGCAAACCATTTGATATTGGGAATCAGACTGCTTAACACTCTGAGCTACTAATTCTGTTGTACAATAATTTCAAAAAAAGAAATGTTTCATTTCTTTAACAAAACTTTTCTTCCATCCATTCTGTGTAGAAAGAAGAATGTTTTCATCATGTTTTGTTTCTCATATTTTGATTTTTTAATTGTATCACATTTTATTATTTTTCTTTCCTTTTTTTTAACTAACAACAAATGCTTTCTGATTTACATATGTTCAAAAGTTCTCAAAATGGCAGTTCATTCTTTTTGCATGCTGCAAAGACCTCTTGAGAGATTATGAAGTTTAACACAGTTTTTACAATATCACACACTTTCTGTTTTTTGTTAGCCACAAAATCATAGAGTATTTTGGATTGTAAAGAACTTTTTATGGTCATCCTTTCCAACCCATCTGTGATGAGCAGGTACATCTTCAACTGGATTAGATTGCTCGAAGCCATGACCAGCCTGGCCTTCAGTGTTTCAATGGATGGGGCATATGCACAAACCTGTGTGGAATGACTGATTCTTGTAACCTTGATGGCTGAATAAAATAAGAGAAATAAATGTTTTAAGAACTGCTCCACATTTTTTGTTCAGCAACTCTGGGAGAATATATTTTTGTATGAGTCATCCTGAATTTCTGTTTTGCTGTTGCTTTAAGTATCTGTTGTTTTTCACAGAAGAGCAGAAAATTTGTAAATGTCTTGGCAGTGACAATGAATGCCCAAAATTCAAATGCAGAAATATTTTGTTGCTCCATAAGCATTAACATAATACCATAAGCATTAGCATGAAAGAGGTATTTCTGAATCACTTTAAGGGGGGAAAAATCCAAACCTAGTAATTAGCAGCTTTTAACTAGTTAATAGGTGGTGCTGTGTTGATTGAGTCTTACTATAAAGGAGACCAAAAACCTGTTGACTTTGCAGAAAGGAAAACCTATTCTACACATAGGTTGACATTTAATCATGGTTGACATTAAAGACAATACCTTGAAAGAGGCTTGGATTAGCTCACACTGTTTGGAGGGCCAGGTAGAGGTTTGTTCGTCTAGCAGCAAAAGGGTTTTATTCAAAGTGCTTAAGTTGTTCATCTTTGGCTGGGTATTAAGACTGCTGGTCTTCAGGAAAATATGTTTTTTTTAATATGATGGTTAACTGTCTTGGGAAGTTTCATTCTAGGCCCTTAGATACTTATGAAGTGTTTGAGTCAGTCACTTAAGCATTTTCCCACTGTTAGTATAATGCACTTGTACAGTTCCACTATGCCTCCTGTTTATTCTAATTGTCATATTTATTTAAAAGCCTTCAAATTTATTTTCTATATATTAAATGTGTAACATTAATTTGTCTGCCCTCACCTTTTTCAATTTTGTTTCTTCTCATTTCTTGAAGTAGCATAGCTGAGGATCTTTCTCCTCTTTGATATTCTCAGATATCTGTATCCTTTCCATAGGAATTTTTCCAACCTTATTACTGACTAGAAAAGAAGCACACAGAAGTGAGTGTGACAGCCTATGTAATTTAGAACACTTAATTTATCTATTATATCATCCATGGAGTGATAGCATAATTTGGGCAATTTTAAGTGTGGCATTACCACCCAGTGAGTGGTTAAACCTCTACAGTGTAGCATGTCTGACATACGGTTTAGCAGCTGAAATTTACTCTCTAAAAAACCCTAAAAGATCCCTCGAAGAACCTCAGCTTGGAATGCTTCCTGAGTACAAACACTGCTTGTGGTGTTTCAGTAAAGAAATCCTGAAGCCTTCAACTATTGTTTCAAAATGTTTGAAATTGTTGTGGCACTGCATACACTGGGAAAATATACTTCTAAACAAAGAGTTTTGAGCCATTCCTCATTTTTCCTGACCCTGAGGTTAATATGTATTCTGAAAGTCCTTTAAAACAAGCTGAGAAGGTTATTGAACTTATGCTAGGGAAAATATTGTCTCAAGACTTTTTCTGAGTTTTCTATTTTGTCACAGCAGAGGACAAGTTCTCAATATTGGGTATAAGCTTTCCATTTTCTATACTGGTTATATCATCATCATAGTTAAATCATTTTCTGCTATCATTTAAGACTTGCTTAAGGCTATTTCACACTGTTTTAACTGTTGAAAATTACTTAAGCAGGAGCTTTGCATCACTTTTCTTTCTGGGAGTGCCCACTTTTGGCAATTAAATAGAACCTTGAAGTAGTATAGCTATACAAACCTTATAGGATTTTGAATTCCAGCTTGCATAGCTTTGTCACATTTGCTTTAATCCAGAACAGCCACTTCATCTTCAACCTCTCAGCACTGCTGCTCAAGGGAAACATACAAAATACCTTCAAAAGATAATTCTGGAACTAAAATTCATAACTCTGCTGGGCACTAAAAACCATGGACTCAACAGAGACATTGGTTTTATGGCACATTATATTTTTTGCCACCCTAGGATAACCTTTCCATGCTGCACAGACAATAAATTACTTGTGACTCTTTTCCTCTCCATCGCTCTGTCCCATAGGACCAAACAAATGTATTGTCTTTCCCTCTGTAATATTTCTCTGCCTCATATTTATGAGCTATATTATCTTTTAGTAAATTCAATTGGTTTGATTAAATTAAAAACCAAAGCACTTGTTCTTAACTTTTATTTAATTTGAAAGTTTGGTATTTCTACTTTGGGCTGGAGGAAAGTTTTGAATGCCTGAAAGCTTATCATTTTTCCCTCAAATATCAAATTTAGTCTACTAGAAGATAGCAACACTTATTATAAACTGCACATATTTGTACTGTTAGAACACATGGCTAGAGTAGTACCACTTAATGCACATTAACGTGATGATTACATACAACTAATTTCTCCCATTTTTTCCCAAGAGTTCTATTGTATTTCAGTCTTTGAATAAACTATTTCACCTGTTCAAACTCCTAGGTAGCTATGTTTTTGTATTTTTAATATTTTCCATTTATTATTCTTGTGTAATTGTGCATGTGGATTATAAAGCATTTTGAGACTGAATTGGCTGAGGATTGGTATGTGTTTGTCCCGTGTCTTATTTTCCAACAAAAATGAAAGCAACTAAAGAAACAAAATACACTTGATCACCAATGCCCCTGTTTCCAAGATTAAACACTCTCTACAGAATTTGTTAATTTCTTGGTGCTCAGTGACCTTCTGAAAAGGTGGTAAACTTCAAGGTGTATCATCAGTAACACAACTCTATCCAGTTTCTAATACAGTCAGTAGTGTTTGATAAAGCTGGAAAATGCTGAAATGCTGACAGTTCTAAGATAATCCTTTAAATTTAAATGGTAGTTGCCAGTACCAATAAATTTTAAAACAAAAACAAATCGCTCAAAAAATGCAATAAAATGATGTGTGCATTATTACATACTCTTCACATCAGAGATTTCTCAGTGAAAAAAAACCCAAAATAAATAGCATATGCTGTCTCTGCAGGTCTCAGACATCACAGGAGATTCTTCTGAATACACCCTCATGGTTTAGTGCTTATTCTTAGATGGGAGAAACAATGCCATAAATTCGAATCTTGTGCCTGTCTCTGGTTTTATAAAACTTCAGTAAAACAAATGAAAGAAAACAAAGAAGGGACAGTATTTGGGCTCATGGCATTATGACATACCATCTGAGTAGACAACACAAATAGCCTGCAGCATAGATCAACTTTATCTGTGGTCTTGTCATGTTTCATAAACTGGAGCAAAGCTGGGCTTGGTCAGCATAAGATACAAAGCCTGTAAGAAAACTGTTCATAATTCACAGAGTGGTGCATGTGGTTCTGCTGTTTTGCAGTGTTTTTTTCAAGATCTATACAATGTCTTCTTACAATTAAAGAGGATTTTTTTTTCTCAATGGAGGATGATAGGAGATGAAACCCAAATTTTGAATTAACACCCTCCCCCTTTTTCTCTCTTTCCCCCCCCTTTTTTTCTTTATTTTCTTTTCTTTTTTTTTCTTTTTTTTTTTTATTTTAATATTTTGTTGGTTTTTCAACATTTTTGCAAATGCATCTGGTGATATTCACTGGTTTTTTTTACTATTAAATACGATTTAACTGTATTTAGCTTCAATCACCTTAAGAAATTTAGATTTTCTTCTGGTTATTTTTCTTTATGTGACTAAACACGAGTACTGTCTTTTTTTTGTGTGTATGGGCCTAACTAACAAAATTAAAATCAAAGGCATAGGCGTGTGTTTTGTAATAACATCAAGAAGCTATAATTTCTTGTAGGGCTTATTATATAATATTTAAAATGTAAACATAAATCTCTGTTACAACAAATCCAGAACACTCTCAAGACGAGTACTTTTTGAACATGCTGCTCATCTGCTACTGACCCTGTAGAAGAGATTCAGTGTTATTTCAAAATGCTCTTTGTTGTGACAAGCACTTAATGATAGAAACTACTGTTAGAAAGCACTTAATGATAGAAACTTCCTGGCAGCAACTACTGCCATAGCATTGGTCCTAGCTGGTCTACTGAGTAAAGACCTGTTAAAAATCCGGCCTCAGTCCTCTCTCTACCCTTTGTTTATTTCTGAAACTGTGTATCATTTTTATGATATGATAGTATCTCATATTCCTAACCTAGACGCAAAATAACAGTGGAGTTGGATTTTTAAATTATTTTTCTATTTTATAATTAGATTCTGCTAACGGAACCCAAATTTTATGCTTATTTTTTTATATTTTCTGTATAATTTATATTTTTATTTTGCTCTTAAAGATATCATGCTATTAAAAATAAGCCTATTCCGTTCTTGCCTATGTGCAGTTGGAAAATTCTAATGTTTTCATTCATTTTGTGAAATTTCAGTTGCAAAATACTGCAATGTTTGTTGCTCCAAAAGAAAGAATTTGAATCCATCATTGCCCTCCCTCCAGTAGAATTTATTAAAATTATGAATCTTGTTTCTTGATAGGTTTGTGAAATTAAATTGTGTTCCAGTGTATATAAGCAAAGTTTAATCTTTGCTAGTGAAACCAAAGCATTTTCTTAAAAATCCATTGCTGTAGGAAGAGAGGATTAAGGCAGGTTGGAGCACTGACCTGTACAGGATCTCTCACCCTGTACAACATTAATAATGGATGTCACTATTTACTAGCCCTCAAGAGCCCACTTTAGAATATATAATATTTACTGTGAAACTTGAATAAAGGCAGATGCTGAAGAAAATGTGTTGTATAAAATCAGCCATGGGTGAGTTTATTTCTATAAATCCTGAATGAATCCTGACTACTTCCAGGACTTCTACTGTCCTTCTTCCTAGCCTTTAAAAATACCTCTTACCCTCTATTTACAGTTTAGACAAGTAGTCTCAATGTGGAATTTTGTAGTGCCAGATTTAACAATTTTTTCTTAACGTGATGTGTTTTATGTATGATTAATTAATGCTGGTAGTTCTCTTAACAGGGTGATTTCAGTGGAAGTGCCATCCTTTGGCACTTGCTAATTTCCTCATGGAATAGGGTTGGCATTCCTTACCTCCCAAGAAGACAATGTTGCTCTTTGAAGAAGTAAACTCACATCCTTCCAAGAACAAAGCTTGAACTATCCCTGCAGCCCAGCAGGTGAAATTAAGACATGTGGTCCCATTGTGTTTTCCAGTTTCACTGGAATGGTGAGATTGGGAACTAAGGATTTGGTTCCAGGCTGTAAAGAGCAGCTAGTCTGAAGGTTATGTATGGAGTGTTCAGGTTGGGTCTGTACAGCCTGGTTGAGTTTTGAGTTTAACTTATCATTTGTTCTTCCCCCTCCTTTCCTCTTTCCCCAG
This sequence comes from Melospiza georgiana, assembly GCF_028018845.1. NCBI lineage: Eukaryota > Metazoa > Chordata > Aves > Passeriformes > Passerellidae > Melospiza > Melospiza georgiana. The sequence continues at coordinate 10,595,083 of NC_080432.1, read as the reverse complement.
GTCTCTTTACCTCAATAATCTTGATTGCACATTCCCTGCATTTGTTCAGCTCTTCCCTTCTCTGATCTGTCCCTTCCCAAGTCATCTAATGCTGGACTTTTCCAGACTCACTATCATTCCTGACACTTCTTTTTTCCTTCTGTTTAACCAATTGTGCTTCGAATCACTTGAACCAGCTGACTTTTTCTCAGCTGAGAGCCCGCTCAATCCACCTATGCAAATAATTTTTTTACTTCAATCTCTCACTCAGCTCATGGCATGGTAGTTCTTCTGTACCCTCTTTTGCTTTCATGCAATAGTCCCACTGCTCTGGTGCTTAGTTCTCAGTCTTAGCCATTCTAATCAGTCAGTCTAAGGCCTCTAACATAAATCAGGAGTTTTACTTATTCCCTTTCTGGTCTTTCTTCCATTCTACTGACACACAGATCCTTCTCTTTCCAACTTAGCCTCTGTTAGTACTGCCTTTGGAGAGTATAGTCAAGACAATCTCTTTGTTCTCCCAAAATATGGATTGGAATATAGCAAAAAAAGTGCATTTTTTGAGAAATATAGGGAAAGTCTTGGGATGGTGATTACTTTGTGCGGGTGGAATTGTTAGTGATTTTAGTTTTCAACATGTCTCTCCTGCCCTTGTTGTGATTACAGTTTTCAAAACCTTATTGTCTTATGTCCAAGTTTGGGTAAATTTTCATATCATGCTGACATGGTTCTGAGATTAGTTCAATTGGTTAGTGCCAAGATTGTGAGTTCAATTCCCACATGGGCCATTCGTTTAGAAGTTGGATTTGATCTTTGTATGTCCTGTCCTACTCAGAATATGCAGTGATTCTGTGGTTATGATTGAGATCCAAAAATTTCTGCAAAGGAAGTAGGCAGAATTCTTTTAAAGGTGAAATAATGTAGTCGTGTCCCCCCCACTTTCTGTTTAGGAGCAAATAATTGGTGTAGATAAAACTACACTTGTTATAGTTTGCTTCAGTGCTGTTTGAAGTTGTCAGATTATTACTTGTACCTGTGAAATATTCTATGAATTGCTGAGCTTGCCTTTGAAGTTTTTTGAGTGGATTTACCAACTCTACTTTCTAGGATGGATTTATACTTTTTTGGAAAGCAAGAATCTACTGAGTTAGTATTTTTATGGAAATTTTCACCTTGAAAAAATTAGTAAGTTCTGCAGATCTCTAATTTAGTACTAGCAAAATAGTTTGATTTGAAAAAAAGCAAAGAGAATGTTGAGGAACATAGTTTCAGAGGATAGAAATATCTCCAAAACACTTTTACCAATACCTCAGTAGTGTCAGTCCCTTCCTGAAAAATATGGGGTTCTACCTTATGTCTCCCTGCAGGAGAATGAGCCTGTATTTTCCTTTTTCCAAAAGAAAGCTCTGCCGATCTAGGTTGTTCTAGGTAGACTGATTTTGATCTTTTGTCATGGAAATGTTTTATACTGGATGGATTATACAGGGTGGATATACATCATCAATTTGTTGGGTTTTTTCTTAATTCTCTCTGCAGTCTCAATTCCTCTCCATCCTCCTCAGTCTCTGACTTACTCTAAATACAGACCAACTACAATGCCCTAACCTGGCTGTGGAGATCAAAATGGCTTTAGGCTGCATTAGAATTGGTAGGAAAAGATTTTGGTTGAAAACCAGCATGAATCATGTTTAGAGTAGGTTGAGCAGTAATGTCTTTTTTGTTTTGTTTTGTTCTTATTCAATCACAATTTAACTAAATAGCACATACAAAGTAGACTGGCATACGCGGAAGGAATACCAAGATGAAAACCCTTTAGCCTCAGGCATTGTCCTGGATAACACTTGATGAAATTTTCATCTTCTTAAAGGTGGGAGCTGAAACTTAATCTTTCATGATCTTCATGGCTTCCTTTCCACTGATTACTGGAGTTCATTTCATAAAGCTGTAATCTGATTGCTTAGCTAGCCAACAAAAATAAATTTCAGTTCCCATCATCTCAATCCTTTGCCCGAAAAACACCATGTGGAAAATTCCTAGTGTCCATACTGCATAATTAAGATTTGAGGAGGGATTTTAGAAATTTAGATTGCTTATGTCCACCTATAAAAATGCCTTGTAAGGCTTTGTCTGTGCTTTTGATAATAATCAGCATCCAGAAATACTCCAATGTAGTTAGTAGGGATTCCAAATGATAGACTTTACTCGACCTTATCAGAAGTATCTAGCTGGTAGGATCTCATTCAAGATCTGTTTTTTGGATCTAACTGTGCAGATACCTTCAGTATATTTTTTCAGCATGACAGTGTTTATTAAAGATCATAGGTTTATATTATTGTGGACTCCAAGATATGAGATTAACTTTTTTTATCTGTTGCACCTTAATTTGCACCTAATGTTAAACAGAGATACTCTTTAGTGTGGAGTGGAGTTCACTCACTGGCTGCTTGTCCTTATTCTTGGACTTTCAAGAAGGATGCAACTGAAAGATGTGGCTGAGGAAAGACAGAAGTATATATATTCAAATTTAATCTAACTGCTGTTTCAAAAGACTGTTTGAATTATAAGTGCTGCAAACACTACAAGAATATAAATGAACATGGCCGCCCAAAATGTACAAAACTATATTGTCCCATACATTTCAAAATTAATTTTTAAATTCTGATGTTGTACAGCTCTTAACAGGTACCTAAACAAAGGGGAATGTAGGTGGAAAAGTAAATTGGATCTCTGCCATTGTTTATGCCTAATATCACATCTACTTAAAAGATACCCTTCTTGCTGTTTTGTCACAGATGCAACACAAGAGTATTACTCAGGATGATTTTGTTATTTGCTACTGCCATATTTTTAAAACCAGGATCTAAGGCCTAAGAGTTAGCATGTACAGAATAAACTTTCAACGAGATATTAATATTGCTTAATTAAGATACCTGTAGTATTTCTCATATGCATAATCTTGATTTTGTCATCTTTTCTGTAATTCATTTCTCTAGGCAATTTATGATCATATCATAAGACTCTATTTTAAACCAGTATTTCATAGAATATATTACAAAGGACTTAGACCAGGTATTCAGATATTTAGATTAGTCATTGTTATTAAAATTGCTATACATTCAAGTGGTCATCTTGCATTTTGATATCAAACACTGAAATTTTTCAGAGAATGCCATTTGACCTTCAGATCTAGTGATCAACTTAAGATTGGCAAAATACTGGATAAAACTAGTAAAACTTGTATAATAAAACAGGAGTGGAAAAAGAAAATAGTCGTGTAAGTAAAGCTGCAAAGTAGTTTATGTTTTAATTTTTGAATTTGTGTGAATAAAATCATATGACCCAATATCACTTTGCTTTTAGATGCTGTCAAACAGCATAAGCCTCTTAGATTCCCAAAATAATGTTTTGTTTAGCTTTTATCTTTTTAGTATAATATTGAAACTAAATTTGAAAAAATCTAGGACTTCATTTTTTTTTTAAATCCAAAGAAGAGGAAAATAAAATCCAGCCACCTCTGGGTAAATCCTCACTGTGAACAACAACAACAAAAGAAGATGCTTACACTTTTATCCCTTGTGGATTTCTTTTTAATATTTCAGAGCAATGAACATATGGCTGTTACTATCAGCACTGGTGTATTTGCGGCGATGCCTATCAACATCCACCAGAGGGCAGGGCAGCTCCAAAACCCACATCTTTTATGCTGTGGAAATTGATGGAGACAGCAACACAGCCAGCTTCTTGGCCAAACAACATGGAATGCAGTTCATTTCAAAGGTCGGCGCATATTTAAACTTGCTTCATTACTCCCACCTTTATGCTTGAGATTTTCATTTTTTTAAAATCAGTTTACCTAGAGGTTCCTTTAGAGACAGAAAAATGAAAGTGCTGAATCCTATTTTCATTTGGGGATATCAAGCTTTTTATCAAATTATAGAGGTGGCGTTTCAGAATATTTCATATCTGATCAGAAGGAAAATCCAAAAATAATTTTCTCTTTATTCAGGAGTCTTTCAGCCACTGGGACTGTTTTATTTATTACTTAATATTGTGCTCCAGTCAATCATTTTGAATTCAGACAGGAAAATGGAATTTTTATTTTTAAAAGGAAAAAATCCAGAGGAAAAATGCTATTGGAATAAAGGAGATTTTATTATTTTAAAAAATAAAAATACGTCTTCTCTTCTTCTGCTAACTCTTTTATTTTCTTTTAATCACAGTGCATTAATATGAAGACATATATTAAACAAAGGATCTTACATAAAATCATATATTTGTTAATTACAGGCATTTTTTTCCAGAGCATTTCTACAGCATTAATCACTGAGCTTGAGAAATTATGGTCTTTTAACACAATAAAGGAAAAATGTTTTTCTTCCTTTGGAATAGCATCTCAATGCACATATTTTCTGTATAGGTACTGCGTATATGTGTATCAACATGAAGTGTGTATTTATATTGCATCTAGCTTTATTTTAACTTTCTGTTGAAAGAAGGTCATTCCTGAGCTGTGTGTTAGTACCTTGGGACACAGCCCAAATAGAAGAAACACATCAATATCTTTCATTTACAGTTACTGGTCTGCAAAACTGGACATGTATACCAGTGACACAGTGTTAAATTTTCCTGTTGCTTCTAGTCTAGAAGCATATTGCATCAGTTGAAGGAGATCACAAATAAATTATTAAAACTTTTAATATGTTAATCTGTTGCAGCCTCCATTCATTGACCTGAAAGTTCTTTGCCAATTTTAATGAATAAAGCCTTGAAGTGCTCCTTTTGCTTTTATCTCTGCTTCTCAGATATGAAAAGCAGAGGTAGAGTAAGTAAAACAATTTGTTCAAGATCCACACAGGAAGTCTGAGGCCCAGTGAGAAATGGAAAAAACATTGTAAATTTTCATTTCTGTGCTGTAGCTGTAAGAAATTATCCTAAGAGAGAAAATGTAATGAGCTTATGCAGAGGAGGCAGGGCATTACATGTGCTTCAAGAGCCACTATGGTCTACCCTAAGCATGGAAATCACTGAAGGGCCCCCAGGAAAAACTGCACCCAGTTTTCTGTTAGAATGACACAATGACACAACCTTCCCAGTGTGTTTCCCTTAGTGTATAAATATCAAAATTGCCACAGGCTTTTGTATTGAGGATGCTAATAAAAAAAGCCTAACAAACAACACTGAGGTATTAGTATTTTTTTAAAGGGTGTCTCCAATGATAGGGTTGCAAAAAAGGATTTCTTCAGGGTTTGAGTCGCACAGAGGTACTTTGTGCTAGGGGAACAGGTGACAGTCTCAGTAGCTATATAATCAGGGCACTATTTATAGCTAGGTTGATGGGAAGATATTTGGTAGTATAACAGAGGAAGTCACACTGTATTCTTTGTTCAGTAATATTTATTTAGGAAAACACATTGTTTATTACAGTGATTATGAATAAGAAAAAGCAAAAGATGGAGAAAGAAATGCAGGAGACATAGGAAGAGTTTTCTCCTGTGAATTTCCATTTTACAACCTGTTCTATAAGCAGATACCTTTCTAAGCATTCTTATTTCATATGTGGGGAAAAAAAAGCTTCTGTGGTATTTAAAGCTTATGGTCTTTAAGCCATGAGGAGCACTGGTAAAGTATTAAAGATTCAAATATGATTAAGCTTAATATTTTTTCAAACTTTTTGTTGGCTTCTAATAAGCTTACAGCATGTGCTATGTGATAAGATGATACTGAAGTATTATTTGAAAAATAAACCTCTAAAACATGATAAAATTTGTTGTGACTAAAATTCCTAGGTAGTCAGAAGTATTAGTACTGCGGTTAGGAGTTTGGCTCCTATTTTAGGTTCCCATATGACAAAGCATTTGAAGCACACACTTGACTTCAATCCTTTTTCAGAAAAAAAATTCCTAATTGTGTATCTGAGTTAAATGGGATCTAGACATATCCTTAAGTGCTTTACTGGATAAGGCTGGACTGCTGAATGGGGCTCTTGGTGAAAAACCAGTTTTGTATAAGAAAAGTGACATCAAAGACTGAAAATGCTATCTTTTAAATATGCTGCTGTCACCACAGGAAACAGACTCCTGTAGAAATGGTAATTATGTGTAACTGTGACATCCTTGCTTCAGCATGTTAGCTGCAATTTCCAGCTGCAGTTTAAAGGCCTAACTTCCCTTTGGCATCCGAGTTCACTTTTACCATGATACAGTGGATAAAGGCAGTGAGTTAAGTGCGTTGCATTGGATTTTTTTCTCTCATTAAATGGTGTTACTTATTAATATGCGAGTGCTTGGCAACAAAGTAGGAAAATTGCAAGTGTGAAAAAGGCTACCAATTAGGTATCACACTGGAATACACTCTTGAATGGCATTTAGTGTATGAAATCCAAAGTGGTAAACTTTTGACATTGGTTGCAATAGTATTTCATTTCACATGCTGTACCAGCTCTAACTTACTAATGAAAACAGTGTAGTGAAGAGGTTTTTTAAAACTTGGTGTTATGATTTCTCTTAAACTTAAAACTACTGATTTAAAGTTTCTGTAAATCAAAACACTCATTAGAAACTGTGAAGATACCCCCAGCATGTAGGAGAGTCTCATCAGTTCTAACATAATCAAAATATTTTGCAAAGAAATGGTTACTTTGGTTGTAACTTTTGCATTTCTAGGTGATAGCAATACCCTTAGCAAAGATTAGAGAAGTCAGCAGATATTAAATATAGTTATATATCAGAGGTATACATTAGAATTGAATGTATGTTAGTATTCTTTCACACTGTTGAGATTTGAGTAAATGAAATTTCTTTGTTTTTATCACTGTTGTAATGTAGACTGTACACAAGTCTCCTTAAAGCCTGCAATTTAATTGCTGACCCAGTTTTGAAGACTGGTAAATACATGCACACATATGTGTGTATATAAATGTATATATACACATACACATAAGTGTAAAGCATAGATGAGTTTCTGTTTGGACACACATCCCCTGTATATACTTATCTAAGTGTATAAGTGCAGGTATGTTACAAATTTAATTTTCAACAAAGTTTCCTGGATATATTGGGTATTTGTTTTTCATCAGCAAAATTCTGGAAAGTATGATATAAAAGGTACATGGTATTTGAGTATTATATCTAAAAATTTGTTCTTGAAACCCTGGGAAAACCTGCAGTGAACTTCAAGGTCTTGATATTCCTAAACTTGTATAGAAACTCCAAGCAAGTCTTGGATTTGAAAAAATGAAGATTTGAAATGAATTATTCTGACCATGAGTCAAAAATTGATTGTATGTCTGTATATATATATGTATTCAGAAGGTAAAGTCAAGCTGGGCAGAAAACCCCACTTTTAATAAAAATGGGTTTAATACAGATACTTTTTAGAAATGAAAGCAAGAATGCTGAATGCCATTTTGACTGTGAGCAAGGTTAGTTTCATATTTCTCTCCCTATTTTTCTTTCTTCTCTTCTTTTTTTTTTAATTGATCTTTCTCTTCGATTCTTCTTTTTTTAAAATTTCCTTTTCCAGTCCAGAGAAGTTTTTAGTGGTTTCATTATAATTTCTTTTTTCCAAAGTCTGTATTTTCCTTATTAAGCTTCCTTGGATATTTTGCAAGCTGTAAGCAGAACAGATATAACGTAATGTTTCTCAGTGTATTTATTACTTTTATTTTATGATATATCCCTTCAATAATATTGTATCTTTAAAAGTCAAAATACACAAAATCTAAGGACACTGTGGAAAAGCTTCTTGCTGAGCTGGATATGGGTTTAATAGATCCCATTCAAGAATGACTGTTAATTTACATGACCTAACTCTATGGACAATTTTTTTGAATTAGTTATTGCCCTTTATGTTTTACAGCACACATTTATTGGATTGTATTTTCTCAGAGTAGTTATGGGATGGGCATTTGTCCTCATTTCTCCCCCTACACTACTGGTTTTTTATATAGAAAGAATATATTACATTTAAATTACTACTTTAAAATTTATTCTCTCCATGTGTGGTTAATATGCCAAGCTTTTTAAATGGGAGGAGAGGGGGTGGGCAGGGGGAAGATATTTGTTACAGGTTTTGATTATCAGTAGTTAAATCCTTTGCCTTGGACTGATGTGCAAGAAAATCTAGGATTTTTTAGAAGGAGGAGGATTCTGGAATTGTGAGAGATACTTCTGTTACTCATCTCTCTGCCGTCCTGTGAAAGGTCCAGAAAATCTTCTTGTTCCCCTTTTGCAAAGCGAGGAATAATCCCTCACTTTGAGACTTCACACTGAAGTCTAAAACACTAGTGACTGGGGAAAAGCACAGCTTGGGTGGTGCTGTTTGTTAACACCACTGATGAGTACCTGATGATTTGAAAAGACCATCAAGGTTTTTAAGACATATTACAGAATGAGCTTTCATTGTTTTCCCTTGTTTACATATGTGATCATAGAATATCCTGAGTTGGAAGGGACACACAGGGATCATCTAAGTCCAACTTCTGGCCCTGCCCAGGACAGTGCCAAGAGTCACACCATGTACCTGAGAGCATTGTCCAAACACTTGATGCACTGACCACTTCCCTGGGGAGCATTGCAGTGCCCTAAGTGCCCTCTGGGTGAAAAAGCTTTTCCTAATATCTCGCCTAAATGTTATAGCTGATGTTTTCTTTAACCTGGCAATTACTAATTAATCATATTTTTGTTAAAAGAAATGATACTTTTCTCAAATATTCTGCTTCTGGAGTCATGTGTGCTTTCAAAGAGTCACATTAGTCTATCTATAACATAAAATTAATACCCTGTTCAGCCAGTTATTGCATCATTATTATTTGGTGCAAGTATAAAGTGGCAACATCTGTTCTTGTAATCTCAGCTGAAAATTTTCTAGAATATTTTGACCATTGTGAGCTGTAGATTCAGAGGGAGTGGAAATCTTTCCCATGATTTTGTCTGTGCTGTGCATCACTATTCAGTTGTGTATGTGGTAGCAGTTAATGTATTCACCCTTCTACCAGGTGAATGCTCCTGTGCTTGAGAAGGGCTTACAAAAAGGCAGAGAATTATGAGCACTCATTAGTTATTACCAATTTATGCTAATATACAAGGAAAGTAATCATTTAATCGTTCTGATTGAAATGATGGGCATGATTCACAGGAGATGTAAATTGGTATAGCCCTATTTAAATCAATGAAACTATACTGATATGTGCCAGCTGAGAATCAGGTCCCTCATCTTTATTTGAATAATTTAATGGTAGGCTGACCAGACCATTAGAGAATACAGTTAATAGAACAATCCCGTATTGAAGCTGGAATGTAATATTAGATTAATTTTCTAATTTTTTTTTCCTCTCTATTGTCCTGTTTAGTAGACAGGTCTTAGGTCAAGTTTAAGCTTTGAAGTTGCTGGCATAATGGTACCTTTAGCAAGCAACCACAATGTGGAAATATATTAGAAAGTATATTTTCACATTACAGCTAAAACAACCCACTTTTTGATGACTTTTGAAAAAACTACTTTTTTAACCTATGTTTTCTGTCTGTCCTTTATCTTACCTGGTCTGGTGTTAAAATAGTAACTACAGAGCAAAACCAAGATGAATGAAAAAAGCTAAAATTACTGTGACTCAGCCAGGTCTTGCTAATGAAGGAACATTTCCCATTATATATATTAATTTCAGATTCTGGATATCAGTCATTGTTAAGAAATAGTATAAACATAGTTTCCAGTGTTTTATTTTTTTTTAATGAAAGGACCCTAAATAAAATTATGAAATTTCCAACTCTTCCTGGAACTACAACAAATGTTTCTTCTTCTGGGACTCTAGCACTGGAAAATGGTTGCAAAACTCTATTAATTTTCCAGGTGCTTCGTACTGGGTTTCTGTCTTACATTTTATGCCTCGCTATATTTTTCCCCTGAAAGCAGAAAAAAAAAAGGCAAGAAAAATTTGGTTTTGGTTTAATTTAAAACTTATTAGTAAGCTAATATATGAATGTATATTTTTTTGATTATTACCAGAGGTGTTTAGCAAACTGATGTCAATACATTGTGTGTGCATATATTACATGGGTTCCATGTATGTATGAACTACATGGAGGGCCACATTATTTATTTCTGTCATTTTACTCTGGAAAGTTCATGGCTTCTTAAGAGCAGTTTGATTTAAAGAAATTTGATGTTAGGCATTTGAAGTTGTACAGTTTTCTGCGTTTTTTGAGTTGTTTCCAGAGACAAAATCATACTACTGAGATCCAGCTTAGTTTTGGGGCTGCATCAATAGGCTGCTTTATTTGGAAGTTGACGCAATGACAAAATTAAGCTTTGGAACACAGATTTTAAGAGAGAAGTGAGACTAGAAGGAGAAGAAAGGATTGTTTCATTTGAACGGTCATTGTAATGATTTTGTACTTCACTTAATTGTTTTACTATTACAATACTTTTTATTTGTGTAGCACATTTCATTCAATATGGTAAAGGAAATTTGCAGTGTTTTCTTCAAAATGAAATATCCCAGCAAAACAGAAATTAATATTTATATGTGTAAAATAATATTTATATGTGTAAATGTCCTTGGAAATTATAAAATAAAAATAAAACATACCAGAAAAAAAGAGAGAAATACCAATTTTAAAATTAAAAAAAAAAAAATAGTTTCTACAAAATGTGCAGAATTAGTGCATGATTGAGGTTGGAAGGAATTCCTGGAGGTCATCTGGTCCAACCCCTCAGCCCAAGCAGGGCCACATAGACTCAGTTGCCCAGGAAGATATTGCATATCTCCGAGAATGGAGATTCCACAGCCAGTCTGGGTGGCCTGTGCCAGTGCTTGGTCACTCTCACAGTGAAAAGAGTGATTCTGGTGTTTCACTCCACTTCAGGATGTCTGTCCATTGCTTCTTGTCCTGTCATGGGGCACCACTGTAAAGAACCTGATCCCCTCTTTTCCATTTCCTCACTTCACGTTCCCCTGAGCCTTCTCTCCTCCAGGCTAAGCAGTCTGAGCCATTCCAGCTTTTCCTTGCAGGAGGAATCTCCAGTCCCATCATCATCCTAGTGGCCCTTCACTGCAGGCTGGTCAGTGGCTCCACATCTCTCCTGTACCGAGGAGCCCAGAGCTGCAGCACTGCTCGTGTGGCCTCCCCAGTCTCCTCACCCTGAGTTCTCACTCCTTCTTCCTAATTCTCTTGTTCTGTCCAGCAAACCAAAGTCTCTTGGGTTTTTCCAGCTCTGGTTCTCACAGCCATTCTGTATATTGGTAAGATTAATTTATTTCAGGGACACACTATTGCTTTAATAGCAAATGATGGGGAATAAAGTCCGTAAGTCCCATTTGCTGCTGTTTATGGGGAGACAATGCTAGTGAAAATACAAATCAAAACAATTTTAAAGAGGAAGTTTGGACAGTGGTGAGAAGAGATTGCAGTGGTATTGAGAGGGTAATAGCTCAGAAAAGTTAATACTTCTTTGGTAATGTTGATTGAAATAATAATATAAATGTGATGTAATATTTTGTTGAATATTAAACTGCATTAACTAACTGGAATTTACAATGATAAGATAGATATTTTTGTTACTCATTTGACTTGTGTACTCAGAGAGTTTTATATATATATATGAATATATATATTAATTATATATTGATTTTTTGAATTATATATTGAATTATTATATTAATTATAGATAGGAAATTATATATGAATATATATATGAATTGATCTTCTTTCCAATCAAAAAGGTTTCCTAATGTAGTGTGACCTGTCAGAGTCTGTATATAGACAAAAAGAAAGCAACAGGCAAATGAGGATTTTGCAGGTAGGAGTGCAATAATAGGTAAGGATGAAAATATTTCAGCTTCAACACACATGAAAGTTTTTAGATAAAAACAACCAGTAATAAATATTATCTTTTACACCTGAAATCATCATCACCACCACCATCATTCTCAATAAGGCTTTTTCAAGAACTTTGCTTTGCAAGATAACAGCTGGGATTATCCAGCATTTCAGTGCCAGGGAAGAGGTGACTATGACATGAACACAAAATGTCAGTGTACTTGCAGGTATTAGTACTTTTCCTCATGGACTGTGGTAACCACTGCTTTGCAGTAGATGACACAGTGCCAGTGTGAATTGAGAGTTTGTCCCCAGGAATATATAGGGCATGTCTGTAGGTATGTAGGAAGAAAAAGGAACAAAAGAGCCAAGAAACCTAAAAGGTTTTCCTTGGCATTGGTTTTCATAGGCTGAAACCTTCCTCGAGAGCCTCAACTGTTTTCAGCGTCACCTGAGAAAGCTTTTTTCCAGTCAGATCAAAATTATGTTTGTCTTTTTTGGCAAATGTTAGCATCTTCAAAGACCTGCATCATTCCTGATCTGTGTTTCCAATCAGTGTGTGTGTCTGAGTGTGCACACTGCAGCATGCACATGCACACACATACAAGCAAAGGAGCACCTGTGTACAGCTTTACTTGCACTTCTTTTGGGGACTAGCACAGCTTTGTGTGCCCTCTCTACATGTGATTAAATATTAATTAGGCTTCTAATATAAGAAAGTGAGTTCACAGGCCTGAGTGCCACATAAATAATGCATGAGGTACCCGAAGGCTCAGCCCGAGAAGCTGATTGGCCACCTTGGATTTGTATAATTATGAAGTTTCATTATTAACAGTGGAAGCAGTGGAGAGATTTGCCTAGCTTGAGGGACTTTGAAAGCATAAGCTGTCTCATTAGGGAAAAAAGGGAGTAAGGCATAACATGCAAACTTGTTAGTAAAAAAAAAAAAAAAAAGGAATAAAAATTAAGCATAGGTTTTAAACAGGAGTATTTTCTATGTATATATAAACATTTCTAAGTTTATAAAAAGACTGAAATTCAAATAGATGAAGTCTATACTACAGCTGTTTAACAATTTTGTTTGTAAGAGCTCTTGGTTAAAAGCTTTTGTTCTTGGTATAAAATAATCTTTAATAATTTACAGAAAAATCCACAGGTAGCTTAATGGGTTCTGCAAAGTGAGAGGTACGGAGGTGAAAGAGAATGAACACAGTCCAGGGTTCTTGCTAGAATGTGTGTTGTGCATGCAATTAAATCTCAAGGTCAAACAATTTACAGACAATTACTTTTCTAACATCTCCAGAAATGCCTGCTTACACGTCTTTAATTTTAAATGATACTGATATTCCAATTCTCCCCAAAGGTTAATGCTGACTAAATCCAGCTGTGACCTGACACGATGCGACAGCACAGTGCCTAATTATCCTCTGGATAGTCATTTACTTTAAACCATTAAAGAAATAGGCTGAGAGGAAGATTTAGGACCCAGAAAAAATGTTAGCCTGACTTCTTTCTTCTTGAGGATGGGATGGGCTGAAAAATAAAAATAAAATCTTGCTGAATGTTAGCCATTTGCTTTGATGGCAGAAAATTGTTCATCCCACTCTGTTTTTTTACAGGTTAAATTGCTAACTAGTTCATTTTATCCATTGCCTACGGCTGGCGCTAAATGTCAGTGACAAATTTTGTACTTGTCTTGAAGAATGAATTAAGTTATGCACAAAAGCTATAGTGCTTTTTTTAAGATGAGTGAATTGCAGAGAGGAAAAAATAGTTGCTCATTTGAAAAAGGATTATTTCGATTAAAGGCCTTTTCTATTGTAGCGGAAGACAGGTAGTGGTTTAAGATAATTCTGACAGTTACCTCCCACAGAGGCTGCAGTCCTTTACTAGAAATTTCTTTAAGAGCACTTGCATCAGATTATGCACTATGATTGTTATTGTAAGACCATTTGTGACAGTAAAGGGGGGGAACAATTACAGAAAATGGCAACTATTATTCATTAACTAAGGTAAAACTGGTCTTTCTTCAGTGAGGTCAGCATTCCATCGCCTTCAAAAAACATTTCCATGGTTTGTAGCAGTGGCAATTAAAAACCCCCTAAGTACTGTCTGCCAAATATTGGTGAGAAGGAACAGCTCTTTCAGAAATTTCTATTGAGAAGACATGGCACAGTCTTCACAATCCATCTGGTTTTTAGTTGCCTGGCTCTGGTAGCACCCCATAATCTCCAACAAATAGTGTACCTAAGAATGATTGTTACCATCAGTGTTTGAAACTCTGGACTGGTTTACTATCTGTAAGCTAGGTCTAAGGGAGCTCTACGTGTTTGTATTTTATTTTATTTGGTTTTATTTTCATGTGGACTCTTTCTGTTTATTGAAAATCTAAAGGGAGCTTAAAGTTAAGACTAGACTTTACAGCCATGTGTCTTGCAGAGGGGCTTCATTAGTCTAGATCTCTCACACTGCTGAGGTGGCATAGCTGATGTTCTGTTGTATTTATAGGGCTTAATTTGGGCTATGGACAGTTACTATTACAGGGCAAAAATAATTTTTACTTTATTTTTTTTGTATTATAGAAGTCCTGGTATTCCCAACTGTAAGCAGAATACCATTGTGCTGTGCACTGTAAAAAACCCACAGATTTGAAATAAATGTTTTTAGTGGCACCCACAGGTTTTGGCAGATACCTTTCTTCTCTCACTGTGTGCATAAATATTTTCACTGATACCAGCTGTAGAAAGTGGTATGGTAAATGCGAATCTCAGTACAGTCATAGCAGTCACAAATGGAAGTTAGATCTGTAATTTCAAGCTGAAAGCTGAAATGAAAAATCTAGTGATTATGCACTACTGCCCTAAGCTACTTCTCTCTTCCTTTCTCCTCTGCACTCATTCTCAGGCAAAGGGATAAGGTTTCCTCCCCAGGAGAAAGAAAAGTACAGATTATCAGTTTTCTGGTGATAACAGTGCAACTCCTGAAGACAGTCTGGCTCTAAAAAGCAATACATGCTGGGATGCGTCTCACCTACCTTTGGATGTTATAAGCACAGACGTCTCAGTCAGAGCTAGGTATTTTTGCCCCTATTCTACTGAGGAGAGAAACAGGTATGACCAGATGCATTCCATGTAATTTCAGGATTCTGTTTAGGATGAGATGAATTGTCCTCTGAGCTGCTTGGTTGTTTCTGTTAACTTTAAAGAGAAACCCAACTTGGTTGTAGTTTTAGATTCCCACATTTGGGCATCACACTAATGATGATTGTGCTATTCCTTAACTTCTCATCTCTGGCTTGCCTGATTGCTCTTGAAGAATTTATTTCCACTCCCTATGCATGAAATAGCATCCCTCAAAATTTTTATGAAGTATATTTTCAGCTATTTCTCTGATGTATTTGCTCCATTTTTAAATGCCCGCACTTTCAAACTTCCCTTTGATAAGCTAGTTGGAGCACCTTTGGTTCATATTTTTGCTTTTTTTTTAGGATCTTGCATCACTTATGTAATTTGCTTCTAAGTTTTGTACTTCACATGTTCATTGCAATGTGAGTAAGTGTTACAAGAGTGGTCTCACTGAAATTTTGAGCACAGAGATACTATTCCTTGCTTCCATTTTGTGGTATATGAAAATTTTGTTAGTAACAAAACACTACATGAAGAAATTAAATTATACTAAGATATTTATAATTTCCTGTAATATTGCTTTTCAAAGAAAATGTTGAGGTTTTGCTTCAGTTACCTCTTTTGTTGCATTAGACTACATAAATTACTATATTTGTAACTGTACATTTTGCAGACTGTAGCCCTTCAGCTAAGTGGTTGAGTTTCACTCAACCCATTGTTTATCATCCTACAGACCTCTCTGTGTTGTTAGCTCAACTACCTGAAAATTATTTCTAAAAATATTGTGATATCTGGCCAACAGCTGTTGCTTGACTCTTTCTTTTGGCATTTACTTAACCCAGCATTTAATATTGGCAATTTGATCTATTTTATGATTTAAAATCTTTATAAAGAAACTATTGCACATGTCAGTGAGTCTGTTAGCCACAACTTAGTGACTTACCCAAATTTAAACATTTTACCTAAGCTGTGCAGGCAAGCAATTGAGTGAGAGAGGATCTTCAGAGGGCAGCCCATCTCACCAACTCCAGAGGAAAACTGATGAAAATTTAAATTAAGAACATGAGAAAAAAAAAAAAGGAAAAGAACCAAAAAAGAGTCTTTTCATATGTAACTTCTCCAGAAGACAAAGAGGGAAGGTGAAAAGAGATGAATGGTAACAGATGAGTAATATCCCAAAGGTGTGCAAACTGTAGAGTGGGATCTTTCAACACTGCCATGTTTCTCTTTGCTGCCTTCTCAGTAGCTCTTTGAAACTTATCTTATACTAAATATTTACTATTTGGATGGCATAATTTTCATAGGATGAATATCAATTTGTTTGAAAATTAGTTTCTATGTTTCCTGTTTTGTTTATTTGAGAAATAGGAGAATGTTGTTTAAGAAAATGTAGTGTATTTTAATATGTCAGATATGATGTTCAGTTCTGCAGAGTAAAAGAAACATTTCAGTTTTATTATTTTATTATTCTTAGAATAGAATTCTGGAAATTATACCTTTTCCTTATAGCTTTTTTTCATGTCTTAATTACTGGATGGTCTCCTGGTAAATTTTATGTTTTACCAATGGTTGTCATTATGTTCAGCTGAAACCTCCAGCTCAGGTTATAGAACTTTTCTGCTGAATCTTGTTACCAGTCCCAGGACAAATCTGTACTGAATCACAGATTCTGATCCATAGACCCTGCTTGTGTAAGAGTACTTTTAGGAGTTGCAAAAGACATACTCATTAAGAAAATATTTCATCACTGTAGTTTTTCAGCTGTAGTTTTGAGAACCATCTTCCCAGTAAAATTAGTTCATAAAATAAAGAACTGAATGTGAATATGTTTTGGTGCCAAAATGACTAAAAATATTTGAAATATTTCCAGTGAATAAATTTCATCTAATTTTTGTAAATGTTGGAGGAATATATGTTTAGTATTAAGAAGTACAGAATATACCGTTGTTTAATTTTATTTTCCTTTTAAAGCTAAATGCATAATGTAAAAAATTCTGTTTCACTAGTTCTGTATAGTAATTTTCTCTGTGAACATTTGGACTGAAATCAGTGGGAATTTTGTGGAATAAGTTAAAACTTTCTGTGAAGGTGGGAAAGAAAATATTTTTCTGACTAACAATGCCAAGAAGCAAACGAAGGGTAAATATATATAGATTCTGGTTAAAAATTAACAGCTAATGAAGTGGGAACAATACAAGGAGGGTGGTGGTGAATAAAGCACAAATCTCATACTAAAATAATTTTGGAGTATATATTTAATTTCTTTCCTATGGTGCTATCCTTCACTTGTTGAATCCAAGTGTCTGGTAAGTTAGAGTAGCAGCAATTTTCCTTCTTTTTTCCTGTGAATACTTTTTCTCTCAGTAATGAATTAATGGTATATCCAGGTAGAAGTAAATGGAGAAAATAAAAATATCCCTTTGGTTACAGAAGGAAAGAACAGTGCCCTGGCTGCAGGCTCAGGTCCTGACGGCTGCAGCAACTGCGCCCATGGCATGAGCAGCATCAGGCACTGGTCTCCCTCAGCTGAGCGTGCCTAGGAGGCACATCTGTGACTAAAAATGGTTCTAGGAAAGAGAAAGGATGATGTGCTGTTTGTCTGGAGGGAGTCAATCTACTTGCTGCTGGCAGTAAGGTAGTAGAAATCATACAATGTGCAACCATGGAAAGCTTAAAAGCAATCAGTGAGGTTGTTGCCTTAATGATCACTAATATAAAATAGACAGTAAAAACCTGGAACTCTACTGCATCCCCATGCAACAATTTGTGAAATATGAGCTTCACAAATGCAGTTTTGAATTCCAATGGTCCATTTTCTGTTTGACTTAATAATAAAATCTTATTAATGTTTCACTGAAGAAAGCTTTTCTATGCATAAGAAGAATTCCATTTGTGGATTTTTGAAGTGCCATAGTGATTTGGTATTGTGACAGAAATTATGGGATGGGTTGTTTTGTATTGTTTTGTTTTAGGGCTTCTTGTATGTTTGGGGTTTTTTGTGTGGTTGGTTTGGAATTTTTTTTCCCCTGAATGTGAAATATTTTCACCTGAAAATCACTATCAACTGAAATTTATTATTTGGTCATATGGCCAAAAAGCTGTTCCAGCACCATTTTCTTCTTTCCTCATTCTTAACATTCATTTTTCTTCATCTTTTCTTAAGTGATGGTTTCAGTCACTTTCTAATAAGTAGTTTTACAATTTCAGAACATCTCTTGAGACCTGCTTGTCAACTCACTTCCCCTCAGGATAACTCAGGGTCCATTTGGAAAAGTTGTATCTATGCTGGACCCTCTAGGAGAACTTAACCCATAGGCTGTCCTTATTGTCTGATCCATTCAAAAAATGTATCCAGTTATTTTCAGGTCTAAAATCAGAGCTGAGCCTAGACTAATCTTAAACTTAAGCCTTTATTGTTCCAGTGATGTAAGGATCCATGATTCTGGATAGGTTCTTTCACAATGAGAGATAATTAAGTTTTATTTCTAGTAGAAATTAAAATTTTATTCTTACTTTTTGTAAAAATTGTGTTACATAGATTTGCATGTCTCAGATGTATGCCACTGAAAAAAAATAACATGAAGTATATTTAGAAATTGTTGGTTTGTTCCAACCTGAAATATGATTAAAAGGAAGCAATTATCACCTTACTTATTCTTTTTTCCCCTGTTATTTCAAAGTCACTACATCCAGGAGAGAACACGTTTGGATGTTTGTCAGAGATTCCTAAGTTGTATCAGAAGCACTATACAAGCGAGAACAAAGTCAGATTAGTTTATTTTTGTTTTTTTAAATACAGTCTTGGCATGTGAAATGTTCTGAAGCTAAGGGCATTGCATAAATAGAAACTGTATTATGCTACCGTGTTTATCAAATGCTCCTCATCTACTGCACCACCCCCATAAATCCACCAAAGCTGTTATTATTCAGGGTTGGGAAGGTGGGGAGAATGGAGTGAAAGCTACAGAATGATTTAACACTGTGGGAACTTAATCAATAAGACTGTTGCAGTGAACTCCCAGGGAAGAGTGTTGTTTTCCATCCAGATGATAATGAGGCAGACTAGCAGCAACCTCTGGAGGAGGAAAGCTGGAGCACTGAATGTGTGGTACAGCTTTGCTAGTTGCTAATTAATGGTTTGAGGCCAGACACCTTTTTGCCATCCTGCTACTTGCAGTTTCTTTCTGGCTTGTCCCACATACCTCTTTCACTACTGGGGTCAGTCAGTGCTAACTTAGATTCTGGAAACCAAATTTAACAGTACTAAAAATTTAAGTTTACCTTTCTTCTCCCCACTTTGTTCTTGGCTTGATTAGTACATGTTGCATGGCTGTATAGCATGCAATCCTTCCTTACATTACAAAAATAGTTTATTCTTATTCCTTGTGCCTTGTGTTCTAAATTTATACAGCTGAAATTATTTTGGTGTTTGAAAAATGTGGTCAGACTGGAAAATATCAGCAAAGGCCAAGTTGAATAAAAGTTTAATCTAAGTAATGTTTGTGATATGCAGATTTAATTAGTTTTAGGTGGTGGTAGCTTGAAGAGGTTGGGAATGCTTGTTCAGTGGTACTTAAGCTCAGTATTGATTTTTCTCACTTTTATCTGGAGTCCAAAACAGAACAGGGCTCCACTTTAACAAAGCTAAAGCTGTGGCTGAATGATGCCATTATATCTGTGTCTTTGCAACACATATAAGAAGCAGAGAGAAAGCAAGTATTTCTTCCATTGCCAGGGAAGAATTGAGGCAATGGAAAATGAAACAGTGAGGTCAAAGTTGGCTGTAAGTAGATGGCTGTAATACAATGTTGGACACTGCAGTCTAGCAGTGTATTGAATCCAGGTTCTTGAAGCATATTTAATGGGAACATCTAAAAGCATGTTATAGGTAAGAGTGAATTAATGGATTGTTTTGCTAAAACATGGGTAAAACCTGCTATACTCACTAGGAAACACAAGATGAGATTTGTTTTACCATAGTGAAAATATGAATAGCAGTCAACAGCTGTTCTTACAGGTTTTCAGTCTAGTAGCATCAGTTCTACACCACCTTACTTCTCTAAGATTATTTATTTTAAGATACTTGAAAACTTTTCTTAAAATGTTTCCCACACTTGCTATAACTAATCAATGCTAAGAACATAATATTCAGTTTATTGGTGATGCGTAATGGCTTTTGTTGCATTTAGTTTTAGTTTACAGAGTATTTTTCTAATGATTCTGTTTTCCTGACTCATGATTGTCTCCTCTTTTTGCTAAACTTGTCATGACTCCTTTAGTCACCAGTATGATAGCAGGGGAAACAGTGGAGAAACTGTACCTGTGGGGCAATGTATTTTTCTCAGCTTCACAACAAAAGGCCATTGAGACTAAAAATGCTCATTTGATTTTTGCTGATATGAGAGGTTCTGTACCATTCTTTGATATTTTGCCACAGCAGATCAAAATTTATATAGAAAACATAGCATTATCTAGAACTTTCTAGTACTAAACATTTTTTTAAAATGATATTTAGAGTTTGAAGAGGTAATACAGATACATTTTTGGCACTGAATTTAAAAAACACCCATATTATAATCACTTAATCTACTAATGAGTGATATGAATCAAACTTGCATTCAAAAATATTTCTGTTTTACCTAGACATTCAACTGATGTATGCAAAATTACCTAGAAAACTTGATTTGGATACAGAGCTCCTGCAGAAATTAGGTATTCATTTCCCTAGGCAACTTTCATTTTTTGAGCCTAAAAATAGCACATTCACAGTATAATTTGTAATTAATAAATCCAGCTGGTATTTAGAGACTACTGACAATTCCACTGATAGTATTTTTTCCCACAGCATTCCTCTCTGTCCCTCAGTAGTGGAATTGCTGCTGGTCTGTGCTTTCAAAGTAAGATGTTTTGGGCAGACACCTTTCTTTGGGTCAGTGTCTGGGGCAGCACCTACTGCTCTGGTTTCTCAGGTCAGAACTTGACATTGTAAGAGACAAACATGCCATTAGTAAATTATTTAGTACTTTAAGTGTCTGTCATCTCATTCTTTAATTCTGGTTCTCTTCAGTGATTTATGCTGCAAAAAGGTTTGATATCACATTTGTATGGGAGGGCCGAGTAACACTTCACAAAATAGAAGATATCTTCATAACAGAAAGAAAACAGCAATGTTTTATTCATTGGTACACTGAAAATTATAGTGCAAATACAGATTTAATTTGGATTTCAGCACAGGGCTGTCACAATGGCATATGGACAGAAACAGCAGACACCAGATCAGGAGTCGTGCCTAGTAGGCACCACAACAATACATGCACCAGCACATGGGCACACAAATACACACACAGTTCCTAAGTACAGTCTTTGTCCTAATAGATATCCATATATTGCTCATGATTTACAATGATTTTTGTTTGCAAACCAATTGTATTTTCATTTTCTTTTGTGCTTTGACAGGATATAATTATTTCTGAAACATATAATAGGATCAAAGCATATTTCATTATTAAAGAACTTATTGCATTATGTTAGTGCCCTCCTGAATGCATGAAAATGTTAATCCAGTTTTGTCATATTTTTCAAATAAGCAGTTTTTTCGTATGAAAATTTTGTGAAATTAATTGTTTGCTTTCTCCCAACCTCTGAGGGGTCTATAGCTTCAGAAGATATCAGATAAAGGATGATGACATATAATGAGAGCAAGATTTAGCTATTAAACTTCCTTTGACTCACTTTAAATATTGATTAGAGAAACACTTCTGGGCAAATATTTATATTGAGCAATAATATAATTCAGTGACTTTTTTTTTTATACTTTCTGAATATCATTATATCTTCAGTAATTTAGCTTAGAAAAATACATTGTTAGCCATGGGTTATATGAAAAAGTCCTAGATAGATGAGACCAAGGAAGAAGAGTAAAAATTTCCAGCAGTAAACCATCATTCATAAGATGCAAAGATACTCTGTGCTGCATAGCTTATATCTGGCCTTTCCCAGGGTTTTGGTCTGCTGTACCTGGGATATTGGCTTCAAGCAATTTCTTATATAATGCTAGTGTTGTGACAGATACTAATGAAACCATGCTGTTTCTAGATGAAGCTGATATTGCATGCATAGGTAGAAGAGGTAATTTCCTTATTCACTTTCTTAATGAACTCAACAAGGATGAAGGAAACTTACTGCATCTATGACTATCTCCTAGATTTTATTAGTTTTCTTCAGCAAGAATAAATTTTTTGCATGTTTTTGTTTACTTGGTATATACCATATATAACAATAACAGCTGAACCTAATTGTTGCATACATGAAGGATGTTTTCTTTGTAGGGGAAAAAAAAGCATGTAAAAAAATCTCAATAAAAATCTTGTAAGAGTAAGAAACATCAACATATTTGTGTTTTAAAATTTCTTCCAAGTTCTTACCCAAATGGTGAAGAGTCCAACATGTGTGCGAGACATAAAGGGACCAAGTATGTATATTATATACAATATTTGAGTATAATCTCAGTGTGAAGGCTGTGTGTGTTGTTTAATGACTAGTTTTTGTTTCTTTAATTATGTTGAACCTTTGGTTACTAAACACCCCAAATATTCACTGAAAGTTTGAGGTATCCAGGTTGGAGGGCACTGTGGACCCTCCTCACCCCAAGGCAGCGCTCTCAGCTCAGCTGTCACACACTGAATGTCTTGCTTGTCTTACCCAGTGTTGCTGGTCCAGGCTATGAACCAAATACTGCAGAGGGGGCTAAAGAATTAAGTGCTTGCTATGGACTTGAAAGGATATAAATCTTGACAGTAGTAGCTGAGGAGGGAAAGGAGGGTGTGAAGTCAGTTATCCAGATAAAACTTCCGTGTCCATTGATACTTTCAGCAAAGTTAGATCTCTGACAGAGAATATTTTTGCCTTAGGTAGGAAAACTAGTACAAATTTAACAGCCATTTGCATGTATTTCTTTTATTCCAAGTCCTTAAAAGATAATTTTTGCCTATAAGAAAAATTCTCCGTCAGTTTCTCAGTTAGAGTCCTTGTCTATGCTGCTACCTGGATTTCAAGCAAGCTTCTTTAATTTGGGAGGACTACAGAGTTTGGTCTTTTGCCTGTAAATACTTTCCGAAATAGTCAAATCAGTTTTATCTTGTTTGAGGTTGTAAGATGTCAGTAATGATTGTATTACAGATGTATGCCATTACAAAAACCTGGCTCTATATTGAAATGACATCCATATGTACATATTTCAGTAAAATTGGATCCTTCACAGTTTCATCTGAATTTTGAACTAATGTTTAATAGTTTATTTTAGATTGTATTAATGTAACTAATTTATATAATTTTTGATTTGTAATGTTTAATATTGATATTCCTTCAATTCCTTCACCTGTATCTTACTTTCTTACTGGAATATCATTTCTTCTTGCTCTAATTCATATTGTCCTCTGTTGAGTAAGAAGTAATGCAACTTATTCTTTAGACCCATTTATTGGAATGAGAGGAGTATGTACTGTTCTTATTGAGTCAGGAACAAAATCCACACAGTGGTTTGTAACAGAGAGGAAAGAGATGTTCTAAATACTCTACAATGAAAAACTCCCAAAAGAAGCCTAGGTTTCAAAATCTTTAAGTGGTAAACTAAGTGAATAGGTAAACACTTGAGGTGGTTTTTGTCATCTCAAGGCATGCAAAAGCTTATTCTTAGATATATATATGGTCTGTCTGCTAAAATATGGAGGTGAGCCTGAAGTAATACTCTAGGGCAGTACTTCCTGCTTTTGTCAAGGAGTGATATGGCCTTAGGGATTAGTCCACAGCCTGGCTAAAGCAGAGGTGTTCCTCAAACCAATAAAGGTATAATAAGCCAGAAGTGTGTGGATGTGCAACAGTTGCAATTTAAAATTCTAAGGTTAGACAGATGTCTCAGGAAAAGCCCAACCTCTCTATGAAATGAAAAGAATAGTTTTAATTTGTCTCAGGAATGGCAGTGATTCTAACATAATTCATCAAAGAAGGCATTTGACTACAAATAAACTGCACATTAAATGTGTTTCTGACTCAGTATGGAGTTTCATGCTATGGCAGTGTAGCCAAATCTCTTTTTCTGATCATTCAGTTTACAAGTTAATCTAAAGTACTGTAAGCCTTTTCTTTAGTTTATTATTGATTTCTGATTTTTTTCTTAACTGTTTTTTTTTTTCTGGTCAGATATTGTCCCAAGTTTCTATGAATGTAACATTCTGAATGTGATGGTGAATAAAAGCATATCTAGTTCTAAGAGATATCTTGCCATTTTTTTCCCTTAATGCTTTCTGTCAGTGTTTCTGACTTGTTTCTGACTTCCTGTAATTGTGTTCCTACAGCAAGTTATTTGTCCATATATCTAGGCTGATAGATGTTTCATGTCCAATCACATTTTCCTTATATCCAAAGTGACAGATTTTCAAAACTTCTGTAGCTTTGTAGTTTCAAAACTTCTGTAGTTTCTGAGCTAGTCCAGGGCTTATTATCTCCTTGGCTTCTTTTTTCATTTTTGTAAATACATGGGCCAATGTAATGTGAAATTCAGGATCTAATTTATTCCGTTCTTATTTTATTTTTGTTGCCTTTTGTGTTCAAAGTATCTTCTTCCAGTGTCCTCTTCCCCAGGCAGTGGCATAGTTAAGTCTCTCCTTCCAGCATAGAAGCTGAGCATTCTTCCCTATTGCTGTGACATTTCATGTGAGCAGAGATTTAAGCCTAGTTTTACTCACATCTTCTTGTAAAAATGCCAATCTGGACAGCATCCTTAGTGACAGTGATTGTGTAATGTCTTCTTTTGGTTGTCTTGCCTATGCTGTTGTCCACATTTTTGGCCTTGTCTGTGTAAAACTGTAGCTGTGAAGGCCCTACTACACACTGTACTTCACTAGTGGGTAGTACCCAGTAGTCTGTAGTTGAGAATGACTGAATTTAGGATAACAAAAACACAGGCCTCTGTTCAACTCATAGATCCTCAAGAAAATGTAATTCCACAAGTAAAATGATAGAAAATACCACATAGAGAAAATATCCTTGATGGAAAAGGAGATTTTTTTAAACTCCACTCATTACAAATTCTCTGAAGATATGTAGGACACCAGAATAAGGCTTAAACAGCACTTTCAGTGAGCAACTGCAAAAAATAGATATCTTAGAATAAAGACGTTAAGTGATGGTGTTACTTCTTTTGATAGGATGACAGTCACGATGTTTTCAGTTGTTCTCACTTAAATCAGCTAAGAAAACTAACTGTATTGGACAAATTCAAAGAGTATTCAATTCCATATAAATATAAACCACATGCATTTTCTAAGCATTTTCTAAGTCTAAAGTGTTTGGGAGTTATTTAAAGGCAAGCTTGAATATTGCCTAGGGAGCTAATTGAGTGCTTTCTCTGGGACCCTAATAGGTCTGGGACCCTAATAAGTCTGGGACCTTGGACAGAAGATTTTGAAAGTTGCTGACTAATCCAGATTTTAAACCTTTAAATTTTATTTTCCTAAGTGAGACCAGGAAGATGCCTAGAAGAGCACACTGTAGGCAGTACCTTGATGCTGTGGGCGCAGTTGAGGGTCTGCAGTGCTGTATGAAATACATTAGGCAGAGCAGCATTTGCAGACCAAAGGAAGCACCACAAGTGTAATACTCATAAAGATAAAAAGTCCAGGAAAAGTCTGTTTTTTGAGAAAAAAAAATTGCATGAATAGAGCTGCATAGATTTTAAGTTTGTAAATTTCAATATTTTCAGGCTCTCACAGGACATCACTCCCTGAGTGCTACCCCAGAGAATCAGTAGTGGAAAATGCAGTCAAAGATGGCTGTCAGCTTGGAAGAAGCAGGACATAGAGTGATTTATGTCTGAGTAAAAGCAGTAATGAGATTCTGTAACATTAACACTACAGGAAAAACTGAAATAGTAGAGAAGAGAGGTTGTGCTTTTTCATACAAAGTGTATGCTAAATGTGTGTTGTTCAATTAAAAAAATCTTTAATGGAATCTGGGAAGAAATTCCATGATAAAATTAAAATTTTTGCAATCCTTTAATCTCTGACTTCAGTCTGGTCCCTGTAGAGGTAGGGACCTGATAGTAGAGACTTTGGAAACAATTGCTGGGAAGTAGTGAGATTTCCACAAACTCAGAGTACACTAACCTAACTTGATTTTTCAGTAGCCTTGTCTAGGGTGAAATATGGACTGAAATTTTTAGTCATGCACACTTTTTGTAGAGACTAATGAAAATCAGTACTACTGAATACATTGACACCATTCTTTTTATTCTCTGCTGTTGTTGAGGTGTCAGGCCTGAATGGGACTATGTTTATAGGCACTAGGCTAGTGCTGCTCAAATTATGAAAGAAAAATATGGTGATAAGAAGACAGAGATTAGAAGCAGAAAGTCCAAGGGAAAAATACAGTATCATGGGTATTGTGCAAAAAACCATGTTAGAGATATCTGTTTCAGCCTGTTGCATATGTCAGAGATGTTGAAGATCAAGTTAAAAGAAAGATTCTTGTTGATACAACTTGTAAAGATTCTTCCATGGGACCAAAGCTGGAATAGATTTGAAGCTAGTTCTGGGCTAAGTCACATTTCCAAGACTGCCCTTTGGAAGCTACTTTAGGCAAAATACAGTCATATATATAAGTTTATTTTCTCTTAGCACAGTAAATTTAACATCTGATAATCACCCATATTGGAGCAGACATAAATTCAAACATATTATTAGATTTAATATTCTGACTATCACCTTGTAATACATACACTGATCTTATGTAGTGGTTTAACAAAGTGAATTAATCAGACTATAATACACAGAGGATACAAATCACAAAGGACCAGCTCTGTCACCTTTAGTTGCCCCATAAGTGTTGAACTACCTATGTATTTTATGCTTGGATGTGCTTCATGCTCAGGTCTGGAGAACTACTATATTCTATACTA
The DNA here is from genome assembly GCF_028018845.1 of Melospiza georgiana. NCBI lineage: Eukaryota > Metazoa > Chordata > Aves > Passeriformes > Passerellidae > Melospiza > Melospiza georgiana. The sequence goes on along the minus strand of NC_080432.1, from coordinate 10,568,210 downwards.
ACAGTAGTTTCCAAAAGAAATGTGTTTAGATGTAACAGTTTTGGATTAGATCTCTTTAATTTCTCTCTCAGTTTGACAAACATGCTCAGCAGACACACAGAACTATGGAAAAGGAAAAATCCCCCAGTCCCCAAACCAAAAGCCACAGACTGGGACAAAATACTTGTCAGAACTGAGAAATTATCAGAAGTACTTAATTTCTTAGATTCTTGGTGAATCCTACAGAGTCATTTACAATTAAAATGAAGAAACTCTTAGAAGCCTTATCTTAGGTTTGGTTGTGGGAAAAAAAAAATCTTAATTTCTAAATGCTTAGACTCCATTTTTGATTGCCTAAATCAACAACTTTTCCAGCCTCAGATTGCTCAATAAAAAAAAGCACAATGATTTTGAACATTATTTTAATTAAATATAGAAAATGAACTTTGAAATATCATAGCAAGTTAAGGCTTTATTGGAGGGCTTTTATAAGTTTCCCCTGTAAGAGCTGGGGCCAGGATTTGGAGGTGGGGCTGTACACTGACAGTGTCATGAGTGCAGTGACAGCCCACAATACGTGCCCACTGTTTTGTATCATTAGCGCTGTAGTGAATCTTAGGAAAAAAAAAGAAAATGTCCAGTCTTTTTTATTACTTCACCTTTTTTTTCCTCTTTTTTATTTTTTCTTTGTAAAGCACCTAATTTAGGCCACAGACAAAAAGAAAATGTATCTTGAATATGCATCACAGGTTCCAAAAATGAAAAGAAATTGGATTTGGATAGCACTTACTCAATAGACAGATATGATACATGGTAAGAAGGTGCACTGTCTGCCCTGTGATAGATTAAACTACTTTGTAGGAAAATTACTGTGAGCCAGTCACCACCACCACCGTGGCTAAATCTTTAATAAAATTCTCTTCCATATTCAAGAGCGAGGTATGAAGTACACAATAAGCAGAGAGGAGTAGAGTGCCATTTATCAAACCACAGCTAGGTCTGTAATCTCCTGCTTTATCCTTTTTTAGTACTTTATTTGTCTTTATTGTTGCAAAGAAGCACATTTACCCAGGGCAGTGGGCTTTTGGTGTTGATAAACCTTTTGCTTTAAATTCTACCTGAGGGTTTTTTTCTTTTTTCCTGTTTTCTTTTTTCCCCCCCCCTTTTTTGTTTTTCCTTCTTGATCAGATACCCATCCAGTCACTCTATGGGAGTAATTAGTCTGTTTTGGTGCTCCCTGACTTGTTACATATTCTTTCACCCTTCCTTGCCTGACCTGACCCTACCTCTCTCGTCTCTATGCTACAAAAAGAAAGAGAAAAAAAAGATATTATAACATCTAAGACATTTTAAAAAGAATACTCATGCCTGTGCAGAAGATGGTCTGGGGGGTATTGCATAATGCTTTTTTGAGGCTATTTGGCAAGATGGCAGTGTTGAATCATGTTGCAGTTGGCCCCTGGGTGGCACTACATGGCTAGATCTGGGACCAACAAAACCAGTTTTGGATAAAGGCAGAAAACATAATTGAAGCATTTTTCTTCTTAAAAATTAAAGACTTTAACTAAATTTGTTGTTATTTGCTGAATTCAACACAAATTCACAGTATTAATAAATTGTGTTCCTCTAATTGAATGACATTCCAAAATGTTCCCTGTGTCTTGACTACCAGGTAATATCTGGATCATTTCTGGGAACACCCTGATATTAAGTACAGATTCAGTGGAAGGGTTCCTATGGGTAGAAGTATGTGACTGGAACTGCTTTGTGCTGCCTGAATATGCATACTACCAGTCTGTGCTGCAGCCCTGGGGGTGATTTTTTTAGTACTATTATAACTCTTTTTATTGTTTGAATAGCAGTTTTATGACAAAACATTTATATTCAGCCTGCCTTTGTACTTTACTGAAAGAGAGCAATCACTGAGAATGATAAGGCAACAATGGTAATGATAACTGCATTTATGGAGGCTTACAGAATTTAAACGGGCATGCAAAAATAGACTTACAATAGTGCTCTACCTGTATTTGAACTGGCTTGGGTATATTTCTTGTGCCTGGTCCATGTTTGATTGTTTTTGGATATGTTGCATTTTCTCCTGTTTTTCTCTCTCATGGCATTTTTTCTGTATGAGTCTTACCTGTGTGAACATCAGGTATATCTTAGCACTGAAAGATAAAAGATATATTCCCCTAGTAAAATGGGGGAATATAACCATTTTTCAAGATCCACATCCCGGAAATTATTGCTTAACTTACATATTAAGATTTCAGAGTTTGTGGTATTATGATCTTGCATCAGAATGGTCATTACCTGTCTTTCAAGGTTCTACCTTTCAAGAAAATAGGCAATTCTGTCACTATCCCTTGAGAAAAAGTAAGAAATAATACTGGACATTGGAAAGCAATCCAAGAGTTTGAGATCAGTCCTTCTGTTGTTAAATATCGTTAAGCCAAATCAATTCTAATTTTTTCTTCCTTTGCTATGAACCTTTTGAGGTTCACTCAGACACATCCACAAGGACACACATGCATACACATGTGTGTATTTCCTTAAAATTTCTTGCTTACACAAGAACATAAGACAGCAATGAGAAGGTTCTTTGTGTTCTGGGAGGAAACAAATAGTTCCTGGATCTCCAAATTTTGTGTGAGGGGAACAGAATTACACCAAAGTCTGCATATATTTTAGTATGGGTTATGAAGAAAGGAGGTGTGCACTATACATTGTCCTATAGATATTTTAAGGCTACGTCCAGCCACACTGCTCACAGACTGCAAAGGAGACTTACCACTGCTAGAGGGTTTCTTACCAAGGAAGAGACTGCTCTCCTGGACTTAGAATGACACATTCAGCCTACTCACCTAGATTTTTTTTCAATATTTTGAAATCATTTTTTGAGGCAGCTATTTTATATAAAGACCCCGTTCTATAAACAAACCAACCAATGTATATTTTTATAGAAGTGAATGACAGTTTTAAAGACCTTTCAAATTTTGAGCCGTACATTTAGGTTTTATTGTTTTTGAGAGATGGGAACCTCAGTACACCCCAATTTCTTCCATACTTTAGTTTTCCTATGATATAATTTCTGTCTTGACCTGTATTTTAATTTTTCTGTATTTACCCATCCATTAGAAGTTTACAGTATATAATATCTAGGTCGAAAAACATTGTGAAAATTAAGTGAATCGAAATGTAAAAAAAAAAAAAAGTTGGTAAAATCAAATATATCTTTTATTTTATTTGTCCTATTTTTCTATTTCAGAAGCTCACTAACTACACTCCCTTTTTTAATGTATGTATATGATCATTGCATGTAAACCTCTTCATGTGCTTGTCTACACTATTTAGGCTTTAAATATGCTTAAATTAATAATTCAAATTCTCTTTTGCAAACGAAATATAAGTAATGCAAACATTAATTCACTTTGCCTTATAGTATTCTGGAATGCTGCATTCAGAGAAACGTCATTTTCTACTAAATGTCTTTCTAATACTTCTGTGCAAATGATACCTTTTCCCCAGGCCCAGCTACTTAGTGGATATTATTGAACAAATGTCTTTTATAGGATCGAAAAAAGTGAGGCATTATGTGAAAGAAATTTTTGAAAATGTGCATGGACTATTTCGGAATATGCTTAGTGAATATTAAGCAAACACCTGAAGTTCCTGTGCTGCTGCCTAGAACCAGCACTTCATTACCTATTACGTGCAGTGACTTTGAATTTTTTATTAGGTACTGGTCTCTTAGCCTGTAAGGCTTGTGCATGATGTCTAGGAGAGCAATTTCCAGCAGAGCGAAGCCTTATCACAGATTCACCTAAAAGGTAAGGATATTTTTTAATTTTTAGTTCACATGCTGAACAGCTGCCTGCTGAACACCGGCCCACGGAGCAGGAAAGAAATTTGGTTTAAGGGTTGATTATGCATGTCTTACTCATATACAGTAAGTCCAGAAATAGGCATGATGAACTTCAGATAAACCCAGAATATGCAAATGCAAAGTACAATACCAGAATATTTACCCCCTAATTTTGTGCTCCACTACATTTTTAGTGCTTTTTTCTTTTTTTTTTTTTTTCAGGTTGGTGAGGACATAGGAGAAAGGCTTATATATACTTCTGATTTATTTAGTTTCTCCCAAAACTGCAGTGTTAATATTTTAAAAAAGCAAAGTTGAGCTATGAATCTGGCAGGTAATGTAAAAGAATCATTGTGCTTGGCATTCCTCATATTTGCTAAAGAAGCTAGCAAATATGAATAAGTATTAGGAAAAAAACCGCAAAAATGGAGGAAATGATGAAAAATCAAGAAAGGTAACTAATCAGAACGTGAGGAGAAAAGATACAACAGTAAAATTAGAGATCCTCTAGGAATGCTTTGATTACTTTTACAATGAAAATGGCTCAAATGGACTTGTGAGAGCGAGGGACCTTTTTAGAATGGATTGTGAGTGATAAGTTTTAAGACTATTAGTTTGAGGAATTCAAATCAGGTAATTTAGGGGTAAAAAAGTCTCAAGAAAGCATGGGCTACATTCAGAATGTGGTGATAAACTGATGGCTGAAAGAACAGACTTTGGTAAAAAAATAGAAGGAGTGACAAACTTTGAAACCAAAGATCAACAGGGACCTTCTTGGTCTCCAATTTTCTCATATTAGCATCATCAATTTAGCAAAAATAACTTCCATCTTAGAAGTCTTTGCTTTTTCTGATAGAATTATTCTCTTGGACTTTCTTTTAGAAACTGATTTACTTTTCCACTTTATTTTTTTTAATTTGCAATTCATAAATAACTCTTGTGCCAAAAACTGCATCTGGATTGGTAACTGTCTTTCAGTCTGATGTTTTATATTTCAGAGCAACTTATTGCCATTTCTTCTTTAGCCAATCCTTATCCACCTTTCAATTTCACCGCTTGCCTAAGTGTTTTCAACTTTAACTAACCTTTTCACACGTGCTGTTTCATGAAATGCCTTGCTGAAATCCAGATGGATATTTCCTCAAGCACATCAGTTATCTTATTAAAAGAAAGCTATTGGTTTAGTCTTCCTGCAAATAGTATATGCTGCATCTAAAGCTGGAAATGTCTCCTTTTCTTGATCATATGAAACCAGAGATTTTAGTGATTGTGTAATGAAATCATTGCTCATGCAAAGGGAGAGCCTTGTCATCCAAACTTTCTGAGCAGAGAATTTGAGTCATGCCATTTAAAATACAGTTTTCTTGAAAGCAGTCTCTTTTTGATACTGGTGGTATCAGTATCAAAAAGTATCAATCAGACTGAGCATGCATATCATGACAAATCTTTCCTCCATTAAAATCATTTGCCATCCTAAAGTGAATTATCTGAATCAATATACTCTTCCCAAGGTTTCCCTGAGGAGACAGGAGCAGCTGCCAGAGCAGCAAGTGCTGCTGAGCAGTCAGGCACCAAGGCAATGAGGCCAGCACTGGTGTCACCAGGGAGCAAGAAGGTCCCTTGTAGGGAACTGGGGGAGAAGGTTACTCATGGGTACCATAGTTGTGCTGAGGAAAAACCAAGAATTCAGCTGTGACTGTCAGAACTGGCAAAGCTGTGCATTCCTGGAAATGTGTAACAGTAACACAAACTCCAGGGCAGCAAGATAAGGAAGAATGCTGCTGCTGTTTCTGATGTGTCATGCTCTTCTACCTACTTGAACTTCTTGAACAACTGTGTGTGATATCTTCAATTAGTTAATTAGATTAATATGTTCTCAAGGCTAGTTTGAGGTAAAATTTCTTACTATTTTGTTTCTTATGCTTGATAGATATCACAATATGTAATAATGGATGTATTTAACAATGAGCATATTCTCCACCTCTTTCTGAAGACTATTTTTGTCTAAAGACCTGCAATGCTGCAGAGAATAGGAAGAAACAAGGTAAAAAAAGAAAAAGTCAGACATAAATAAGTTGAAAAATTTGAGCTGGATGCTTTTGATTGGCTTAGTTTGCACAAATTAGCAGACTAGAATTTCTGCAGAGGTGGTAAATATACTGATTTTTTTTTCTAAATTGAAATTGAAAAAAACCAAATGCCATGGAACAACTATTTTTTCAATTGAAAAATATTGTTGGCAGATTTTTATGGCTTAGTATTTTTCTTTTTTATTCTCTGAAAATGAATAATTTTTAAGGAAAGACTGTGTAAACACATTGAGCTTTACAATTAAAATTTGTTCTCAGCCTCAGAAGAGCCGATGCTAGAACTTGATTTGGAATTCTCCATCAAAACTATTTTTCAATAGAAATAATTCATGCTTTGAAATTAGAAGTGGCATTATTATGAGTTGACAGTAGAAGTCCCCTAATTTAGTTTGAAAATTAATTCTTGACATTTTTGCAATTAGAAAACTGAAAGTTTGAAAAGTGAATTTTTTTTAAAGTGTAGCTTTAAATAAAACCTTTTGGTCATAATAATTTTCTAATTTGTACTAAAAATTTCAAATCAATAGAAAAATATTTGGAGTGTTTTCAAATTACTGACTACATATATGTAAAATTTTCATAGTTTATAATTTTTTCCTGATTATTTCAATAGGATGGTATTTTGAAAATTAAAATTATTTTTTCCTGTCTACCCCATTTCCTTGTGACGTTTGCTTGATGTACACTATCACCTGGTCTTTCAACACATCTCCTTAAGCAGAGTATTTTAGTGTTTACACAAGACTTTAATTCAGTAAGCAGCTGAAGTAGTTTCTGTTTGTATGGCACACACTTGTACAATTTGCAGATTTGTGTATTGTGAAATGACTGAATGTGATTATGAAAATCTCTCTTGTTTGACTTATGATGGTTACTTTCACCAGCAAATAATGTAATTTTCAGTATATGACACTGATTCCCTCATGCATTTTTTCTCTCATTATCAAATTGACAGTGCATTTAAATATCAAGGCTCTATTTCTTTTCTTGGTAGTCATTTGAGCTGTTAGGATTGTTCTTTTTATAAAAACTGGGTCTTTTCTTAAAACCTCTTTCTTTGTTCAGCACAACTTTAATGTGTGGGACATATCTCCTTTCATCACAGCAGGGGACTCTGTATATGTGGGATAAACTAGTTCCATACTAGCAATGTGGAATTGCTTGAGCATGTTTGCATATGTTGATAGTGCCTTTTGTGATGGTAAGTTTTGGGGAATTCTGTCAGCAATATTTTTTTTTCTCAATAGTTAATACATATCCTGTAAAGATGCTGTTCCCATTAAGCCTAAATGCTATTTTTATTGTCTATGGATATAGGATATGTTGATAATAGCACAAAAATAAACTAATCTCAAGACAATGGTTAGTTTTGATGACTGAAATGCCAACACTATAACTCACTTTTTGCTGCTTAAAAGAGAATGTCCCATAGCTGCTGCGTTGAAAACTTGTAGGGTTGTTTGGAATATGTGGGTGTACGAATTTATTCAGGGAGCTGGAGCTGTGAAAGCACTTGGACCATGTGAGTCTCCACATTGCATACTAAAAGTTTGATACATGGAGAACTTCAGTGGAAATCTCTCACAGCAGGTCAGGTGCCAGGGCTCCTTGTTAAATGTCTGCAAGGGAACTTGTGTGCTCCAGTGAAGAGGAGAACTTTTTAGTTTGGGAATTTAAGTCAGGTTTAGGTAACCAAGTGCTCACCTTGGCTTGTCTGGTGTGGCTTTAGACGTGCATGGAAAACGGAACCTAGGCAATTTAGGGGTATTAGTGATAAAAGTTTATGTATTTATGTATATATTTTTATGTATTCACATTACACACCACTGTTTGATCCAAGTCCCACTGCAGATACCTCACTTGATTTGTAAATCTTACTCTTTCCTTCTTATTTTATCTAAAGATGCGTGTTGATATAAATGATCACTTTAAGTTACTTTTTAATTTATCATAAGAGCAATCTTGACCACTTTACTTGGGAGTGCTCTGCTGTGCTTATTAGAAGATATAAAGAGGAAAGTGAACCTTTTGTTATTTTTGTAGAAAAATTAATTTTCTAATTTGAATTTTTAAGTCTGCCTAAAGAAAGTCAAAATTCATCGTGGCTACACTATCAAATCCTCTTGATTTATTGGCATTTTTAAGGTTGATCTTATTCTTATCTATTAAAAAATTACTTTGGACTCAATTTTTTCTGGGAAGGACAGGAGTGAATATGCAGGGAGGCTGTTAGGAACCTACACTATGCTATGCAAAAGACCAGAAAAGAAATAATTTACCTAGGAAGATCTTTTTTTAAGAAACCTGCCAGCAAGCTTTTTCCTTCCTATAAGGTTCACATTTAAACAGTTTCTAATGTTAACTTTTTGCCAACAATGTCTCTTTCTCCTTCTATGATTGAAAGGAACAGCTCAGTAATAAAAACTAATTTCTATGTCTTTCACATTCATGTCCAAGAAGACATGCAATTTATAGAAGAAAATTACAAATCACATTATGAACTGCTTAAGAATTTCAAGAAAAACAACAACTTCTGGAAGAAACCATGAGAAAAGTATATAGGGACTAATATTTTTTCAGAAGCTAAGACATGGTATTTCCTTTTTTTGAATAACTGTGATACCTCATAGAAGAAGTTTTAAAGTTGAATGACAATTTCCATCATGAAAAGAAAAGGAAGTTTTTTTGGTAAGGTCGAAAGAAAATGAGAACATTTCTTATGTGGACTATTTGAAGGAAAATACATGTCTGCATCCAAACTATTACTAAACTAAATACAAATTCACCTACACATTTGCCTCACAAGGCATGTGATTTAATCACATTAATGAAGTGTATTGGTGAGGAATTCTGAGGGAATGGGTATGAACTGGTCTTGCTTATAACAGTGACTATATTGCAGTCACCAGGCTTTGAAGTGGCAGTGCCTGATTTTTCTAAAGTATAGTTGGGATATGCCAATTTGAAGCACCAGGTTCATAGCAAGGGAAAAATATTCAAGGGATCAATTATCACTCCTGACTCACAGTGTGTTCAAGCTGTCTTTATGACTTGTCTCTGAGACAATAATTTGATTTGACAGGCAGATTGGATGTTATTAAAGGTAAAGTATTTCAGTTACTTTAATGGACATGCAAGGTATTACCAAGATCTTCTTGAAGAGAGCCAAGAGGACTGTGGCACTAGTGTGGTCTGCAAGTGAAGGAGCTGGAAAATTTCCCAGTTTTGTAATTGGGTGGTGAGTTAATTGTATATAGTTGTCCACAGAGGGCATTAACTAACAAAATACATCTCTCACATTAAACATTAAAGTTGATACAAGCACCTTTTTCAAGGAAAAGAGGAATTAACGGTTTAGACTGAGGGCTCTGTCGTGCTACTGGTGTTATTATATTATTTTTTATTATCTAGTATGAAAAATTCATTACCATCTGGATCCCATTTTACTAGATACTGTATATTCATATAAACTAAAAGAAACCTATATAGAATTATGAAAACAAAAGAGAAAACTATTGAAAACTAGATAGATATAGGAGACTAAAAGAAGTAAATCATGTATGATTCCACCATGCATTAGAAACCTTTTACAAATGAGTAAAGCATAAGAAAATTTTATTTGGGATTCTCTGGAAATGTTCCTTGGGGGAAAAAAAAACCAACTCATTTCATTATTACTTCACCAAAAAAGGCAAGTACTGATCTGATCATGAAAACATTTAGGATTTAGTGATCCTCAACTGTACTTTATGATGTCTGTTTCATTACCTTGCAAATGGTGAAATTGGTACAAATGCATGATCTCTTTTTTAGGAAAGGTTGCCTCTTTTATATAAACCCCAAGGTATTTAGGCATATCTAAAGAGGGTTTTTTTCAAACTTTTGGTGAATTGTGTATTATTTCTTACAATATAAATTTATGAGGGACCATACACTCCACTAAGGGCCTGTGTTCTGAGCATTTTACTGCAGTCCAATTTTAAAATACTTATTTTCAGACATTTAAGAGCAGCAGTTTAGAAAATGTGTGATTCATGAAAATCCTTCCATAAACATCCACTACCAGCTGGTAAACCATCTAAGCCTTTTAGGCTGCTCCTTTGAATTTTTAGAAATATTCATAATAGTAACAAGTACCCATTACTAGGATTTTTTAATATGTTTTCTCCTATCAAAGAATGTATTTCTATTATGCTCTAAATCTAACCATTACTGTGTTGATTTTTTTAGGAAGAGCAAATATTAGTAAATGCATAGGTAAACTTACCAATTAAGTCTACTTGTAATTAAGTAAATGTAAATTGCCATACGCTCAGTAAATTTCATAACCATGAAGATAATTATTACCATACTGGTCTTATAATGGCCTGACTTTCAAAACAGGTGGGATATTCTCTGTCTTTTTGTTTTTTACTAGTGGTTTTGGGAAGAATGCTAAAAGTGGTTCAAAATGTTATGAAGAGTAAAACTGTTCTCAAATTTACCAATGCAGACTTAAAAAAACCTATAAATTCCTGTCCTTGCAGGTAAGGGTAAACAAAGAAATAATTTTCAATCTGTCCCATGCAAGCTACAAATCTAAAGGTGAGGCAATTAAATCTTCTACTTTTGAATTGCACTTACATGAATCTTTACAAAAAACGAAGGAAAATATTGAAGCTATTGACACTGAAACTTCCCTTTCTGAAATAGGCCATCTTAGTCTTATTCCTTTAGACAATCCTACAATGCCTGAAGTAAAAATATATAAAAATGTGGATGTGCTTAAATAGTAGTCTAAAAAGGAGAGTGAAAGGAATTTTTTTAGAATTTAACCAGTCATAAAGATGACTCATCAGACTGTGCATCCCAAAATACTTTCATCTATGTCTCTGACATGCCCTTAGTCATCCTATGATTTCCCTCAGTCTGTTCATGGTTATTAAATACTGAGATATTGTCAAATATAGTGTATACTCTATATGTATATTGATATTGCTTTTTAATCTGTATTGTGGACACTGGGAATAGTCTGTTTTTCTTGCTAAATTGGCATACACTACTCCATAAGTAGTTACCCTCTCTGAGAAGTAAAAATACAAATACATAAAGTACTGTCAAATATGAAAGGGCTTTCCAAACTGCATGCCATTAGTGACACCAAAGTCCTTTCAAAATACCATTAAACCTTTCACAGATCTCCTTCTGCTAATGATAACTACTATGGTTCTTATCAATGCAATTGATGGTACCAAGCAATTGAATTTTCCAAAAACTTGATCAAGGAAGAGTTATGGATATGCAGTATGCATTTAAGACTATGGCTATCAGCCTGAGGAAGAGCTGCCTTCCTTTGGATTAGAAGCAGAGAGGAGGAAGCTGGAGCTGGTGATGTAGTTTTGTTTTGTTTCACTTCTGAAGTGAAATGAAATAAAGATTTTCATTCCCACTAAAAATAATTTGGTAACTTCTTTAAAAATCTGCTTTATAATATATTATACAAACATTTTTAAAAAGATGGAATATTAATGTGAAAGACCTTTAATTCTTTGCCTTCATCCTTCCTTATTCTCTTCACTTACTCTTTCCCGTTTTTGGATGAGAGTTTCTGCCAATGTTGGTAATACAAAAACCAAACCAAACAAAAAACCCCAAAACACAACAACAACACGAACAAACAATAACCCCACAACAAACCCTGAATGTCAACAGAAGATTTACAGAGGAATGCAATCAAGAACGATGTTGCCAATCAAGCCTAGAATCAGACTATCAAGAATTCAAAAACTTTCAGCTGTTTGCAATTACAGTGGTAATTGCTATTTTAAAATGTTTTCCTTTTCCCAAAGAAATGCCGTGTTGTTAGCTGAAATTTTAGGGATTTTAAATCACAGCAAATCTCTGTGCAGCTGATGAAGGCTAAATATTATAGGCAATCAAAACAACATATTATCTACATATTTCAGCTGATTAAAAAAAAAGTAGCTTTTGGAACTTCTTTAAGAAGTTATTTTACTATGTAGTTCTAGCTAATTACAGCATATTTTTCAGACCAAAACATCAGCATTAGATATTTTAAAGCAAAATGTGACGAATTTTTAAGGAAATTGCACCTGAGGTTTTGCTATGTTATTTTACTCTAAAAAATTATTCCTTTTCTTTCTGTTGTGAATCAGTTTTGCAGGGAAGTATTGGTTGTAACCAATGTGTAATACATAAAATTAAAATTTCCTTAAAAATACTGTAATTTAAAGATTGATGTATCAACATCACATAATGTGAGTGGAAGGTGTCCCTGCCCATGGCATAGGGGTTGCAACTGGATGATCTTTAGAGTCCTTTCAAACCCAGGCCATTCAACAGTTCTGTGATTTTGCTGAGTGTTTTCTTTTAGCAACAGTTCATTAGTTGATGACTGAAGAACAGATATAAAGGTAAAATTATAAAATGTCTGTTTGATCAATACTCAGCAGATTTACAGAACTTGTTTTTAAGATTTATTTAGGAAAAAAAGCAAATGAGTATTTTTATAACAGTTATTATGTACCCACTAAGTCTGCATGAAGCAAATGCAAAGGATTGGCAGGGCAGTGATGACACAGCACTGGTGCCACTGCAGGAGGATCAATGTTGCTGGCAGAGCCCTGTGTGGAATTTTTTTGAAGTTGCAGGCAAACTTTTAGTGCAGGATCCTGACTTACAGACCTTATTTACAGAACAGTCAGAATGAGACACTGTAATAAAGTACTAAAGTTAAACTGTCTAAGTTTTGTCCTGTGACTGGGGTTTTGTTCATTCGTTTGAGTTTTTGTTTGTTTTTTCCTGAAGTAGGGCTGGAAGGTGTCTGTAAGTTTAGGAAAGTTTTTAGACACCAAAACAACTGCAACTAACTGTTGGTATAAAATGGGGGCTTTGGTTAATCTATTATAGATTAACCAAATCTATTATTTGGTTAATCTATAATCTGTTTGGTTAATCTAATTTTGTACTCCATTTTGGCCTCATTGAGACCAAGAGCTTCATAAATATTTAGCATCTTTAGTAAGCTTGTGTGACACTTTTAGACAAAACAAAGCAAATAACCTTAAAAACAAAGCAAAAAGGGTTTACAGGTTGAAACCACATGAAACCACATAATGTTGTTTAATCTGTAGTACTAAATTATTAAATCCTCCAAGGTAGAGAAATCTCATATAATTGAAAAAGTATTTGGGAAAATGACTTTTCAACATTAGAGTAAACCTGTTAAGTGTGAAAATATGATTTTAATCAGGGCATGTATGTTGGGGATTTTTTTACAAGTAAGCTAGTCTTGTGAATTATTGAAGAAGGTCACTTGAAACTTATTTTTATGATCTGCAGGATATAGGAAAGTTAGGGAGGAAAAAACCTATCATGACCTTTTGAGTTTTAAGTATATGTTGCTTTTCTGAGTTTGTAAGTAGCTTGTATTTTTATAACTAAAAAGTGGGCTAGAACAAAGCCCAAAAATACATTTGGATCACATTTATAATAAGGCAGCATATTTAGAAACAGATCTCTCATACATCATCTTACGCATTAAGCAATAAAGGGATTTCAGCAGAGGTCTTTGGTTTGTAGGACCTATAAACCTGAAATTAATTATGAAAGAGATACCATGGAGGTTTTTCCCTCTTACAAGAAGTCTATAAATCTGATATGACATGAAACTATATGAATGAGAAAACAATCATTGTTTCAGATATAAAAAGCTTGAAAGTAAATCTGTAGTATTGCAACTGTGCTTGGGACAATGCCACTCATTTTATCCTATGGAATTCCTGCGCCAGCTGATAGATTAATCACTTCTGACAGTAGCTCACTTTTTGACCTGTGTGGCAAGGAGAATTTCACAGCAGCAGGAGAGGTTCTGTGATAATTGGAAAGTGAAGGGGACTTGGTGGTGCAGTAGCTTAGTGCATTAGCCTTTCCCCTCTGGAGACCTTGGTTCGCATTCTGCCTTAGGGTCACTAGAGAAAATTCATGCTTTGGTATCCTACCTCTATTTGTACATATGACACAAAAAGGCCCCTATTTGGAAAAAATGTTGTCTTTCTTCACTATAAAATGCTCTATTGGCCAGGATCTTAGGGCCAATGTACTTGGTAGAGAACTTAAAAAGCTTTCATTTCTGAAATATGTGTCTGCCAAGATCACCTCCCTGGAAGAGCATTCACTCAATATATTAATAAAAGGAAAAAAAAAAGGAAAATCTTCTAAGCTGATATGCATGACAATAATGCAAATAATGAAGGAAACTCATCTGCAATATAGAAGCTGCAGTGATATTTTCCCCATTTCCATTTGGAATTAACGCCTGCTAATCTTTCTTGCACTGAAGTTATATTTATCTTAAACTGTTTTACTTGAACCTCCTTCTGACTAAGATTTTCAAGTGCCAGAGAAGTGCTATTTCATATGCAGTGGAGTGGAGCAGTGATGACGTGCAGTGATTAATTAATTCAAAAAGTACATGTTCCCTAAAGGTATCCTGGGAACCACTTTCCAAGCCTCTAAAAAAGAAACATATTGCCTGCATTTACAGGTGGTAGTAAGCTGAATATAGATTGGTTATCAGTGATGTACTGCCTTTTATTACATCTGAAGTGCTTACTCTTACTGCCTTGTAACAAGGGTGCTGCAACTAATTGTGCTTAATGATCCAATGCAAAGAGCCTGAATTTTATATTATTAACTCCTCCTATGTTTATCTTTTCATCTCCTTCAAAATTTGCAAGTTCCAAGTTACATTAGGGATTTGAAGCAATGTGTGAACACCTTAACTTGAAAATCCCCACAAAAATGTTAGCTGTGTTTACAATTGTGTGAGGTTCCCTCTTTAAACATGAATTAAAGGTTCAGGATGGGTCCAGCCTGAGAACCTTGGTGATTAAAGCAGTCTGTTTAAGGATGCAAGAGACATCAGGGAAGATCCATAATTTTATACCTTTCTTCCAGGCAAGAAGCAATAACAATTATGGCTCCATCTCTGGAGCAGACCACAAGAATTTTCAGCTAACCACAGCAGCCAGTCTCTATCCCTTTTTGACAATAGTTTCCCTCTTACTTTAAGGAAACATCGATTAGAGATTAAAACCTATTTTCTCCTTTTTTCCTTTAATAATTACAAAAAATATAGAGGGAGTAACAGAATAAGCAAAGGATTAAAGGAAAAAGACCAGACAGAGGATACTTGAACAGAAAGCAGAAGACAAGAACAGAGCTCTTTGACTGATAAATCTTTATTTTCAACTGTGCTAGCCAAAGAAAGCCTGAATAAGCATCAACAAATTAAGAAACTTTAATTTAAATTTATAGTTTTAAGTGCAACCTTTTAAGTCACCTTTTAATCGGATGATAGGAGACTTCATTTGAGATCTTTGCTTGCATGAAAAATCTTCCAGAATTGTGAAAGCCTTTAAGTGGCTTCTATAGTAAGTAGACCCTAGATCTTATAAGTGTCCTAGATTTCTTGGAATAGTTAGGTTTCTTCAGTGGTTAGGTTTTGTTGTTGCTGGGGCTTTTTTGTTGTTTTTTGATAATTTTGGGGTTTGAGTGGTTTTTTTTCGTATACCAGATTGAGTTGATTGGAAGTCCTGAATAAGAAGGAGAAGCAAGAAAGGATTGAAGGGTGATCTTTCCATACATTGTAATGTTCACATAAAGGAGTAAACTAAGATAGGCTTTCTCTTGGTACACCTGCACCTTGCCAGATCAGCAAATGGAGATCGATGAGTTGCAGGATGCTGGTAAATAAAAAACCTGAAATAGGCCTTCAACAACTTAAGCAAGTTGGTCCAGAACATTACTTTTAATTTTTTATTGTAATTGTATATCTGAGATCTTAAACCAAAACCCTTATGAAAAATTCTCTTCCTAAATCAAAATACTGCCTTATATATAGCACATTTTCATCATTTGTTCACTTATGCTGTGCCACATCACAAATGAAGTTCTGAATGAAGTCAAAGATGCCCAGATTAATGAAACCCTGCTGACATTAAAGTTTTAGAAAGAGGAATAGTACCGTGTGCTCCTTCTGGAAGCCTGCATGAACATCCCAATGAATTTTTTAGGACTGTTAGTTTTGCTTAGCCCTCTTTTCTCAGAAGCCCAATAGTATTTTTACTCAAATTTAAGTCTTCAGTGGTGAACAGTGCTTCTCACTAATAAGCGGCTATTCATCCTGAGACAGCTGAAATTTGTCTCTGTTTGATCCTATGCTTTCACAGATGTGTAGAACTTAAACAAGCTCATTTTTAGAGGTTCTTTTAGCTTTTGTTTTTAATTATGAAAAATAGAAGGTAAAGGTAATGCAGCAGTTGCAATGAGGTGTTAAGATTTCTAGCTGTTAACAGAAGTGTGTATACTTCTGGTTTTGATGTTGAGTTGAGAAAATAATCTGACAACTTATTTTTACACCACTTAAATATTGGTGTGGGGTTTTTTTAAGTTTCAGTGTTGTTAGGTATGATGCACAGAAGCAGGGTGAGAAAGTGATTTCATGCTCTATTTCTCCAGATGAAGTTTAGTGCTTTGTTGACAAATACTGACATGTAAACCCGAATTGCAACTTCCCAGGTCTAACAATGGTATATTAAAAAATTGTTTACAGAAGCTGTAGGTGGACTTTTATGGGCCCCACAAAACTTTTGAAATTAGTTGATATCTTATCCTGAAACAGGTTAGCTTGAAAAAAATTAGTCTTTATTGATTTTAGTACTTCTAAGATTTGTACTTCTAACTGGTTTATATGTTTTTAAATAGGTTATTTGGTGCCAAATTTTTAATAATATTGAACCAAAAAAAAAGTTTAAAAAAATGGGGACCATGTTGGAATTTTATTTTCTTGATTGTCTACTGTCTAACAAATAGGTTTACAGTACTTGGCAGGATATAAAAGGACTAAGTTATCTAATCCATGGATATCAGAATTCATCTATAGCTTTACTTTTGAAATCTCTAGAGTAACTCTGTCTTTGCTATTACTTAACCCAGAATTTTACCACATGACTATTTTTGGTTTTGGTTTTGTGTTTGTGAGTTTATTGTAGTATTCATGGCTCTATCCATGGCTCATGATGTCTCTGAGAACAGAGCAGACAGGAATGAAAACTTCTCCAGCCAGCCATCAGTGGTACTGATGTACCAGTACTGATGTATCAGTCCAGCCTCAGCCTTTAATCATTAGCTTACTGCACTGGGCTCCTTACTAGGTAGATACATTTCCTACATGCAATTGAAGAAAACACAGTTTTAATTTCAAGTAAAACAAATAAATAAATGCTGCATATTTTTACTGGGAAAAGGCTTCTTTAAAAAAAATTTATCCAGCTCTACTCAAAGTCATTTATGGCTGTAATTTTTGTTCCTGCTTCATGATCTCAAAAAAGATTGTCACCTATTATTATAGCAAAGTATTATATTAGGCTGGTTTTCTGGCCAGATATACATTTCTGAGCTATTTCTAGTGTTTTATATTTATCTTTGTTTCCTGAGGTAGCTCTGTGAAGATGGAATTTGATTCCATTAGACAAGTGAATATTGTGGGTTGTATATTGTTAACCCACAAATTTGAAGTATGAGAAAAAATGGTGGATAATGAGAAAAATTAGGTTATTAGTTTGATAATAGCAGCAAAACGTTTAATAATGTATCAGATAACATTATTAAAAGGTTTGTGTAGTTGCCTACGTTCCTAACGAGAATGTCTGCAAAACTGTCATAATCACTAATTTATGATAAAGTATCTGAGGCTTCAGATGTTTTGTCCAACAAGCACTTATATCATAATAGTGGGTAAGTAGGTTTACTAAACAGCTATAAATGTAATTATGGCACTCTTATATAAAATTGTTTCAGAGGCAAAGTTGTTTGAGTCAAAAATAATAGAGTACTTCTGGATGAAGTAAAATTATGGCACTCTGTGTTCATTATAGAAACTAGCAGACTGCTAATAAGAGCATTATATAGTATGAAAATAAGTTTTATAGCCCCTTCTTCAGACTGTTCTTCGTTGCTTGTAATGTAGAAATTAGGTAGCTATGGGTGAGTAAGGCTTTGGCCTGACTTTTTCATCCTGCACCCTTGATAGGTTTGCTGCAAAATATTCCCAGTCATAACTCTACCTGACATTAGGGTTATAGCCTGATTATGTGACTACAGCCAGGTGCTGTACACCTGACAGATTTCAAGAGGTATAGAAAAGGTGTTAAAGAAGTGTCTCAGGTTTCCAAAGTCCGTATCAGGGAGGAATTGGCTCCCTCTGCAAGTATTCCTAACTCTGTTTAGCTCAAAACAAGCCTTGAAGTTTGTCTTTCATGTGCTTAGAACTCTTTAAAGGAATGATTCCTTCAAAATGACAGTGACTCCTGAAAGGATAAAAGCTTAAGAAAACACATAACATACTGAAATATGCACACATATTGTACCTCATCTTGCCTAGTTCTCCATGAAATGTCAAAAGAACCTCCTACTGTGATATGTCTGTGAGCTCTGCATGACTGATTAAATTTCTATATAATGTCAATTGTTGCATCCTGTGAACCATAAATTATAAAATTTGTTTCTATTTTATCACTCCATAAAATGCTTTAAAACTTTTTTCTTATCTGATACAAAGAATAAATGGTGACTCTCATTTTATTTGAGGCAATTTTATGCACATGGAGAAACAGAATGTAAGTGTGGAGTATACTCTTTATATATGTGTGTGAAAGGAAAGTATTTACTACAATAAATATATAATGTTATGATTTATTTCT
The DNA here is from genome assembly GCF_028018845.1 of Melospiza georgiana. NCBI lineage: Eukaryota > Metazoa > Chordata > Aves > Passeriformes > Passerellidae > Melospiza > Melospiza georgiana. The sequence continues at coordinate 10,549,512 of NC_080432.1, read as the reverse complement.
CAATTTTGCAACATCCCAAAATAAGGGAAGAAAATTAGGTGCCCAAAGCCAGATATGTTAAGGTCCCTTGAGAGCAGAACAGGGAATATTCTGGCTGTAAGAGAATGCAGTTTCCTCCCATACACTTTTAACTAGTGGAAAAGAGAAGTATAATCAGGAGATTGGTGTTGGAGAAGATTTGCTTTGTGACAGAAACTAGTGTTAAAAGGGCTTGTGGTCATTTCTCACACCACTTCAGAATGTGTGGTTTCTCTTCAGAGTCTCAACTTACACATTTAAATCATATTCAATGTTTTTGACCTTTTAGCACCACACACCAAGAGGCTCATGTGAGGAATCTGTTCCTCTTGAATTGCTGACTGTAGTTAAGACCATTGTTCAGAGAATTTCAGGATTAGGAATTTCAAACTGAGACGAATGTAATAAAAATGCCTTTATTCTCATTCTCATCTCTGTCTCACACTCTGTCACTCTCTCTCACAGGGTTTTGTACTGCAGCTCATCACCATTGCATCTGAGTGCATTCCAAATAAAATAAATAACAGTAGCAAAGCCTCTAGTGAACATCATGGGGAACATCAACATTGAGAGGCAGGGCTTATAAATCTGCATGCAACACTGTATGAACGTGCTTAGATTGCTTCCAGACTGGAGCTGGCTTACATCCAGCTCTTGAGCAAAGTGTACTTGAGTGACTCCAGGTCTATATTCTCTTTATGGATTTTCATTTGAGTTGATGTCTCTTTCAGGGCAGGGATACAGTGGAAGGAAGGTGAAAGAGAGAGGACTGTTTGTAACAACTTTGTGTTTGTGATAACTGTGCACAAAATTTTTATTCAGATTGTTGGTCTCACAGTTATGAATATCCCTCTGATTTCTTACATTATTCCTCAATAAGAATAAGCATAACTTTAATAGCTTTTCTTATTTAAAAAAATTACAGTGTAATTAATTTGATTTTTTTAATGTAAAACCACATGCTTCTATATTTTCTTATTTTTATAGTTTCTTGTATCTTTAGTATTGTAGCTATCCTGAACAATATGTATGCCATTCAACAAAGAGCAAATGTAACTTGATCATAATGGAGTGGCTTTCAAAAATGCAATATTAATTTTGAGAATGGATATAAACAGAAGCCTCTAGTAGAATTTTGTAAGATATATTCTGTGGTAAAAAGTATGAATAAAAGTGGCAATTGCAAGAATTTTGGAATTTTAAGTGACAAGTATTCTAATAGGAAAATGTAAAGTAAGCAGTTACAAAATTCCTAAAGTCTGAGTCACATTAAACCAAGTGCAAGGGGGAAAAAAAGAATTAAACCCCTTCCCTCAATGAAAACACAGTTAGATTTTAGGCATCATAGGGCAGATATTGTGGGTGATTTTCTGTATAACCTAGATGCTGCTAACTTAGATTCCTAGATCTGATGAAGGGATTTCTTTCCAGTCTATTCAGAGATTATCTTTATGAAACTGTTTTACAGCTGGCTACTTTGTCAAGAGCTGACAAAGAAATGGTTTGCTGAAATGTTTGAGTATCATCAAAAAGACAGTGGCATTCAGTAATAACCATTTTTCTCTAACCGCTAATAAAACCTCTGGAGTTTGGATAACTTCTGAAAGGTTAGTGGGTGCAACTGGATTTTTGAGTGAAATCTGCAAGTATAGGAATTGTGGTTCTAAACTCAGAGGTACTGATGCAGAGCTGTGCTTTGACTGTGGGCCTTCTGCTGGGTTTCTGGGAGAATACACTTTGTCCTGGGGGGAGGAAACAAGGATACAGGAGGTACAAGCAGGTCTTCTAAAGTTCTCTTATTTTGGTACATTTTCACTTGCTATATATTCTTTGCCATTTCTTGCCTGATTCATGTAGTCTACTTAAAACTGAAAATGTTATCAACCCTTGCAAAAGGTGTTATGGTTTGGGCCTGGCAAAGCCAGAGCCCCCATGAGTACACCTTCTCCCCGGTGTCTGCTGTGAGATGTGACCAGGAATAAACAAAGCAGGCTCCAACTTCAACATACAGAAAAGTTTATTAACTAAGCTACACACAATTACTAAACTACAAAACTACACACAAAAGAGGAAAAAAAAAAAAAACGAGGAAAATGAAAACCTCACAAAAAACACTCTCCCCCTCCTCCCCCCTAAATTCCCAATACAATACATCCTCCAAAATCAACAATTCTAGGTCCAACACCACCCTTTAGATTGCTCAAACTTTCAACTCCTCAAGAGGAGAGGGAGTCCTTCCATGTGTCATGGTGGCCTCTTCCTCCTTGTTCCGGTGCTCTCACCACCGAACAGGGATCAGGGCTGCTTCCAGGGTTGTCTTTTTTTAAGGATGCTTTGTCCAGTTCCAGAAAAACACAGTATCTCACCTTCTCACCTCTGGGACATCCGTCTCCCCCATATTTTATATACCCCCTGGGGCCGAGGGGTACCCACACTAAATCTTCTCTGGCACTGGGACATTTCTCCCCCTGGACTCAGTCTCTGTATCTCACGGAAACATAGCTCTGTCCATGGCTACACAAAAGAGTCCAGCATAAAATGCCACTCCATCTTCTCCATTCTTTCAACATCTCTCACTCTCTCTCTCTGGTCCAGACCCCCATCACTCGTTCATTTCCTTTGTCCTCCTCCACTTTTATCACTCGTCTAGGAAGGGTTAATGTTCTGTAAGGCTTTCATTGTCCAAAAAGGGTTAAAAAACTCCTCCAGGCGGCTGGACTCCTGGCTGCACCCCCCCCCCCCCCATCTCCTCAGCCGGGCTGCCTGCTGCCCGCACATATTTACTGAATTTCAAGGTAACACAGGCTGCACTCTCTCTCTCTCTCTGTCTGTCTCCAAAGGCGGGGGGGGGGGGGGGGGGGGGGGGAATGGCTGTCCGATGTCTCTTGTGGCTCTCCACCCTTCCATCCTCCAAGGCCTCCTCACTCCCATCTCTGCCCAGGCCCAGGCCTACCGCATGGCTGCCCCTCCCCCGCCCAGCAGCAGCGGCTGGACAGGGGAGAGATCCGAACTCCGTCCCTCGAAGTCCCAAGAGATCCTCCCAGGCCCGAAGCTCTGCTTGTAACCCCTGGGTGTTCTCGGAGGTGTGTCCTAAAACCCACTGGCCACACCAGGTGCCAATATCAAAATCCAAGCACCCATTGGTTTGACCACAACATCCCAGAATTCCCACTTCTTCCTGGTCAAACCACCGCAAAAGGGTTGCAAAATCATTTACCAGCTACTTTTGAATCTGCAGAAAAAAAATTTTAAAAATCCCCCCCCCCCCCCCCCCCAAACTGGGGTATTTGGAAAATGTTGATTTTTTAATATATTGGTATGATTCCCTCAAGAATGATTCTGACACAAAGGTTTTCCTGGAGAGGATCAGCATGAGACATATATAACAATTGAACAACTTAGACAAAGCTGTTGAGTTCCTAAACTTAGAGGAAAAGATAGAGGAATTTAAACCTCAGACCTCAAAGACCAAGTGGATTTTTGCTAAGTTGGGTTTGTAATTTCCATTCTTAAAGGATGCATTATTTACTTAAATAAGGAAGTATCCATTAGAGTTATACATATACTTGGTGAAGATTTCATAAGCTAAATGAGCATGGTATACAGTTTTCCACATTTCCCGGTCTTGAGACAAATATAAAGACAATATCTCTTAGTTTAAATTGTAAAGGAATTAATGACTTGTATTCTCTTTAATACCCAGAGATGAAAATACAATTTTTTAGAAACTAGAGAGTAATCGATCTGTTTCTATATGTAACTCCGAAAGTGCAAGAGAGATTTCAGTGAGATCTTTAAAACATTTAGAAGTAATTTAATTGGAATACAGCAAAAAACCCAAAATATCTATCTAAATACATATTTTTTTCCTAAATGATTAGAAAGTTGAATAAAATTCATTTCCTGAACCCAATAAGCTATTCCTATGTGTTCTATATAACCCTTTATAGAGAATATTTGGTGAGAGCATTTTAGAAGACATCAAGGAAAAGAATATTTCTCCTGTACAGCTTCTTTTTATTATTAAAAATGATTTTGACATCACAGGTTGATACTTCATCTGATGAGGACTGTGTAAGTTATTCAATTTGTTTGCAAATGTTTAGTTATATTATTATAATATTTTGAAAGTTATTTTTTCTATATATTAATCAAACTCCTATTTAATTTAATTTTATTTTTATTTTACCTGGCATATTAGAGTAAAGTGTCTGTAGAGCTAACTAAAGACAGCAAAAGGGGAACATATGGATCTGAATCTCATGAGCTGCTGCTTTTGATATTATTCAGAGCTAGTGTGGGTCTAGACTGACAGCTGAAAGAACGCAAAGGTTGAAGATTTGTATCTTGCTCACCAACGAACTTGCAATGACTTTCTGGCTGGATTTTGTAGAGAAGCAAGAAGGTGTGTATGTGGGAAGGAAAGAAGAAATTTACAGGACTTTATCAGAGTTCTTGACAGAACTGATCCTCTAGAACATCAGCTAAAAGGGAGAACAGAGAGAATATATCAGTAAACTTACTAAAACTTAAACTTTTTATTGTTTTTCAACTGTTAGGATCTTTTCTAGAAGCCTAAAGAATTTATCAGAATTTTAAAGTGTTTGTTTGTTTGTTTTCTGCAGGGAGGTTCTGTTTTAAAACCTTCACATTGGTTTTAAGATTTGGAACAAAGGAATTTCAATTAATAGATGCTTCACAGACTTCCAGTCTGTATTTGAAATCCATTAGTTTCTATAAGGAATAGGTATGTCACAATTTTATTTCTTTATAATGTTCCTTAAAAAATCAACTTGTTTAAATTCAGATTCACTGGAAAACATTAAGGCAACAAAAACCTTCATCTCTTTTTCTTCCATGGGGTCACAGATACAGAACTTTATTCAATTTGAGAAACAAAAGTGAATAAATAGAGAAGTGAACATCCCAGAGGTGCACAAAATCACTCAGAAATGAGGAAGCCTCTAAGGTATTCCCTAGTTAAATAAAATGTAGGAGAAATCAATAAATGAATATGCCACTTATTTGAATTCTGGAAATACTGCTTATCCTAGCAGAAAGATAGCTCTTGTCAGCTCACTTTAAGGAAGACTTAGGAAGCAATTAATATTTTGAATCAAAAAAGATAGAAACATGTGGAAAGGTCAAATATACAGGAAAGTGGCAGGGATTTTTCTAAGGAAAATAACCAGTGTCCTGGATCTGTAGATGAGAGCTTGTAGACTACCCCATGGGAGGTGCAATAAAAAAAAGTGACAGCTAAAGTTTTTCAGCTTTTCATTGCAAATGTCTTTCATTGCAATGTCTTTTGTCTTTCATATTCTTACTTTTTCAGATTATTAAATTCCTGCAGAATTCTTCCAATTTTGACTTTAGTTGGAATAGAAGTGTGTTGGATGTTGGCCCACTATCAACTGGGCTTCAGTAACCACTGTGTGTCACACAGGCTCTTAGCCACCTGCAGGCAAAGATAAAGGTCCACAGTGTTCAGAAATAATCACAAAGGTGAAAATTTTAGGTGTCTGGTTTTGTTTTTTACTCAGAAAACTTTAAACATATCTCCAGTTTCTTCAATTATATTCCTTGGTGGCTCAGCCTAAGTCTTCTTCAAAAACTGAGGAAGAATTTATGCCAGAACTTTGACCTAGAAACCCTAACAACAATGAAATTTCAGCTCCCAGTCTTGTTACCAGGTGGTGACGTTATATTTCAGTGAGTTATAATACAAGAACGAGTAGCATTTAGAGGGGCAAAGGCATGGAAGTAAAAAAAGTGTTTTCCACCTTTCTAAAGCCTTGTAGCATTTTGATTTGTCTAGAATAACTAAAATTATATGAAACATCATTATTGAGAACCTATTAGTGTGCTTTGAGAAACATTGATGCTGATCTCATGTCATAGGAACAATGTGCAGGAATTCATTTCCTCAAAAGCTTACTAAGGCCAACAAGGAGAGGAGAAGAACCCAAACATGTGGACATATAGGATGGGAGGAGTAACTCTATTATCTCTACATTCAATATCTCTTACTAGTCCCTGAATTGGTTGCAGCAGCATTCATATTGGGAGTGAGAGGTGATAATAGGTGAGACAATTACAAGGTGCAGCTGTTTACCTTGGCTATCTAACTGCTAACCACCGATAATTAAGCAGCCAATTTAGTGCTCTATGACAGCTAGGTTAATGTAAATACTTTCAGCTGCTGTTAGCAGCCTTTACTCTGCAGAAATTGAGCTGCTGCTGACTCAGAAAGTTTCATGGTGACTTGTGAGACAAAAGGAGGTCACAATTTACTAAAAAGTTTGAGAAATACTACATTAAACTGCACCTTTTCTCAAATATTCAAGTTGTCTTCTGATTTTACTTCACAAAGCTTGAAATTTGTGGTTTGCTTTTACAGATCATAGGGTTTGTTCATACATTAACTCTGCCTATAATTAGGTGAGTGTAAATAGCAAGCACAGCAAGAAATTCAGCTTTCTTCTCTGTGGCTGGAATTCAGTCACAGTAATGTTTTCCTGCATGGTAGCTCAGGTATTCACTGCTAGGTGGTTCAACAGCTTTATTTTTAATTTGGTCCTTAAAATCTGGTTTTGTCCCTCCTACTACTTATAAAAGTCTATGACAGTCATGTGAATACTGAAAATAAGTCTTACATTTCTATTCTTTATAAAGAATTTATCCTTCTCTATCTGTCATGGCTTAACCCCAGCTGGTAACTAAGTAAGTGTCACACAGCTGCTCACTCACTGCCCCCCTCTGATGTACGGGGTGGAGAATCAGGGACAAACAAATGAAACTCATGGGTTGAGGTCAGAACACTTTTATAATCAAAACAAAGTAAAAAGAGACCCAACCAAACAAAAACATAACTACAACAACTAGAACAATTGTAATAAAAAGGAGGGAGAACTAAAGCCCAATAAAAACAGCACAACTGCTTAGGGCCTGCCAACCAATGCCCAGCCCTTCCCCAAGCAGTGATTGGCCCCTCATGGGCCACTTCATCCAGTTTACATCCTCAACAGGATGTTCTATGCTATGGAAGATCCCTTTGCCAGTTTGGGCCAGCTGTCCTGGCCATGTTCCCAAATAAGATTTTGTGCAGCTTCTCACTGGCAAAGCCTGAGAGACTGCAGCAACGAAAAATCAGTGTATTACCAGCATTATTTTCTTACTTCATCCAAAACACATCCCTCTACCAGCTACTAAGAAGAAAATGAGCTCTCTCCCAGCTGAAACCAAAAGAAAATCCAGTCTCTTATGTTCAATTTCTCTGGGCCAGCTATTAAAGGAAAGCTTTGACATGTAGTTAGAAAAGTATTGTTAGGAGGAAATATTTTAGTGCTGTATCAGTACATCTCCCCCACAGCCCCCTCCCTGGTTCCCTGCTTTATAAGTTTTTCTAGAAGATTTTGGCTTGACTCACTGTCTATGATTTTGTAAGATCTCCTGATGTGGAATACAAGTGAACATTGTCTCTTCTGATGTGTTGGTATATAACCTCTAGGGAGCAAAAAGACTGCAGTTTAGTTGAGCCTCTGTAGCAGTTGCTCTCTTGTTCTCTATAGGGAGCTCTAGAATGGAAAAGGCAGCCAGTCATGCATGCTATAATTTACATCTGATTGATGAAAGGTTTAGATTCACAGGAACAATTTGCACTGGGGCTCCTGTGGGCATAAAACTGAAATATTTTGCCACTTCTATCCAGCATTAAGATTTCTCTTGATCAGTTTCATATCCTTCCATGTCAAGTTCATCCTTGGAATTAAGGCTTGAAGTTATATGTTTAGATGATGCAGTCTTTTTCCTGTGTTCAGCAAGGGAGTAAGTTAAGTTGTAGCTGAAAACACTGCCTTATAACAAAGAAATACATTTTCTTGGGGAAAACCATATCATACAGTATTTGTTGTGCTTTCAAACTCAGTTTAAACTTCATTTATATAATAATCAAATATCTGCACATTAATTTGCTAAGATCTTCAGGAAAAACACAGTTTCCAAGCAAAATGCCAGCATAAAACAAAAGTTTTTTGAATTCTCAGAGTACAGGAAATTAGTACTTGTTAAGGAAATAGAACCAGGCCAATGAGTCAATTATCAGTAACTTCTCCAACACACGTACTAAATGAAATACTGTTAAACTTACTATTATGTAAAACTGTAGTTTAATTACTATCATACCCGAAATATAGCTCCTGTTGCCCAATGAATAACTGCAACCACCACTAGGAAAATTTTGTTCTGTCCTGGCATGTACCACACTGAAGCTACAGAAGTAGAAAATCCTTGAAATTGAATGATTAAGGATAGTCGAGTTTGTTTGTTCTTTTCCTGAACTTTACTATTTCTGAAATATTAGGACACATTTAGGGAAAAAAGTAAATGAATCTGTGCAAAGTAAGAATAATCCAATAGTGTTGTTTGCAAAGTCATAAAATATTTTTTTTCACTTAAATGTGCCTTCAAAATGAAACACCAGAAAATTCTCATTCTTTATATATATTTCCAAACAAGCTAAACATGTAAATATATAAATTTGCTGTAAAACTTATTAATGGGTATTTGTTTACATATTTTTATCTCAATTATCTATGCCCATAGGACCCATACAATCAATTTTTCACTAAGTAGTTTTCAAAATATAATTACTCTTATGGGTAGGTCTATGAACAACAGTGTCATTTACACTATCGTTCACTAATTGCACTTCTAAGCCGTTATAATGAATTATACTTGTACATTCTTTACAAAGATCAGTTAATGCTAATCATTTCTATCACATATATCACTGAGAAGACATCCATCTATAATAGCCTTTCCATTTACAGCCTCTTTCCCTTTTAATTTTCTTGCATTGTAAGAAAAGGCAGTAAATGAATGGTGTGTGTTCACGCATTGTAAGCCCTGTAAACTAAGTAATAAAAGTTGGGATTTGAAATTTAGAAGATATGATTTTCTGTTTTTTAATAAATCTAAGATGGAAATTATTAGGTTTGTGATTATTGAATGTGCAGTTCTGGGACACCAATTCAGGAATTACTGGTCATGGGAATAACAGAAATAAACAGTAATGGTATGAAACTTGATGTATTTATGAATGGACTGTATAGAACAGATTTCTTTTCATGTTGGGTTACCAAATTGAACTCATAAGCCCATTTTTTGTGCTTTAACAAGACAGAGCAGTATCTGCTACAAAGCAAGGAGCTGAGTGTTTTTGTGTAACCAATCTATGGACTGCATTCCTACATGGAGGCAGTAAAAATATTCCTTTGCAGGATGAGAGATGCTAAAATAATGAGCTTGTTCTTTCATGAAATCCTTGTGACTTGACATGGAAGGTGTAATTTCTTAAGATGTGGGAAACTTTGCCAGGGATTTAGGTACAAGAAGCCCAGAGTCCCTGAGTGTGAAAAAACAGCTGCCACCTCTTTTCTCCCTGTTATCATCACAGAATATTAAGACAATGTTTCACTATTGCCTTACTGGAATTTCTAAGAAGTTGTGGCAACACCTATAGCAAGGATCTTAAAAGCGCAGAATGTACAAAAACTGAATTCATGTTGGTGTGTGTATCTAGGTTAAACAATAAGCACTAACTGTTATCACAAGTTTTGTGGTTGGAATCCTCATAAAATTACCATGATACCGAAGCTACTAGTGTCTTTCTCACATTTTAGTTTCTAAGTGCTAATAGTGGAATCTGTGTATGAAAATATCAGAAATATGAAACAAGCGTCTCTTTTTAAATGTAAAGAAAAACATAGAAAAAAAGAAAATTGGTTTTTCAACACCAAAATTGCAGCTTAATATGAAAGAAAAGTTAATGTTTCGCCCAAAAGACCTATGGTTTAAAAACACGCTTTGAAAGGGTGTGGGAAATTCTTTGTGAGAAAAGTACAATATAAGAAAATGAAATACAACAGAGTTTTATAGAGTTTGAGTAGTGTATCTTCCTCGAGAAGAGTCACACTCCTCTCAACTCAGTAACTGAACCATCTTGTTTTACAGATGGAGAGAAAAGGGACCATAGTACTTAAGAATTCTTTTCTTTTGTATGAGCTTAATACCTCTAGTGGGTGTTTCCTCACAGACATTCCAAAGACAAGTTTTAAATGGTGCAGTTTCATTAACCACCTTACTACATCAATTTTATCTACAGTTTTTTACATGTATTCAGTAGATTTTGGCATTTTCATGTAGGATTTTTGGAGTCTATTAAGTAAAACTAGGGAATCATCATGTGGCCAAGCCCACATTCTCTCCAGTTCATGTGAAAAACTATAAGAGAATAATTATTAGAAAATAATGATCTGATAACTGATGAATTTCCTAGCCATAAAAAGAAGATAAAGTGATAAAGAGAAAGAAAATGAGAAAACTACCTTTGCACAAAAAGGGAGGAAGGGGCTGTGCAAATGGACCGTGAACAGCCCCTGGGAGATGAAGTAAAGGAGCTCTACATCAGACTAATTGCTGAAGGGAACCTGGTTGAAAGAGGCACTGCAAATCCCAGGAACAGCCTGATTCTTGTAGCTGAAATCTGTTTGGCAACAGGAATACAGTGGAAAAAATCCCAAGAATACAGCCCTGGAAAAATATCCCAAAGAAGAGCTTTTCCTTGAACTATCTGCCAGCTGCCAAACTATGAAATGTGGATCTTATTATATATTACAAATCAATTTTATGGGAGCAAGGAAAAAAATCCACCATTATTTTTTATATCAGGAGAAATCTATAAAACATTGAATTCTTAGGATTTATACTACAGTTTTGTCCTTGTACTTATGACTTTTTTTTTTTTTTGGTATTAGGTATAGAGATTTTCCTCAATATTAACATCTTGAAGCAAGTATTCTGATAGAGATATCTCAGTTGAACTATTCAGTGTTTTGCGAGTTTAATCTGGATGGGACTGCATTCCCCTGGCATGGGTGGCAGAACATTCTGTCCTATGTACACTGCATTTGCCTTTGTTTCTCTACTCCAGAATCTGTAGCCACCAAATATGAAGTATTATCAGAATGGGTAAAAAAAGTATATGGAACATGCCTGGGGTCCTTTGGTGTCTGAACCCACAAAGCACATGAGCACATGAGTACAAAACAAAACAAAGCTTTATTCTAAAGTTAGGTCATTGACAAAGTAGCTGAAAGTAAGGGGTGAGTGAAGAGATCATAGACAGTGCTTTAGCTACACACATACATTTCCACGGAATCTAATTTTTCTCCTGCTCTAGAGCCCTGCACTATTTGGTGCAGATCCATGGCTGTGAAAAGTCCTCTCCTATGTCTAGCCCTCATCTGTTTCTGTTACCCACTGATAATCTGTACCAAGCCTCTAAAGGACCTACTGTCAGTGCAGACAGTAGTAGTTTCAGACTATACTTTCAGGCACACTGTGTGAAGGCAGACAATTTTATTCGTTGGAACAGCCCTAAAAGCAGCCTTACTAAAGAGTTATAGTCATTAACCCAGAGTTTCAGCACTGTAACTTCATTTTCTTTGTAGTTCATAGGTCCAGTTAACAGGAAATAATCCTAAGAATGTTCAAAATATGTTATGTCAAAAGTATATCTAGTACAGCACCTTGTCTGTTACACAGATGGGTAGTGGATTCTTAAGGAAGACAATAAGAACATACAGGATTGCTTTCACTCTAGCATTTTCAGCAATCAGTGCTTTAGGGCTTACAAAAGTGAGAGGTTGCAGCTGGACTGCTGTGTTTAATAACTGCTGATGTACCTATTCTCTGTCAGCTAGTCTAGTCATTCCCAGAAGTCATTTATGCTGCTAGAGATTCAGAAAGAAAATCTGCAGGTCCACAGCATATCATGTGCTGTAAAAAGCACAACTTATTTTTTTAAAAAATCTATTGTTTGATGATGTAACTGAGTGTTTGTAATTTTAATTCTATGACACATTATGACTTATTCCAATCTCTCTTTTTCCCTCTGTTCATGCCTTTGGATTTCTATTATATGGCTACTCAGACATGCTGTCTGTGTCAGGTCCTATCTGCTAAGCTTTTTCTCTTTTAAAGTACTCCCATGCTTCTGACTATTCCTTTTCCTACTTTTCTACTGCTATTGTATTTTTTTTCCTTAAAAAAGGCAGATGAGAGTTATATGCTTTATTGATTAAGTGGAGGCATTTCTTGAATAGTGCACAATGATGTCTTCTGTTTTACTGTAAATTTCTTTTATTTTTCTACCTTCTCTATGACCACTGCCAATCTGTTCATGTCACTGCCTGACTGGCTTAGTGGATGAAGGTGTTTATAATTCAGTAAGGCTTTCGGAATGGTCTGAAGTTGTCAAAGTGCAGGTCAGATTCATTCAGAGGTGCAGAAAATTGTCATCAGTAGCAGAAAGTCCATCTGGAAGCAAGTCACTAATTATGAACCTTGTGGTGTCCACCTGGGGCTGGTAGCTGGGCCAGCACTGCCAAACACTTTTATTGTGTGGGGACCTGGGTGGTGGGGAAGAGTGTGCCTTCAGCAAGTTTGCAGAGGATGTGAAACTGAGTAGTGTGTAGAAAACAGGCTGAAGAAATGGAGCTGAAATGAATTTCGTTATTCAAGGAAGGTTTACAAAGGGAAATGCCAAATCCTGCCCCGGGAACAGCAGTCCCAGTACACACTAGGGGCTGGCCTGCTGTAAAGCTGCTCAGCAGAGGACTCAGTGCCTTGGTGGACAGCAAGCTCATCAGGTACAAGAAATGCATTATCACAGCAAAGAAGGCCAATAACAGAATCACAGAATCATTAAAGCTGCAAAAGACCTCTGAGATTGCAGATTCCAACCTTTGAGCAATCACCACCTTGTCAACCAAACCACAGCACAAAGAACATCCTGGGCTGCCTTAGGGAGCCCATTACCAGAAAGCTGGGAGAGGTGTTTGCTGTCTGCTCATCACTGGTGAGATACATCTGGACTGCTTGGTCCTGTTCTGGATGATTAAGGAATTGGAGCATCTTTCATGCCACTTGGTAAGGTTAAAAGGTTATTTGTTTGACCTCAAGAAGAGAACATAAACGGTTTTGTAATTCTCTGCAATGTCTTCAAAATCTTTCCTGAGTGGCAACCAAGAATTTATTTTGATTATTCAACCTGCATTCTTCATAACCAGTGCTTTGAAATGCATCTGCTGTTTCATCAGTTGGTCACTCAGTGAATCAGTGAGTCATACCCTGTTGTCAATTGGCTGGGTATTGACAGGATAAAAAGAAAGCTTGTAGGAAATAGCCTGGGGATCCCGGTGGATAGGTTGAATATGAGTCACCATGGTGCCCTCACAGCAATCTAGGCCTATTGCATAGGGCAAAGATGAAGGGAAGGGGTTTTTCTTTCTGTTCAGCATTTTTGCTGCTGCTCTGATTTTGTGCTCTGCTAAAGGACTTGTGACATGGAAGGTACAGCTGGGAGAGGTGAGTTTATTTGGCCTTAAGGAAAGAAGGCCCTGGGAGGACCTTGCCACTGGCTTGAACTACCAGTGGGACATTATGGGGTATACAGAGCCAGAAACTTCTCAGAGGTACAGAGTGGAAAGATCAGAGCTACAACAAGGGAAATTCCAATTAGGCTGTGAAAAGTTGTTTTGTTTTGTTCCATCAAGTGTAATCAGATGCTGGAACAGGCTGCAAAGAAGTTTTGTAACTGTCATTCCTGGAGATATTCAAAATTCAGGCATACAAGGCTGTGGCCCGCATGATCTGACTTCAAAATAGTGCAGCTTTAAGTGGGAATAGATAACCTTTCATTCTAAATTATTTTGAAATTCTGTAATCTTTCTCTACCTATTTCTAGCCAGAAAGAGATACAGTATGTGGAATAATGTTGGGTCATCTCATTGCTTTTTCACCTCAATATTTACCCCATTTTTAAGATTAGTTTAAGAAAGCCTGTCTTCATTCAGAATATTGTTTGCTGTCTTTTAATCAATAATGAATTCTTAAAAGTATCTTCTACTTTATTGCCCAGGTTTTGCAGTTTCATTTTAAATCCTTTGGTGAGGAACATCTATCCAAGAGATCAACCACATCGTACATCTCAAAATCCTAGAAAAGATTTGTGAAGCACCCATTTATAAAAAGGCTGGTTTCTAGTGCTCCCTGTGTTTACTAACATATATAATTTTAATTTGTAACACTTTGTTTGATAAAAAAGTCAGTCCTTAGCTCCCAGATCACCTCTAGAGACCTTTTAATGAATTGCCATTATTAAATGCCATCTCCCTTTCCCTTGTACAATAGCAGATTTAAACAGTCATTTAAAGACCACTGCTAATATACCAGCAATTTTATGTGTGAATTCTTTTAAAAATATATGTGGTCACTCCTAAGTCATGGTGATTTTTCTCTACCCAACTAACCAATTTGTTCAAAATACCTCTTGCTTTCTCTCAATTTGACATAGTATCTTAGACTTTTCCCTGTCAAAGAATTGCTATGATAAATAATTTTCTTCTTGATTCTCTAGTGAACATGAGATGTTGTATTCATGGGGTGAATGCTGACCTTGCTGAAGTCAATCTGAGTTTTAATTTTAGGAATATAGGGTTCAGCCTTGGTGCATATCCACTGACAAATACTGTGTATTTGTGCTTGGAATCCTTGATTGTCTACATTCAAGCCAGTTCTGTCTGAATAAGGATACAGCAAACCAGAAGGCAATTTTTTTTCCCAAATATATTGTTTAAGATATGTGAGTAAAATCCAATAATTAAAAAAATGCTGTTAGGTATAATGCTGTAAATGCTGAGGATTTATGTTACAGTCTGCCCCTGATGTAAACTGACTGTGTGAGGAGTCAAAGCTACTCTAGAAATCAGTGAGGACTGGGATGTTCTGCATATATTCTATTCTTTAAGACCACTCAAACTGTTGAAAAAGCAAAGCCAGATTATTCAGTGCCTTAAGTATTAAAAAAAAGATAGAATAATAGAATCAGAATCTAAATTAAGCCTACATTTTGCATTGTGCCCTTTATGCACAGTTATTATCAAGCAGCAAGCTGTGTAAAATATGGAAACAAGTTAGTAATATACCAGCAAATAGCCTAAAAATAAAATGAGTAATTATAGCATGTACTTCAAAATAGAAAATAGGGTTATTTTAAAGTAATACTTGACACTGAATATTTGTAAGACCATGCAAAATAGAAGATTAGTCAAGAGGAATTGTAGTAAATCAGCTTATTATAAAAGACAAAGGAAAGCATTTGCTTGGAAATAAGGAAGAAATATTCATACATGTAAGGATTCTACTGCAAGGAGGCACAGGAATCAGGAGATCTGTATAATCTGTGCATCATTCAGCATGGAAGCTAGTACAGAAAGAAAGGATCATTAATTTAAGCATTTAGGGAAAATGTTAGGGTTTGTATTAGGTTTTGCCTTGTTTTTCTCAATCCAGTACTCCTTCCCAAACTGCATACAATTAGCAGTTCTGTATTCTAATCTATCCCTTGCTGCTTAAAATTATCACTCCTTTATTTCAAATATGGCTTCTTATCCTCTGCTCTGCTAACTGGCTTTATTACCCTCGACCCCATCTTGCCTCCACTGCAGGCAGCTTGACATTTTTACATCAGCTAATCCTCACTCTTCACACCCTTCCCTTCTCCTCCCCCACCCCGCATTTGCTTCCCTTTCCTCTTTTGGTGTATTCAGAGCTGCAGAGAGCTTTTCAGCAGATATTCCAACCCCTGGAGAAATTCAAAGAGATGGAAACACAGCACAAGAGCTAGGGGTGTTTTCTTCTGGACTGCCAAAAGCATAAGGTAACATTCAGAATGAGGTCACTGTTCCATGATCTCATTTGGAATTGGATTTGCTTATGGGGCATAGGAAGCCTAGTAGGAAGAGCATATGGTTTTGGTAGTTAATATTGCATCAACAAACTGTGAAAAAAAATTTAAGCATTTACTTTCCTTCCCTAATTTATAAATTCATGTGTCAGGAGTTTAAAAGAATTATGAGAAGATAATAAAACAATGGCTTAAATTAGACATGAGCATGGCTTAAGCTTGGCATGGACTGGACTCACAGCAGTCAAGTGTGCAAGGCACATATGTACAGAGGTGCCAAAACAAAATGAAAGTTTTGAGAAGAGTATTTTGCAGGATAACTGAAAAGAATAGCAGTGTTTTTTGTGCTAAGCAAAGCAAGAGAGCATTGGCAGGAGAAAGCATGGCATGAGTGGTTACCTCAGAAACTTCCCTGCATGTAAGGTGCTGCCAACAGGCTGTTCAGGAGGAATGAATGTATATTCCTTCCCCTGAAAAAGACAGAAATAGGTATTCTATGTCACAAAGAGCCTATATAATGTAAGGAACAGGAAAACAAGGTACACTGGAAAGGTCTGCCTGCTGTCAATTAAATTTGGAAATATCATCAATAATTCTGCCCCTCAGTAGCATTATGACCTAGGGTACTTCACAGGTCTTTGCAGTGATTTGAAGGAGAAGTTAAACAGCCATTGTATTAACTTTGAAACTGGTAGTGCAAAACAAGGCAGATTGTGAAATAAAATGTGTGTAGGAGCAACAGCAGTAGTAGCAGAATGTGGATAAACTTTGTTGTTAACCTAACTAGTGAGTGTAAAGAATTAAAAATCACAGAGAGAAAGAAATTCAAGTGCAGAGAGAAAAAGCACCCTGATGAGCTTTAGACATAGAGCAAAATTTGCAGTAAACCTCCAGAGGGGCTGAGTGATCCTCATCTTCAGTATGAGCAGAAAGAAACCCTGGTGGAAGGAAGACATTTGACCAGAAAAATATCTGTTCCTGTGATTAAACATCATAATCATAAATCCAGAGGAAGTGGCAGAGATAGGGTTAGATTTGTGACTTTTTTGTGAGGACACTTTTGCAAATTTCTTACCATTATTTTTGAAGCGAATATATAATTTCTATTGACTCTGTGGATTCTAGGCATGCCAAGTTTTGGAATGTATATTTTTGAAACTTCATTAGAAAAGCTAAGAAATACATTTTATTCTTTATTTTAATACGTTAGAATTATATTTTAAATATGCATTTTAAACTAGATCCTTCTGTGTCATAAATCATATTTCACTCTTAAGAAAAAGATATTTTATGAAAATTTTCACTTATAATGAAAAGCTGTATTACTGCTGTAAAGAAAAATATTCCATGTTAGTCATGCAGGCTGCAAAAAAAGATCCAGCAAAACTTCTTTCTGCCTGAAATCAATAATAAAATAAGTTCATTTCATACAAACACACATCTAAAGCTTTCATGACAGTCTAAAAAATCTAAAAATGCCTGCAGAGGATATGAGTTTATTGAATTTTCTTACTTTACTGTTTCATAGACTCTGCCTTAACCAGATAGTATAATCTGATTGTATCAACCTAGAAGTATATAGGATTTTATTTTAATGTTAAAAAGGTCAATAGCTTTGGAACTTAAATTCTTTCTGTCTTCTATACTGCACTAGAATCTCAGTAGTGAAGTATTACCAGATAACTTTAATAAAAAGAGGTTGGATTTTATAAACTGAAATTTACTTATTCATTTCCTATATATACAGTTAAATTCTTTAGATAAATGCTTTCTAAGTATGGGGCAAAGCGATATATACTTTATTGAATGATGAAGGAAATTTATATTAATGCGGTTGATATAGAAATAAAATTTCTTCCCAAGCATTTTTGCTGTAAAACTATTATTGAATATTACATCTTTTTATTACCTCAGATGATATTCCAACATTTTAGTGCTTTATTCCAGCTCTGAAAATGTTTTAGTCTTACCAAAGACACGTTCTGCGGAGTTCTGCATTGAAGCACTTTTGGTTTGGAATTTGAGTTATATTTTAAATTTTGGTAGCAGACATACCATTTGCTGAACCAGGCCAAGGTTTTCAGTTGGTCTGCAGAATAGATTCATTCTGAAAGATTTTTTTTAGACTTCCATGAAGCTTCTGAAAATCTGGATCACATTAGAGGTAAAGGCTTAGGCATTTTCAGCACCAAAGAAGAAGTTTGCAATCATTTTCTGTAGTACAAATGGGCTTATTTAGCACTCCTGTTATGGAAAAGATTCTACAATAATAATACTACTATTATAATACCATTTCTGTAATAATAGCACTTCTGTTATAAAACACCATTATTATAGAAATGCTATTATAAGACAAGCTCTGTTATTTAGAATTGCTTCTGCAATAAAAGTGCTAAAAAGTCTGCTTGTATTACAGAAAATTATTGCAAATTTTTCTTGCCTGGCAGTGAAATTTTTCATTCTGAATCTTGTCTGTCGCTGTTGGAAAGCCATTCTCGTACATACTCTGAAGCCTCTGTGAGCTACTTAACAGTGTGTATTTAAAATAGGGAATTACTGAATAGGCAAATGGAAAAAAGGCCAGTTGTCATTTATGCCATCTTCCATGCTCCTAATGCCCTGCTCACTTTTTCATAGACCACAACTCTTATGTGGAAAGTGCATGCAGGCTCATAGAGCAGGTTTTACCACAGTGCATTAGGTAGAGGAGATGACATAAAAAATATACATGGAGAAAGGGAGCAAACTGTTTTGTTTCATCCTGTTAATTTTTCCACTTTTGAGCACAGTTCACAAGAAGCAGCTTCCAGTTTTTCCATTTGACTTTGTACCATACTCTTATGCACATAATATTCAACAGGAGGTAGATTCAACAGGAGTAAAATTCAGTCCATGGAGAAAGAGTCCTATTAAATACTTTGAACCAATTAAAGCATTAGAGTCAGAGGTCCTTAATGAATACTCAGCCTAAGGACCAGCCTGCTCTGATCATCATCTCCCATTCACAACCCACCACCAGTGGGTGCATTCCAAAGCCATAATGAATATCTGCCTTTTGGGAGGAAGGGAACAAAAGGAAGAGCAAAAGGAACCCTCTAATTCTACCCCTGGTTCCCCCACATCCTCTGTTTTCTTTAAAAAAATTTCTTTACCACTACTGTAGCTGTTCTAATGCACTCTCCACTTCCTTCATTGCAGCCACCAATCCACCAGTCCACTGCACACAGAGCAGAAATTCTCATGGGTAAGGCATTTCAGAAAAATATTAGAACAAATTTCTGAGTTTAGGCCTCAGACAGTCTTTGCCTAATCCATTAATTTTTGTGTGAATGAGTTACCTATAATTATTTTGGAAATTTTTGGGTCATAGTGTGAATTTTTTGTTAAGGACACTAAAGAGTTGGTGCCCACAAATTTCTTTTACCTTCACATACACTCTGACACAAGAACTCTCTTGTTTGTCTTTGCCATGCCCGTGCAAAATCCCAAATACATGACATCTGTTTCACATCCTGGACAAGGATCATCTAGAAGGTAGAAATTCAACATGAAGCCTGTGGAACTGCATCAGTCATATGCCAGAAGAAGATTCATCTTCTAGGTTTCTGATTTTTGTTATAGCTGGTTTTTGCTAAAAACAATGAGCCTCAACACTTGAATTAATTCTAATTTTTTTTCTTTTTTTTTTTTTTTTTTTTCAGTTTACAGTTCCTCTACCAAGGAAATGTCATTACCGTAATTGTTCCTCTACTCAAAATTTCAGTGTAATAGTATTTCTAAAAAACATGCAAATCTAATCTTGAATTTTGCCTTGCAGTTCTCCAAGAATGTAATTTGGGCATGAATTGGAGCCATTAGATAGCAACAATATGATTATTACTGTGCTAAAACTTTTCCAGTAGCATAAGGAGAACATTAGGTCTTTCTCATTTAAAAAATTTAAAATTTTTCCTTACTCTCCATCACCAATTAATTTTTTTTTAAATTGTACCATGAGTTTCATCAGACTAAAATTTTATTTTTAATTATTTTAAAATCAGTTTTGTTATTTAGTGGAAGGAAAAAAGAGCTAGTGAGTTTTGATGCTCTTTTGCACTCCTGTAAGTTGCTAAAGGCTTTGTTTTTACACTGCTAAATACATTACTTAGTCCATAGAGTTTATTAGTGCCTTTGGGTACCATATTTTCTTGAAAATAGCATACACTTTTGCGCTTATTTGTATCTCCTAATGCTTAAGTGCTTGTGCTCTCTTTTGTGTGTTATTTTTCAGTTGATACTTACCAGTAACTTACATTGGGTAACATCTGCTGTTTTGGTTCTTCATTGCAATAGCTCCCTTAAGACTTTTAGTACAAAAAGTGACTTTATTGTTAGCAGCTACACTACTACAAAGACAATCTTGTGGTAGCAGTGGAATGGTCCTCTTTTATTGGTAGATCCAAGAAAAAGGCTCTTTCAAATAATATTTTGCTCAAAATGTTGAGGTTTTGGTAAAGTAAAGATTTCTATTTTAAAAGGAAGAAAATGTTGCATAGCCTCAGGTGAAAAAAAAAAAACCAAACATGAGCATTTAAAAAAAAAATTCAGGTATTTATTTTTGAAATCTGTGCAGTGGAAATGTTGGCTACTTCTGGTATTTAAAAACAAAGCACTTATATTTTCTATTTCAAGCATACACTTTTCCTTTAAAATGAAGTATAAACAAAAGAGCTAGACAACCCCAGCACAAAATACTTATTTTTAGTCTTAAGAAAATTAGAATATTTCAGATTTTCTGTTTTTCTGGAAAAAGAAGATAGGCTGGTATAAGGATGCAGTTGCCTGTCTCAAAACACTGTCCCCATAAGAGAAGCCTCCACAACAGAACTTGAGATCAGTGCAGACAGCAACAGGAAGATGCTCATCCCAGGCCTGGTGAGGCAGATCTGGGTGAGGCATCCAGACAAAAATTCCCCCATGGCAAACTGTGGGACAGGCAGTGAGTGCTTGTGCACAGCCCATCTCACACTGTGGGAACAGCCCCCACAGCCTGTGCATAGCCAGGGCTGGACAGTGCAGGAGTGGGACCTGCAGAGGAGCCACTCTGGGACCCCTCCCCACTGAAGGCCAGGGTGAAGAAGGACCAGTGGGACACTGCAGGAATCCACAGGGGATGATATCTATTGCTTAATGTCTCTCTCTCTTCCTCTCTTTCTTTTTCTTCCACCCCTCTTCTCTCCTTTTTCCTTCTATCTCTCTACCTCTCATTTACTGTTAAATAAAATCTGTACTATTGAGTTCAGCATGTGGTCTTGTTTGCACCTCAGCTTAGGGAGAAGCATCCATTATAAGTGGATCACACCAATTGGTCAGAATAAAATTTTCCATTATTGCTTGTTTACCTATCAATTCTAATCCAAATTAAATAACCCCTTTTATTCTCACTAGCCTAGTGAAGCCCTGGCTATGGATATGGCATCTGTATGGCACTCTGATCATGTCCCTGTAGTTCTCAAATTTAAAAATTAAGGGGTTTTTTGTTTTCATCCTTCATTCATTTTCTAAGTTATCGTACCAAACCCAAGAAGTTCTGGCACATCTGTACTAGAGAGTACACTCTTCCAACACCCAAGCCTCAGGACAGTTCAGAGATTTCCTCTCAGAACAGCTAAACTCTGGAAGTGCCTGCATTCAACTGGTCAGGTTGTGCCTCCTTAAGGTTTAATAACTTCTCATGATAACTTTGGCAGTTCAAACACATGGCATAAGTTTCCAGATTCTCTATTTTTCCATGAATAGCAAGTTAGATAGATATTTCTTTAGTAAAGTTTATGAAAACTCATTACTAAACCTGCAAGGTGTCTGCTAGGTTAGGTCTTACAGGTATGTCCAAAGCACAGACATGAAGAGGAAGCAACAATTGTCTGCTTTTACTGAAAAAACGGTGGTAGTAGCCATGGTGTTGCTATCCACCTTTTTCATAGCAGCCTAGTAACTACAACTTACACACATGAAGTAGATCTGGTTCTTCCCCTTTTCTGCTGACAGGTTTAAATCTGAAACAATTTACCTCACAGGAGGGTGTCCAGCTTAGCAGTCTACCTGGCAGGTTGGGTGATATCATCCTCCATCCTCACACAGCATTTTAAACTTGAGCACAAGTTATGCACTAACACAACCATGAGTTCCAAACTAAGATTTGTCTGTTTCCCATCCCATTTGGTCTTAAGTAAGCAAGAGACCAGAAGCTTTTGATAAATATTTCACCAACCCACCTATCTTTATGGGTTCTGACACCTTAGTTTGGTGTACAAATAGGTGCTTAAAGTGAGAAGAAACATGGAGGATTTGAAAAAAGAGATAAATAAGACTTCTTTTTTGAAAAACAGTTTTTTAGGGAAGCTGAGCTACTACAGACAACTTTGGTAGATGACAGAATGCATCATTTTGTCTTGCCTCTGTTCTATTAAAGGGAAGCCTTTACATAGGATAAGCATAAAAATAAGACTATATCTTGTTTTCAAAAGAAGCCACTCAAATAATTTGGTACTAATGCTCATGGAATATTGACAGGATCGGGTATCCAAATTTCAGCCCCCCCACTGTTTTACTACAATTTCTAGAGAGATTGTGTTGCTCAGCATCTAGTTTAAAAGTGGAACAATTATTCACCTTGTGCCAGAATAGGTAGATGCTCTCAGGGGTAAAATCAAGCAAGCCAGAAAGAGAACAAGCAGGTAACTGCCCTGAAAACCATGGCACAGGGGAATTTCATTACTGAACATTACTGAATCTACCTTTTCACCGTGTCATCCCCATCATTCTGTTTGTTCTATAGGGGCCCTGATAATTAATGGCAGCTCCTTAACCAGTGCTCTGCACAACAAGAATTGTGTAGTCTCTTGTCATACCCAGGGTACAGGGGTGTTTCTTTGGCTCTTAAACAAGCAAAGGGGTTACTGCTGCCTTTTCCATGAGAAAGTCAATTTTGGCTAGGGATGCTTAACTCTTTTAAGAAACCGTAATTTGCTTGTTATTGCTAAGATAAGAGAATCTGAAGGGAATGGGCGGACTTAACGAGGCTTAAAATAAGTGTGTTCATGTTCCTTAGATCCAGATTGTTCTACAATAGCCTTTTAGAGATCATCACTCTGGTCAGACACTCCACTGCAAATTGTTGCAAGTCCTCCCTGGTAAATTGTGGCCTAGTGTTAAACACTGTGTCAGATTTTCTATGTCTAGCAAAAATATGTTCTCATAATCACCTGTTCAACTGCAATGGAATCTAGTAATGCTATCTCAGGAAAATTTAAATCATAGTCTGGAATTAATACATGCATCTCCCTAGTCAGTTTAAGTAAATAAAGGACTACTTTACTCCAGGGGACAATTTATTCTGTGCCACCATAGAGGTTTCTTTGGACTGTCAGAGCCTGTATTTTTGCACGTGTAACAAAGAACAGATAAATTCTCCAATGGCACTATTCAGGAACAATATCAAATGTGTCTAGTCTGTCTCTGGGAGTTTTCAGTCCTTTGATTTATTTTTCAGTTATCTGTTTTAAAATATTTTTTCAGGAGCTTTGGCAACTTCTCATTTGGATAAATTGAAGTTCCTGTATTAATTCAGGCCTTGATTTTGTTTTGGGGCTTGGAAAATTCTGTTCTGGCTAGGCTGTACTAGTAATAATCATATCATCATCCTGAACTGCTGCAACCTACATTTTTTCTGTAGTGGGACAGTTATAAAAAATAGTTTGATAGTAACTCAAGATTTGGATTTCATTCAAATGAAATTTTATCAAATGCTCTAGAAAATATTCATGTGGCAACCAAGTTTCCCTCAGCTTGTAATTGGTTTGCAAATCATCAGTTTTTAATTTAAAAATCCATACTTTCAGGGTGGTGCTTTGCTAAGCTGACCTTGGTTCTGTGCTGCATTGTTTACAGTTGAAACTGGTCTTCTGTAAATAAAGACATGAATCTTTTTTTGTAATGGGCTAAACATAAACCCAATTTCTTTGCACTGGACTAAGGTTTTGTCAGTGGCCAAAGTGAGTAAAATGCTAATTTACAATTCTGACCATATCGATTTATGAGAATTTTGCCAGTTCACTCCTTTGACCAATGTGTAATCAGCTTATTTTGCACTTTGATACTGAGTTGCCTTGGGTCTGCACCTCTGCACAGCAGTCAGTTTAAGATTTTAGTTCAATAACCTGGTCTATTATTTAAAAAATAGAGTAAATGAAATGAAACAATAATGCCTGTGGCCTTTTAGTCTGGGAGCAGACATGTTACCATTTCATGTATTTAAATTTAAGGGAAAAAAAGCATCCTCCTTTGTTTTCCCAAGGAGTGCTTGCAGCCTGTTCTTTTAGTTAATTTGGTTTCTTCTGCCTAAGTCGAGCTTTTATAGGAAGCTGAACAGTGGACTTGTTAGATTTCCAGCTGCTCTCTGTTCTTCAGAGCTTCTCAATGCATTGCTGAGAAGTCTTCAGACTTCCCTGTGTTTGTTTTGACTCCTTGACCCATCAGTAGTGTCATGCTTTTGATGAAGAGAAGGCTTTGTATCTGCAAATTACTGCTGCATTTTTTTTCTCTAGCAGTTTACTGTCTACCTTCAGCTCTGTTTTGCAGATATTTTTAATTATATTTTATTACCTCATTCTTTTCTTTTAATGCTGGTAACACTGTCTTTGACATCCCACTGACTCATTGCTCTAATGCTCAGCTTAAAGTTAATAAATGTCCCATTTACTTTCAGGTTGACAGTCTATTTATCTTCTGATGATGGGCAATACTGCCAGAAAAAAAACCATCCAAGGAAGTCATGCTGCAGTTAGCCTCTCTGGCTGTGCTGTGCATACTTGACTGGTGTCTGCAAACTTTCATACACTGATATTAATGAGTGCATGTCTTTAATCTTTTTTCATCTGACAGATATTGTGCTATTTTTCATAGACTGTGTAAGTCTGTGGTCTCGACCGAAGTGGCTTTGATTTTGTGCTATTATGCCTTAGGTATCTCTTCTGTAGTCTGGCTTTTCAGTCTTATTTATACTTCAAGATACTGTCCATTTCCATAAGCATTATTCTTGAGGGAATGTGATTCCTGCTGCTTAGCACATTCTGCTTATGATATCAGGTTAATCCGTGTCTCCCATCCATCCTGGTAAGACACACAGGGTTGGGGCACGGACCTGAAAGCTCCCCTTTGCTCATTCCTAGTTTGAAATGGTGAGCATGGTCTCTGTCAGAGTTTAACCCCACCTGTAGTAGGGTGAGTAGCCTGAGTCAAGCTCTGTTCTCAGTAGGCAGTCTGCATGTGGCCAGTCTGGTTTTAGAGATAAAGTAGAGAAGCTGTATGGATGCAAGTCACACTGTGCCATTTGACCATAGGACCAGAAAATGGTCTCCGGTCCCTGTAATTCCTAGCCTAAAACTAGCCTTTGAGGTCCTGTTCCATAATTTCTTCCCCTGGCCAAATTTTATTAACAATCTGGTCTTTATCACAGACTGCACAAGTTAAGACTAACATCTAAATAAAGTAAAAATTCTTTGCACTTTAGGTAACTTTCTATTTAACATATTCCCCTCAGAAGACAGAACAGCACTCAGATTTTTGCAATGTAGTTTCATAGTTGGCATCTTTTATCTGAACTAGCTGAAAATTACTGAGCACATGAAATGCATTAAAATCTGCTGTTGTCAGTAATAGGGTTATTTTTTGATGGTATTCTCTGACATGGGCAATTGACATTGATTGCAAATGCAGAATGAGACAATCTGATTCTCTTTGTCAGTTGTTTTCATTCAGTGACCTGTCAAAAACTGGACCTTCTTGACACAGTTTTAACTCAGTAATAAGTATTCTCTTCTCTGGAACTATTTCAAATTGTGTACCAGAGATTTTCAATTCTCCAGTTGCATGTTCTTCCACTAGCAGTTACTTTTGTTTTGCAATTTCTATTTATTTTATGGTGCTCAACCAGGGTCTCCAAGCACTGGGCATTATAGTACTCAGTTATTGCCAATAATCTGCACAACAAAACTGTGTTCAATGCACAGATCCCAAATCATGCTACCGGTCTGAAATGTTCTTTTTGTGGAGGATCGTGTTTCAATCTGTAAGTGATAAAATAATGAGGAGGGTACTGCATTGCATTAAGTCATATTTCAGTTCAGTAAGGCTGGGAAAAAAATGGAAGCTTTCCACATCACTGCATCTGAACTGCAAATGGATCATCAATTTTAATTCCCTACAAAATAAAATAGGAAAAATTGATTTAACAGAGATATTTCTTTTATGAGTTCTCTTTCAGCAGTTACATTTGAGAAGTGAAATGTTATACTGAACCAAAATTTGCTTTGATTTGAAAATCTGTAAATACAGAATACTTTGATGTTTCTAGGCTAGGAGCCTAGCTTTCCTAAGTTCACTCTATTGCCAACAGAGGGAGGCAGGCATTTCCTGAGGGGAATTATTTAAGTACTCGAGCTAATAATGCCATTTGAATTCACCATCCCAAACCAAGATGATTATTAACTCAAGCAGTGCTTTCTGCCTGTAAGGAAAGACATAATATAATCCAGCCTTCCCAAACAGAAGATTTTACAGACTCATCTACTTTCTTGGTGTTTCCTTTGGGATTAGTTTAGCTTTAGACATTTAGATGTCAAGATTGCATAGTCATTGATATGCTGGCTAAACATTGTTTAGGGTTCCACGTGGGCATTTCTATACTGATAGGCAAATCCATATTGATTTCATTTTGTAGGGTGGGAGAATTTATTCCTTACTTTTGGGACATATCATATTAATGACTGGGAGAAGCTAATGTTTTTGTTTATTCTGTCTGTGAATTTGTCACAGCTCCCTGTGAAAATTTATGTTGTATTGGTCATTTAATGACTTGTTTTATGGATGTTTTAATTCAACTATGTGAGGAAGCACTTCTTAAAAAACACACAAACAAAAACTCCAAAGCCCCCTCCCCCTTTATTATAGCAGAAGTGTCAAGAAATGCATTAGAATATAATTGTTATTGAGGCATGATCCAAAGATGTGTGACCATAATTTCACTTCCCTGGAGAGGGTTGGTCAGTTCACTGAAGTATGGAGGATATGAGTGATTCATCACTCCTTGCCACCATGTGTTGTTATCAAAACAAATGAAGTTGTACTGCTGTCTGGGGAGCAGAAGTTAGGAAGTGTAGTTGATAAGAGTTTCGTATGGGGTTATTGCTATGTGGTTCATCTATAATTGTAATTATTTTATTGCTTTTCACCTCTTTTTTAACTACAAATGATGTATTGTGAAATAAGAAAACCAGTCTAGTCAATTACTCCATTTTATAATAAATTACTTTCTGTATTTTATTTCATGGACAATTGATTTTTCTGGTAGTACAGATAGATGTCTGAACTTTTTGTTGGTAGCTAACTTATCAGATATGTTGTGATCCTGTTGCTTTTGCAAATTCTGCAGCAAAATCTGGTGGTATGGTAAAAGCTGATCAAGTGAAGGCTTCCCATCTTCTGAATTTGGATAAGTTTTTGAAATGCCATCCTGCAATCTCAGAAATGGGCTCTGCAGGGAGTTATGCAAAAGTTTTTAATTTTGCTCTTGCTGCACTGCCATAGTCTAAAGTCATGTCAAAAGAAATAAATTTGTGCTATGCTTTTTGACTTGAAAAAGCTCTTCTGTTTAGAGATGTTTGCAGAGGTGGCTTGATAAACTATGGTTAGCCCTGAGCTCTTTTCTCCCCCAATGAACAAATCTTCAAGAAGTTCAAATTAGTAAAATGAAGAACCACTTAAGGAAAAACATACCCATGTTCTCTTCCTTGACATTTTACGTGATCTTACCAGTCTTTGAAAGCTGTGTGTAACCTCAGAGGCCATTGTGACTCATCTTTTATGGTTAGTAAATCATTGAAAAATTATCAAAGATAATTGCGCCCCAAAGTTCCCTTATGATAGATCTACATTGTTTCAATATGTTTTTTACATCATGCCTCTCTTCTATAAAAGCTAGAAATTATTAAAATTATTTTAATAATAATGGAAGATTTTGAAATGTAGTACCTAGACCAGTGCTGATTCTGGAGCTATGTATTTTTTACTTCAAAATTTATTTGATTAAAATACTTGTATAGATTATTCAAGTAGTAAATGGAACACTATGAATACACCAGAGTATAAAATCCTACCATGAAATATTTTCATGATGAGTTCCTATTTTGAATTCAGGTTTACTTATCATCATGAAAATTCACACATAAAACTAATTTGAATTCATTACATAACTGCCTTCAGTTTTTATACCAACAAAATTCACTGATTTCAGGGGAATTACTCCGGGTTTATAATGGTTTAATTGAAGGGAAAATAAGTCTTTTAGACGTACAGTAGTAAAAAAAAATAAAAAAATGAGGCACTAAATTGCATGTAGTAGTTGAAAGAATAAATGGAAACGTTTTTAGTGTATTGTAAACAGTGCTGAGCATACTCAGGGTCCATAACATTTTCAAGAGAAAAATCCAATGAAGCCACTAAAAGTTAATGTGTACCTCTTAACTTGTCTTGATTACTGAGGACTTACATATAAAAAGATCCTTTATGAGATCTGAAGAAAGTCAACCAACAACATGAGAAAACAAGAGAGGTACAAGCCATTGGCTGCACTTCTGCAAGCAGCTAAGCAAGGCTAAAAGCTCTCAGCAGCAGAATTTCGTTTCTCCACTTCCACAGCTGTTCCTTGGGGCAAGGTGGCCTCTGCCTCATTTTGTTGTTGAAAGCACTGGTGCTTGCTGAAACTTGAATTGAGGTAATTCAATTCAGAGAACCATCAGGCTTATTTTGTTTCTGGTTTAATTTTAATTATGTTAGTGTTAGTTCCCTGAGAAGTCCAGCAGTCAGATGTTTAGTGGTGCTATCTCACTTCTGTGCAAAATTGCTTTCCAGTTCAGCAGGAGATGGTACTGGAATATGTTGTCCTGTATAGAACAACTTGGATTGCTGTCTGTTTGTGAAGTGACAGCTTTTGCTGAGTTTTGGCTGGCAGTAACTTGCTGCTGTCCAGTGATGAGAAGACATCAGCAAAAGTGAGGAGGTTTTGTCTCTCTTAGAACAAAAGTACCACAGACCAGCTGACTTGCCTCACTTTGTATTACACTAGCATCTTACTCTTCAGCCATAAATACAGATTTAAGCTAGTTTTTCAGATTTCTTATTTGAAATAAATAATTTTTAATAATAAGTAGGTAAGTGGAGTGACAGTTGACAAGTAAAAGCACAGTGATCCCAGACTTTTAGTAGCCAGAAAACATGCACTTATCTGTGCCCAGTGAGACCAGACCTTCACATTTGGTACAGAAACACTTGCAATCCATCTCTAGCACTTTTCTTGTGCCTTGGGAGGGCCACAAGTCTAACACTGATTTCTCACTTTTTCTCTCGCACTCTTCAGAAAATTAAAAGGCCAAGCTAATAATCACCTGGCTGCATTTTATGTCCTGGCATTGTTATTTCTAAAAGCGTGGTGTTGGCACCTGGGCCGGCTTTTCCTAAGCTGACAGAGTTTCCTTGCCCAGGCTGCATGTTGTGTCTTATTTGTGTAGCCCTTCAGAACACAGTGCACAAATAGAACCAAGAGATGTTGTGGGGTTTAAGCGTGTCCTGTAGTTCAGGTTCAAGAGGCAAGCAGCACCATGAGTTTTACACCTGGGGATGGAATTATGAGAATCAGAGAAGTTTAAATGCTTTTAATATTACACAATGACATATTTTATTATGTATTCATGTGGTTCTACTTTGTTGTTCCTTGTTTTTTATATGTTTCAGCTCTTCATAACATGTCTGAGTATTCTCAATACCTTCTATGACAGAAAATGTATCATAAGAAGGATACTGGTTACTGAGGTACAGAGTGTCAGAAACCTGAAATTTCAATCCTGTCAGTGCTGCAGACTTGGTGTATGACCATGAACAAGTTATTCACTGTATGCCTCAGTTTTCCTTTCTGAAAGGAACATAACAGTTGTAGCAGAAATGTCATATGTTTTAGTACTATGAGGTGTGTTTTTCCCTCAGGGATGGTAAGAATAGTCATAATAATGATTAATTATCAAATTAGGAGATGGAAAGCACCTTCAGACTTCTAAGGAAGTTCATATGAACTTAATACATACGGAAATGTCTTAGAATGCTGCATCCACTTTTACTAATTTATATTAGACAGAAATCTGTAATTGCATTTCTTGGAGTCATCAAAGAGACATTAGTTATTAGCTAGCATGTGAAACAAAGAAGCTTTACTAGAAAACCTGATGTACTTGAAGGTGGTCCCAGAAACAGACTACTGTAAGAAGAATCACAGAATCGTGGGATGGTTTGGTTTGGAAGGGCCAAAAGATCATCTAGTTCCAAACCCCTGCTTTGAGCAGAGGCTAGACCTTGAGCAGAGGTTAGGCCTTCCACTAGACCAGGTTGCTCACAGCTCCATCCACCCTTGCCTTGAATACTTCCAGAGATGGGATATCCACAGCTTCTTTGGGAAATCTCTTCCAGTGCCTCACCACTCTGACAGAGAAGAATCTTTTCCTAATATCTAATCAAGACCTGCCCTTTTTCAATTTGAAGCCATTCTCCCTTGTCCTGTCACCACATGTCCTTGTAAAATGTCCCTTTCCATTTTCCTTATGGTGTCCCTTCACGTACTGGAAGGTTGCCATGAGGTCACTTCAAAGCCTTTTCTTTCCCAGGCTGAACAGACCCAATTCTCTCAGCCTTCCCTCATGGGAGAGGTGCTCCATCCTTCTAATCATCATCATGGCTCTCCTTTGGACTCGCTCCAACAGGCTGAGTTCCTTGCTGTGCTGGAGAGCCCAGAGCTGGATGCAGCACTCCAGGTGAAGTCTCAGAGCTGAGCAGAGGGGCAGAACCTCCTCCCTCTCCCTGCTGGCCACACTTCTCTGGATGAAACCCAGGAGATGCTTGGTTTTTCAGGCTGTGAGTGCTCATTGTCAGGTCATGTCCAGCCTCTCATCTCCCTCAAGTCCTTCTCAGCAGGGCTGCTCTCTATTTCTCCCTCCCCCAGCCTGCCTTCATACTGGGGGTTGCCCTGATCCAGGTGCAGCACCCTGTGCTTGGTCTTGTTAAGCCTCATGGCATTCATATGGACCCATTTCTCGACCTTGCTCAGGTCCCTCTGGTTTGCATCCCACCCTTCAGGTGTGTCAGACACACCCCTGAATTGGTGTAATCTGCAAATTTGTGGAGGGTGCACTTGACCCTTCTAGGTCATTAATGAAGGTATAAAATGTCACTCATCCTAATACGGAGTTTTGAGGGACGCCACTTCTCAATGATTCCATTGGGTCTCTCAGTGATTCCAATGGGATCAATAATCCCATTGATCACAACCCTATGAATGTGACTGTCCAACCACTTTCTTATAAATCTAACAGTTCACTCATCAAGTCCATCTGTCACCAATTTAGAGAAAAGGATATTGTGGAGGACCATGTCAAAGGGTTCTTTCTCTAGATCCTCCTGCCTCTCAAACTTTCCTCTCTCTAGATCCTCCTTCAAATAGTATATTTGTTGGGAAACACTGTATTGAGGGAAAGGGATTCTAGCCTAAAAATGATAATTGGAACACTGGATTATAATCAGTATTTTACATATAGAACTTTGTGATGCAGAGAAAGTTGCCATGCTTTTTAAAGATTAAATTGTTGATGCACTCACACTGTATTCTCAATTCTGTAGTAAATATTTTCTTTTTACTGCTTTTCTTCTGAATAGTTCTAATATATTGTAGTTATTTACAAATTTTTCATGGCCTCACATATTCTAGCTGATCTTTCTGTAACTGTAAAAAGGGAGCATGTGTAGGGGAAGGGAGATTGTTTCAGAACTGTTGGATGAAACACCTCCATGGTGCTGGAGATTTACTATGTCATGATCAACAAATAATTATTCCTTTCCATTGTTGACAGGGTCTGATGACAGCAGGGTGGATCTGATTCATTGTTATCTTTTAAGTTGCCAACAAAATCTAGAAATATTAAGCGTATTTTATTAATTAACATTTGAGAGGTGTCTCTAAGAGTATATTCAGGGCATTTTGCAGATTGAGACAAGTAACAAACCAAACATATGGTGCAAAAAACATTGGAAAAAGTATGTCAGAGTGGAAATTCATAGAAATACTAGTTCTATTGTCTATGCTCTTCAGAGCATTGTTTTACAATGCTCTAAAAGAGCATAGTCATCTAGCCTTCAAACATAAACATGTCTCAAAATAGAAAGTCAGAGATCTCTGAGTTGGGATGAAAATGCCTTTTTTTTTTTTGTATTATATCTTTTTATCAGGATTGCAGATACCCATATTGTACATGATTTAGAAAATCTATGATGATGATAATTTTCCCAGAGTAAGGAAAAATTTGTTTACTTCATTCAAGGAAAATAATTTAATAATTTTTTCTCAATAAATACTGGCAAGGCAGGGCAGTGGTCTGTCTTCTCTCAATCTAACTTTTTAATTCAGTTTTTAGTACACTGCAGGAAGTGCTTTATATCTGAAATATATGTATGTTTTCCTGAGTCAGAAATTAGGTTTGTTCATAAAAATAGAAGCTGATGTGAGAAGCTAACAGCTGTGACAAAGATTTTGATCTGGAAAATTTAGATTTCAGCTGTAGTCTGATCTTATGTAGGAAACTGGAAAACTTTTTGTAAAACCAGTAGAGATTCAAAAAAGACAGAAGTTATTTAGATACCCAGGTCTGAAGTGAATTTAAATACCCAAACCTAAAACTGAAAATCCACAGTTAGCTGCCATCTGACTGCTGGATAAAGTAAGAAGATTTGGGCTTCTTATTTAAGTTAAAATGTCCTGGCTACATGGAATTGCACTAGGGAACTTTTTCAGGGCCATCCCAATATTGACCATGTTCAAACTGGGAGTCTGCACCAGATGCAAGCCAGGTGATGTTCAGGAACAATTGGGTTCAGTGTATTATTTTAAGAAACTCAATCAGTTGGCAGTTTGAAAATGTACCTCACGCATGGTAACTCCTGTATGCTCCTATCAAAATGTGGCTTTTGAATTAGTATCAAACTCCTAAAATAGATCAGTAGAAAAACAATTTGCTACTTTATAGAATGGCATGTTTTAAAAAAAATGCTTAATCTTTAAGCTTGGGCTTAGTTCCTTTCTTTGGTTGAGCAGGTTCAAGTTTACACTGTTCAAAATCTATCTTTTACACTGGTAGATGCAAGGCTGCTCTGGATGGAAATTGTGCTCTCCACTCTTGCTGTTGGAACTGCCAAAACTGAGATTTGCTGTGTCAAAGATGGATGTCTCCAGTCTGAGGAGTGAGAACACAGCAATAAATTTCAAGGTTCTGGTCGCTTACAGACAGAGCTACTGCTTCAGTTCCTGAATTAGGAGGGTGGAGAATATAGGTAAAGGGCTGCTCTTTTCTCCTTAAATGCGTTGTAGGTGACTGCTTGTGGAATATAATAATTTTAGATAGCTCACATCTCAGAGCCTCACTGGCCTCTTCTAAAATACCCCATTTTCCCCATGTACTGCTTAAGGAACCTGGAAACTGAATAACAGATTTTTGATTTCACTCCAAGAATCAGAAACATAAAAATTATCTCAGTTTGGCAGCTAACTTTTAAAGACTGACATTTCCTCCTGGTCATGCTCTTGTTGCTTGCTGATGGATGGCATCAAACTTAAAAATGCCAGAGTGACAGATATTTTTTGAGGATTATATTTTTTCTTGGATAGTGACAGAATCTGTTGAAAATGAACAAGAAAGACCCCAAGATTTAAATCCTGACCTGAATATTTTTGAAGACCCATCTTTAAATTAGCATGGTTGTTGAATACAACATTACTGCTTTGTTTGTACAACACTTTACATAACATCTGTAGCTTGGTGGTGCTTGCAGGTCACACAAATATCCACAAAGTACTGTAGTACAATATACCCATGCTACTTATCCATGAATTATTTAACCTGCAGCTCTTTAGTACAGTCCTTGGCTTGTATTATCTGTGGCCTTTCCTGGGCAGAGGCTATTAGTAATATTGAATGTAGCCCAACAGTATTCCAGCACTCAGATATTGGCTGTTCCTTTCTGAGAATTTCTAGTATAGATATAGTAAATTTATTGTAATTAATTTAATAATTGTTATTTTATGGTGTTTTAATAAACTCTGAATTCTCAGAGTGTATTCTATTAATGTGATAGAAGGTATTGTTTAGGTTTTTGGAGTGCTATATATGCAGTGTGTATTTTTGCACAGTTGTTATTTTTCTTTTTCCTTTTGTTGGCTCTAAAAATGGTGTGTGTTGTTTCTGATCCTGCACAGTTTGCTGTTTGTTACCTGTCTGCAAAAGAAGGGGTGAATGTTGTCACTTGCTTGTGGACATGGCTTGAGTAAATGCCATAAGATATTACAAGATTTGGAACACTTAAATGTTGTATTATTTACAATGTGGTATTTTTACAACCAGATCTCAGTTATAATACCCTTTTCTTTTTCCATCTGTAAGTGGGAATGAGAAGCAGTAATTAGTAAAGAGGCCTTTAACAAAAGGGAAAAAACAAGATCAGAAGTGGCTTTCACAAATAATAGATTTTTCTCCTTCAATTAAAAAAAATTTTCAAGGAGGTTGCGTTCTTTAGGCAGGAATCATCCTGCATCAAGAAACAATGGCTGAGAAATGAAGAGATGGAGAAAATTAAAAGCCTCCAAGTCAAAAAAATCCTTCAAAGCAGACTTTAAACCAGCACACACCTACACACACATATGCACACCTTAACTCCTACAAACTATCTCACTAATTCAGTATTACCTGGGAAACTGTGGCTTGTGAGAAATGGTCAGCTAAGAGAAGGCAAGAATTCAGTACTGCAGACCCCATGTTTTACCTTGCATTGCTAGAGAGGGTAAATCAATTTATAGGCTGCTAAAAATCTCTCTTGTGAAGACTACTACAGTGCTACAAAAATACTGAAGCACTTGAAAAGACAAAAGTTTCTTCTGGTGTACAGGGAAGGAGACCTTGTGAGTGTGATTTGGAGACAAGCAGTCGTGAAGCATCAGACCATTAATATCAATATTTTGCATTAAAGGCTTTAAATGGCTGCTTCAAATCAGCTCATGAGAAACAAACATATTTCCACACAAGGGCCATCAGCCTCTACATTACGCATTTGAAAAATTAGTGTTCAATAAAGGCAGGGAAGTTGCATGGTCTATGAGGAGAGTTCATATAGTTTTAAGTAGTAATGTGAGGATGCAGCACTTCCCTCTGCTTTTTCAGACTTGCCAATGTGGCTATTGTTACTGACAGCTTGACATGATGTTAGTTATTTAAAGTGTCAGATGAGAGTGGCTGATGCCATGGTACTGCAGTGCTCACATTTGTTGGAAAATTAGATGGTGATTTTTTTTAAAAAAAAAGGCCTAAAACCCCCCAACAGCCCAGCTGCTTAAGCCTCTGACTGCTTAGCTTTTTTTCTGTGCTGGGTGTATAATTTGAGTGAGCAGTAGTGAACATGCCTGAGGTGTTAAGAGAATGATGCGTTTTCTGTAGGCATGAATACGCTTAAATAAAACAGGAACACCTTCCTGTCATTTGTTGTCTTCCAGAAAGAATTTTTAAAAGGAAATGGAAGCCAATTAGCCCGGAAGTTTAACCTCTTTTAGCTTAGCTTCTTTTATGGAAGCTTTTTAACCTTTTAAATAAATCATTTTCTTTCTTTTCTCCCCTCCCCTCTGAATCTGTTAGCAGCATTTCTCATGCTGGGCCCAAGGAGCAGGTTGCTTAAATTCAAGAATGATTTTGAGGGGATAAAGTGTACAAGATTTTGAATTCTTGCCATAAGTCCCTGGCAGACAGCCAGGAAACCTCAGAGGAATAGGACTAATGAAGGGAGGGTAAAGGAGATCTGGAGTGTGTGGCTGGTAATGCAGTATTCATTTAATTGGGAGCAGGTATCGGTGCAAACTTCTCCATTTTAATTGGAAAGAGAAGGAGGGTGTTAAGGAAGATGGAGAAAAATAAGAATGCATAAAGTTTTCAAGCTCAGGAGCCAAAGGCAGGCCTGTATATGGCAGAGAAAGAACTCAATTTAGGGCAATTTGCTTTGCAAGCTGGGCTGCAATCTCCCCTGGGGATAGGGATGAGGAAGAAAATGAAACCAAAAGAGAACTTGATAAAATCACCTAGCACAGACAATCTCAGTAGAATAGGTTTTACTGAGTTAAATCTGCCCCAATCAATGTGATTCTTTTCATATAAGTTACAAATAAAAAGCCACAAGATTACAATAAAAATCGAGGATGTACTGCTGCTGATGTAGCACATGGGAGTCTTAAGGACTTGTTGTGGAATACAGGTTTTTTGCAACCATCATGTTTGGTTTTTGCTTTGTTTCCTAGCTAGGAGGGGAAAACCCCTCATCTCTGCCTCCTCCCTAACCTTTTATTATCTTTAAACTAAGGTTAGTGGTAATGTGTGAACCTTACAGAGCATAATTTTCAATGCTCTGCAGAGCTGAACGTGCTTTAATCCTGACTGTGACTAAACCCACAGATTTTACAGATATTCTTTTTTGCCTTTATACATGACGGAAGTTAAAATAAGGAAAAGACTTCTCACCCATTCCACATCTTTCCAACCATTCCCACAGCTGGGCATACAGAAAAATGAGAGTAAGTGCCTGCATTTTCATGATGCAGAGGAAAGGTGTTATGCTGTAGTTTTGTATACTGCTGGTATGCAGTGTCTTTCTCAGCACAGATACTTGGTGTATCAAATGCTCAACAACTACTCATTCTACTGAGGACTAGCCTGAGTGATTTTCCTTTTATTCTCAGTAGAGTGTTAACCTAAATATTTGGTGTTTAATGACCTCCTGGGAAATGACACTGTTATGAGTGGTGAGTAGCTGAGGTGGACAGCTGCTCTTTTGTTTGCACTGTCACACAGCTGAGAAAGATGGGGTGGTTCCTGCAGGGTCTTCAGTTGTGTGGGGAGGTTTGTACCAGAAGAGAAATAATGTGAGATATGCAGCTCTGAGGGTCTGGAGGAAAGAGCAAAAATTGGGCTAGGGAAAATGCAGAACTAGGCTACAAGATGATGACTTACAGTTGCAAAGGATCAGCTGTGATCTGTAGCTGTAATTAAGTGCTTTTCTTTGTAATGCTGCTGCAGCACTAATTTTGCCTCATTAACTCTCCACTGTCAAAGGGAAAGGTAGAAAAAGTATAAACAGGAATAACATTGCTGCCTGAAATGCACACAGTTCCTGGAATATGTGGGTATTGCTGGTTTTAGCTTTGTTTCCCAAGGATGCTTTCCATTAGCCTGCTGGTAAATAGTTTGTCTTGCCACTGGACATTCTGACGAAAATCTGGAAACCTTCAAAGTTTGAGGTTCCTACAAGTTTTGTGAAAACAGTTGGCTAAGTAGAGAAGAGAGAGTCAACCTGAACATCTCTGTTGAGATGATTACAGCTCACTCTTACTTCTGGAGGCAGTGGTCAGGGAGAGCCAGTCCACAGAGCCAAGCTCTAGGCAGGCTAAAGCCAGGACAGCACAAAGATGAGGAGCTGATGGCAAAGAGGCGGCACCAGGCAGAAAAGGCTGGGCTGGGAACTTACCTGTGTCTTGAGGACAGGGATGTTGAGGAGACTCTGGATGCTCCAGTGTAACTCCTGAAGCTTCTTCAGTGTCATCACTGTGAAACTTCATAGACAACATGCTTGGCTGTGCTCAGTGCATGAGATGCCTTATGCACTGATTTCCAAAGCCTAACTGTGTTTCTGTATCTGTATGAGTGTGTGCATGCAATTTTGAACTGTGGCTGAACAGGATAAGGAGATTTTTTCACAACAATGGAGAATGAAAATGGAATTAGAGGGGTTTTCTTAAAAAGAAATAAAGCATTTTTGTATCTAGTATATGTATATGGTTATGAAAGCTTAAAAGATCAAATGGAGACAAAGCATTTGTGTTCCTTATGCATGACTTTCACATAGGTCCATCCACATATATGCAGAGAACTTACATGTAGAAATTTATATGATGGAGCAGATAAAAGAGTGTCTTTTAGTACTGAAAAGACTAAATTCTAACTGAGGGCAAAGATTTTTTGAAATGTGTGCCAAATTTCAAAAAATGTGTCAATAGCATGTGGGTGTATACATATATATAATTTTTTTATAAATAAATTTTACATTCCTCTCAAATATTATTTCCTTTCCACTTAAAAGAAATAAGGCAATTAGAGCACTAAATTTTACATATGACTCTCAGCCCCTGCATTATCCTGTGACATTTTCAGGGACATTTAAGAGAACTAATACATCACATGTAGCAAAAAAAGACTGTTTAAAGTTACAGTAGAAAGATGGGAGAAAAACCCTCCATTCTGTTAGTGATGATAGAAGTAATGGTGGAAGTGAATTTATTCCTTTCTGATCATATTACTTAAAAATTCACAATCATCTGTGATAGTGAGCTAGATTCTGATTTTGTGTAATGACTACAGCACTGTCAGACATAGTTAGGTTTATATGACCTGACATGCTGTCTTTTATTTTAAACACAGCATTTAATGAAAAGACCGGGAGCGAAATTCTTGTCTTGGAGACAGCAAAGAAACTTAGCTCAAGTCTCATTTCACTGGTGTAAGTGAAAGGAAAATTTGACCCAAGGCTTCCTAAGTAGTAATTATGGGAAATTATTTTGACACAAGGTAAAAGATAGTCATAGAGTTGCATTTTCCAGCATATGTGGAAGGTTTTAAACTAATTGGAATTTATTGAGAGACAAATCCTGAAATTCCTTCAATGCTTTTCCTTTACATTAACAGACTCTAAAATTCACTAGCTGGAAGCTTCCACCACAGATATTAAAAAAAATAAAATATTTTGTATCTGCAAAGAGCATCAAGACCTTTAGTTCTGTGAACCTAAGAGCGACTTTGAAGATTAATTTGGTGCCTGCTTAGTTATGAGAAGAGATACTGCTAGTGAAAATTATTATTATTTTTTTTGGTTTTACTCAGATTTCAGTCATTTGGTCCTGTTTAGTTTTGCCTCAAACATATGTAGTTTAGTTTAATAGCACAAAATATTACCCATAATTACAGAAAGACCTTTCTTACTCTTTTTCTCTTATATTGACATCTCTCTCAGCTTTAAAATCTCCCTCTAATTTGTTGTACTATTTGTTGGCTGTTCTCTCCTTCCAAATCAGGGAACCTAAATGATTCCTTCTTTATTTGAACAGCACATATTCTTTCTGATTCCCCAGGTCAATCTCTGAATTAGTAGAAATTGTCTCCTGCTGAGTATCTCACTTTATTAACTCACATATCACTCCTGTAGGTGATAGGAATGATACCGCTTCTGTCTTAGCACTACTACCATCCAGCGTAGGATTTGTTAGCTATATTTACAGGTTAAAAAAAATTTGCTTTTTATATAATATGTACATATGATTGCATTGACATTCAAATGATTGCCTTTCCTGTGGGTGATTTTCCATATGTATTTTCCTGAGGTGGGTGTAAATGAGCCCATTTGCTTTGGCATTACCCATCTGGTGCATCTGTGTCCATGCCAGTGCAATGGACAGAACACGTGACAAAATAAGGATATGTGGTAAATGCACCATGGGTTTAAATCATGTCCTACTCAGTCTTGCACTTATAATGGAAAGCTCTTTCTGGATTGTTTTAAATCTTCTTTTGTCTATGACTCTTTTGTTATTATTTTAAAAACTTTTTATTCTGTTCATGATTTCCTTGGTCGATTTCTTAAACTGCTTCATAAATGGGGGCAAGCTATAACTTTATCAAATGATCATACTAGAAGTCTTTATTGCTTCAGAGATAAGCCTCTCAGAAGATGCTTGGGGATCTGAATTCTGTTAAGAGAGGCAGAAGAGGTAAATCTGTGAGATCTATCTCAGATCTGAGTAGCTTTGAGGATCTGGGTGGTGTTCAACCCAGCCTTTTCTTCCAGCCAGAAAAAGGGTGTCTTACAGCTCAGTGACTATGTTAAGAGATCAAGGCCCTGTGCACAACCTTGTGAAAACTGTTTCTCTAGTGTTGTACTATTCTTTGCATTCTTTGAACTTCCATCCTCAAGGGGATGGGAAGTACAGAGCCTCATGAAACCTGCTTTTGAATTTCCTTCTGTGATGAGAAGGCAGAGGACAAAAAAGCCTGGGCCTCTTCACTTCACCAAATAAATGTTTAGTTGCTTTGAATGCTCAAAATACATATTTTGTTTTGTGCTGTCTTCCATTTCTAGAATATCCTATGCTTCCTGTGAGGAACTGCTTATGTTGCAAGAAGCCCAGATATTTCATCTGATTTGCCACCAATTTTATCAGTGCCTTCACTCACAGTTAGCTGGCGGTGGGAAGTGACTCTGACAGCTTTGCCCACACCTTTATTATTTCTGTTAAGATGTGTAAGTCTACATTTCACCTCTCTCCCGGTGTCCTATTAGGCAGCTTTCCTTTTTTTCACTTGAAATTTATTCCTTCAGCTACTTAGGCAACTTACTAGCTGCTGGCAAATGATTTATCAGAGCTCATACAAATTGCAATTTTCCTTTGATTGGTAACAAGATGAGTAGCACAGACTGCTGTTCTTCCTCCTTCATATTTTGATCTGGCACTTCAGGCAGGATGCTCATCCATATACGTCCAGGTCACAAAGCAGCCAGTCTCCTAAAGACACATCATTTGACATCTTCAGTTGCTCTTAGCAGAATAAAACTCAGCAGGTCCCTCCAAATTTTGAAGCAAGACCTCAGGGTTCTTTTTGGCTTGTCAGGTTCTGCTCCTGCTCTGACTCCTAAATGCCCAGACAGAAAGTACAGTCATTGTGCAAATGAAATGGTGCAACTCTAATAAATTCCTCTGAAGGTGTTCCAAAATCTGTGACTCTGTCCTTACTGATTCTGTCCTCTCTGTCCAAATGTGGGAGTTATTTAGCAAGGCAAATGACACATTGTCAGGATTTTGGATACTCTGTGCCCTGAGTAATTGCAATTGCTGATTTCTCACCATCTTAACCAGGGAAGTGTAATACTCTGTCATAAGTATCTGCTGCAGCAGGTGGCTTTGCTTTTGATTTTGGGGGTCAGAAAGACCTCTCCATGTTTTGGAAGGAAAAAGGTTTTATGAAAGCTAGAAAAGCAGAAAAAGCAAAAGAACAGAAGCTCTTCTGGGCCTTATGAAAACTGAAAGTCTTAGTTTACTTTTTGCCCATCTTGCATCATGAGCCAGTCATTTTGCAAATGTTTCCAGAAATTGTTTGACTGGCACTAAATTAGCTTATCAATGTTTTATCTGCTAGAAGATTCACTCCAATTGATGGCTTAAACCATTTCAGCCAATTAGATCATGACTGGGAAATCCAGGACCACATTCTTGAAATGTTTTTCTGCAATATTAGGTCATTCAGTATTGTTTTTGCAAGTTGGCAAGGGGAGATGAAAAGATGAAGAATACCTTGAGAAATGTTGCCTTCCAAAGCCAATCTATACCTGGATCTTTACTCTGGAAGAGTCTTATGAGACAAATTCTTGTATTAGGGCCCGGGGTTGTAAGAGCCAAGATAAAAACACCTGCTGTGGTTTGATCAAGCTCACAAGGATTATCTGAACAGCCTTTTTGAGGCAAGTTCTCATTTGGTTGCCCTTAATGTTATATGCAATCAATTGTGCTTCACAAGAATTGGATGTTCTTTGGGATATACTGCCCCAAGACACAGCAAAACCTTTGCCCACTTCATTTGAGTCCTGCCAGTATTTTAACTGAAAGAAACAGAGACACCCCACTCCTTTATTCCTCATGTACAAAGCGGGAAAAGTTCACTTACATGGTAATGCCAGGATTTAAGTTAGTTTATTATTATTTCAGCCACATGCATGCAGATTACAGATGTCTCAAAGTACCTCTTACTGTTAAATAACTTGTCTAAACATTATCTGCACAAACAGTAAGCTGTTAGATCTTAGCCTTACTCTGCTTTCAGAAGGCTTCTCCTAATCAAAGGGACTTCTGGAATCATAATCCATACTTCTGCTCTTAGGAGCAATGAGGATATTAAATCCCTTCTGAAAGACTGGTCTTATTGAGAAATTCCTCACAGAACTTCATTCTACATGAGATTTTTTTTTCCCTGGCTTCCAACTTGAGCTTACTCACGGCCATAGTATTTTCCTTTGCTCTTGTACCTTTATCTTAGGGGCTGCTTTGTCTTCCCAGGTGAATTTCTTTCTATATAAGGCCAGTTATTGCTCTTCAGACACCATTGTGCTGCTTAAAAAAAGTCAGCCTTTTAGTTTTCTCTTACAAGATCCATACTATTCTGGTCAAGATAATAGGTCTTCTCAGCAGTTCTGTTAATAGTTCCTTCTTTCTTTAATAAACATATCAAGAAAAAAATGCTCTGTTTGAGAACACAGTCCAGTTAGCACACCACTGCCTTTTGGATATCAGGATAGTGTTTGGTTTTTGGTTTGGGAGTTGTTTGGTTTGGCTTTTTGTGTTTTTTTTTTTGTTTTGTTTTGTTTTTGTTTTTTGTTTACTTTTTGTTGTTGTTGTGTTTTTTCTTAGCCATATTGTAATGCTCCTCATTAATAAATTAATTGTTCAAAAGATGAAAATTTATTTTTTCCCATGCTGCTTCCATCTGATGAGCTCCAAATTTAATGCAAAATTTCTTACTACACTGTTAGTGATTGACCTTGCACTCTGTACAGTTAAATGTCACTCATTTCCATTATTCCAGTCCTAGGGCTCTTCTATTTCTTTTCTTGCATGATATGATAATTCTTTGTATTGAAAAATACCTTCAACGTCGTCATCTGCATATTTCATCAAGCAGTTCTGATTTCTTTTCTAATTAAACAAGGTGGGCCTCAAGAATAAGCCATGAAAAATTTTAGCAGTCCCAGACAAGGGATAAATCTGTGACTATAACCTGTTTCTGTCTTGTATAATTAGTTCCCTTCCCCCTGTACACTTTTCCTCCTAATTCCCATCTTCTTCAACTTCTCCAGTAATTTGCTGTGGCACTCTGCCAGTTCCTTCTTTTGTCTGGATAAGATAGAACTACTCTTTTTCTTTTTTCTCCTGAAAAGTCAGATTTCTTAACAAAGATAGCTGTCTATTTAAGACTGCATTTACTACCCTTGGGAGTGGGGTGTTTTTTATTCTAAATTCAATTTTCATAATTTCTTCTGCTCCTTGTGTAATATAGAGGTTACCTTAAACGTGAGGGGGGAGGTGGAGGGGGAAACAATCCCAGCTGTGACCCAGGTACTTTCAGGCCTCTTAGATGGTTATTTACAATGTAAGTGTACTGGGGAATGGGGATCCCAGCTACACAGACTTCACTGTAATGTCAAAGTTAGAAGTCTAGTCAATCAAGATTCCTTTCAGGCAGTGGACAGAAAATAGATATCTGTGGCACATGATTTCAGTCTTGAAGGAACTGAGGTTCCATGAAGACAACAGCCTGCTATAGTGAATCTGCATAAACTTTGTCATATGTAACTTCTCAGTGGCCTTCTAAAGAGTGATTTTCCAGCACAAACTCAGTTTCAGATGTATCAGTTCCAGATGCTTTTCATAATCTCCTGGAATAAGAAGACATAGCATTTTGCCTTCATAATACACCTGTAAGCCATCTATCAGTGTTCAATCATCAGGAATGTGCACACTTTTGATATTTAATATTAGCATTAGATGAGGCATGGCCGTTTTCTGTAAAATGGTTGAAAGGGACTCAGATTCTCTACATTTATGCCCTAAAATTTTTGAAATTTAAGCTAAAATAATTGTTGAGAAAGGATGGTTCAATTCATTAGCTTAATCCTGGATAATATTGCTTTGGGGAATTGCTGTTGACTGTACGGCAATCCCGAAAAACATCTTACATTAAATACAATTCACAAGCCGAAGTTTGTTGGGGTAATTCTTGGCACGTGAGTTCAGAACTTCAGTTTTGATAAACCATTATTACTAAATCATTCATATCACAGAGTCACTGCAAAGGATCTGGAAACTCTCAAATGCAGATGAACTCACT
Organism: Melospiza georgiana; assembly: GCF_028018845.1. NCBI lineage: Eukaryota > Metazoa > Chordata > Aves > Passeriformes > Passerellidae > Melospiza > Melospiza georgiana. The sequence continues at coordinate 10,505,541 of NC_080432.1, read as the reverse complement.
TCAGTTGAGTCACACCTGGAATGTCCCAAACATGGCATTTCAATAATTACACTTTTGTTTCTTTTTTGGGTTTTTGTTTGGTGTTTTTGTTTTGTAAATAGAAGCTTCCAATACATAAAATTTAAAAAATTGTTGGTTTTGATTTTTATCTTTGAAAAATGATATTGCCAAAAGATGTGTCCTATTGCAAAGAAGTAATTGTTATACTGCTCCCCTCCATCCCCCTATATATTTTCAAAATATTATTTTTAGGAAAGTTTGTATTTATTAGTGTTCTTCACAAAAGCATAATATATAGAAATAATTGAAATGTTGTTATAATCACATTTAGCACACATATAGTAAACAATAAGAATTTAACACCGTTTTCCCTATTTTTCAGTTAACCTTCTAAATAATTTTAGATATTTCAGATCTCTTTGATTCTGAGGAAACTGTTTCTATATTAAAGGAGAAAATAATCTGTGATTAAATCTCTGATTGATCTCTGCATTTAAATGAAGTTTCTTACAAATTATTCTGAATATGAGATTGAAAATCATGCCATTCTACCATTGTTAACATATTTTATTGTAGAGAAAATTTCAGCTAAGCTGTTCTTAGATTCTCTTTAGTTTTCTTTTTAGTTTTCCAGAAAACCCCACATCAAATTCCAAATTGGGAAGCAAATATTTTACCAGACTGTGAAAAAACATTTTACAACCTACTCTGGGATTTAGATAAAACTCATAAAAATGTTGTACCTATCCATTTTAATTTGGAAAAATTTTCCTGTATTAGACTTTTCCATGCCCAAATGTTGGCTGATATTAAGCCCAGAACTTTAGCAGTCTCTTCACAATGTTACACTTGAGCAGAATTCTTAAAAAAGATAAAAGCAGTAAGCCTTTGCCTGAGGAAGTAAAGTTGCTTATGCAGAAATTGTTCAGAATTTTGCAACTTTTCCAAGGTGAGAGAGAGACTGGGAGTGGGAAGGTGCAATGGATATTTGCTCCTCACTACTAGGACTACATGCTATGCAAGAATCCAGGCAGAGAATCAACCTTTGTGTCTCAAAAATGCCTCTCATCCATTCCTGTGATAGCCTCTGGTTAGTGAAGGGTATGTGTGATAGGTGGGTGAGTGTGTGCTCTAAAATTTTCAATATGCAAATTTATGTATCAAATTCACTCCTTTAGGAAAAACACACTTGAAAGCATGCTAGCATTCAAAATCCAGTCCCACTTGTGGTTCCAAACTGAGGAACAGGCAATCCTGCCCAATTCAAATGTGTGGTAGGATCAACAGGCAGGAAAAAAACCTGAAATGTAGTGAGAAGGATTCTGTGTCTGAAAGAGGCTGAGAATGGACAGTGATCCATGATGATGTGTACAAGTTTACATGTTGAGTGAGAGTAAAGGCTGGTCAGACATTACTGAGACAAAATGGAAGAAATTTAAAAGGGGAAGAAAATAATTTAGTTTCCATAAATTCTAATAGACAATGACTGGACTTGTTAAGCACAGAAATATAGTTGTGGTCTTCGGGTTACTATGCTGTAATCCTGAGAAGTTATGGCTTTTTTTTACCCTAGATGTCAGTAACTTTAGGTAAAATCAAACCATGATGGTAACTCGCCATTTCTAATCATTCTGTACTTGGTTGTATGAATCCTACTAAGAAAAAATTTTTCTCCATTCACTGAGAAAAGTTGGGGGTACATGAAAAGATGGATTTTAAGGCTGATTGAAGCATTATAAGTATCTAAAATTTCAAAGCCAAGGGGAGAACTTCTGTTTATTAAATATTTTTTCCTTTATCAAAAGGATTCACTTAAAATTTTCTCATACTGTTATAATTGCTTAAATATGTTTCTGGTATAAAGACCTAAGCTTTTGTCTCATTCAGATTGTATTAAAATGCTCCTGCTGTCACTTGAGAGTATTGCTGAACTTCTACAACTCTGAAGTCCTCATAAATGTTCTAATGGAAGAAACAGAACATGACAGCTATTATTTATCTCTAAAATATCACTATAGATTTGGCACATTTAATATATAGAATACAGCACAACAATAATAAATTACACAGTAAAAGAAAACAAAGTACTGCCAGGTCAGTGAAGTGCAAACAGTAAGAGGACTGAAAGAGAGGCAAAAAATGACTGAAAATAAAAACCTCAAAGAAACCAGTCTCCTTCTATGCCTCTCTAGAAATCCTCTATAACATTTTAATCAAAAAGGGGTAAGTTCAAAGTACATTTGAGATAGTGCTAGAGATGCTGAGGAAGCTAAGGCATATACATATCTGTATATGAAAGACGATATGTAGAAAGACAATACATATCTGGGAAATTATTAATTCTTATAAAAGTAGTGTTTTATCCTTTGGTACTGTGAAACACCACACAGGAGATGCATAACCCACCTTTCCCTATCCAGCTCCATAAATACACAGTGTATTTTTGTTGCAAGTCCTCAGCTGAATACACTTGGGACAAGCAACTGCCTAGTGGCAAACAGTTCAGGGAAACAGCACTGAGGATCTGTGTCTGGTAATTGCTCCAAATTCATTGTTACCCACTTGATTGTATACACTCATGGCCAAGTCTTCCATCTGTCTCTGTACTCCAACAATGATTTCAGGACACTTCAAGCTGAAACCAAACGGTGTAGGGTTTTTGTTTTTTTTTTTTGTTGTTTGTTTGTTTTGGTTTTTTTTTTTTTTTTTTTTGGTGGTGGTGTCTGGGCTCTTAGCATCACAGCAGCCCTTGATTAAATGACAGCTTTTTGTTTCCATTGTCTTACCTTCTTTTCCCATTCAGTTCTTGACAGCTTTCCCTCTCAGCTGAATACTGTTATCACTTCTTTATTCTAATCCTCTCCCTAGCTGCCTATATTATCACCCCTCTGTTTCAGAACTTGGATACTTACCCTTTAATCCATTAATTGGCTTTTTACCCTCAGATCTCTTTGCCTCCTCTGAGTGCAACCTGACTCCCTCAGCCACCACACACCCACTTTGTTCTCTGTCCGTCCCTCCCTTGCACCTCCTGCTCTGACTACATTTTGGTGCTACTTTCTCTTCTTTCCAGATAATCTTGTTCTTTATTTCCTTTCACAAAGGAGGGCTCTCTAGTTCAATATCACTTTCAGCATTGCCTCTGTTTCCTCCCTGTGTTTACGTATTGCCCTTCTACATTGCATTTAAACAAGAGTAGATGTATATAACAGGAATTATCTCTGCAGCAAATATCTATGTTGCCCTCAGAATAGGTCCATTTCCTTATCAGGGTTCAAAAGTGTTGGGCAACTTAATAAAATATGGGTTGTTACACAGCAAACATATTCACTTCAACGAGATTATCTTTTGATTGTGTCGGGTTTCTGTAACTGTTTGCATGCAGGGGAAGTGTACAGTTCTGAATTTTTTTTTAAATCATGTACTCTTTGTGTGTAAAATATGTTTGTATGAAAAGGAAATACTTTGTCTGGTGGCACCGTTTAGTCCACGAATAATATTGCTTTATTTTAAGAAACCTTGCCTACATTTTTTCCTTAGTCAACGTTTGAAAATATAGACTATGTTGCTAGTCATTTTGTTTTGTTCTTTTTGATGTTTTCTTTATGTAGTGTGTATGAACACACACATTTGATATTTAGAAAAATAAGGAAAATTATCCTGGTGCTAATGTACACAAAGCTATTACACCCAGTCATGGTTAATAGCACTAAATGGATTTAGAGTGAGGAGTCTAGACTGCAATCCTGTCAGCATCTGCCCCTTCCCCAGTAATTTATTTGGGGTTTGCACCTGCAGGTGCTGAATTGGGACTGAATTAGTACAGAAATTTTTACTTGGATAGCAGGCACTGAAATAGTAACATTTAAGAAGAGGATTAAATAAAAGTGACTGTGTTACCATTAACTTTCTCTCCTTCATTGTCAATATTAAAACAATAGAATCCTGATTATCCAGGCTCTTCCCAAGAGGATCTCCTTCTCTAATTAACTCCCTAATCTATTGGCACCCTGATTATTAGACATATATTGTGCTGCCTGGTGTGTTTCATTGTTAAAAATCTTTCATAAAATATTTCAGTTTTAGCTCATTCATTGGCTAGTGAACCTTGAATATTTAATGCAAATGTAGTGACACGCCCTTTCTTTCCCTTTCCCTTTCCCTTTCCCTTTCCCTTTCCCTTTCCCTTTCCCTTTCCCTTTCCCTTTCCCTTTCCCTTTCCCCTCCCTTTCTTTCCTTTTCTTTCCTTTTCTTTCCTTTTCTTTCCTTTTCTCCCTCTCTGGAGCATTAATCCTTTGAAAAGGATTAATCAATTAACTAATCCTCCAAAAAGGCAGTAGGTGTGCAAACTCTGTGAGAACAGCAGAACTGCAAAGGTAACTGTGCAGAGATGAGAAGTCCCCTATTTGCCTTCCTCTCTGTTCCTGTGTCCCATGCAGGCAGTAAGTTGCAGCTGGGAATTACCTTTTCCCTCTGTTTTAAGGATATGCACATGGATCTACAGGCATCTCCAAAGGTGGAAGGCTTTAACCCTTTGTACCACACAGTCATGGAAATGGGAGTTTGGTCAGGACTTGTAAAACAAAAAGGTTTTTCTTCAGCCTTGTTTATATGAGACAGAGGTGTGTGTCTTAAATTCTTCCATCTCTAATAAAAGAAAAATAAATTGCCCTTTTCCCATAATATTTTTTTTTTTTTTGAAATCAGAATACACTTGATTCAGGGAATCAAACCAGCATACCCAGGAAGATCTTTTGCTTCTTTTCACTTGGAAGAGCTCGAATCCTGTAGAAACATGGAAAGAAAACCGGTTTAAAGATTTTTTTTTTAAATAAAAAATTCTGTACCTAAGTCTTTGCTACATAGATTTTAAGTCTCAAACATCCCCCACTGGTTATTTGACTAATGTTTTAATTTTGTTAAATGATAGACCCCTTATTATTTGGGGTTTTTTTTCAAATATTTTTAGCACTGGGCTATTCCCTTCTTTATTTCATTCTATGGAGTATCAGCATGTGCACTTCTCTTATGAGAGGATGCTTTTAGTTCAAATTGAAGTCTGTCATCAATACATAGTCCTGCAAAGCCCTGTGATGTGCCTCTTGTCCTACACCTAGAAAAGTGCCTTGGTGAGGTGGCTTTCAGGCAGATGCACATCAGTGTGTGGACCCTTTTCAACATGTTCAGCCTGGATCTGTCATTCATGTGTGTGCAGTTCACAGATGGATGTGGTGGCCTTTTTGTGGTCTCTGAAGTCTGTTTTGTATGCATGGAGCCTTGCACTAATCCTGCTCATGTGTGCAGATAAAGGCATGGAAGGTGTTGTCATAAATCTCTCCAGGATCTCCCTGCAGTACTGACAGCAGCACACACATTTTTAACACTAGCAGGAAGAGCACCCTAAAAACTGTGTGCCAGTCAGGGAGTGAGAAAGAGACAGCAAGACAGAAGGGTAAGAGAGACCATAGCTGCAAATATGTTCTGTAGGAAACCTTTATCCACTGCCTGCAGTATATTAATTCAAATCATAGTAACCTTAAGATACCATTGGGGATGCATTGGGGATGCTTTGTAAAGAGACAAGATTTTTTCATGAAATGAAGTGATAATCTTTGAAATATATAACTCTCCCCACCCACCTCTGGCTGATCTCTATAACAGCTTGTATAGTTCAAGACTGATTTGTAACTTAGTAATTCATAATGCTATTTATTTCTTATTCATTCTTTCCTTCTTTTATAACTATTTCTGAATTTCATGGGCTTCTCATAAAACACTGTAATGCTAATGCTAAGGTAATTTTTTAAAGGTGCTTCAAAATATAGATGTTTAATATGCAGCTGCTCTCTTATGGGGCAAAAGGTTTCTTCCTGCCAGTTCTTTCAAATTCTGTATTAAAAAAATCTTTTATTTTTCCTTCAACTGTCAATATTTAAAGAAGCACCCTTTCATGTTTTCTATAATCCTGTTAAAAATAGTAGGCATCTTCTGTATCTGTGGCTAGACATACAGCATGGTGCAAAATAATCTAAACACTCAAGGTTTGTTTGCAGATTTTCTCTAATGAAAAAGGCTCAAGATATATAATGAGACAGCCCCTCAGATACAGTTAATCAGTATCCACACAAGTTGATCCCTTGAATGCATTACATGATTCATAAGAAATTGCTTAGTACATAAGAAATTAAGATTGAGTAATATTTGCTGATGTCTAATTTTTCAGCTAAGAAATCTAATAATTTTAAGGAGGAAGAGGGGTTAGAAGTACTCACTTATGTTCCTCTGCTCTCTGCAAAATAGGATAGTTTAAGACACAGCTTTATTGCAAAAAGATTTCCAAATACCAGGAGAAAGCATTCTTTCATTCAGTTGAACATCAGAGGATTGTGGCACCATGCCTAAATTGTAAAAATATTTTGATTTCAAAATGTGTTTAATAGGTCATACTTTCACAATCACAGCTTAGAATTAATTACTATGATTAGTCTCAAAACAGGTCTATGGTAATAAGTGTCTCACTAAACCATTGTCTTCACTGCATCCAAACTGTCAGGGTGGGGATTTTTACAGGTGCCTAATCAATATAGAAATACAAATCCTGTCAAACCTCTCCATGGTGCTGGTGAGCAGTTATGTGCTTTAGAAATCAGGCATTCTTCAGCCCAGACCCTGTTTTATTCTGCATGGGAGTAGTTGAAAGGAAAGAAAAAACACCACGTCCTCAAGCAGACTTGCAGAACACCAGGTCAGGACACTTGGCTAGCAGGGAGGAAAGGTGCTCAGACCTGCAGGGAGCAGCACAGGAAAATCCTTTTTCAGGGCTGGTGGGTGTTTTTTCATACAGGATGTGCTGCTTTTAGCACCTATCCTGACAGGGTGGCTGTGGCAAGAGTGTTCAGCTAGAAATCATTCAATTCTTCCATCATTTTGGCAAAGGTCTAAAGCAAATAAAAGTGGAGGTGTAGGGGAAGCCATTGCTGAACTTGGATCTTTAAAGGAATAAAGTTTGGAAAAGGAAGAATTAAAGTTACTGCTGCTGTAATATACATACCAGCCTCTTTTGGTCTTTTAAATCTTCACAGATCTCTTCTCTCTCAACAGGTTCTCTTCATGTCTAGAAAATGCAAATCTCTGGGCTCCTAAGAGCAACTGAATAGGGAAATGTATTTCATCTTAAAACAAAGAGGGAAGAGGAAGGGAAAAAAAAGGAAAACGTTATTCAAAGGATTTTGGAAACAGGTGTTCTAAATGAACATTAATTGGATTTCAGTCAATTATTTCTTATACTTTAGGGATTTTAGGAAAGGAATATAGGGGGGGAAAGCAAGAACAACTTCTCTGACACACTAATTGCTCTGATGTTATTTAAGCCAAGGAGCCTCTCCTGCCTTTCACACACAGCCCACAAAGAAATGGTCTCCAGATGACTCTTACAGAGGCTCAGGAATAAGGATGAAGTAAAAAAGAAAGACACAATCTTTGGAAGCCACCTTTACTCTTTACTTGGGAGGGGGTCACAAATTTAGTCTGTTACGCATAAAATCCTCTACCTGTAATTACTAGGATAGAAACAGCTGCTAAAAAGCTGTTGTATCTTGACCATGGACACCCCATTTCTAGTACAAATATTATGTGATTATCCTGGTACTTTATCCCTGGCTGTGTATGATCTATGCACACAGTTTAGAAGGGCTGACAGAGAAAGACTGGATGGAAGACAGGATTTTGACTTTCTGTTTTGACTTTCTGTTCTTATTCCTCATGGGAGTGAGGAGTCCACTTCTCTCCCAGCACTGGTATAACAATTGACATAAAAATTGTATATGGAAAGTTTTAGTGCACCTCTGAAAACCAACCAATTACAAAATTAAAAGAAGTGGGAGACAAGATAAAATGAGATTTTGAAAATTATTACAAATCGGAGCAGTCTAAAGAAGTTTCAAAATTTACCTGCAAGTAAAGTGCAGGTTTTTTATGGTTTTTTTGGTTGGTTTTTAGTTGTTGTTTGTTTTGTTTTGTTTGTTTTATTTGGATTTAAACTTTAACTTTCTGCAAAATTTTGGCTGATCCCTCTTAATTTTATATTGATGAGACTGGGAGCAGGTGTGACTCCTGCTAGTCTCCTCTCCTTGTCCAGCTTGAGAGAAGTGAATGATATCTGTGATAAAAGTAACAGATTTTCAAACTTATTTTAAAACTTTAATATATGATACTATAATCAGAGATTCTAGTAACAACTAAAATAAGGTTTTCTTGCCTTAACTATGTATCTTTGAAGAACTCCCCACCCCATATGCTTGAAGTACACATGAAACCTGTCACTTTTGAACAGGAGATATAGTCAAGTTACATGTGACATTATTTACACAGCAAATTTTAAAAGATTTTGGAAAGCCTAATGAAACTTGCCTGAGGGCAGTTATAATTTGCATTCCAGCATCCTGCGTGTGTGACAAGTTGCTGAGTATCTCAGTTTCAAAAAAAATGGAAGGGGATTTCCTACCTTCAGTAGCTCTTATCTATAACTGAGGTATATTACTAAGGAGATCTACCAATGCCCACTATATGTGTCAGCATATTTCCCACCCCTACAAACAGATGGGAACATAATTACATCACATCTACAGTCACTCATTTATCTGGCTTCTGTACATATTTGCATAACGTCCCGACAGGAACTTTAAAGAGCTGAAATTTTTAAAGAGCTTATGAAAATATTATTCTTAAATTAAAGTGATCTGTTATAACCCAAATTTCTATCACATCTGCATGAAATTTGTAAAAACAGATGCTTTTGTTGCTGCTATGAAAGCACAGCAGAAAGCTGTAGAGAGAAGAGTGGTTTCATGTGTTGGTAGCTTTCAGAGAATTGGCCAGGTATGTATCTGTATTGGGCTGGCTGCTGTTATTTATCTCCTTAACCCACAGCATTTAGATGGCATCATTTCTCATACTGTGCAGATGATGGTACTGCATTCTGTAGAAAGAAAGTATTTCTCTATCAAATGTCACTATTTCTAACAGACAACAAAGTGCTAAAAAAAAATTAAATTTTTGTTCAATAAGTTTAAATAATCGGAATTAAACATATGAAGAGAAATGATGAAAAATGTCTGTAATCTATATATGCATCAGTACTTAATCATTGCTTTCCCAAATGTGGCAGTTCATAATTTTTCTCTTGCTCAGTGTTTCGGTTTTGTTTTATTTATTTTGTTTTTTTTTTCTTTTTTTTTTAATCTACTGTGTGCAAGCTTTATTCTTGCTTGTACAGAATGAGCTTTTACTTTGCAAATTAATATGGATCCTTTTCCTTCTTGTTAAAGAAAAAAAAAGACACTCTAAAATTCTGTTTCAGGTTGGGTTTTTTTTTCCAAATCAATTCCCTCAGTATAAGGTTGCAGGAAAGTATTTCTTAAATTAAATATTCAATTCATAGCCCAGATGTGTTTTATGCTCTTTTACACTGGACATATCTCAGCACTAGTGGCATTTTAATGCTCCGAGTTCTGCAGGGTTTTTTTTTTCCTACCTCGCTTTTTCCCTTTGCTCCCCCATCTGACCCTTCTGACCTTTGCTAAAATCTCCACCATGGTGTATAGGTGATAATTGACTGCTTTCTAAAAGACACTTTTTGTATCAGCTGAGTGCTGCTTGTTTGAGATGTGAACACATTTTATGGACAGACTCAAAGCCTGGTTGTGCTCAGTCATATGTGCAAAAAATACATTGTTAGTCATCTGTAATCCCTAGCCCATGGTGGTTTCTCCAGTTTATATGTGAGATGTGCTTATTTAATCTCAGAGCAGATGTGGAGCCTAAGGGCCTGATCCAAAGCCCATTGAAATCAACTGGAATCCTACTGGAGGTTTTAATGGCCCTACATGTTTAGATAAAACACCTGAGTCATTTTTGTGAAAACTAAACAAACAAACAAAAAACAACTTATTTTTTCTTTCCTCACTCCTTTCCCATTTGCCTCAGGAGGAAAATCCTGACCTGTACTCTAAATACAATGCATACAATTTAATAACCACACCTGACAACTATTCTGTTAAGAAAGTGTTGTAATAGCAAGCTGGAACATGGCTTTATAGCACTGGGGTGGCTGCAGTAACTTTTAGCTCTATGAACATTTTCTGATAGTACTTTGCATGGAAAGGTTGATGTGCTTGCACAGAAAACAGTTTGTACACAGTATGGTCTTAGGACTACATGATAAAAATATCTGCGTAGTCAGTGTAGTCTATTTGTGAAATATAGCAGGAGAAAATATTTATGAGCACCACAGGACATGAAGCTCAAAGTGCGGTCGTTTCTAAATGAAAATTATGTGACAGTTCATCAGTATTTAATGCTAACATTGCTTGATCTAGACATAAAGAATTTAGCAGCCATTTATCATAACATACAGTACCGTTCATTCCCTGATTTGCTTAGAATACATTGATATTTTAATCTCAACAGGAGCCACAGGTCTAATTTTAGCTATTTAATGAAAGGAAAATCCAGCGAGAGAGGGATTTTTCACATGGCTATTAGAAGCCTACCCTCACAAGTTGAATTGGTTGGTCTGTTTAATGCGCGCTCCCAGCAGCCCCTGCCTGGTCCCTGCGCCAGATGCAGGTGTTCCCTTGTGCTGTCAGCCAGGAATGATTAATGAGGATTTGCCCCTACTGAAAGCAGTCTTTGGAGCATTGTTCAGGGCATCTGTGGAACTGTCGGGGGAGACAAGGACACAAGTGAACAACCAATTATTTGGCCATCACTGAGGCAGCATGAAAAAGACATCAAATTGGACAGAGGAGCAAAGCTTTTGTTTCATGATGATATTTTTAGGTGTTAATAGTAACAGAGGAATTCTACCTGTTTTGTTTTGCCTTTTCCTTTCTTTTTTATTTTTTTTCAGGGGAGAGAGGAAGGGCTCAAGCACTGCTTTAAAGCTAGGAAAGGATGTGCAAAAGAAACAGAGACAAAAACTGATCACAGTCCTTTAAAAGTGTTGAAGGGAGGAAAACACAGAGAATTGGTTTCTTGGCAGTTGCACTGTGTGTATAAAGAAACATCGTTTTGCTCGGCTAACATTAGGGAACGAGGGCTCAGAATTCTGTGAGGAGGAGGAGGAGGAGGATTTCTTATGCAGGGAGCTTCTTAATAGCTGTCCAAATACAGCAATTCAGGAGCCAGGGCTTTACACGTGGCAGTGCAGGGAAGTGTTACATTAGGATTCTGAAAAAGAAAATGTGAGGAAACAAAACCAGAAAACATTTGCAAGATTTGGTTCAGCATTCATCCTGCATCCCTCTTTCTGTCTCAAGGAAAACACTCTCAGATGCAGGAGAGTGAAGGAAAAAAAGAGGAAAAGAACCAAATGCGCTCTGCCTAGGCTTAGACCTCTGCATTTTTATATTTACCAAGATTTGTGATTATAAATACTAATTTTAAACTAGAGGGAAAGGATCTTTAGAACAGTCCAACTACTGAATGAATGATTTGTAAAATACATAATATGCTCCATCCTGTCAAGCCTCTTTTTGCCACAGTATTAAGAATAAAAAAGTCAATTATTACAGCTTAATTCTAATGAGGACTATAATGTTTTAGTGACTAATAATAAATATAGAACAATTTCTATTGAGGTATTGTAATTAATATATATAGTGGCTAATTCCTAGCCTCAGAAGTTTCTCTGCTCCCACACATTCATGCAAGAAAAGGAGTTTGGATCCTGAAAAAATTACCAATCACAATTCTAAACTATTCCTTTAGAAATAAAGAAATTTATATTTCTATAATTTATACCGAAATAAAAGAAATTTGTATTTCTAATTTAACAGTTTAATTATATTTGAGTAGCTGGATTTAGCTTTATTTTTTGCATATTTTTTCAGATGGTTTATCATTTGATGACTGTAATTTATCAAGGAGGACTCTGGGCATTCATCAAATTATTTGAATCTCTGTGCATAAGGGCTAGTTTCCTTATCCAGCTGGTTTTTAGGAAGTTTTAGTAAGCAAAAAGTTTTTGCCTGCCTCACATTTAGAATGAGTTGCCACAGGTAAAAATTGATGATACTCAGATTATGATACTCAGATTTTTAAATCTTGCCATCTCAGTCAAATGGCTGGGTCTGAAACCTGAACACTCAACTGCTGTTTATATTTACTATAGGATAATAATTTTATTAGAAAGTAAAACTTTAAAGCAATAATTAAAAATAAAGTATTTAATAACCACTTAATAAAAGAGAAAACAATGTAATACGCATGCAAATGAAGACTTTGTATTTAAAGAATATCACAAATTCCTTTATACCACCTAGATGAGAGCCTTGATCAGAAGGAAATCACTAAACAACCCAAGAATCCTTAGGATATGCCAGCATTTCTGATAATTGGCAAAATGTAGTCTAGAATTTTATGCTGGGAATAGATCCATAGAGCCCTTGAAGTGCAGAACTGCAGGTCTGTCCTTTCCAGGAGTACAGCCATCTGTTACTCTTTGCAAAGAGCACTGACACCTAAAACAGAGCTTTGTCCCCTCTTGCCTTTGCAGTATGTGCTGGAACATAGAATGACTTTATGAGCAGCTGCAATTCCAGTGTGCAGACACACAGAGCTCTCTTTCCTTCTCATCAGGAAGAGACAATGGCATCAACAGTGGCCCTCTGTTTGACATTACTCCTTCAGACTCCTCCTGGGCATGATGGAAGTGATGGAAGTAAAGTATTTCTAGGAACTAAAGGAATGATTATAGCAGCTCTAAAGAGGACATTTCTTGTGACTGTCAAAGTGCTCAACTGAGTTCCCTAATCCTAGAAAAGTAAATACAAAGGAAACTTCCTGCTGCTGTAGACAGAGCTGAAGACTGCACCTTTTCCTGCCAGGTATGAACTTTGCCACAGGAATTATTCAATGGTTGCTCATCACTCTGTTGGATTACCTCAGACTCTTCTACTTGGACTTGTCAGTTGGAGAGAATAGAAACATCTGACATTAAATCTTGAAGAGGGAATTTGTGAGTAACATAAAGCAGAGCACAGCCTGTTATTTACGTGTGCCAGCAGCATACAGCACGGGAATGTCCTCCAGGATTCTCTCCAAATCTCCTGGTGGGTGAGCACCTTTGGGATGGGGCTCCTCTGAGCCCCCATGGGGGTCCCATGGGAAAAAGGTCAGGACAATACTGTAAAGACAGGACTGAAACCTTTTAGTGGTGGTTCTTTGGCCTGAAAGTAGGGGGTAGGATTTGCCAGGTAGTGCCCATCATAGGAACACCCCTTTTTACATACCATTTCCTCCATGAAAGAGACATCTCTTCCATCCATTACATTCCTCTGCAATCTGCATGTTCTCAAATATAATTACGTTTCTTCCAGTTCTTGTGCTCAGGTTGATAGATGCTGTATTTTGATGTTTTCCTTGTAAACTCTTATGTATGTATTTTCATGATACTTCAATGAAACCATCAAAATTTAAATTCAAAGCAAACCAAAAGCAATGGGCAAGAACATATGGAAAGGGATAAACCCAATAACATCTTTATTATGAGTGTTGCTTGTTCAAAACATCAGCTTTGATTTGGCTTTATCTAATGCATGTTTATTTCACAAACTATAAAAAAATCCTGAAGCTGTCATTTATGTTTTTACAAGGATCTCTAATACTCTGCAGACTGCATAAGACTATGAAGTAGTGGATTAGTAAGAGGTTAGTACCTGTGAGATGGTTGTATTCCATGTTCTCATGGATCTTTGCAGTTCTTTTTGATGAAAAAAAGGTTTCGTTTTCTCTAAACAGCATAGCTACTGTAATAAATTCTTAAGGAAAAAAACAAGCAGAGAAAAATCATTAAAGCTCAAATAAATTAATTTTTAGCATCTAATATTTAGCTTTCATTTCATGCTGGAAAGAATGAGGATTGTTAGAAACATGCTAAGATTATGGGTGAATGTTTACTTCTTTTATTCATGCTGAGAGAAATCTAACAGCAACATGCTCAAGGATTCAGGAGTGTCAGGAGTTGCCTTTTGTAGAACTTTTGACCATCAGGATTTCTTCCTTTGTCCCTTCTCTTGCTAGTTTGACACAGCCTGATGATTCTGGTCACTACACCAGTGTCTCTGCTGGTGGTGACGGTGATGGAGCTCCTGAGACTTTTGTGAGTGTTATTGCCTCCAGGCCTGAAACAAAGGGAGGCTGCAGCCGACTAGGGAAATGTCATTAGAAACTCATCAGCACTGGTTGTTAATGAACCATTTGATAAAGCAGAAGGAATTCTCTCTGCTAACCACCACAACAACAACAACAAAAAGGACAAGGGTAAAGCTTTGGATGCAAACCCCTCCCCCTTGCAGGGGCAGTGTGAATCAGCATGCACATGACCTGGTATAGGGATAGGCAGGGTGGGCAGGGATTTTGCAGATGACATTTCCATATTGATTTTATAAAATAGTGCTGGTCTGTGCTTAGTTTGGGCTGCAAAAACTGCAGTGTGAATTACTTAAGTTCTGGTTCTTTGGCAACAGAGACTTGTGGGGCTAAATATGACTTCAGTTCCTTTACCCTTGATAGCTGATTTTTGCACCTGAAATCCCAGAGGTAACAGTTTGGTAAGTTTGTGCTCACACATAGGTATGCATTCACTTATAAAATCTATTTGTCCAAAAATACGTCTTATATCCATAGAAAATATCTACTTATTTTATAAACATCATTGGTTTGTTCAACTTTTATTTTTCTTCTGTACTTAAGAGCAGGTTACACTTAGGACTGATGTGTGAGGTCAAAGGGCTTTTCTTGTCTTATAGCCCCCAGATGGTTTTTTCACCACTTACAGCATACTTACCCACTATTTCTTGATTTGACTTTCTTCTTTCTAGTCCCTCATGTCATGCAGGTTTTTATGAACTCTGAACACTACCTTGTGGACATATTCTTTTCCCTTTTCCTCCCTCCACCTCCTCACATGCTCCATTCATGCATTCTCATTGCAACCTATTTCAACTCATACACTTTTCCCTATCTTTTTTTCCCCACACCTTTGTTTTTCTTCCATTCAGCTGGGAAAATTATGTTCTTCACACCTAAGGAAACAGTGCTTTACTAATGATGGTGACATTTCAGCATATTTATTCACATATATGCTGGAAATAACAACATAGTTAAGGGCCACTGAATATTTTTTTAGGAGAGGATCTTTAAATTAAGAGGCTAAATGTTCTTTGTAATGTAGAATGATTTAGCTTAAAATTACTCAGTATCAGAATATGAATTATACAAAATATTTTTCAGTATTTGGATGGATTATGAAGCCTCACCTTATATATCTTAATTGTTCCCTTTTTTTTTTTTTGCATTTGTATGAACTGCCAAGGTTTACAACTTGTGTGTATTCACTTCAGTATTAAGTTCTTGACTGCTTCAGCTTATTTTATTGTCCTTTGCAGTGCTATGTTAATGGCAAGCATAACAACATCAGTAGCATATATTTTTTTGAATACTGCCCATCACATCATCCTTACTTAAACCACATTTTAGCCTACTTTTGGAAGCTTTAAAAATGCATACAATACTCCAAATTCATATTAGAAGTAAAAAATGGGTGATCAGATTATTTTGGCCAAATAAAAATGCAATCCTTTGCGGGAAAGAAAGAGAAACAGCATCTGAGCTGGGATGTAGGTGGTTAAAAGAAGTGCTGCCCTGTAAGAATTAACAGAAAAAATAAAAATAGTACAGAAAGAGTATTTTTTCTGAACTACCAGAGCCTAGCATTTTCATAAACCATAATCTTGATGTCAAATCTTGAATATTAATGAAATGATGATTGTAAGAATACCAATGTAAAAATATTTGACATAATGATTTCTGAGGTTTGTATTGCCCTGTACCACCTATCAACCAATAGGAAGTCAAAGGACATTTTAAGAGAAGTTTATTAAAATCACTTGCATTTGAAAAGACTATCTACATTTCAGGAGTTGCTTCAGGTTCTTCCCCTATGGATATGGCTTATCTTTGTTTTCAGAATTGCTGAAGCCAAAAGTACAGTCTGTAAGTCTGAGTGAACTTTCTTCACCTAATTTCAAATCTGCTTGAACTTAGTGACTTTGTATATTTGATGTAAGCAGCTTCTTGGAGATTGCATTCAATAAAGGAGAAGAGTACAGGTGAAGGGAGAAGAGACAGAAATAACCAAGAAAAAAAAGCTTTATTTATTTATATATATATATATATATATATATATATATATATATATATATATATATATGCTGCATGTGAATTACTTGCTTCTTTTTTAGTATTTTCTCTGTTTTGCAGCGTCAAAGTTTTCTGTGAGAAAAAAAATAAATCGAGTAGCCATTTTTGGTCTTAACAGAATAACAGAATCATGCACAATGTGTTTTTTCCTCCATCAGCTGCAGCCTTAGCAGCCAACTATATCTTATGATTTATTTGCCCAGCCTTGCAAGATATTCTTCCAAAAGTGAATCATGGTATGCCAGAAGACTCATGGAATGGAGTGATCCATGTTCTTCTCTTATTGTCTATGAGAAAGTCTGTCAATTCCTGATTTTAATCACACCCAGTTAGTGGTCAAGCTAATTCATGCTGCCAGCCAGATGATCTAGTTTGGTGTCCACTGCTGTTATTAGAGACTGGAGGTCAAACCTTTTATCTATTTTTGCCAAACTCAGTGGGACACAGTTTCTTGCTGGGAGTCTTTGGAACAAGGTGATAAATCTTATTGCTAATATCCCAGTAAGTAGTAACATGTCTTCCTACAGGCATATCTTCAGAAATTTTCCAGGCTCTGTGAACATAAAGAAAAACTTTTGAAAATCCTGTGGGGATTTTGTTTTATTTTTATATCTGTCATAAAAGTGTCTCCACTTACTCAAAGCCTAATTGTGAATTGTCAGCACAAAGACTTCCAAGATTTTGTCTTCATTTTCATGTCCATAAAAAACGAATGTAATTGAACCATGCTAACAATTTTATGCCTGCTTGTGTGTACAGGTAGTTTTTTGTGGCATAACCAGTCTACTTTACTTGTAATAGTTTGGTACTATGCCAGAACCCACTAAAATACAATGCACATGGATTTGGGGAATGCCACACTATGGAGAGCTTGCTTTGCCTAACAGTAATCCTTGGATGGTGAAGAGCAGTGATTTTCTACCTAGGATCTGAATTGATGGCCACAGACAGAGAGCTGTGGTCAATGATTCAATGTCCAGATGCAGCCCAGTAATGAGTGGTGTCCCTCAGGGCACTGTCTGGGACTGGTGCTCTTTAATATCTTCATCAATGACAGAGAACATGAGATCCAGTGCACCCTCAGCAAATTTGCAGATGACACAAATCTGAGTGGTGCAGTTCATACACTTAAAGGATGGGATGCCATCCAGGGGGACCTGGACAAACTCAAGAAGTAGGACCATTAGAACCTTGTGAAGTTCAACAAGTCCAAGCGCAAGATGCTGCACCTGGGTTGGGGCAATCCCAGACGTGAGCACAGACTGGGAGAAGGATTTATGGAGAGCAGCCCTGCAGAGAAGGTCTTGGGGGTTCTGATGGACATGAGCAATGTGCACTCATGGGCAGGGAGCCAACTGAATCCTGGGCTGTATCAAAAGAGGGGTGGCCAGCAGGGTGAAGGAGGTGATTCTCTCCCTCTTTGCGCTCATGAGACCCCACCTGGAGTGCTCCATTCAGCTCTGGTGTCTCCACATAAAAAACACATGGACCTATTAGAGCAGATCTAGAGGAAGTCACAAAGATGATCACAGGTCAGGAACACCTCTCCTGTGAGGACAGGCTGAGAGAGCTGGGGTTGTTCAGCATTGAGAAGAGAATTTTCTCTCTCTTCCAGGGACACTTCACTGCAGCCTTTTAGTAATTAAAGGGGGCTTATAAAAAAGAGAGAGAGGGACATTTTACATGGGCAGATAGTGATAGGAGAAGGGGGACCAGTTTTAATTGGAAAGAGATTTAGGTTCGATGTTAGGAGGAAATTCTTTACTCTGAGGGTTGCAAGGTACTGAAAAAAATTACACAGAGAAGTGAATGTAGTGAATGCCCTGTCCCTGAAGTGTTCAACGCCATGTTAGACAGGACTTCGAGCAGCCTGATCTAGTGGGTGGCATCCCTGCCCATGCAGGGAGTTTTGAAGTAGATGATCTTTCAGATCCCATCCAATCCAAATCACTCTACGATTCCAGGATTTGAAATCCTGTGGAGAGCTGTACATGACTTTTGAGCTGGCTGCAAAAGGTGACTTGAAAGAAGCTTTTATGTTGCACCACGGTTTATGTGAAATTTGGCATTTATGGGTCAAAACCAATAAAGCCACCTGTGTACAACTGTAAAATGGCTTATGCTTTGCTTTGTCTCTAAGCATTAATTTAAGATCTAAGGTTCACATTGCCTAGAGCCTTTGTGGATACTGTGAAAACTTGCTGCTTTTTTTTCTGTTATTGAGCTGACAGCCAGATTAAATGTTGATTGTAAAGTTCTTTCCCTCTCCCTGCTACTGCACTTACTGCATCCTGGCCAAATGAAATTACATGGTTGTATAATAGAGGTACCTTTATAACATAACTTATTATAATATATTCATATTATATAAAAAATTCAAAACTTATGATGTAAATTTATTATAATAAAAAGGCATTGCAAGAGTAAAGATGTTTTAAAAGAATGGATTAATTGTGAAATTGTCAGAGCATTAGAAATCTTGCAATCCCCATGCAGGGCCCAGCTGGGTTAGTCTACCCACACAATCTTTATTGTACCCTGCAGACTAACCAGCTCTGACTCACACTGTCTAATTAATTGCTTTTAATTGTAGTTGTTTTAGCAATCCTCAGCTTTGGTTTTTCTGACACACTGGTTACTGCACAGTCAGCACTAAGGGTCATCCTCGGTTTTTTGGGGGGTTTGGGGTTTTTTTAGTTGTTTGGTGGGGGGGGGGGGTGTTGTTTTTGGATTTTTTGCCTTTTTTTTTGCCAGAAGTGTCTCATCTCCCATAGGTCTCTATAACTATCTGAAAATATCACCTTCCTATTCTCCACACAGACACATCTCTTGCACTTCATCTTCCCTTTCCAGGGTCTTCTCTGCTTCCACCAACACTACAAGAGAAGAACCAGTTCAGGAATTACATTTTCATCACTGTCCACAATTTAATACTCAATGATGAGCCTTTCACATTCACAGCAAGATCCTTGGAATCCCTTCTGAAGAAGCAAGAAGCAATGAGCTAGGGCTGCTATCACAATTTTCTTTTGGCTCAGACTGGGGGATAGGCAGTTTGAGTTTGCCTGTAATCCCTGAAAAGGAGAAATTTTTGGATACTTTTTCTTTCAGCAAAGGATTAGTTGGTGACTTATTCTTTCCAAATATAAGAAGGTAGCTCAGATCCCATTTCTCCTCTGGGAACCAGCTGGCCTGGTGGACAACAAGCAACACAGTGCAGCTGTCATTGCTCTAGTGCCATATTTTTTAAACTGAGTCCATAAAGATTATTATTTTTGTCTCACCTCTGTTCCACAACTGAAAAGTGAAAAATAAATTTTCTATCTCACCTTTTCTATAAATCTTCAAAGGAGTCTGCCGTGCAATGTGTAGAACACCCACAGCACTGTATCCTAAACTACAATTAGCTCTGAGAAAGAACTGTAACCATGAAGTACACATTTTAGGGCATCAAGGAATACAAATGCTTTTTTTCTAAATTATTCTTTATTATGATGTAATTGCTTAATTTTGATTTTGCCTTAGCACATGCTGAGAAACTCCAAGTAGACTCCTGTATTGTGCGTTGATTTTCTTCTATGAATTCCTGCTGAGACAAATATTAGAACATATTTAATACAAATACACATTTATTTAATGTATATGTTCATATAAATACTAAAAGCAAGTGTTCTCAAATTTCTATATTATAGACTGAAAAGGACTTGAAAGAATGCTTTGTGGAAGATATGCTGTCTTTTTCTCCACCAAATAAACTAATTTGCTTTAATTATTTTTAAATTCAAGTTCATAGAGGTATGTCACGATTTTTAAAGGTGACTTTTTGACAATGGAAGTGCAGTGTAATTCCTTAGGTATATTTTTCTTTAGTTTATTTACAGTGAGAAAGGAGATATGTCCCAGCTCTGTTGCAGACAAATTTTCTGACCTTGGTCAAACTGCTTAAATTGTCAGAGTGAAATCCTACCTCTACTAAAGTCAAGAGGATTTTTGCTATTTATTTGAATGGGGCAAAGATATCACATTTGAATTCTGAATTGTTAATAAGAATGGGATAACATGTATCTAACTCTCACAGCTCTTGTGAAGCTAATTAATCAGCAGAGTACTTTGGGATCCTCAGAAGTATAATAGGAGCTGCAAGTACTATTATTTATTTGTCATGTAATTGGAAACCAGCAAGGTAAAAAGTCATTGATAAAAATCCACATCACAAGGTCATTTCTTTCAGTGTTGCAAATCTCTTCTTCAATCAAGAGCTTTGTAACTGATGAAAAGTACTGCCTAATCATAACATTATCAAGTCAATTTAATTGGTGCTCTGGCAGCACATGAGATCATAATGAAGTCATTTTTGCTAGTTACAGGCTTAAAAATATTTTTATAGCACCCTTCATCCAAGTGGAAACTTTAAAGGCCTCGCACACGGGATTAAGGTTTTCTGTCTCTGTTATACAACTGCCTTTGTCTGGGAGATACCAGCTGTTTTAATCGTGTCTAAAAAAACTACTGTAAGCATGATATTACTGTGTTTATACTTATCCTTTATAGGATAGGTATTACATAGTTTGTGCCTTTAATGTTCAGCTATGTCAAGGTAAAGAAGTAGCACTTTTGGATTAGAAGGGCTCTGATTTTTTCATGTTTTAACACTGGTAGCTGCCAAGCCACAGGTTTTTAATATGCCCTGTGTCTTTGAAAATCCCATTTTGACAACAGAAAGGTCATGTTTTTGCACAATACTCTGTTTCACTTTGTCAGAAACTTAAAGCCCCAAAACTGATATTGCCTTCACCAGGTGAAGGTTTGGAGTAAGAATGGTTGGTTAGGTTTCTATCAGCATTCCCTGCTACATCAAGTGGATTGCTTAATCCACCGTGGTGTAAGCTTCTCTATCGCAACAGATGGAAATAATGTCATTTGTCTTTTCTTTGTCCCATCTCTTTCATAGCTGGAGTGACTGAGAGCTCTTTTGCCAGTACCAGGGTCCTCCTGCCTGCCATTGCTCCCCTTCTTGAAGAGCTGGATGCTGTGGCCACAAGTCCCTGCAGTGAGCTCCTGCCACTGACCACATGCCACCTGCCACGGCTTGTGGCCAGTGAAGGGCAGGCTGTGAGTTTCAGCTCTCTTGCCACTTGCTGCTTTAGCACTGACTAAAAAGCTCATTTTAAAATGCAGCCTTCCGAAAAAGTAGCAAATGCAAAGTGGCCAAAAGGCTAAATATTGTAGCTCAAGAAGCAATGGTGTTTATGAGGAAGAGAGTTTAAAATCAGCTCCTTTCCTGCCTAGTGTCTCATTTCCATCTCCTTCCCTCCCTCCCTTCCCTGTAGACTCCTCTTCCTCTTTGATATTGTCCAAGCTGCACAGCCCACTTTAAATAAGTTGTGCCTGAATGTGTCTTGGGTACTGGAAAGCTGAAATTTCTTTCCCTCTCTGATGGAGAGCAAGGAACTGTGGCATTGAGCTCTGGCTAAGCAAGACTGCTTTGCACTGCAGTTTATCCAGGGAAAGGTGAAAAAGAGTGGCTGGCAAAGGAGACAAATTCCTGTAGGAGTTTAACAGGTGCAGGTGTTTTGTCTTTACAGGCAAAACCTCATATGTCAAGAGGGAAAAAATATTACAAGAGCCCTGATAGATAAGGCCAAGGACCATAGGAAGTAAAATAATGAGAGACAGCATTTTCTACCATTTTCCCTTCCTTACTCATACTGAAGTGCATTCTGTATGGATACCACTCTGACAGTGTGAAAAAATACTAAAGTGAGTGCATAAAGTAGCTTTTCAGATGCAATGCTTTAAAGGACCCTCCCATGCAGCATTTGTAAAGCAATGGGCGTGGTGCTTAGTTTCATTGCCTCGTTCCCTAAGCACCAGCCACTTGTCACTCTTGCCACAGAAGCTCCTACTGCAAACAGACTCTATTTTAGTACAGCCAATGCTTCATTTTGCTCATAAATACGAATTAAACCAAGATTTCCACCCCCTCTCTCCCCAAAATGTGCCAGGTTTTCAGGAAGCAGAGAACAAGTCACCCATAAAACTGGGGCAGATCTTTGCTTAAGATGTTCCTGGATAATCTGAGAAAGAGTATGTACTCACAGAATGAATTTCTTTAATATGATGAAGAAAATATTATGACCAGCACCTGTGAACTTCACCTGAAGGCACTCTAAACGACCTTCATGTGTTTGCAAGGGACTACAACTC